>NW_026527002.1:50539586-51224552 GCF_024362965.1 Panthera pardus
ATATCTGAGAAACCAGAGACTTTAAACTTACAATTGTTGCTTAAGGAGTTTCTTTGAGTGTCTCTACTCAACAAGGCAATGCATTTGACCCTCCTCCTATTTGAATTTTGGAAGTCTCTCTGCTTTCCTTGCTCTGGAGTTGAGAACTGCAAGTATTTTCTTATAGAGTTTCTGTGAATATTTGGTTGTGTTCAGTGAATAGGACTTAGAATGCCCCTTTAGCACGAGGCTTACAGATTTATCTTCAGAAAGATATCCCTCAAGGATTTTTAATTTGTTTCTGATTAGAAAAATGAATTGGGAATTTATGATTTGCTAGCAATATTTGATGAAAATATGAATATATGCCCTTAAAGAAAGTCATGATACAGGGGTGCCTGGGTGGCTCAGTCGGTTAAGTGACTGACTTTAGCTCAGGTCATGATCTTGTGGTTTGTGAGTTCGAGCCCTGTGTTGTTGGGCTCTGTGCAGACAGCTCAGAGCCTGGAGTCTGCTTTGGATTCTGTGTCTCCCTCTCTCTCTGCTCCTCCCGCACTCAGAGTCTGTCTCTGTCTCTCTCTCTCTCAAAAATAAATAAATACTTAAAAAATCTTTTTTAAAAAAAGAATTGATAAAATTGCTTTTAGACAAATAATCCACTACACTACAGATGAAAAAAAAATCTTAGATACATTGTATATTACAATTGATTTTTTAAAGTTGAAGTTCTTTATTTTTCTTTTTTCTTTTTTGTTAAAGTTTCTGAACTTGATTTACTCGATTTACAAAAACAACTCCATTTTTATCCTTTTATTTTAAGGACCACTTCCTTCCCAATATAAAAAATTTTTAAGCCTCTAGGACAGACAATGAGACTCCTTGTGTATGTAAAATATTGCTTGTTTTTTTAAATTTTTTAAATGTTATTTATTTTTAAGACAGAGAGAGACAGAGCATGAGCAGGGGAGGGGCAGAGAGAGAGGGAGACACAGAATCCCAAGCAGGCTCCAGGCTCTGAGCTGTCAGCACAGAGCCCAACAACACAGGGCTCAAACCTACCAACCATGAGATCATGACCTGAGCCGAAGTCAGACGCTTAACCAACTGAGCCACCCAGGCACCCCAAATATTGCTTATTTTTAAGAAGATTTGTAATTAATGGACAATATCATGAAAGAGGTTTTAAAAACAAATACAGTCAAGGTTTCAGAAAAATATATTTTATATATATTTTTATATATAAAAATTTATATATAAATTTATATATGTTTCCAAATTCATCAAGTTGTATATATTAAGTATATAGTTTTTTGTGTGTCAGCTATACCTAAAGAAAGTGGCTTAAAAAAATTTTAAATAGAATGTTTGGAGATACCACCAAAATATTTATGATCATTTTATCACAAACTTACAGTGTAAGTCAATTTTAAGTCATTTAAACTTTGTTTTGGATGAAAATATGAATTTTAAGCTGTGTTTGCAGGAGAGAAGCATGCATTTTTGCTGTTCTTATATTACATGACTCCAAATTGTATCTCTTTGGATGTGTCTAGCCAGTAGGTAGACCAGCAACATGCAGCCAGCTGTGTTTTAAGTCTTCTCATGAGAACCTTTAAGGAAAGCAAGCTAATACCTTTCTTATCTCCTCTTCAAAAATTTAGCATCTCTGTAAACACCTGGAAAGATGATTGTTCCATGGGAATTTCCCAACTTGTGCACAAAAGTAATGTTGTTATTGACAAGTCGTTAAAGATGGTGTTGCTTTTATTGTTTTATTAAGAGATATTTTAAGTATTAATGTTTAAACATCTACCTATGTTTAGCTATCAACATTTTTTTCTCCAATCTAGTAAAATTTTAATATGCCATGATGCTTAAAATTTTAGAGCTAAAGTTGAAATCAAATCACAGGGCACATGCCAATAAATCTGTGAGCCAAACTGGGATCTCCTAAGTGTAGGCTGTCAACAGAACATTAACCTGAACGAAAGCCCCTGTGAACTTCTAGTATACCCTGAAGTTTAGACATTTAGAAATATTTGCCAAGTTACTACTCATCTCAGTATGAATGGCTTTGACCTTGAGTCTCTTGTATACTTCAAGATAGTTTAATTTACTGTATTAACAGTAGGTCTAGTGGACATCACATTCATAAGGAGCCAGTTTGACAACCTTTGAAAAATCAGCAGATAAAATAAAGATTTTTTCAATAGTTAGAACTCAGGGCAAGCAACAGGCACTTATTTTCTTTCCTTTCTTCCCCACCATGGAATAAAACACCAAGCATACTGATAATTGTTCAGACAAACCCATGAGTCATATTATCGCCACTGCACAGACCCCCAAAAAGCACAGTAAGAAATAATAAACACTTGAGGATTTACTGATGCTTGCATTATTTATTGGGCTTGCCAATGATTGGCTACACATGGAAGAATATTTCACAAGAACATTATAATTTATTAGACAACTTCTTCACTACCTCAACATTTGAATTCTGCATCTATGCACAAGGATTCTCTCTTCCACTAAGGCAGTGCAAGTCCTTACAGACATTTGTTCTATAAGTAGTATCTAATATTTTTAATTAACACCAGATAAAATATCAGTCACTCTTCCCATTGAAATAAAAATTGACATAACCAGTATTATTTCATCAGTTTCTTAATAGTCTGCATTTAGTCATTAAGTATTTGAAAAATTTCTTCACACAGAATCCGTAATTCATTCAGCTAATATGTAAGCATATGATTTTGCGTATAATTTCAAGGCGCTTATGGACCTATTAAAGCTCATCTGTAGTCTTCTTTATTTTTTATTTATCTATTTATTTTAATCTTTATTTACTTTTGAAAGAGAGACAGAGTGTGAGCAGGGGAGGAGCAGAGAGAGAGAGAGACACAGAATCTGAAGCCGGCTCCAGGCCCTGAGCTGTCAGCACAGAGCCCGACACGGGGCTCCATCTCTCGAACCGAGAGATCGTGACCTGAGCCAAAGTCAGACACTCAACTGACTGAGCCACCCAGGCACCAGTCTGGTCTTCTTTAGATTCACAACTTCTTTAGTCTTCTTTAGATTCACAACTTCATACTTGGTAGACAAGGGGGTTTGTATGCATGACGGTTTTGAGCATAAATCTGTGAAAATTCTCTACCAAATTAACTTTATATTTCACTAAGAGACAATGTGACCTGCATATAACTTTGGGGCGGAGGTTGTCAAATGATCCTTTACCAAGATATTTTCCTTTGTAGTTCTTAAGTAGCTGGGCATTCTACCATATTACTGTTGATGTCATCGATGATAACGTGGGTAGTAACCATTAACATTTCAGCCCACAAACTTGTCAGTCCCCAGGATCATTTTCATGGTTCTAGAGAATTCTCTGGTCAAAGATTGGTGTTGCATCTGTCAGGTGCCAGTCTCATCAAAATTGTTATTTCCACTGTCTTAATGTTCTTGTGCTTCTTGCCATCTCTGTGTAGTTCCTTGAGAGTTCCTTGAGAGTTTTGATGATCAGGGCAAAGACAGAAGGTACCAGCTCTGTCTGGGCTTGTCTGTTCTGAATGGTCAGTTTCATATAATCCTGACCCTCCTAGTCATCAGGTACCTTGACAATGTCATCACCAACGTTTTTTAGACTGAACCAGGGGACCAGTTTTGGGGACCAGACCACATTTGGCACCAACTTTCCCACCAGTGCACCTCAGTATAGGACTTTGCTTTTGTTAAGGTCAAACTTGGATGGCGTGGCAAGGCAGTTTGGGTGGCCTAAAGCCAGATGTAGGACCTTGAAAGACACTTACACCTTGCTCTCTTCTGATTGGAAAGCCCTTCATGTAGCTTTTCAATGTGAATCTTTTGTTGTAGAAGGTGCTCTCTTAAAAGCAAATATGAGTAATATTTCATGCGTTCATATATTTTCTATATAATGTTGCTGTGTTCCAGAACACAGCCAAGAAAGATGAGAAAACAAACAAAAAGCACCCACATTTAAATGTCGGTATACATTTCAATAGATGCAAATATAGATTTTGGTTTGAACCAAAACTTGGATAGAAGAACCCCTAATACATTTACCCAGAACGTCTATACTCTTAATTTAAGCACAATCCACACAGGCTGATTAGTTGGTTTCCCAGCTCACATTGGCTTAGAAAACGAAGTGTCTGTTGGCAGCAGCAGTTCCAGCAATGCGAGGAAGTGAACAACAACCACAAAAATCCCACTAAAGAAATAAAAAATAAAAGTGCTGAGTCCTTAAGGAATAGAGGAACTACCTTAATAACCCTTGAGGACGGTTCTGTAAAACAGTGCTTCAAATGAGTCTCTGTTCTCTGACCTCAGTTTAAAGGGAAAAAAACCCAAAAGGAAATACTTGAGATTTTAACAAGAGTTCCAGTAAAGGGTGGTCAAATAACAACTTTGCCTTGAACGTAGTAACTAATACAGATCAAACAACTGAGTCATAGATTATGACAGGTAAATGAAATGTAGTGGTAATCATCTTGCCCATTTATTTGATGCAAATCGTACATGTCTGTGTGAATACTTGAATTGCATTAAAGTTTTCTCTGCTGTTCCTCATGCTCAGTAATTTACTTAGGTTGTTCCCATCTACTGGGATGGTATTAATGAATATTCATGTTTATAAGGAGGAATACACAAGCATACGGGGGATGTGTATTTGGCTGCAGAATGAGAATTCCGTATAACCTGTTTCACAGAAATATTTAGTTTGGATAAATTTTACTTTCTTTTCCTCGGAGAACAGTTTCATCTGTCTTGCTTGCTGATACCTTTGATTGCTCTTATATAAACAGTAAAGACACTTTGCAGCTATAGTTTTTCTAGGGCTTCTGGGCAGATATGCTTTTAACAGCTTTTTCAAGTCTTCTTAGGAATGTTTCAGAAATGGTAGGTTAGAGGTTGGTGCAAAAAAAAGTCAACAATTGTAAGGAAATCACTGCCAATACGAATAATGGATGTCATACTTTTAGGTCTGTTTTGGAGAGGGTTGAAATTTTACGTTTTTCTCTGCAAGTGTGCTTCCTTACAGCCCCCTTTTCTTTTCCCTATATCCTCACCTAACCCCAGAAATTACTGCATTTGGCTTAAAATTACTAAAAATTGCTCCTTAATACTGGGGCAGTCTGGCTAATGGACCTAGGTCAAAATAATTGATCCTGAAGACAAGGAAATCCACCCAAATCCTTTCTTTATGCTCTTCTTAATTTCATTACATGCTTCACAGACAGCCAAAGCTGGGTTCAGAAATGGCAACTATTACACAGTGTTTAAATCCATTTGCCTCATATAGGTCTGTTCCATCAGAAATAAAATATTCCACAAACACACTTTTATCATCCTCTTCCTTGTCTCCTACAAAGGTTAAAACAGAGAAGAAGGGGGAGAAGTACAAAGAGAATCGGTCAGTATAAATATGAGAGATATTGGTTAATGCCAACATAATAGTGTTTATTCTAATGTAATATGAAGAATAAAGCAATAAAAAGATAATGGTAAATAATTTTCATGGCATAGAAATATGCCCTAAAGACAAATAACATTGTAAAAATAATAAAATTACCTTTAGTTATGGGTGTGCAATTCTATATTATTAAAATACCAGAGAAATCCAGCACACCAATATATGAATATAATTTTTTAGAGTCGTGGAAAATAGACAAGAAAACAGTTTTCATATGGAGCTTAAGAAATAAATTAAAAAGTTAAAATACTGGTCTGTTTTATTGATTTATTCAATATATAGTTACTATATATGCCTACTGTGTTGTCCAGGTGTTGTCCTAGGTATCAAATAGAGTAGTGAACGTCTTCCTTTAGGAGCTTATATTCCAAGAGGGAAAACAACGAAAGGTAAATACATGCATAATGTGTGTAATTTGTTAAATGCTAACAAGTGTTGTGGAGAAAAAGAAGGCAGAGAGCAAAATCAAACACAGAGGAGGTTTGAAATTTAGACTGCGGTGGTGAAGGAAGACCTCACTGAGAATGGGGACATTTGAGAAGGTCTGAAGTAGCTAATCATGCAGCTGACTTGGGCAGGAATGTGCCAGGTAGAGGCAGGAGTGCTTTGGCACATTCCACGAACAGCATGGTTTAGCCCAGAGTGGTTAGACAGAACGAGCAGGAGAGAGTAGCATATGAAGCCAGAAGACCCAAAAAGGGAAATTGAGAAGGAGCAGCCAGTGAGGTCAGAATACCAGGAAAGGGTGCTGAGCACTGCTAGGAATTTACCCAAGGGATACAGGAGTGCTGGTGCATAGGGGAATGTGTACCCCAATGTTTACAGCAGCGCTTTCAACAATAGCCAAATTATGGAAAGAGCCTAAATGCCCACCAACTGACGAATGGATAAAGATGTGGTTTATATACACAATGGAATACTACTTGGCAATGAGAAAGAATGAAATCATGACATTTGCAACGATGTGGATGGAACTGGAGGGTATTATGCCGAGTGAAATAAGTCAGTCAGAGAAGAACAGATACCATGTTTTCACTCATATGTGGATCTGGGGAAACTTAACAGAAGACCATGGGAGAAGCAAAGCGGAAAAAAATAATTACAGACAGAGAGAGAGGGAGGCAAACCACAAGAGACTCTTAAATACAGAGAACAAAACAAGGGTGGATGGGGGTAGGGGAGGGGGGGGAAATGGGTGATGGGCATTGAGGAGGGCACTTGTTGGGATGAGCCCTGGGTGTTGTATGGAAACCAATTTGACAGTAAGTTATATTTTAAAAAGATGTGCTGAATGGAAGCCAAGGGAAGAAAGTGTTTCAAGGAGAATCTGTGTTCAGTTTTTCTGGTATTTAAGTAAAACAAAAATCTAAGAAATGACCCTTGGATTTAGCAATGTCCTTGTGATATTGACAAGATCAGTTTCCTTATAGATACAGCAGTGAGCACATAGTGGAAATTGGGAGATAGAAAGCAGAGATAACCTACTTCAGAGAGTTTTGCTGTAAATTAAAGCAGGTAAAAAAGAACCTGGGGATCGTATTTTCTTGTTCTCCTTGTTTATGATACAGAAATTATGATATGTTTCATGCTGGTGGGAACGATCCACTTGAAGCTGAAAAAGAAATGATGTTTGCAGGAAAGAAGGGAGCATCTATCACCATTGGGGGTTGACAGTAAATAAAGTCATGGTTAATTATAGTCCATAATTACGGTCATGGCAGCACTGTATATATACAGTCCATATATACAGAGTTGATGTGGAGGAGGAAACAAAGTTTTCTTCTGATTACTACAATTTTCTTAGGGAGGGGGAAGCAAAGTTGAGAGAGAATGGATGGGGAATAGATGTTAGAGAGCCAATGGACCAGGGAAATGCAGTGTGATTGCTGGGAAGCACTGATGACCCACTCAATGGTATTGGTCATGAATTTAATGTGAGACAGGATTGTTGTGTTTTTCTTCAGCTAGTCCACTGCTTTAGTTGTAAATGCAGAGTAGGTGGAAAGTTGGATTGAACATGGTTGGAGTTTTGCCAGACTAATCCGGTGAAGCAACAGGGAGTGAGATAATGGAGGATATTTGCAAGGAAGGGCTTACGATGAAGGCCGGCATGTAAGCTGGGTAAGCAGGGGAGCAAGGACACAGGGGATGCAAGACAATGGGGGAAAAGGTGGCAAAATTGGATTTTAGGTCATGGTGAAGTTAATGCTGAAATCAAGGCTCTAGAAAGAGTGAGATAGAATGGTAAGAGCTATGGTTTGAGAATGGGATGCCTAAATGTGAAATTATACAGAGGAGTGCCACAACTTTTGGCAATTTTAAAAAGGCCTAGAGAATGAGCAGTTGGAGATGGGGTAGAGAGCCAGGTCCCTGGAGGAGAGGAGGTCAAGGAACTGAGAGTCCATGTGACTGACTGCCTGGATATAGTGGAGTCACCAAGTCACCAAGAAGAAAATCAGAAAAAGTACTTGAGAAGTTCCAGGAGCTGAGTTAGCTGTTTCACCTGCAGGTAAAGCGATATGCTGTTCGTGGGAGTAAAATCGGCTACCACTCGAGAGGGGAAGAGCAAGGAGGCAAAGTGAATGTTGATAGAAGAGGCTGAGGCTATGGAACATTTTGCTGGTAATTTCCCTTGGGTATCAGTGGAAAGGTTTGGGGATTGGTGAAAGATGAGAGAAGAAACATCAGTCAGGCTGTATGAGGATTGTATTATGGGGCTGAGGGTCACAAGAGTCCTGGGCTTCTGGGAATGACTGATAAAACCAGAGATCAAGTTGACAATAAGATTAAGTATTTTTTTATCTATTCTTTTTTATTGACATGTAACTGACATATAACATTATCTTAATTTTAAGTGTACAACATCATGATCTGATATTGCACATACGATGAAACGATCACCACCTCGATAAGTCTAGTTAATGTCCATCAGCACACAGGATTAGTCCCGGTTGTATCAGAACTCAGAGATGGTAGTGAGCTATGAGCTTCCAATGAGGAATAGTGTGGGGCTGGCCAGGAATACGCAGGGGTCTGGGTCTCCTCAGTCCCCTGAGGGCGAGAAGAAAATGTGTGTATTGGGGGCGGTTAGTCTTATCTGAGCCACTCAGGCCTGCGGGGGCCTCTTGACTCCCTTTGCCAAACAGAAAAGCCCTTCTTAATGAAGCAGGCCCTGTGTGCCTAGAGTTCTTCAACTGCAGTTCTTTATATACTAACTACCAACTCATTTACTGGAGCAGAGGCTCACAACAAATGCTCTTGCTTTAAGTTACTTTTGTGTCTACCATAAAGTAAGAACGAACATATTATACTGCCCTCTTTCAAGCATGTATTTTTCATGCACACAGTCCACAAGAACACATTTTCTTCCATTGGCCCAAGCTTCATAATGTTCAGATTTCTTTTATCACTTTCTGCTTAGTTCAAAGTGCACTCTTTCCCCTGAAAGGCAGCTATAAAAAATAACAGTAATACATATTTGAATTATTACTGGAAGGGCATGTGGACTTTTTTTTGCCCTTCAACATAGGAGATCACTTTTAAATCAAATCAGGTGAACCCCAGACCGTAAAAGCATCGTAAATATGTGTGTTGTACACTTGCAAATAGACAAACTGTGGAAGTGATATCTGACTTGCCTGCAGAGCTAGGATGGGGTACATGGGGGAACACTGACTTCCGCCCTTTCCTGGCTCTTTATAATTCTTTTTATACTCCCTGTGGAAGTACATATACTCCTAAACGGTTCAGCCACGGTGCATCAAATATGTGTGAGCACTTCCATCAATACCAGGAAGAAGCACTCCTTCCCTCAGTTCGCCTTGCTACCCTTGCATGGACAAGAAGAGGTCTCTTACCTGTAGTCACGGATGCATTCAACACACTGGTGTGGCACTTCAACTAGACGCTGAGGTAATGTAGATCCAAAATAGATCAAGTTCATCTTCTTCTCATGGAAGTCACTGCCTAGTCAGAAAGGCAGATACTAACAAATGTAGCCTCACAAACTGAGTCCATTATAGAAAAGAACACAGTTCTCTGATGGCATGTAACCAGGCAAACACACCCAGACTCCGTGTGAGTTTCTGTGTGTGCGCGTGTGTGTGTGCGTGCGCGCACATTAGGGAAGGTCAGGGAAATCTTTCTTGAAGAAATGATAGTTGCATGGGCTGAATTTGAAGGATGAACTTAATCAAATAGGAATAGGCTGAAGATTTCTAGCCAGGGAGGACAACATGCGCAAATGGCCAGTGGCAGTGAGGGAATGGTCCATTTGAAAAATTTAAAGAAGGTCAGTGTGGCTAGAATAAGGACAGAGAAATTACGTGGAGGCAGCCTGGGCCATATCTTACAGTTTCGTGCAGGAATTGTTTTCTCCTCTTCTGTGGCAATTTTTGGCACGGTCAATCCCAATTATCTCAATGATCTTGAGGAAACAATAGGGTCGTACATATGTTACGTCTTAAGCATCCACAAAACTACCCACACAGCAAGCTCTAGCTCGTCTTTTCATAATCAATTTGAACATCATATGTTCTCTGTCTCTGCTCCCTTAGTTTTTTTATGTATCCTTACACTATATAACCCTTAACAAACTATATTACAGAATTGGCTTTCTGTATTCTACCCCTTCACAGAGACTGTATTATATCCTGTCTACACAGTACCTTACAGAGTGACTGCCTGATAGTAAATTAGGTCAATTTACTGTTGCTTAATAAATGTTTATTGAATTGAATTATCCAAAACATTTCAGATTCTTCAGATAAAGACATCACATAAAACAGCTTGTTAGGATATGTGCATGGACACGATCTAATGCGTGTGTTTACTGAAATAAACAAAGGCAAGGAATATACTGTAATGATATTTAATAAGAGAATATGCATAAGGGTATTTTTGGGAAAAAAATAATGAACTAAACCAAACAAGTTACCAATGTATCTTTAACCTATATATGTATCATATATTATAGTAAAACCTGATTATCAATCTATAACTTTAGACAATTGTGCTCTCAGGGTAGGATATGTATTAGTATCCAGGACTGGTCATCTATTAGGAATATATTGGCTTGTTTACTTTCTAACAATCAAGAATAATTTCTGAAAATAAACTTAATGTTGCAGAATTAGCACCAGTTTTTAAAATTCATCCCAGTTGTGATTTTAATGTCCAGTTATGTACAGGAGAGTGACAGTCCCATCTACTGAGTTGTATAAATGTCCAACCAAATAAAAATGCTTATTTTTAGTAAGAAACCTTTGAAGTGTAAGGGATATGTACTGAAAACATCCTTCATCTCCTTTGGAGCTTTGGGTAAATGAATGGTGACTGGCTTTTTAGAAGAAGATCTTTGCGTCTCATTACACAGCAAAGTTATGGAGTATATAGTGTATCATATAAAAACTTTTTGACCCAACTGTTGGGAGTTTTATAGCCCCTTTCAAGATAATGCTAAGTAGTAAAATATCATCCCCAATATATTTATGCTGGGAATATTTGGGGAAAATATGTCATTGGTAATTACCATTATTTAATGATAATGGTAATCTGAGCTTTCAGTTGGAATGTTAAGCCTTTTCTAGTTAGTATTTCACATTGCATAAAATACCAAAGTAATCACAAGTGCTCATTTGAAATGTTCTTGTTTTATTGGTATACAGGTACTAGTCATACATTACTGATTTTA
Source organism: Panthera pardus (assembly GCF_024362965.1). Lineage (NCBI taxonomy): Eukaryota > Metazoa > Chordata > Mammalia > Carnivora > Felidae > Panthera > Panthera pardus. The sequence continues at coordinate 50,550,749 of NW_026527002.1, forward strand.
AGAAAAGTTGTGAAAACATGTGACAGAATCATCTGTATTCTCCTAGCATATATGTAAGAGAATAGGAATACTAAGAGAATACATATATATGTGTGTGTGTGTGTGTGTTTTATAGGAGTTACATAACTGTAGAGCTTTTCATAGTTGATACACAATGTTACATTAGTTTCAAGTGTAAAACACAGTGATTCCACAACTCTGTACATTACACTGTGCTCACCAGGAGTGTAGCTACCATCTGTCACCATCCAGTGTTATTACAATACCATTGACACTTTTCCCTCTGCTGTGCCTTTTATCCCCATGATTTAGCCATTCTATAACTGTGGAGCATTTTCTTCTCGTTGTTCTTGGTTCTTGGTTTCAGTGAATTTTGATCCAGTGGGGATAGCAAGTACAATCTTGAGCCTCAGTTCTTCAGCAACAATCACATCTAAATCAGACACAGTTGCCCCTATTTCCCTTTGTTAAGTCTGACACAATCTTTAGGTTGACCCAAGGAAACCATGCTTGTTATTGCAGGGACCAAATATTGCCTTCAGGACATTGTCAATTTGCCCTGCCATTCCTGGAATAGAACTAAAAATGTTTTGAAGCTAGTAGGTGTGTGAAATAATGCTATGTTGAAAACATGTTATTTTTCTTTGAAATCTATGGATGCTTGAATGAACTCAAAGGGTCTGTGACACAGGAAAAAAATTTAAATAGCAATTAAGGCATTTTTTTCTTATTTCAGCATATAAAGACAAGGGAATGTAATGGTTTTAATAATTAAGGATGCAGACTAATGATCACATTTTGCAGTACTAATAAAAACTTCCTGTTATCATCTCTGTTTTTAAGAATGAAGAAGGCATTTCCTTAATGCACTTCACTGCTCCCCTTGCCAGCTCTGTTCAGGCTCGGAATTTGATAATAACATTTCCAAATTGTAAAAATAAAAAAAAAATAGCATTAAAATTGATTTAAGTCCCACTTTCCAAATCAGTTAACCCAAAGGTTAAGTGCTACTGCACTTGACCTAAGAGAGAGTTTGGTCCCCTTTTATAAGACCTGAGTGTAAAGAATAAAGACAGCGTTTTTCTTCTTCTCTTTTTTAAAGAAGCCACATGTAATGTTCTCTGAGTTAAGTTTTACCATTCATAATGAATGCAGTCTCGCCATTCAAATGCGACCATAAGTACACAGAAGATAAGAATTTAATTAAATGTAGATTAAAACCAAACAGGAAAACACACTAGCTGATAATTTTATCCCATCCTCTGGCCATATTTTTTATACTTCCTTCTTGTTCTTCTTTGGGCTATAGCTTATCAACATGCCGATAGCACCATAACTCATTACATCTGATGGTGCGGTGGAAATGTGCGGGCTCTGTGCTTGGATTTCCGAGGCACTTAAAATGCAAAGCATGTAAATGTCTCTGTTAAATATAGTAGTGTGGTAACACTGGTGAAAAGGAAGTGATTCTGAAGAAATCCTTAAACCTCTTACAAGATGCATTAGTATTGCACAGTAGCAAATGAAATTTTCAAAGTGGAACCAATTCATGTATTCACACGTCTGTGGTATGGCTTAATATTTTGAGGTTGAGCTGCTTCAGCAGTTGGCAAGTTTGGGTACCAATCAACTCGCTTAGTTTACTCCAGTGTGCGTAGGGTTTGCTAACAGGCATCTGTATCACTTTGTAGGAAAATGGTGTTTTTTCCATTGTTGACCATAATGTAGTAACAATATCTTTGTGCTTGAATGTTGTTCTCATTAATCTTCTATAAGACATCTCTAAATGAGTTCCTATTATTTGATCTGAATCTATTGGGATCATGAAGGTTGAGTCCACAAAAACTTCAGAGATAAAAGGTGGAAAAGAAAGGCATTAAGACAAATATATACAAAGACAATTTGTGTGTGTGTGTGTGTGTGTGTGTATAATCAGTTTATCTCATTTTTTCTAATAATTGTTTCTAATCATTTTAAAAATAGGCAATGAACAGTTAGAATAAATTCTTGGTCATTGTAAAGGAAGGCTCTAGACCAAACACAGTATTTTAAAATCCGAAAGAGAATATATGCTGAACTTGTTAATTAAATATTAAACTAAGGTTTAGAATGGCAATGCATTCAATGTGCAATCTTGATTTATTAAGTACTAGTAAAAGATAATGGAATCATTTATATATTTGCATTTTTTTCTAAAGCTAAGAGCCTTCCGAAGTATAACACACTTTTTTTTTTTTTTTAGAGCAGGCATAACATGTCAAGGGCATTCTGTCTTTGGAAAGGTAAATAATTGGTTGCTTTTTTTTTCTTTTGGCAATGGGTTATTTGGCTCATACTAATGAATAGAGTTTTTCAATTAAAAATTGATCTAAAAAATGATTTATGATTTTGCTTCTTTATTGTAATTTTGAAGTTCTTAATGGTTTGAAGTACTAAGCCCATAGCCCATAGCACCACTTTCTCTGCATTAATTGTCACATGACCACTTGGCACCCAAATTGGTGTATATGACACATTGACACAGGTGCCAATTTCACCTTTAGGAATAAATCAAAAAGACTAATTCAATTTTTAAAGATACCAGAAATTTCACCATCTAGGGAAACAATGTTTCATGGAGTGAACCTCTGTTTTCTTGCCATTAAATCACAGACAAAAAAAATGAGAGTCCCAGTATAGAAATGAGCTGAATTGCTGGCCTTAGTCGGGCATAGGGACTTTATCCAGACTACTGGAGACATACAGAGGCATCGGTAATCTCTATCAACTCATTTTCCTTCCGTTCGCTTTTCATAAAGCTGTTTCAGTGGCGATATTAAGAAGGAATAAAATAAAACTACAGCAAGTCAAACTGAAGTGCAAAATGCAGGAACATATTTTGGGGTCTTGAAAGGATACATTAAAAATGCTTTCTTCCGGGTGCCTGGGTGGCTCAGACAATTAAGCATCCGATTCTTGATTTCAGCTCAGGTCATGATCTCAGGGTTCTTGAGCTTTCTGCTGGGTGTGAAGTCTGCTTAAAATTCTTTCTCCCTCTGCCTCTCTCTCTTTCTCCCAAAACTAAAATAAAATAAATATTACCCCCCAAAATGCTTTTGTCTGCTAAAAAGTTTTAAATATAAAATATAAAAAGAAAACCTATTAAGTAGTCTGCATACATCTGTGTAATGTGTAAGAGGTAAAATTTCCAGTCTCTAAGGCACTCTAAAAAAATGATAGATTGAAAAAACAAAACAAAAACTTAAAGATTTCTTTAAGCATTAAGTGGAATAAATTCTTCTCTTTCATCAAACATATATTTAAAGGGAAATGGAGAAAAATATCTCTATGAAACAAGCATTACTTCCATCCACCGTGGGCTCCAGTCTACCTTAGATTCTTTTCCTTTAAGAAGCTCTCAGAAGTTCCTGTACACGCTGCAGAACGCCATTCTGTATGTCCTGTCATGTTTGTGTTTTTCTCCATGTAGGACTGCCAGCCCTTCAAGAGAAGTCCCTACATCCTGCCAAGTGACTGTTAGGTCATAACCAACAAATACCGTTTTTTAAGAATAGAGAGAATGAGAGGGAAGAAGGGAGTGAGAGGGAGATAAGGAGAATGGAAAGAAGGAGAAAGAAAGGAAGCTTGGGGGGAAAGAAAGGAGAGACAGAAGGAAAACAGAGAGAAAGACAGAAGAAAGAAGGGAGGCAGAGGGGAATTTAGCCACCCAGAAAACTACCCTTCTGTTATCTCTAGTACTTTATCATGCTGGAAATGTTGCCAGTTTCAGAAATGAGAAATGAGCATGATGAATATTTTAGGGAGAAAAACACAGAGGTAGGGGAATGTAAGATTGCTTCTGGGCCACATCCATGAGTGTCCATGACAGAAAACAAAGAACAAGAAATCTACATTTGGTAATGCTTTGTCAAGCACAAGACACAAAGAACCAAATGGAGCTAGTGTTTATTGAATACCCACTGTGTGGGGAGACTCTATGTTATTTCATTGAAATCTTAAAACAAAAAACAAAAAAAATCCCTGTAGACTGAATTCTCCTTATCTTACAGATGTAGAAAAACTGAACCTGGGAAGTAGGGGTAACTTACCTATCATCAAAGAGTGAATAAGGGTGCCTGGGTGGCTCAGTTGGTTGAGCATCCGACTTCGGCTCATGATCTCGCGGCCTGTGTGAGTTCAAGCCCCACGTCAGGCTCTGTGCTGACAGCTCAGAGCCTGGAGCCTGCTTCCGATTCTGTGTCTTCCTCTCTCTCTGCCCCTCCCCCGCTCACGCTCTGTCTCTCTCTGTCAAAAATAAATAAACATTAAAAAAAAAAGTTAGGGGCGCCTGGGTGGCTCAGTCGGTTAAGCGTCCAACTTCAGCTCAGGTCATGATCTTGCGGTCTGTGAGTTCAAGCCTCACGTCGGGCTCTGTGCTGACCGTTCAGAGCCTGGAGCCTGTTTCAGATTCTGTGTCTCCCTCTCTGTCTGACCCTCCCCCATTCATGCTCTGTCTCTCTCTGTCTCAAAAATAAATAAACATTAAAAAAAAATTTTTTTAAAACCAAGTTAAAAAAAAAAGAGTGAATAGAATAGATTCCATGAATGGATATGTCACAGTAGCATCTCTCAGTTACTTGTCTCTGAAACTAACTCTGCTGTCTCCAATGCTGTGACTTTAGTTAATTGCATGTGCATTTTATCTGAAATAAAATCATCTTAGTAAGATACTCCAAAAGTACTTTGTAAGCTGCAATATTTTAACTTAAAATATTTAAAAAATTTTATGACTAGTATATAAAATTGTGACTTTTTAAATCAATATTATTCAAGGCAGGTGAAATCAGATTGGTGTAATAAAATCTTTCTGGAAATTATAAAAACAATGCATATTTCTAAGTTCTGTTATACAAGTTATTTGTCACAATTTTATTGGGGTGCCTGAGAGATTAGCAATTTTGCTCCATATAGCATATGTGTCTATTCTGATGACATATCTTTGATGACTACACTTTGAGCTGTTGTCTTTTTTTGTTTTTATTTTTTTCAATGTTTATTTATTTTTGAGAAGGAGAGAGACAGACAGAGTGCAAATAGGGAGGGGCAGAGAAAGAGAGGAAGACACAGAATCCGAAACAGGCTCCAGGCTCTGAGCTGTCAGCACAGAGCCTGATGCGGGACTCGAACCCACAAACAGTGAGATCATGACCTGAGCTGAAGTTGGACACTTAACCGACTGAGCCACCCAGGCGCCCCTAAGCTGTTTTCTTAAGGGCGAAATGAGCAAGAGTAATGTTCATAATTTGCTTGATTCAGAAGAGCAACACTGGTAGAGAATAACTAATTTTGCCAAGAGGGAGATTGGTGAAATGTATCTTAGAAGCAACTATGACATTTTAAATGTAAATGTAAGAAATATATTTGGGGGGGGGGATGGATATACAAGAAGAATTTTCATAGAAACAGGCTTATCCTGCAGCAAAGCTACTAAAGACTGATCTGACCACCCAGGATATTTTAACTCTGCCCTTTGTCTGAGGGAGGCCGTGGTCCCATCAAGCCCTGTCATAACTGAATTATCAGTTCAGCATGCAGACTTTTAAGTGAATAGAAGGGAGATTTTTCCAATCGAATTTGGTGATGTCTTCAAAATATTCTCTATGTTAATCCAGCGCAAACAGTAGGGAAATGTGAAGAGGTAAAATGTTTCCCTACCAGCAATCACACCGGGTAGACTTTAAACATTTCTATTAATGCTCAGAAGTACAAGCCTGATTTATTCCCCCCTTTCCAAACTGTGTTACATTTACACAGAAAATCCAAAATGGATTACAGGAGCCTGCGTGGCTAGGAAAAAAAAAATATGTGTCTCAAATAATTAAATAAAGTAATTATAACAGAGAGTAGAAGTTAAAATATTACTAAAATATTTCTGTTAGTGGGGTAGTTTAGTCACCTCCACGGCAGTGGCAAAATTGGAAGTCGGGTTGTAACAAATGCGTGTTACAGCATTAAACAATAACACGTTCTTGCCTGGAAAACTAAAATGACAGGTGTGGCCGTTGATGCTTCAAGCATATACTCTGACCTCAAGACTCACAATCTGCTACAGTCTGTAGAGCACATACTGTGGAGTCAGAATTATGTTGAGAGAAGGGACTAGAAAATGTCGTGTAGGACCTTCATATTGTTTACTGTAAAATATGTATTTCAGTGTCTTATGGAGATAGCATTTAAAAAATAAAATGGAAATAAACATCTCCCTGACTGCTTACTTCTCCTTCTCATTTTCTTAAGCACAGAAGGAGGTGTGTGAATGATGGAGGCTATTTTTATGTAGCTTTTAAAATGGATGATGCTGTGGTATTTGACCTTAGGTACATTATAAAAAAAAATTTTTTTTCAACCGATTGTCTCTTAGTTATATTTGAAACTGGATTCTTGCTGCATTTTTTATTTAAATGTGTTGCCTTAATGATCTGGCCTCATAGATTTCAGAATTATGCAAAAGATGAAAATAAAACTAGCATTAGTTAAATTCATATTTCTGAAATACATTCGTTATTACATTTTGTAGTTCTCTGTAGAGCATTACTTTGTGCTTGGATTTGCTCATATTTCCAATTCTGTCTAATTCTCCGTCACAATTTTTACATTATAACCCACTGAAGATTTTCCTTTTTTTTTTCATTTCGGTAACCATTATTTGAATCATAAAAAAATGCATTACTGTATTCATAATGTACTGCTCATGTGACAGTTTTTGAACTTTAATATTCTTTTCTGTAATGTGCCGGCTTAGCAGCCTATAAAAGAGACATATTGTTTGTAATGTTTCTTACCCACAACAAATGATGTGATTCTGGGTTTTATGAAATGGCAGTAGTTTTCTAAATTTGTGATTCTTCTGTGTTCCGTTGTCAAGAACAGTTGTACATCTGCTCGGCACAGACTTTCCGAGACTATGAACTTTAATTGAGGAAAAATAATGAGGGTTCAGGGACTACTGATATGGAGTCGGTTGCAAAGCAGGTGCCCTGCTGCCAGATCAATGGATTATTTACTCCTTTGTCATAAACAGGAAACAGTTGGTTGTTTGTGGTGACTACGCGCATATTTTAAAGCCCATGTACATATTTTCTCCTTCCCTGTCAATGTAGAACATTTTAAATAGTGCTTAGTTTATGATTTAGCATAACTATATAGAGTAAGCAAACAACACTTGTTCTGTTTTAATAATTAACCACCTTGTTTGAAAAAGAACTTTAGGAATGATTTCAGGAATGCACATCATATGTGCTTCCAGCCTTTACCTCTCAACTCATATGGTCGCAGTCATAAACCCTCTATATAATTGTCTAAATATTTTTCTGCCTCTCTTTATAGACCTTTGAGAGGAGAAAACCTTTTTTTTCTTCCCAAATACATAAGGAAATTTAAAATATAAATTGTAGATCGTTGTAGAATTTCATTAGGACACCCTAAGAGTCTGCACAAGGTTTTCAAACCACTGGAACAGAATTTTCTCAGGAAATAATTGGGAGGTTGGGGAGGGTGGGGGGGGCAAAGCTCAGGATCCTTTTCTGAGTTCAAAAAACAAGCACGTCTGCCTTTCAGCAGGCACATGATTTCTGAGCGAGTTGGAACTATCTCTGACACACCTGAGCAGGACCAACCTAAGAGGCTAGGGTCACCCAAAGGGGGCGTGCTCCTCTCTCAACACTCCTCATTAGCAAACCAAACAAAGAGCTGTCTGGAATTAGCTGCAATTTCCACCACGACAAGTGACTTTTTGTGTTACATAATGATATGCTGGGAATTTAAATCCTAGGTTCTAGAGATCAGTGGTTTAAATTCTAATGATGGGTTTCGTGGCATGGAAGTCTGACTTTTAACACGTGGAGGTTGGAGACCATAGAAACCATACCATAAAGTTTGTACACACAGCCCACCCACAGACAGCTCCTCTGAACCCTCAGACAGTTCACACAAACCTCATCTCTCGACCAGAAATGTTGTCATCGAGCCTGGGTTTGGGCATCGTCTTCATTTTTACTACAAATCTCTCTTAATTTCTTATGGAATTGGGATTGCTGCTGAAAACCTGAATTATGTTGGAAAGAACTGCCACCAGAGAAAAACAAATTTATGTCACGGAAAAAGAAACTTGAAGTTCTAAAATGCAAATTAAAAAAGCAGTAACTTCAAAGTACACTTAACTGAAGTATGATGTTTAGCAATCTGGTGAATCTGCCTTAAAGTATGAAAACATTTTGGTAAAAAAAGCAAATGTATATTTTTCTTGTTTGTTAACTATATATTCATGCCCACATAATGTAATAATTATAACAATGCATCTTTCCTACCATGCAGTCATGACAAATATCTCATCCAATGTGGAAATAAAAATAATACCTAAATTCCTATTCATATGAAATAATTGCTACTAGTTAAACGTGTCATTCCTTAGGTGAGATTGGATTGGATGTTTCAGCAACTGTCTTACTCAGCATGGGTCTTGTAACATTGTTAGCATTTCTAGCGTGCTAGTAGATATTTTAAGAAAGCTTATGTAGGGGCGCCTGGGTGGCTCAGTCGGTTAAGCGTCCGACTCCAGCTCAGGTCACGATCTCGCAGTCCGTGAGTTCGAGCCCCGCATCGGGCTCTGGGCTGATGGCTCAGAGTCTGGAGCCTGCTTCCGATTCTGTGTCTCCCTCTCTCTCTGCCCCTCCCCCGTTCATGCTATGTCTCTCTCTGTCTCAAAAATAAATAAAACGTTAAAAAAAATTTTTAAAAAAAAGAAAGCTTATGTATAGATTTTTAATTTATATTCTCTAAATATTTTGTGCAAGTATTCATTGCCTAATATTTCCCCCTGTTTCTAATCATAATAATAAATATGGTTATCATGGTAAAGTTGAGTTTTCCATCAGTACTATAGGAATAAAGCAAAAATGAAATCCATTTTTTTTCCCCAGTGGGGTGGATGGGGGTTTCTAGTTCAGAGTCAATAAAATTTCCTTGGAGTCCAAAATCTAGAATGGGAATCAAGGCACATTGCCATTATGAACAATGAGAGATTGTGGTTGCTCATTTCTATTGATAAAATTTTAAGTTTAACTTAAAAGAGAAGTTGAAGTTACTTAATTTAAAAGAAAATATTCAACTATAAATCTGTATTCAACTGCTATATAAAGAATTTGTTAGATCCACTGTCTTGAAAATATGCAGCATCGGAAGTACAATTATTCATTCTTAAATATACGTGTTATTCTAAACAGCAGGAAGTAGTAAGTACAGGCTTCGAGGCTCTGTCATACCATGCAGAGATGAAAAGTTTGAGATGAAATGATATCAGTGAAAAGTCTGTGAATAAAAGACATCAGAAGCAAAGTCTTTGTCTAGGACCCCTGATCTCCGGAGATGAATACTGTACCTGAATTTCTTGTTCTATGACCTGCCATTCTCAATCAAATCTAATTTCTCAAAAAGAATATAAGAAGTGTGAGTTGTAAGAGAAAAGTGGTAATGACTAATTTTTTTTTTCTATCAATGGAAGTAAAAGCATGTGTTGTTTCTTTCTTTCTTTCTTTTTTCCTTTTTAACACAAATGTGTTAAAAATGTGTGAGGGATCACAAAGAATAAAACTGGGACATGATCTGTAAGCCCAAACATGACTGTTGCAGATTTGGCCCCGGCTGCAGAAGCTTTAAGTAGCTACTATTAGGAGGATTTTTGTAGTGTGTAATCAAGTCTGCCTAGATACAGACCTTCAGTGTGTCTGTTCTTCTGCATTTTGTGATGGTGAGGGGAAATTTAATGTGTGTCTGTGTCTGCGTGTGCGCGCGTGCATGCGTGCGTGCATGCATGTGTTGTTGTTGTAATAATTGTAGCCGCAGCCTCAGTAGAGACAGGGAAGGCTAACTCTGTTTTCAGGAACATGCTGGGTTGAATGAAAATGTAGCAAAATACTGAAAACTTTATTGTCTTGAAAATGAAACTTGATTTTCTAGGAAATAAAAATCATATAAGAAATGCATGTGAGAGACTTCATAATGATTTTATTGACATAGTAAAAAATTATTTTCCAGCAGAAGTTTTGAGCCTACAATAAAATCTTTATGTCAAAAATTACCCTTATGCAAGGAGATTAAAGCATACTGCAAGCCTTTCAGAAATGCCATTTTCAGACTACCTTCTGATGATTATTGGTCTCTTTTTTCTGTAAAGTTCTATAGAGAATATATTTTAATTAGCTTTCGCTTCATACACACTGCCCAACTCTGACCCAATGTCTGATCATATAGAATACATTACAAAAGAACTGGTCATTTGAGTGCTTTAATATAGCTTTGCATTAATGTCAGGCATCATTTAGACAAGGCATTAAAAGTGTTATTTTAATGACTGAAGTGTGTTGGGTAGAAGAGGCTTAATCTTTATAGGAAGAACAATTTCAATTAGCTCTAAAATATTAATTTGTTGGTACAACTATATACTCTAATGTATTTGGCTACGAAACATCTTATGAATAATACATTGCTAGAATCCACTTGTCTTATGATGTAACTAAGACTGCCTTTAAAAACAAGGATTGCTAATTTTATAACCACCATGAATCAGTTAAGATTAAAAAAAAAAGTAATGTTTTAAAAACTTGACCATTGTCAACGTTGGAGGCTATTTTTGTGCCCCCTTCCCCCCAAAGTAATTTGGAAGGTCATAAATAAAATATGCAGTCTCTGGCTAGTAAGATATTGAATAGGTTTTAAACATGATATGGCTATCTGTCTTAAATTTTAAGGGCATTTTTATTTATTTGTTTACATGGCGAGTGTGAGATATTCTCCCTGGAAACAGTTTGTCTCATGGTGGAAAGTGTGAAAATATGGGAACAAAAATGACTGCATACCTTAATCCAACCATTGTGTTTCTGGGAACTAAAAATGCTGCTGTTCTGGCTTTTACTCTCCTGGAATATCTCCCTGTAGCCTTATCTTTCCATTGTGCTGGCTGTTTATTGCAACAACTTGGCATTGGTTTTCATGGCTGCACATGTGGCCCTGCCTTAAGGTGAGTGAGAGTCACATAGGTAAAAACCCTGTAGCCCTTCTGAAAATGTGCTGTTTTTCCCTACAGCTAACCAAAAATCCGCGATTGCTTCATAGACTTCTCAAGGGCTGCCTATACAAGGCGAAAACATAGGTGGCTCTTAAATGCTTGAACGCTATACGCCAATGTGGAACGCTTGTCTCCTGGCTTGGATGGTGTTAACGCTCCTGTTACACCACACCGAAGCAGCTGGATAAAGAGTGCAAAACTCTGTTGGGCAGTCACAGGTTTCATGCATCCCCATAAATGCCCTCAAACAAACAAATAAAGTAGGAACAATGGCTTTCATAGAGGTGGGCCTACGAAGCATACATCATCTCCCCCACCTCTCCTAGTGACTCTCACCATTATCCCTGGCATCGGTCACAGTTAGCCTGATTATTCTCAAATACATGAAAACTAGATTTTTTTTTTAAATATAGCTCTTGCACAGTGCAAGACTGGAGGGGTGAAAATGCTGAGTTTATAGCAAAGCAGAGCCACACACATGCAGTTTTTCAACTAGGTAAAGGAGGCTTTTGTAGCAGATTTCATGCAGCAGTTGGCATTGGCAGTATTGCAAAAAGAGATGTATTCTGTTGTGCTCTGTTTGATCAAGTGCTAAACCCGTGTGATCAATAGAGAGACAGATGTCGGGTGCAGATGGCGATGCCGTGATACCTGGGGCAGCGCGGGCCTGCCAGAATGACAGAATGGGAACAAGGAAGAGCAGCAATGCAACAGAATGTGACAAATGAAATTAGGGTTTATACTAGTCGATAATTTACAGCTAATACAAAGTGACAGAATTTTTCAGTACCCAGTATATTTTACTTCCAGTAATGCTATAGCCAATAAAGGCATATTTCATGCAACATAATAAAATGAAAGCTGTGGGGAAATATAGTCCAACCATTTTTTATTATGTTACAACTTTTAAAATTGATCCCTGAGAGAATACTAATAGCATGCAGGTCTTGTTAGAGTGACGTCTAAAGGCATTTTATCTCCAAATTTATAGCAGCCCCGTCACTTAGTCTCATTGCGTATTAGACTCGTAAGTTGAAGGCAGATAACTCTGTAGTGACCCGAAATTCATATGCTTTGCTTTAAAATAATATTATAAAAAACTCTTCCAGTCTGTGTATAAAATTATAAAAACAATTATCAGTTTCAACTTACTAAATAAACATTTTAATTTCCTATATTAATGGGAATGTTTAAGCAGTCACCTGTGTAATTAAAAATGAAAATCTAAGCACATTTTAAAAAATTTTCCTCCACACCCAGACCAAAAGCCATAGTTCATATATTTGGAATATATTTTATGACTCTGTAATTCAAAACACATTGATAAATACTTAGAAGTGACAGCTTTGCAGTAATGGTTAGTGAATCAATTGATACCCTTTTGTGACTTAGCCAAATTCTTCATGTTCTCGAACACACACATGCACATACTCCATGGTGACCTGCTGTCAGTCTGGGACTGGTATTGGGGGGGTGGATAAGAAGAGTCATGTCTCAACAAAACTATACGGTAGGTTTTTTCTCTTTGCATTCTACTCTTACCTCCTTTGTTTTTCCTCCTTTTTGTGCCATCTGCAAAAGACAACTTCATAGAACTTACCAGTGTGGGACCTCTCTCCCACCCCCTTTTCTCATTATTCAAATATTCACTGAGCAGTAGAATTTTAGTATCCTTTCTCAGAGCATCTGTATCCAGATGAAACTCCAAAGTTGAAGTGCCCACAATGAGGGATGGCCTGATAAAGGCATATTGGAAAGTATAGGAATTTCCTAACCTTATGCAGGTACGGTAATGGACAGCGAGACCCATGACTGTCTGTGCCATTGACAAATGCATATTAATAATATTAATGGGAGATAATCCCTGATTTCAACAAGCTTTCCTAAGTGCCTGCTTTGTGAACACCAAAGAGGACGCAAGGCATATCCTTCAGTGACAGTAACATATTTCATTGGCTTGGGTGGGAGAATTCACAACCACATATCAATGAAGGGGGACAAGATCATGGTATTCAGTGCAGTTCTGAAAATAGTGGGAGTCTTGCCCATCTAAAATATTGCTTGGCAACTGGAAATCACACACACACACACACACACACACACACACACACACACACTGCTCTATTCATTTACTGTGCATACAATCATAGTTACTTTTATATAATTCTTATTATACTTATCCATAGTTGTGTCATAATTCAAACTAAACTTAGTAATAGATGGACCTATGGCTCTAAAATGAATAGTTACAACTACTGAAAGCAATTTAGAGTTGCTAAAATATTATTCTAGATATTTCAGGAGATATTATGCTTTTGGATTTGTTACTTACGTTCAGGTTAACAACAAAAAACTTCCTGCTCTATTTTTAGGAGCCTCATTGTGAAATTTTAGAAACATTTAGGTTAGGAAATCCCTAACCTTAACTAGATCTTTAATAAAGGAGACTAGTATCAGTGTGTATCCCTTAGTTATTCTAATCTACCAACTGTAAGAGCTGTTAGAGAAGGCACCGTGAACTCTGAGGGCTCATACAAAAAGTATGACTCAGGTAGTTGGCCTATTATAATATGAATGGATCATTATTTTTGGAAGATATCTACAGTTGGACTCAGATTATATGAAACTCATGCTTGATCTTACTGGTCTGTGTTATCAGGCATCTTCCTATTTAGATCATGACACTCCCTTCCAAAGATATTTTTCATATGTCATTTGATAGGAACTAGTTGGAAATTAGCAAGGTTATAAGTATTTAACTTGATTTTTACCATTATGTAGTTCCATTTCACACATCACAATGAGTAAGCTTAGGCTCATGGAAAACCATTTTATTTCATTTGTAAGCTCTAAAAACTCACCTAGACTTATTTCATGATGGCAGTTTTTGGGTTTTTTGTTGGTTTTTTGTTTTTTTTGGCATGGCATCATCACTTTACCCATCTGTCAATGTTGATCTTGGTTGGAATCAGTTGAAAGAAGCCAAGGTATAAACCTTTTAATTTTGAAGGTGAAGAAAGTTAGACTCAGAAAAATTAGATGGACTTCCCACACTTATAGTAGCACATGCTATGGAAGAATCCAGTTCTCTTGACTTTGCCATCGTGGCCAAAGGTAAAAGAACACTAGCCATCCTGGGTTCCTTTACTAGGGCAAGATTCCTCTCCACAATAGCAGCCTCATACATTATTCATGAGTCAACTCAAAAGCCACCTCTTTTCCCAAGGCTTCCCCAACTATTGTAGGCATAATGATTTTCTGCTCCCATAAACTCCTATAAGTGATGTTTGTATGATTCAGCTTGACACATGAATTGTCTCTTAACGACTGCATGCACTTGTGTGTGTGTGTGTGTGTGTGTGTGTGTGTGTGTGTGTGTGTGTGTTTACTACTCAACTAGATAATAAATTCCTAGAGCCAAGGAACTCAACTTCCTTTACTAATATTGAACTGTAATCATAGTAGGCATGGTAAAATGATGGATCCATTTATGCATGAATGAATTCAACTATGAATTCTTTTCATTCATCATGACTATCTTTGCTTTTGTTTCCTGTGTATTGGTCAAAGAAAGGATGCCTCCTTAGTGCTCCTGACCATTGGTAGAGATAATGATATCCCTTCATTTAACATGTTTATTGTTAGCTTACACGTGCTGGACACCCTGATAGATTTAAGGATATGTTAGCGAACAAAATACACAAGACTTGTTTTTTGCAACTCTGGAAGCTGAGCAATGGATTGGCAGAGTTCAAGTCAGCCAGTGAGTGAAGAAAAGGGCAGTATATATACCAAGACAAGGATTTATGATTTTTCTTTCATGATACATAGTTTGGCATTTATATTTTTAAAGCAAGCCACTGGGACTTCTTTAGGTGTACAATTATAAGAAGATATATTTTAAACATTAACAAACCCACTTTTGCAAGGTCTTAGCACATTTCCAAATAGGCAATAGACTCTAATTAAAAATAAAAGCAAGTAATGCTGTGTTATCATTTATGCCTGAGTCACACAGGCTTAAGCCCCTTCTCTGAACTAGGCATTTTATATGTACTACAAAATACTCAGATCAACTCTAGGAAGCGGGAGCTATTACCCCATTTTACAGAAAAAAAGTGAACTGAGACTCAGAATAAACCACTACCCAAGGTAACAGAGCTAAAAAATGACCAAATTATGATAGAACATACAACACAAGTTTGTCATATTTTTTAAAAATTTTTTTAGTGTTTATTTATTTTTGAGAGACAGAGAGAGACAGAGCATGGAGGGGCAGAGAGAGAGAGGGAGACACAGAATCCGAAGCAGACTCCAGGCTCTGAGCTGTCAGCACAGAGCCCAATGCGGGGCTCAAACCCACAAGCCGTGAGATCATGACCTGAGCTGAAGTCAGACGCTTCACCGACTCAGCCAGCCAGGCGCCCCTGTCATCTTTTGACAACATTTTATATCGTACCAAACTGGGTCATATTATCTCTCTTTCACCTGCCTCTATGTCAGAGGTCTTTTAAAGATGATGTGAGTTTCTGTGAACATATTTCTATGGGTATGATGAACATTTCATTTGCAAGTGTCCACTGGCATCTCAGTATACATAGATCCAGTAGGAAGTAAGGCCTGCCTATGTCCAGCATTATGGGAGAAGAGAAAGCTACCACCCCTCTTTTATGAGTACAGGCTGAGCACTCTGAGTCCCTGTATTCTTTCCCCTCTGTGTTCCCCATTGCCTTGACCAGAGTGTGTGTTGCATGAATAGAGGTGAGTAAGTGGCTGAATAAATTAATAATAATTATCTCTTACTTGCCACCTTATGTTTCGTGCTACCTAATCTGACCAGGTAATGCTGGCCTATAATTACAAATTCAGGAATAGAAGAAGTTAGTCAGACTATGCTCTGAAAGTTTTTAAAAAATCTTTCTAGATTACTGCTCTTTTCAATAAGCTATAGGAAGGCTAGACTAAGAAAAATTTTGTGATGCTTCACAAATGCAAGGGTGGCTATTTTCACTTCTGCACTGTTAATGCCTCGTTGGACTCAAGGTAAATTGACCCACTGGTTATATAAAAATATCTATTTTTCTGAATTCCCTTAACAAACTTTTGTGTATCACTTCTCTAAGTAGTATCTTGAACTCAGAATAGGACAAGACCATGAAAGGGAGGAAACTTTACAGATTTTAACAGTATGAGAATTTTGTAAAAAGTTACAGGGAATTTTGTAAAAAAAAAACAGTGATATAAAATTGTAAGTGTTATTATTTGATCCCCAGAAATAAAGTGAAAACTCAGTACCTTCATCTAAGGTCTGAAACAAATAAATGTAGTGAAATTGACAGATACAGTATAGGAAAAGCATTTAAGAAACACTTTGAACAAAAGTGTAAGTAGTGGATTATTTTAGTCCTGCTCCTTCCCATAGAACATATGTATTATATATGTTAATGCATAGCCCTTTGAAAGTCTTTGAAAATCAATTATACTGCCATACGTATTCTTGACCTACTAAGAATATGTGTACTGATAATATTCATTCCAAAATGGTGCAAGGTCTTAGACTGAAATATTTAACTGTCTACACTTAGTAAAAAATTTAATGCTCTGATGAGTGACGGCACACTGATTTTTTTTTTTTTTTTTGTAATGGAGTTTTAGTAACACAGGGTGCACAGAATTAACACAAATCCTCCTCTCCAATAAAGATAGCCACCAAGGGTCCTGACTACAGGAGGGGTCATAGCTCACTCCAGTATCTATCCTCTCAAACCTTCATTTTGGTGTCACCTATATCATGTTAAACTGGCAAAACTCCTTGTGAGTGGGCACAGTGCCAACATGACAGATGGCTCTGAGCTGAGCATGCCAAGGGACCAGTATGTGCATCAAGTTTGACTATTAAAAATGGAGTTTCCATCCAGGAGTGCTGTTCATATAAATATTTTTGCACATTTATAGTTTTTATTTTTTAAATTAATGCCCAAACTATGTCACACACACACACACACACACACACACACACACACACACACACACACACCTTCCTGGAATTGCTCTAGAATTTCAAAGATTAACTGCTTAGCTGAATTTTGAATATAAACAAATCCAGACTCAACCGTACAGTACTGAAAACATGATATAATCTTTAACCTTAGGTCAGTGTTTGCAGTATAGATAGTTTGTTAACATTTAGAAAATCTTTATTAATATGAATAGTATTTGTCATGGTCATTTATTTATTGAACCTAATTTTTAAACTCCTTATTCAAATTTCTCTAAATGTGAATTGTATGTAATAAATACACATATTTATAGAAAGTATTTACTAGAGAAAAAAATTAAAATATCGCATCAGTCATGACATTATTTCTCCTTTTTCATAGTTCCACTTGTTCTATCTGCTTAAAAAAAAAAACCCTCAATCTGCTATCTAAAAAGCAAAACAAACCAAAATCCAAATAATTTCGGACTCTGTGCAATTATAAATACAAGTAAATCCTGAGAGTTTTGGTGGTTTGCAGGTAATCCTATTTTTTGGGTTCCTAGCATACAGAATATTAGCAAGTGCATATTTATTCCAAAAACGCAGCAAACAATAGAGGTCTGAAAGCTAAACAGGGCCAGTCTTCTTTGGGAATAACAGTCTGAAATCAGTGATATAAATCACTCCCGGAAAGGTAGCCAGGGCCAACAACAGAATAGCAGAGGAAATGTGCTTTCTAGGGGCCAATGCCTTGTAGGACAATACCTCAAGCAGGTGATGTTTTATAATCTGCCCCAGTTGAAGCTTCCAAGTAAAATATTTACAAGAAGTGAGTAGAACAAACATTTTTAAAGCGCCTGTCCCATGCTCATCCCTGCACTATGTCCTTCCTATAAAATGATCTTCTCTAACGGTCACCACAATCATCTGATGGTAGACCAGATAATCCTCATTTCCTAGGTGAAGAAATTGTGTCTCAGAAGGATTAAGTAAGTTCCCCAAGGTCACACAGATGCTAAATATTCAGAGCTGTGTTCCTCCCTCTGATTTGTCTGGTTTTTAAAATGCCAGCTCTATGCGCTTTCTGACAGTGCTCGTCTCTGTTAACCTAGCCAATAGAGTACAACCGATAGCAAGCTGGGTGATTACCAAGGGTTTGGAGGTTGTTCTTCATATCTCCAAAAAGAGGATCAAAAACGTCATGGTCCTTAGGGTAAGTGCAGCCAACCTGCCCAGAGCCTATTAGCATCATAGAGAAACCTCTATTAACACAGAAAATCTGCCATTCTTAGAAACTAAATAATACACTAATTACTTTCAGGGTCTGGAAAAGGAAGGAAGGATACAACTACTTGAGTAGGATATTCTATTGACCATATTTTCATCCTGTTGTCTTATTTTGAGTCGTTTTAAGATTCAATTGTCAAGACATGGGGTTCCTTTTGATCTTCTAGAACCATGGGAGAGGCAGGGAGTAGACAGAGTAACAATGGATTGCCTTCTCCTACAGGGGCCAGACTTTAAAATTGCGGGTTTGTGGTGATAAAGCTAGATCACATTTTAAATTATGGGCATGAGGAGAGTATGGATTTTGTGAAAGTGTGTGAAAACTTAGGAAATATAGTATATGTGTTTTCATTTGAAAATAATCGAAATAAAATTGTAATAAAAATTAATTTTCAAAAATGATGTTTGGGGTGCCTGGGTGGCTCAGTCAGTTAAGCGTCCGACTTCAGCTCAGGTCACGATCTCGCGGTCCGTGAGTTCGAGCCCCGCGTCGGGCTCTGGGCTGATGGCTCAGAGCCTGGAGCCTGCTTCCGATTCTGTGTCTCCCTCTCTCTCTGCCCCTCCCCCATTCATGCTGTGTCTCTCTCTGTCTCAAAAATAAATAAACATTAAAAAAAAAATGATGTTTGCTAAATGGATTCAGGGTTTTCACAGATACTCTTCTATTGTAATTAGAAATTGAATAGATACTCCTTTTCTTGATTTTTACTATCCTTGATTTATTATCCTTTTATTATCCTTGATTATTACTTTCTATTGCTTTTGTCAATAATTTTCTAAACCAATAGTTTAAAAAAAACTCAGGGTTTTCTTACTGAAAACAAAAACACTCAAGGTCTTCCACAGATGCAAAGAATATTGTAGTAAGTTAGATTGTGCTCCAGAACGTGAAAGGGAATAACTGTTTCATTCGTAGACCCTTGACTCTATTATATTTCCTTTGCAAAATGAAATGTGTTTTTTTATGATTTTTTTTCTTTCAGTTTCATGGTACATTGCTATACTTGATGCGATTTCAGGGTAATTTTATACAATTTTGTAAATGACTTAAGTGATGTAATGCACTGAAATACACAGTAAGGTGTTTTAAAATCTGTCACTTCCATTTGGAGGAAAAACACCAAGTATTCAATAAGCATTTGAAAAGAAGTCAAATTCAGAACCCCTGGTGTGCAGAGAAGTTTGATTTACCTGTCTCCACCTCTCTCTCTTTCCTTCCGGCAAACACGGGCTCTAGCTTTCAGAATTCATAAAGACCTTTGATTTTAAACAGTTAGTACTAAGTTCTCTGTTTCTTTTAAGAGCAGAATTCTTACAGATTTCAGAAGCATGTAAGTGGTCAGTATACAATGTGTCACTTATTTCCGTTTTGAACACAATTGATAGAAAGGTGTTAGGCTTTGTTTTGTTTTAACAAAATCATCCTTTCTAATCCCTGAGTCATTGAATACAGACTTTGCTATAAACATCACAATACCTATTATTTTTGATTCTATATCTCTTAGTTTGCTCATAGTTAACCAGCAGTGCTTTTAAGTTTACTAAAATAGTACCAATGTTAGTTTAATCTAGTACATTAAACAGGTTGCTTGAAATTCATTTTTTTCATATTTTTTAGATCATTCAAGCCACTGTCAGTTTCCCCTTAATAAAGCTAATCTTCAGTTCTGCATTTAGCCACAGTATGCCAGTACAATTTACATTTTGATTCACCGTAAAATTCTAACTTTTCATATTATTTCATTCTGGAGTGTTCCAGTTGCTTTATTTAATAGATTGTCCTTTGATCTCTTGGAGACAATTGCATTTTACTTCTCTAATGAAGCTTGTATTATTATAGCCAAGTGCATGTTGCACCAAATGGTAGAAGAAATCCCAAAGGGAAGCATGCCTTTCTCCATGGAGGTTGGAAAAAGCAGCATAATTCATTTTTGAGAGTTATCAGGCAGTTTGTCCCCAAATCCCTATTTCATGCCATTATTTTATTTTGCATTCTGAGGTATTTTGCAACAGTGATGTATGTTCAAGGTTCTCTGACTTATTTCTAACAACCAGCTAGTTAAATAAGTTAATGTGTCCTTTATTCAGCAGACAGAATTCACAGTAGGAGCAAAGGACATGCAGAGTAGCCTCTTGTTTCCAATATTTTTTGGCAAATATTTTTATCCTCTTATTTACACTTTAATAATTTGTCACTGGCATTTCTGGAAATTAATTTTCAAGAGGCCTCATGCAATTTATTCAACAATGAGTAAAACTTTGGCCAAAATCTCAGTGGTTGAACTGAATGTGAAGGAAGTCAGTGGTTTAAAACTCTATTCTATTACGTGTGCTGTATCTATCTTTCCATCTTTTATGTCCATAGTTTTATCTATTTTGAGTAAAAGAAGGGTTTAAAGATAAAGTGTAGAACATGGAGGGGGAAAGAGGAAGTCTACTGTATAGACAGAAATCCAGAAGATTTGGTCTTTTGTCATAACCAGCACTGATTTATGAACAGTT
Organism: Panthera pardus; assembly: GCF_024362965.1. NCBI lineage: Eukaryota > Metazoa > Chordata > Mammalia > Carnivora > Felidae > Panthera > Panthera pardus. The sequence goes on from NW_026527002.1 coordinate 50,571,619, forward strand.
CTGTTGTTAACCATTAATGCCAGAACTCAAAGCTTTATAACGTCTCACTCATCTGTTTTTCCTCCCCAAAACTTTGCTTGTGCATACAATTAAATGTCAGCCATTGAGGTCATCTTGATTTCTCATTCTCAGAAGTGATAGCCAGCATGATGCTTTACTTCTAGGATGTCATGAGAAGTAGCTTGAGTTCCATCCTATAGGCAATGGAGAGCCATTCAGAGGTTGTAAGTGAGGGTGGGAACAGGATCATGTGTGTCTTTAAGCCTTGCATTCTTATAGAAGGGTGGAGGACAGATTGAAAAAGTACAAGACGGGAGGAATGGGATTAACCACGGTGAGATAGAGCTTAGGGGGTCTGAACTGAGTGAGCATCTCTGGAGGAGGAAAAGGGGAGAGAGATTAGAAAGATACATTGGATGTTGAATTGGCTACGAGTGAGGGCAGTGAGGAAGCTAACACGATTCCAGGATTCTGAGAAGATAATGAGACTCACTTAGGAAAATCTATTTCTCAGGCTTGTAAGTCTGATCAGAAGATGAACACTAGACCTTGATAGACTGGCAATATTGTCAACCATCTTCTCGGACCAATTTTCTGGTTCATTGTTAAATGTGTTGCTGAAATCAGCCATCAGGCCAAGAGCTCAGATACCCGCCTAACGGAGCTTAGAAATATTGGATTTTCCTGATGGGGTGATGGTTTAGAAAATAATCAAGCAATTATGAAATGATCGATAGTAAAAATACTAGTAAAAATAATTCATATCAGACAAGCCTATTCTGCATTGAATGAAACTTGGCCTGTGTTGTTATAACAGAGAAGCTATTTACAAAGATTTGAATAACCAGACACAGATACAACGATCATGAGCAAAATGCGTATCTGTGGTTTTAAAGCAGCAGGAACAGGAGGGGGGCCGTCTAGAAAACAAACAGGTGTAAAGATTTCAAACGGTGTACGATGTACTTCTCCTTCTGTTTACAAAGCACGATTTGATTTTACATACCATCCTGTATAGTGACTTTAAAATTATTAAATGAGAGCCGCAGCCAGCAATGCATGCAAAGTATTCATTCATTGTTGTAAACTACAAAAATATTGCTTTTATGCAAAGAGAATGCCATTGTAGAATTTTAAAAGGCATAGAAATAAAAGGCTCAGGATTGGAGCGATTTAAACAAACTCACTAGAATATAGTAGATGATTAAAATACAATCTATAATTACATTACACTGGTATCAGGTAAGGATAAAAGCCTATAAATACACTGGGGTCAGGGTAAGCATAAAAAATGAAACAGTTATTTGAATAATCTGAGATCAAGTTGCAGTAATTAAAAATGAATGTATTATTCAAATGAAGGAATTAGGTTACAACACTCCTCATATGAAAATATTATTGTGACAGACTGAAATAAGTTGGAAATGATTTTGATTAAAAAATGGGTAAAGGAATGTAATAACTTTCACTAGGGAAAAAATAGACAATCAGGGAATATCAAAAATAATTTTGGCTGCCAGATGAGACACCACGAGAGGCTAGCTGTTCAAATGCTTTTTGATATTTTAAACTTGCATCAGTCAAGCTTCTGTTTTACTATTGCATCAAATGATTTAACTTCCCAAATTATTCAGAGGTTCTAACTTCTTCCCAAATTTTTTTCCAAAATCCCTTTCCCTTTTCATAAAAGCAATGTTTTTGTAGTTTATAACAATGAATGAATATTCTACGTGCATTGTGGGCTACAGTTCCCATTTAGGAATTTTAAAGTTACTATACAGGATGTAGAATCAAATTGTGATTTGTAAACAGAAGGAGAAAGTACATCCCCTCTTTCTCTCTAGATAGATCGATACGCAGATAATGTACATATATATTTTTTTCTTGCAAATACGTACACTGAACTGGGGAGAAAGGAGGGCTGTTACTTTAAACATTTCTTACAGTTAAAGAATGAAAATTTTAATTTATCCTATAGCAAGCAGCTCTAAATTAAATACAAAATTGCATATGTCATCTGTTGAGGGAAAGAAAACTTACCTTTAATGAGGGAATATACATAGACATACATTTATATCCTCATTCTGCTTATAGGTGACATTCATTTGCAATGTATTCAAATACTTATACGTTCATCTTCCATTATTATTTGTAGAAACTGCACAGTTAAACCCATGTGTATTATCCAAAAATTAAAGTAAAATTAACTCCTAGATGTAATAACATCAATACCACCGGGTCCTGGGAAAGTAGGAACATCTGTTAAAAGCAGAATGGATTTTTAAACTATTCATAAAGAAGTGCTTCTCTAAAGAAGGTGATATAATGTTTTTCTTAAATATATTTGTAACTACATGGAGTTTTGCTACTAAAGCCAGAGAACATATTTTAATAACACATTTTACATGAACTACTCCCCCTAATTTAATACAATTAATTGATTTTTAAAAGCTCCTGGAACAACAGTATGCTATGAACACCTACTACATCGCTTTGTATCTTTTTAGTGGATAGAGAGGACTCCTATTAGTTCTCTACGTTTTCATACCTGGAAATGTATAAATATTTCTAGAACCACAGAAGCATTTCTTTATTAATTCACTAGGACCACCTTGTTCCCTCCCTTACAAGATACAGAGTCTGAAAGAGTGATATTATATCCATGCTGTACATTTGAATTACACCCCCATCATCAAGGCTCTCTCCCAAAGGGAGTAGCAACCTTTGTCAAAATTGACAATCATGAGAGTTTTTCTGTGTTTGTTAGGCTAATGACTTGACTGTGTTCTCTTTAACTAGTTGAGAGGCTACATAACAGCTTTGGAAGCGAGCTGACTTGGGTTCTCCTCCCCGAATTTAGAATCTCTACAAATATGGATGATTAATCTCTTTAAGCCTTTATTTCAGCGGATGCAACAACATCAACCTCACAAAGTTGTTTGGAGAACAAAAATGAGGCATCATAGTAAAAGTTTAACAACTACTAACCAGTATTACGCAGTCAAAGTCATGAACTACGTATCAATCCTACAGCAGTTCTACACTGGAAGACAAATTACTCCCACGTGGAAAACACAAATACATACATGTGTGTGTATGTGTATAGATACACACACAAACTCACACACACACAGAGGCTGTGTGACCTTTGGTGCACCACCTAACTCCTCGGAGCTTGATTTTTTTCATCTCTGACAGAAGGTCTAAAAGCCCTCTATGGTTCCCACCAGCCATAAATATTTACAGTCTTGTGAGCAACATTCAATGGAATAAGGTAAATATGGCTTGAGGAGTCTTACTTCAATATCTTTTATTTGGAAAGAGGAAGCAAAAAACTCAGGTTTCTTTCTCCAAGGAGAATTTGTCAACTGTTGGGATTTTCGTGGTTTGGGTGGGTTTTATTTTGTTTTACTTTATGTCCTCTGAAAAACAGAATCACCCACAAAGGAAAAATGGTCATTTATGAACACATATTACTCTGTTAAAAGTCGACTTTTTGCATTCCTGCTGAGCTTAGTTTAGCTACTTGAGAGGTACATACGATAATAATCAGGATCTATCATGAGTTTATTTCAACCACCCTTTTCACTCTCTGATCCCACCCCTACCCACCCACTTCTTGGCTTCGCTGGCCAATTCCTGGCCCAAGTGTAACTTCCTACTATGGAATACTTCAAAGATTCAGATAAATGTTCTTCTCTAGAGTAAGAATTCTCTTTGTCTTCTCTCCTTGCCTTCCTCTCCTCCTTTTTCTTTACTGGTAGTGGTAAGGGAGTTATGGGAGGGGATCCTTGTTCCTGACTTTATTGCCAGCTTCCTTATGTCAGAACTTTGTTGGTTCTCAAAGACTAAAATCCTAAAATGAGCCTTCATCTTGAACTTTTATTTTTATGCTGTATCTCTTTGCCTGTCTTTCCTCTTATCACTGCTTATAAAACATTACCACAATCTGTCCTTAGCCTGACCCCTACCTCTGTTGAAATCCTTTTCAAGCCTTAATTATATCCTGTCTTGACTTTTTCCGTTCCTTCTTCAGCAGTCTTCCACTCCCTAAAAATTTGGCTATATTGAACACTCCAACTTCCGGTGGACCCTTTGTGTTCAGGAAAAAAATTAGCATAACCTCAACAATTTCTCCCCTTCTATTATTTCCATTTTATTAGACATATAAAGATAACCTAATCTACCATATCTTTTTTGCCTATATTAAGAAAAATTTATTGAAAAAAGTGTTGATTCCCTTCTTTTCTCCCCAAACCACCTTAATGTTCTATTTCCCTTTTTGTTTATATTTTCATTTTATCAGGCTATCGGTAGAATAGATAACAGACTGTTCTTTTAACTGTCCTTGATCTAGTAAATTTTGAGCTGAGAGAATGGTTCATGAAAATATTGGACAGAACTAAAACAGGGATTTGCACAACTCAAACAGATTTAGTCATTTCCTTGGTGCCAGTAACAATGCTAACCTCACAAGGGCCTCTAGCAGCTTCCCTTGTGGTACGGAGTTGACTATTCAGTGCACTACTCTTCTATAGGACAGCCAGAGAGATAAACCTTGCAGGTGATGCACTATTACACCGTGCAGAGAGTAGGCTTTTAAACATCTGAATGCTTACAAAGCAGAGGAGGAGGAGGAAGAAGGAGGAAGGGGAGGAGGAGGAAGAGAGGAAGAAGAGGAGGAGAAGAGCAGGAGAAGAAGAAGGTGGCACTGATCTTAAGGAAAGTAGTGACACAAACTAGAGCCATAGGACTTTCTGCTCAAAACTATACATCCAACTCCTATTAAAATGATGGCTTATACCCAAGGATCTCCCTATTATTGTGCATGAAAATGAGATCACATAGCAAATTCTTGAGAAATAATACACAATAAACTATATTTTCAGTTAGACTTTTCAATTCATTACTAAACCTTAGAGGATATTTTTTTTACTGAAGAAGTAAGTTAACTCTACCATTCTCCTGAGTAATGTCTGAATGGTATCTTGGCTACTCTAAACTGTTAAACCAAAAACCTCCATTCAGAAATTGAAGACAAAGTAAAGTGTGAAGTAAAGTGTTTGAGGCATCTGTTCAAAAAAAAAAAAAAAAAAAAAAAAAAAGCATTCAGAGAAGCAACATAAACCATAAAAAATCACACCCAGAAGGGGAGGGTGGTCTGACTCTGACAGAGACAGAGGTAGCTCTGGTGAATTGAAGAGAATACCACCCAGCTCAGAAAGTCCTAAAGCAACACCAGTCTCCTTGCCTTGTCCCTAGGAATCCATTTCCAGATGACTCTTTTGACTTCTTCCTCCTGTGCTCACTTCTGGCCTCCCTACAGTGCAAACGATCAAGAGTGGAGTGTATTTTTCACCAGGGCATTGGTAAATGAAGAAACATATGTGGACGTAGCCGTCATGATATTGTCCAGGTCCATTCTCCTGATGAACTTCGTGATGAACTGCACACTTGAGAGTGATCTTGTCACTCGTCCTTGCACTAAACCGCCTCTGACTTTCGCCCCTGACCTGTTATGCTGTACTTGAGGAAAGCCTCCTTGTAGAAGATCCCCACTGTCTTCTCATTGTTGTCATTGGCTTTTACTTGAGACTTACCTAAAAATGACTGATGAAATATGATATAAAACATGAATATATTTTACCAAATCCTGTCGCAATAGAGTCTAAGAGGGATCAGTGACACATTGAGAACATTCTCCCCTTCATTCGCAAAGGCAGTGAGAGCAGTATATTTTTCTATAGTCAAATGATACCAGTCTGAGGATGTTTGCACCCATTCTGGGATAAAGACAACACATTTTACTGTTAATCTTCCTAAAAACAATTGGTATGCTTTTCAATATAGCATTGACCCTTTTGTGCAAATTAATGCACAGTAAAATTTATCATTCCAAACTGCACAGTAAAATGGAACAGAAGGCCATACAAGTCTTCGAAAAATCATTTGGCTCTGGTTTTATCATCACATGAACAAAAATTTGAGATTTTGCAGTTCATTCCCCTAAGATCACTCACTCATCTGCAACAGCCTTGGCAAGAGGCCACCCCGCCTTCCACACTGCCCTTCCTAACTCGACAGTCAAGGGCCGACCTTGAAAGATGGATTTTCAAAGCACTGGGCAGAGCCACAACTCCCTTTCTGTTTGTGGAATTACAATGACTCAGAGCCTCATTTCTTCCTTTGAAATTATATGATGCGCTGTTGTGTTGACTGAGCACTCGTTTTTAATGTCTCATTTAATTAATGCTAATAGTAATGGGTGAGAAATGCTAAATGTTCTTAAAGGGTAGTAAGCTAACATGGTAGCTATATTATGCATGTTCTAAAAATAGATGTTTTAAGTAGATCTGACAAATGATGCTGGGATACAAAATGCTGCTTATCGTACATCGTCCCATTGAGCTTTCCAAACCCCCTTGCCACTCACTTTGATGGGACTTTGCCAAAAATTCAACAGTTGAAATCTTTAAAGTTGGAGACTCAGTGTTAAGTGGCTGTACAGTTGGGACACTGTTCCAGGACTTCCACATAAGAAGGACAAAGGTTAAAAATGTAATGTGACTATGGGTACCGTTGCCATATGCCAGGCCAAATTCAAATCCAGTGGGGAAAACGTTCAGTCGATGACAGAATGATAGTAAGATGTGGGAGAAGGGTAGTGTAGAGAGATTTATAAGGACACTCAGATAAAATTCCTTACACCCTTTGTCATTAAAGGGAACGTAGTGCTAGTTATATGCTGCTAGTTATAGACAGCTAATGGTGATGGGAAAATAACAGTGTTTTGAAGTTCAGACCAAAGTTTTCTTCTTGTTGGAGAAGGCAGGCAGGGGTAAAGGGAAAGAAAACCAGAACATCACTGGGAACAGACTTTCTGCAGGGTTATTTAGTTTTACATTTATACTAATCTTTACCATTCCAAGCTGGGTTTTTTTCCTTCCTCAGCACAAGCACACAATTCCTGATAACATTCCAAGGTAGTGTATGTGTCTCAGTAATCAACAAATATCTACCAGAAGAGTTTTATTTTATGAAGGCTTTAAAACATCTATGGTGCAGATTATAAATCCATTAAAAAAAAAAAAAAAAGGCCTTTGCATTCTTTATTTAAGGAAGGGCCTCCAAAAAAAAAAAAAGAAAAAGAAAAAAGAAAAAAAAAAATGAAATGGCAATTGTCTTCTTTTAAGCGGAAAATTCATTGGGTGAGTTTATGTTATACCCCAGGAACCCAAGCTTCTGTTCTTTTTCTCTTTAGGGGGGAAAAAGGTTACATCTTATGCTTTGTTATCTTCACGGGAGCGCTTGAGTTGAATGCAGTGCCATTTAGATGAGCATTGGAAGACAGTCTATAAATTACGACAAAGTTGTTTAGTCAATTAACAGAAATCTTTAGGGATGATAAAGCTTGATATAGCAACTTCACATTTAGAATAAAAAAGAATTAAATAAATAAAGCCTTATTTTCTTTTCTTATAGCTGGGCTCATAGAATGCACTGAGCGCCATCTGCTGGTAATTAGCTTTTCAAAACTTTATTTTCTTACCAAACTAGTCAAAGTCAGTAGAAATCAAGACTAGGTATATTAGTATATATATAGTAAATTTATATAGTAAAATATAGTAAATATATATAGTATATATATATATAGTAAAATATATATAGTAAATATATATATATATATATATAGTAAATTTCCCTCATTTCACATGAAAGTGTTTTATTATTATCCATTACATAATAATTCTAAAATTTGCCTTAGGATAGAGACCCAGCAACATTTCAAACAAGAAGTGAGTTTAGTTTCACTTAAATCATGACATGAAAATATCTACCTGGTGCAAAAAATTTTAAATATTAAAAATAACAAAACACTACCGTGTCTGTGTATTTGGAAGCAGTTAATGAACATGGAGGTTTAATCTTGGTCCTCTTTAAAAAATCTTTTTTTTTTAATGCTTATTTATTTTTGAGAGAGGGAGAGAGCACGAGTGTGAGCGGGGGAGGGGCAGAGAGAGAGAGGGAGACATAGAATCCGAAGCAGGCTCCAGGCTCTGAGCTCTGATGTGGGGCTCGAACTCATGACCTGTGAGGTCATAACCTGAGCCAAAGTTGGACGCCTGACCGACTGAGCCACCCAGGCACCCCTAATCTAGGTCCTCTTTAATCATTAAATTATATGTTAAATAATGTTATAGTTTAATTTTTTAAGACATTTTAAGTCAACGTACTTAAACATGCTACTTAAATTCTTACTTCATATTTTATTTATTAATTAAAAAAAAAAAACCACTGTGACCAAAGAGTCTCAGTCTTCACAGAAGTCTGAAAGGTATGATAAGAAAGGTATATAGTACTTCTAGAAAGAATTCTGTTTCACACAGTGTCTTTGAGGATTTTTGTGTTGTTTTAAATCTATGTCAGATCTGTGTCCTGATATTTGATGTGTCTCAAATTCAAGGACCATAGTAATGCAGTTTTGCCTGAATTTTAGGTCATTTATATCCAGGCAGGAAATTAGACCCATTGTTCCCTATTAACCCTCTCTAGACCAGGCACAACATGAAACAGATGCTTGAGTGTCCATTTCTGTCATTTCTATGAAAGGCAATTATTAGTTCTGTTGTATTAAACAGTAGATTATAAAGAACAATAATTACCTATGGGAAACTCTTAGAAAAACAAATTAAAATTATAAACATTAATTTAAATTATATTATAATAAGAAAACCTGACATGAATTGCTATCTCCAGAATTTGAATTTAATCACAGGAGGTGGTCAATTGTTTATCATAATACAGAGCCTATGTTGTCCTTCAGTAGAATTATGAGCTCTTAGGGATATCATGTTCTCTGAATAAAGGAATAACTTGAAAAAAGGAATATCCTCTGGCAGCCAAGAGATACAAAAAAAGTATTATATACATTTAAAATGTAAGGCAGTTTGTGTATTAAATACTATGGGTGGTTTTGGGGTTTTTTTAATGTTTATTTATTTTTGAGAGAGAGACAGAGAGAGAGAGACAGAACATGAGTGGGGGAGAGGCAGAGCCAGAGGGAGACACAGAATCCCAAGCAGGCTCCAGGCTCTGAGGTGTCAGCACAGAGCCTGACGGGGGGCTCAAACCCATGAACTGTGAGATCATGACCTGAGCTGAACCGACTGAGCCACCCAGGTGCCCCCATGGGTTTTGTTTTTTGTTCTTTTTGGGTTTTTTTTTTTTTTGTTTTAATCAATAACCTATTTTGTGCAGTGAAAATTAGAGTAAATATCTTTAAAAATTAATAAACTTTGAAAAAGCATGGAATGATGTTGGACATTCAGAGAGGGGTTTCCAGAAAAACACAATGCTGAAGAAATTTAACCTCTTTTCCTAGTTTCTTGTTTCCATGATTACATCTGGTCGGCACCTAAGAGGCCGGATTGCTTCTAAGAACAAGGAGTTTCTGTCCTTTCCCACTTACTGCTGTTGAAACCCGCCTTCAGGGAGAAGATTTGGAACAGAGTATCGCTGGGTGTTAGCGGGGACCAGAACACGGAAGCCATCCGTCCGCCCTGGCAGACTGAGTCCTACAAGTGCAGAGGCCTGCCAGCTACTTGGCACTTTGATCTCACGCATCTACCCGGCCCCGCAGGGGCCTGCCAGCCCTTCAACACCCCTTCGTAGGAATGTACACTTTTAAACTGACTCCCTGGAGAAGTTTAATGAGCCTCTTGGAATTAAAAAATAAATAAATAAAGCAAAACAAAGAAATGTAATGGAAATGGACAAGTTGAAAAAGGAATAGAGAGGTTCATTTCCAGCCTGGTGCTGGGGGGCTTTCATCAGGATGCTGCAATGGATATTTCAGAGCAGTGGAAGGAGGAGAGAAAGAAATTAAAAACAGCCTACTCTGATGAACTTGGATAATTTATTCCTCTGCAGAACAGTGGGCACAATGTTTCATTCCCACCCCCACCCCCCGCTCTTCTTTTCCCCTCCACCTAATTTCTGAGCATTCCCAGGCTAGTCAAGAATGAAAATTAAGCATACACCACACACGAGTCATAATGAAAGTGCGGAATGCACTCGGATTATTCATAAGCTTGCAAGTTGTGTATTTTGGTGGAGATTTCCTCCCTTCTGCTCCTGATTGCTGATGAAGAATGGTGTTTTAATAGGCAGATGGTAAAGACAATTACAGTTAGGGGCTCAGCTGGGAGTTACATCAGTTTATTGCAAATTATTAGTTGATAAATGCTTTTGTTTACAAGCAGAGTCTTAAGCAGCTTTATAATCAGTTTATCAGCTGCAAGCGGAATTTTGACAGATCGCCTTTGGGGTGTAATGTCACCTCTTGGCTAGTCATTTAAAATCATGATGGCCAGGGAGCCAGACAGTCAGATGGGCTACCTCAGGACACCACTGCGAGCTCCCAGAAGGCCATGACACAGCACCTCTTAGACGAGAACACAAATCCAGGAATGCTGAAAAGACTCCATGAACAGACTTCTTCCTGTTGAAAGCCCGTAGAAATAGCATATCAGTTTGCCTAAAACCAACACGGTGTGACTGATGTGACCTCAGGCACATTGGTTCAGAAAGTTTTCCAGGCAGCTCTCGATGCCTTCTTAATTATAGGGCAAACCTTTCTGCACCCACACTTCAGCAGAAGTCTGGAACTGACCACAAGGACACTATTCACTTTGTTGAAAGGGGCTTCATATGCTTCTTAAAAGGGAGAGGAAATTATCTCAGTAGGAGACATTTTCCTACAGGAAAAAAGTAAGTACTGTGGACAGAATGCATGCCAGGAGCTAAAAGCCCTAGTGGGGATTGATTACAAGTTTGGGCTGAGGAATGTCCTATGTGATAGAAGAAGAGTTTAGGAAACACACTGGTTTAACCATGTTAGCTTTTCTTCCCTACAAAATCAAAATCTATAAAGTGGGATGATCGCATTTCCTATTTATCACACAGATAACTCCTTTAAATTAATGGGAGTGTTTGTGTTTCTTTGTTTCTGAGTTCTGCTCAGACCGGTATTATCTGTTGAATTTGTGCTAAAAAATAAAGCTATATATGATGTTTGAAATGACAGATAATTCACAGACGATGTTGAGCTCATTTCCAAAATACTTGCTGAAGGAGGGTGCTGAAATTTAGCAATTTTACATTATAGCATTACCAACATTTACCAGTAGTTTGCATTGCCGTAAAGACATAGTTTATAAACCGGAGATGTTCAAAGGTGTATCCTTGAAAGGATCCATGTGACCATAAGTCTATAAACAGTTCATGTTTATTTACCTTTATGTTTCACTAACAAAGTAAATTTTGTGGGCTTAGTCAAAACAAAGAATATGTAAATAATCATCATATAGTAGCTCCTACAATAGTCATTTTCATTTGTACCTACTGACTCTTAAAAGTTTATGTATTCTTTTTTCCTGGTATTCAAGGAAAACTTATTAATCTGATAGGAAACTAACTCCTGAATTCAGAAGCCACGTTTCATAGCTGGAATTAGGTTATTACATATCCTCTAAAATATTGACCTATTGCAGGAAGATCTTTGGAAATATGACTCCAGCTGATAAATTTGAAATCATATGTAACATGTGTAAAAGCAGAATCTTTCTTCTCTTAATCTCAGAAATATGGTTAAGTACCTCTATTCATTTATCTCCCTGACTCCTGTTCTAATTTGATCTCACTTTCTCAATTAAGATCCTAAAATCATCCGAATAGAATCAACCTTATTTAAACTGACCACATGGTTCAGTAAAGTTTGTAATTTTAATGTTGGGTTCACACAGGCTTCCTTAAAGACGGGACTATAGTTTTTATCCTTACTTCAATATTCAGCACACAGCACTCAGTTCCCAATTTTCCAGTTCTTAAGCAATTAAATGTTCTGTTGACATCAGAGGAAAGGCTGCCTACAGAAGAGCTGAAGAATGAAAGCCTTGATATCTTAAATTGTAAGTTGTGTTTTAACATAAAGAGCATAAAAAGTTGTTTTTCGTTTTTGTAAATCAAGTTAATGAAGGATAAATAGTGCATTTGGCAAATAGTTCTGCTGTGTGCCCGTCCCTCTTGATTGGAAAAGGCAAAGAATGATTTAAACGAAAAAAAAAAAAAGACGTATCTTCTCCGTTGGCCCACATACTCAGGACCACTCCAGACTTGCCGGTCAAATCTGATCTTCCCCCCGCCCCCCTTTCCCAGGAACTGCTAGCATGTTCTATACAAAGATGTCAGGAGTGCCCGCATGGGAAAGTTGAATGCCCCCAAATGCCCTGCATTGCCTATAAGTACAAATGAAAAATGTTAAAGATTATTTAAAAACAGGAAAGACCTTTTGCAAAATGCTTTTGATTTATTGCTGTGTATGGTGCAGATCTTTATCAATTATTCTCACTCTATTTTATTCAAAAACTATTGTAAACTATGAGTTGGCATGTTGCTGCATACGGAAAAAAAAGGCATTAATCAACTCTAAATAAACAAGTGCAAAGATCTATCTAACAACTATGAAGTAGTTAATACATTTTTAAGCAATTTTATTATAGAAAGGAGGTCTAAAAGAGTAATGCTTAATTATCTGGACTCCTCTGTGCTGGGCTCCCTTTTGATTGTATTAATGAAGCAGCTGGCCCATTGTTTCCCTTTAATTCCTCTATTGTTTTAAGAATATGTCACAGCTCTTTATTCTTTTATCAGGTGCTGTGCAGGAGGATCCACACAATACCTCATATTCCTACTGTATTTGCCAATGCACAAAGAAACCTCCACAGCGGTTTTCAAAGAAGGGGCACACATAATTTATAAGTTCTATTCCTTGCACTACTCCACTGTCAAGAATTTCAACAGTATTGGATTTGAATTTATTATAAAATTGGTATTAAACAATGTGGCTACGTATAGATATACGTACTATGGTGATGTCTAAAGCTTGAGATCTAGGCATTAACACGCGCGGTGTTGAAATGGGGCAATTATTTAGCTTTTAGGGAATTATTCTGACCAATTACTTCCAGTTAGGAAAAAATTTCATTTCGCAAGCAGACATCGTGTTGGGTTTTCAAATTATTTGGTACAAATAAAAGAAGTTAATGACCAAACAAGTAAGTATCCCTGTTTCCTCCACCTCGAAAAGCAAAATGTCCCTCTGTATGTGTGTTAAACAGTCCATTTATTCCCTCAGAGAATGGATTTAATTTACTTGAGTGTGCCTAAGAGGTATCATGCTTTACTCTGTAGACCAATATGTAATCTTTATTAACTAAACTCTGATCATCAATTGACCGTCTTCCTATATACATCTTATATCACATGTGTGAAGGGGATAGACTTTTAGATTAATCCAGAAATGTCTCTGTACATCTTAAATGCTGTAGCAATTTAGTGTATGATATGACATTTGTGTGCCAGAGCTCTCTCAAAATGTTGGTTCCTTTATGTGAGATTACTTTTTCTCCAAATGTCCATGAAAATTCTAAAAAAGCCAACCATGGTAAAATCTCAAAGGTCTGGTTCACATAGACATTCTCTTTTTACACGTGGCTTTTTTGCTTTGTTTCACTTCTGTCAAATGTCTGTTTTGGAGGCTGCTTCATTGATTTTTTTCCCCTAGAGTTTTCAGTCTCTAATAAAGCGAAGTAAGACTTAGTGACTTAATGCTATGGAGTAGAAGTCACTAACTTCAACTTTTAATATATACTTAGAAAAGTCCTTAGAATAAATTACTGTAAGCTACTGGTTTCCTTTTGTGTTGTTAGGTGAGTTGTGTGTGTGTGTGTGTGTGTGTGTGTGTGTGTGTGTGCGCGCGTGTGCTTAGCTTTAAATAAAGTTTCAAACTGGTATCCCTATCTATTTGCTTAAGGCTCCTTATCCGTCTACATATTGAGGCAGAGAAATACAAAATCTAAATGTGATTTAATTGGTTCAATTTGCTGTATATTTTTATGCTAAGCTTAGGTCCGTATCTTGATGAGCCCAGATGTAGTCACGCTCAAGGTTTACAGCTTCACATTGCTTGCATTTCCTTATTTTTACAAAGCAAGCGTCTATCAATCACACAGATAAATTAGAAAGGAACATGTATAGACATAACACATGGAAAAGATTTTTCAGCGTGCTATGTAATTATTAACCTGATTTTTACTATTGTAAGAAGCCGTGAATTGCAGATAGCACGGACGAAGTTAAATGCTTTTATACTGGATACATTTTGCTTATACAGAACTCTATAGGTATGGTCGAACAATATAATTGAAGCTTTGTCAGCTCTGTAACCTAGCAACAGATAATACTGTTAGGTTACTGAATTGCTCCTGGTTGACAAGTAGGGAGTATTTTTGTGTTTATCATGTTTGCTAATGATGGGCTCCTTTCCAAAAGGCTTGTCTTAATCTTAATTAGAGTTTATCAGCAGAGGTCTGCATGACATTGTGCAGACACTGATTTCATAAATAATAAAAAGTGCAAGTGAAAAATTTGGCAGGATGGAGAGATATTTAAGGGCACTGCTTCTAGTAAGGGGAGTGTGGATTTACAAAATATAATCGAGTTTGAACTGTGACTTTATTCTTTATTATCGGAACTTGTAGTACACTTCACTGCAGTTTTGACAGCAATTATGAAAAAAAAATTTATAAGCTTCCTGTTAGGAACCGTATCTGTTTGCACAAGAACTTTGATCATAAACATTACTTAGAACAGTAAGTACATGGTTTTTCAAGAATGTCAAGGTCTTAGTGGTTATTACTTTCTATGGAACCTTGAATGTATCTGTCCTTTTTTGTAAAGGGAGTGGTGTGTGGGGAGACTGGGAAGAGTGACTATGTTTGCAGCATAAGAGGCAGACAAAGAGAGGATCCTAAAATAACCTTTCCATTTGGTGGAAGGGAGAGAGGTATCAGATAGCTGCTTCAGTGCCTGATGTCATTTGATAAAGACTTCACGCCCATGCAGCAGGAATGTGATTTTTGTATTGCTCTGGTTTGTACCATGTGATCTTTCACAGTTTGGGGGGATACATATGATTGATCGTTTCTAATAATAAGTGACAAACCTTCAAAATAATAAAGAAGTAAATGTTGTAAAACCAAGTGTTAATTCACAAATTTGCTAAGTTCCTAACTGGCTTATTCAGTTGAAAGGTGATGCGAAGTCGTTACATCCTTGCTTTGTCCATCTTTCCTCCCCTTTTCACTCATCACACCCACATTCTTCAAATATTAGGGGAAAGGGGGAAATTCAGAGCGGGGTTCAGTTGCCATTTTCTGAGTTTCGAAATCTCCCTACTGAATTGTTTGGACCTGTCTATTGATTTGATTATCAAGAGACTTGTGTTCATAGAGTCTCGCTTTTTCTACCCTATACAGATGGAGATAGTTCACCCTTAGGCCAGAGATTTTTTTTAAGTTTTTTTTTATTTTTTACTTTTTTTATGTTTGTTTACTTTTGAGAGAGAGAGAGAGAGAGAGAGAGAGACAGAGCGCAAGCTCGGGAGGAACAGAGAGAGAAGGAGACACAGAATCTGAAGCAGACTCCAAGCTCTGAGCTGTCAGCACAGAGCCCAACACGGGGCTCGAACCCATGAGATCATGACCTGAGCCGAAGTCGGACACTCAACTGGCTGAGCCACCCAGGCACCCCAAGCCAGAGATTCTTAATGCCAGAGACGCTCTAAGCCCCTCTGAGGAGCCTCTAAAAAATAATGGAGCCTAACCATCACTCCCAGATATTTTGGCTTGATTGATTTAGAGTAGGACTTGGAAATCAGTATTGATTAAGAGCTCCCAGGTGAATTGACTGTGCAGTCAAGATTGCCAAGTAGTGCTCTATGCTTATGCACAATTTTGATGCCCTTTTGGAGCCTAGCTCAACTTGTAATTGACATATGGAATCGTGCAAAGGCTACATTCATGTTTAATATCACCAAATGAGTTTAATATGTGTGAAATGTTTATTGTAGCACTTGGCACATAGTAAGTGCTTTCTAAGTGTTAGCTATTCTAATTCTGTGTCAATCTTATTAGAAGGTAACCTGGAGTTATTTCCACATGACAAATATGGACATTATGCTCCACATTGTAGCTATGCACTTAACAGCTAGATCTCAGCACAGTGTAATCTTCTTGACCCTGTTTCATAAAGCGAACCATCTTATTTCTGATTCAGAGAGATCACTGTGCTAATTACTCAAAAACTGATTGTAAGGCACAGTGTAGTTAGTGAACATCGGAGGTCACTTTGACTTGACTGGGACACCTGGTTTTTCTGTGCAACATCTAGAGCCCAGCCGCCTTGTCTAAATCCCATCTCCCACACCTCGCTCCCTTCCTCCAGTTCCCCTCTACACCTTACCTACACCTCCAGACTTGTGATATCTCAGTAAAATGGGAATAAATAAAAGCCACCTTACTGCTTTCTTGGGAGAAATTAAGACGATGCATGCGAAGTGCTTAGCACAGTGCCGGTACGTAGCACGAGAAACCGCTGAATAAATGTGTGATTATTACTATCGTTGGCACATTGGTCATAGAAGCTTAAAAAGTTGCTTACAACCTGATGATAATAATCTACAGGATATCTGGCCTAAGGCTGTCATTTTATATGAGATGGGTAAAGCAGTTCTCCAACACTCAGTAACTGACAGTCAAGTCAGGATTGGAACTGAAGCTTCCTACCCACTGACCAGTCAAGTGCTGTTTCTAGTCCATCTGTGCCCTGAGGACAAATACATTTTCAGTGACATTGGGCGCCACCTATGCTTCATTATTAACATGTAATCCCTTACACCGAGATCATGTGCTCTTGAGGGCTGTGCAAAGGAAGTTGTAAAAGCTTTATCACCTAAGCATATATGATATTACCACATATGCACCCCACCCTCTTACATAATTCTGTTTGTTTTCAGATCAATATACTGCTAGTTTGGGTTTGCGTATTAAAAATTTGCTGGGTTTGGGGATGCCTGGGTGACTCGTTTGGCTAAGCCTCTGACTTCGGCTCAGGTCATGATCTCACAGTTCGTGGCTTTGAGCCCCATGCTGGGCTCTGTGCTGACAGCTCAGAGCCTGGAGCCTGCTTCAGATTCTGTGTCTCCTTCTCTCCCTGTGCCTCTCCCTGACTTGTGCTTGCTCTGTCTCTCTCTCTCACTCTCGGTCTGTCTCAAAAATAAATAACATTTTAAAAAATAGCTGGGTTTAAATCTGGGGGCATTAAACATACTACTGCCTATGAAAACCACAAAAAACATCTGTTTAGATTCCTTGAATTCCATATCCATAGAGAGTTGACAGGAACACTCCACTGGTACTCAAAACACAAGCAGAAATCCAAATCAACAAAATCATCAGGAGCTACATCACTCACAGTTTTCAAACCCACACAAGATCCAGAATTCATCCAAATGAAAACAGTTAATGTGGCCAAATATGACCAACTCCCATCTTAGCAACCTCATTCCTCTAGGGACTGAGCTTTCAAGATGCTTTCTTTGTTAAAGTAGCTTTCCTAGGAAAACTGAGAAGGGAGAAGACCTTATTTTGTTGTTTTAAGCCATCTCATATGAGGGGTGCCTGGGTGGCTTAGTTGGTTAAGCATCTGACTCTTGATCTTGGCTCAGGTCACGATCCCAGGGTCATGAGATTGAGCCCCGTGTTGGGCTGAGCCAGCTGAGCTTGGAGCCTGCTTAAGATTCTCTCTCTCTTCCTCTGACCCTCTCCTCCCGTGCTCTGTCTCTAAAAATAAGTTCAAAAGCCATCCTATGTGGAAAGCACTTTATAAAAATTAGATTCTATCTTTAGCTGTGGCTAAAACAAACTTCTGCAAATATCGGAGGTTCACTGTGGTGGCTTTTACCGAAAACAACGGTGCTCTCATTTTTTCCCAATGGTTTTGATTGTGATACAGTACATACGACATTAAATCTATCATAACCATTTTTAAGTGTACAATTCCATGGCATTAAATACGTTCGCATTGTCCCGCTACCATCAACATGGCCCATCTCCAGAACCCTTTTCATTTTGCAAAACTGAAGCTGTGTATCCATCGAACAATAACTCTCCATTTTCTCCTCCTCCAGCTCCTGACAACCACTAGCCCACTTTCTGTCTCCGTAATTCTCAATACCTTAAGTACCTTATTGTACATGGAATCGTGCAAGATTTTTGTCTTTTTGTGACTCATTTATTTCACTTAGTATAATGCCCTCAAATTTCTTCCATGTGTTAGCTTATGTCAGAATGTCCTTCCTTTTTATTTTTTTTAATTTCCTTCCTTTTTAAAGCCGAATATTCAAAAAAAAAAAATAAAAAATAAAAAATAAAAAAATAAAGCCGAATATTCCATTGTATATATATATATACCACAGTTTGCTTATCCATTCATCTGTCAGTGGACGCTTGGGTTACTTCCATGCTTTAGCTATTTTTTCATCATGCTGCTATGAACATGGGTGTGCAAATATCTCTTGGAGACCCTGTTTTCAATTCTTTTGAGTATATATCCAGAAATGGAGTTGCTGGATCGTAAAGTAATTCTATTTTTAAATTTTAAAAAAAAATTTTTTTTAACGTTTATTTATTTTTGAGACAGAGAGAGACAGAGCATGAACGGGGGAGGGTCAGAGAGAGGGAGACACAGAATCCGAAACAGGCTCCAGGCTCTGAGCTGTCAGCACAGAGCCTGACGCGGGGCTCGAACTCACGGACCGTGAGATCATGACCTGAGCCAAAGTCGGACGCTCAACCGACTGAGCCACCCAGGCGCCCCTCTATTTTTAATTTTTAATGAACTGCCATACTGTTGTCCACAGCGGCTATACCATTTTACATTCTCACCAGATGTGGACAAGGGTTCCAATTTCTCCACAACCTTGCCAGTACTTGTTATTTTCTGGGTTTGGTTTTTGTTTCTTGATAGTGGTGTTCTCATTTTAAAGCCAAACGTAACATTCTCTGGTTTGTTTCCATTGATAACGAGGTCGGTAGGGTGAAGACACCAAAATAGCTAAATATCAACCTGATGTAGCATTTGCATGCACTCAGCTTTCTCCTTAATCAACGAATAAATGCTACTGCCTTCTATTCAATGCTAAATTAGAGTTGGCAATATCTACCCAAGCTCCAAAAACCAGTGGGTAGGAAACTGGTTCTCCTGCCTCCTCAGCCCATTGTCAGTGCTAGAAACTATTTCTGTTTCTAACTGGTCAAGATACAGTCTGTGGTCCACGAATGGATGATGCAGCCTTAGTTTTTTTCCAAAATGGGTTAGCGCGCTCCAGCAAAGCATAGATACATTTGCCCATTGAATCCATAGACTTTTCTTTTTTTTTTTTTCTGGTGAGATTTCATTTCTTGGATGTAGCAGGACAGTGAGAAATTAGAATAACAGTCTCAACCAAATCAAACCAAAGTGATACTCGTTAACAATTATATAGTACTTCTCTATCAGGTAATATTCTTTTTTTTTTTTTAACATTTTATTATTTTATTTTAAAAATAATCTCTACACCCAACGTGGGACTCAAACCTACAACTTCGAGGTCAAGAGTCCCATGCTCCACCAACTGAGCCAGCCAGGTGCCCCACAGTCCTTTTTTCTTTTGCTTTGTTTTCAAAAAATTTTATTAGGGAAATTTTTTTTTTTTTAATGTATGAAATTTACTGTCAAATTGGTTTCCACACAACACCCAGTGCTCATCCCAACAGGTGCCCTCCTCAATACCCATCACCCACCCTGCCCTCCCTCCCACCCCCTATCAACCCTCAGTTTGTTCTCAGTTTTTAACAGTCTCTTATGCTTTGGCTCTCTCCCACTCTAACCTCTTTTTTTTTTTTTTTTTCCTTCCCCTCCCCCATGGGTTTCTGTTAAGTTTCTCAGGATCCACATAAGAGTGAAACCATATGGTATCTGTCTTTCTCTGTATGGCTTATTTCACTTAGCATCACACTCTCCAGTTCCATCCACGTTGCTACAAAGGGCCATATTTCATTTTTTCTCATTGCCACGTAGTATTCCATTGTGTATATAAACCACAATTTCTTTATCCATTCATCAGTTGATGGACATTTAGGCTCTTTCCATAATTTGGCTATTGTTGAGAGTGCTGCTATAAACATTGGGGTACAAGTGCCCCCATGCATCAGTACTCCTGTATCCCTTGGATAAATTCCTAGCAGTGCTACTGCTGGGTCATAGGGTAGGTCTATTTTTAATTTTTTGAGGAACCTCCACACTGCTTTCCAGAGCGGCTGCACCAATTTGCATTCCCACCAAGAGTGCAAGAGGGTTCCCGTTTCTCCACATCCTCTCCAGCATCTATAGTCTCCTGATTTCTTCATTTTGGCCACTCTGACTGGCGTGAGGTGATATCTGAGTGTGGTTTTGATTTGTATTTCCCTGATAAGGAGCGACGTTGAACATCTTTTCATGTGCCTGTTGGCCATCCGGATGTCTTCTTTAGAGAAGTGTCTATTCATGTTTTCTGCCCATTTCTTCACTGGGTTATTTGTTTTTCGGGTGTGGAGTTTGATGAGCTCTTTATAGATTTTGGATACTAGCCCTTTGTCCGATATGTCATTTGCAAATATCTTTTCCCATTCCGTTGGTTGCCTTTTAGTTTTGTTGGTTGTTTCCTTTGCTGTGCAGAAGCTTTTTATCTTCATAAGGTCCCAGTAATTCACTTTTGCTTTTAATTCCCATCTATCAGGTAATATTCTTAAGCTTTCACATATATTAACTTATTTTATCCTCATAATAGCACTATGAATTCAGTATTATTATCAGTATTCCCATTTCCAAGGATGGGGAAACTGATCTCCACAGTGCTTAGGTGGCAAGTTCAAATCACAAGCCAAAATTTGTATGCTGGCAGTCTGGTTCCATTGTCCGTCCTCCTGCAGATGGGATTACATCCCCCGCTAGCAATCACACTTAGAATGGTTTTTTTTAACTTTTTTAATGTTCACTTATTTTTGAGAGAGACAGAGACAGAGACAGAGCATGAGCAGGGGAGGGACAGAGAGAGAGGGAGTCACAGAATCCAAAACAGGCTATAGACTCTGAGCTGTCAGCACAGAGCCCAACACGGGGCTTGAACCCACGAACCGTGAGATCATTATCTGAACTGACTGAGCCATCCAGGTGCCCCTTAGAATGTTTTATTAGAATCTGTAGTTGAAACCATGTTACAATACTCAGCATTTCTCTCTCCCTATAAATGACTCCTTCAAGTTGAATACTCTAAATTCACCATCTAAAAAACTCAGCCAAAAAGCTTCAAAGAGCCAACCCTTGATTTTTGTGGTGCCATTCTCTTGGTCCCCCTATAACTTTTCCAAATAGATGTTCTCTATATTTGTAAATGGTCCCTGCCCTCCACCCACATCTTAATTGTTGAGACTTCCCAAATTTCAATCTGCTCCTTTTTTTAAACTCTGTAGTCTTCCTGTATTACCACATCAAGGCAAAGAGTATCCACAGTCATTTAGAACGTGCTGATGACTTCCAAAAAAAAATTTTTTTTTTCCTCCAGCCTTATGTCTTGTCCAAATTCCAACTGCCTCCTCAATACATTCATGCTGAAGTCCCCCTCAGGGACTTCAGACTTTACATTTTCAAAGCAGAATTCATTATTTCTGTGCATGCACATACATACGACAAGCACACACATGCGTGTTTGGAGTCGGACAGACGGAAGTCTAAACCATGATTCCGCACTGGCTATGCATATAGCTTTGGGCAAGTTAGTTAACCTCTCCAAGCTTCAATTTTCTCAACTCTAAAACAAGGAAAATATCACCCCCCTCACAGAATAATTGATGGGATTAAAATAGATGAAATACATAAACCACGTAGCCTATTGGGCCCAAAGAAAGTGCTCCTAATTAGTACAATTGTCCTCTTGTTGTCTGTATAATACCACTGTTAATACGCCAGTTTTACTGTCTCATTAATGGCACCCCCGCCTCTGGTTTCCCAGACCAGAACCTTCCAGTTATTTTCAATAGCCTCCTTTCTTTTACTCATCTGAGGAGATCAGCCCAGTTCTCTGTCTTGAACCTGGCCCTTCTCTCCCTCACAATTTACATGTCTCACAATTGAACTAGCACAACAGTCTCCAAATGGCCCTCGTGGCAACATGTCCTGCTCCTAGCCCCGTTGACTGTCCTCATTACCCTGAGATCTTTATTCTGGGGGAGAAAAGCCCCTGCCGAGAATTTGTTCATTTATTCACTCAACCAAGGGTATGCCACATCTTCCCACCATGATGAGCCAGACACAGCCGCCTTGATCTTACTTTCCAAGCTCTAAACTTTTTGAGGGGAGGAAGCCCTGATGATAACGTCTGCTATTTCCAGTGGCAAATGCTACAACTTCACTGTGGCGGATCTCAACTCACCAGGGTGACAGCCACTAGCACGCAAAATTCCCGACAATTGGATATTGTGCTCTATGATCCCAAACAGGCTGGCGCAGTCACACCCTTGCCTGTAACCAACCTCTCTCCCTCAGACCCCAAGCTCCAGCAAGGTGGCCTCTGACCATTACCAGGACCAGTCAGGCTCTTCCATCATCCTGCACCTGCACGTATGTTCCTTCCTCTGCCAGTAATGATTTCCCTGCCGGGTCCCCTACACATACTTCTGCTATTTTACCTTTATTCTTTATGAGTCAGTAAAAGTCCCCCTGGATGAGTTGCCTGACTCCACCAAGAAGTGTCCATCATTCACTCTCACGTTTTCTTTAGCATTAGGGGATGGCACCCGCCACGTGGTATTCTCGTTCATCTGCCTATGTGTGTACATTCTTAGTGCCAGGGTGCCCAGCCTGGCACACAGCAGAGAGTTCAATGAATAGCTGATGAATGAATGATGGGAAAGATGAAATCCTAACACAATGGAGACTTTCTCATCAAGGCTACACAGTGCATTTTCAGTCTGATTCGGCCTTTCTCAAGGGTATGCCCCGACTAAACCATAAAATGAGGTAAAATGATAAAGACGACAGGGTCACCTGGGTGGCTCAGCTGGTTGAGTGTCCGACTTCGGCTCAGGTCATGATCTCGTGGTTTGTGGGTTCCAGCCCCGCATTGGGCTCTATGCTGACAGCTCAGAGCCTGGAGCCGGCTTCGGACTCTGTGTCTCCCTGTCTCTCTGCCCCTCCCCCACTCATGCTCTGTCTGTCTGTCTCTCTCTCTTTCTCTCCCTCTCTCTCAAAAATAAACATTTCTAAAAAAATTTTAATGATAAAGAAAATGAAATATGAAACATTCAGTATGTCAGAAAACATAAATATTATAATTGCCGGGCTGTCTAATAATGTAGAAAATCATTTTTGCTTACTTTTGATTGCACTTAATAGTCCTGAATCTTATTTTATTTACTTATAGGATCTTTCTGGTTCAAAGTTTGAGCACAAGTATTCTGAGCCGTCCTGCTGCATGGCTCACTGCTGAGATAGAGATTAGTTATGAGTGGTACTTTCTCTAAACATCTCAATTTCTCCTGGAAACCTGAGTCCAAACCTTTCCTTTTTGAAAGATACCCATGGCTGGATTTACCAAAAGTGCAAATTTGTCAAAAGGGGTAAAATATCACCCATCACGTAAATTCACCACTGAACTTCAGTGATTCAGTTCATCGCTGAAATCCAGCGACTCCAAAAGAGCAGGCTTTGAAATAAACCCGAATTGCCATGACTTGCTCTGCCCACCCCACCTCTCTACTACAAAGACTCACTTAATAAACTACACCCCAGAGGAAAGATAAGGTGCAAATGATTACCTTGTCTATAGCTGTAAGTAGTTTGGATCTGTACGCACATCAGAGAAGGCTTAGCAGCTGAATGCCGAAAGCTTCCAAGGGGGAAGAATGGGCACCGGCAGAAACACCACCACTTAGCCCTTTTCAGTGCTCCACTGTTGCCACAATGAGGTGGTTTAGCTTCTGTTATTGGTAAATAAATAAGTCAGTGCCAAAGTGACTCTGTTTTGCAACTTGGGTAAACTTGGGTGCTTTCAGATCCGTTAGAGTCAGTGGAAAAAAAGTTCAGTTGTTTTCTGCCCTTTGGGTATATTTTTCACCTTGAGTCTATTTGTGTTTCCTTTTGCGACTTTCACACAAATTCAAGGTGTGTAATCTGGGCTTTATTTTTCCACAAACATCTACTGTCGTGGACGGTGCTGCTTACTCAACCTTTAAAACGTAATCAGCCCGTGTAATTAACTGTCCAAGGTTTCTCTGGAAGTGTCCCGATTTCTTCTGTGTAACTCGGCCATATCGTATGCTGTTGTTATCTTTTCCAGCAGATTTTTACCACAAGTTGTTTAAAAACTATGATCTATTTAAGGATGGAAAAAATGAAGTGCCGTTGAAGACACAGTTATGCTGAAAGATAAACAGAGCAATATTACTTATCAGAATGGGTACAATTTTTGCTTGCTTAATGAGTACAATATATAGCTTTGCAATATATACACAATGAGAAAAAAAGCTTTATAACATATCAAGTATGCCACATTATTTCAGGCATAACTGTAGAGGATACGTATCTAGGCCTGAGAGTGTAGATAACAAAATATAAGTGCTTTGCCTGTCTAAACATGTTAAATAAATGAGCATACACTATCGCATTGCAATACATTAGAAGATGTACTTGCATAGTTAATTTTCTTTTTAATGCACCACACGTGATCATTTGAAGTGTGGAGCCAGAGTATATCTTAGTATTTGAAGAAAGGGTTCTTTTCATTTAAACAAATCTTTATTTAAATAAGCCTTTTGAAAAGGATCTTTGGCATATCTCCTTTTCAGGAAGTTCAATCAGGGTAAACGGAGATAAAGAAGCCGCATTATAAGGAATATTATATAAGTAAAGATCACTAAGCCAAAAAAAAAAAAAAATGGCAGCAGACATACGGAGAGTAAAACTAGCTGGAATGTCATTTTAACTTTCTAGATTTTAGGAGCTTTTGTTTACTCTTTTTTTTTTTTACAGTTTTAGGCATTTAGGTATTTTGGGAAGAGAGAGGGAGGGAGGGAGAGAGAAAGAAATAACTTCTGACTTCCATAAGGTACAAAAAGAGGGACTTCAAAGGCTCACCTGAAATAAATTTCTGTGGTTGGATCCCCACCATGCCTCCTCATAAGCGTGAGACCATGTAATAGCACGGTTAATGATTAAGGCAAGCCCCAGAAGGCAAACGGTTCACAAAACTCTCTACAGATTATGTCTGTTCTTGGCTCTTAGTCCTGTCCTACTGTCAGTCACTGAACAGTTCATGAAATGCAAGGAATACAGTTTTCCACATAGGAGGGCAGAGGAGTACAGCTATTGTCTCCATCGGACACTCCACCCCCCATAGAAAGGGATGTGAAAAACATGAGAGATGCTGTTGACATCAATCTAGTGTGCGGCGGGCTCGAGCATTCTACGTCAATTCTATCTTTCTCTTTCTTTTCTCTTCTTAATAGGGGGTCAGCTTTGGTGCACAACCACGAAGGCCATCTCTGAGGGTGAAGAGCTAATTGCCTTTGTGGTGGATTTTGACTCAAGGCTACAAGCTGCCAGTCAGATGACTCTTGCAGAAGGGATGTACCCTGCACGCCTGCTGGACTCAATTCAGCTGCTTCCTCAGCAAGCTGCCATGGCTTCTATTTTGCCTACAGCTATTGTCAATAGTAAGTGCTGAGTGCAATAGCCCAGTACAATAGCTTTGTAGTGGTGATGGGTATTTATGGGACAAAAAAAAATGTCTACTGACAGGCAACCGGGGACAGACTTTTTTCTCCAGTGTTGTGATTTCATTTTATCTCTTCTCTAACTTTGCGTGTGCGTGTGTGTGTGTGTGTGTGTGTGTGTGTGTGTGTGGTCGCCTCTCATGAGAGTATGAAAAGAATACTCCTATTCATTCATTTCAGGTTGGATTCTCAAATGTCACACAAAAACTGACTTTCTAAACTAGCTGAACAACATTTAAGGCTACTTAGTTATGAGAAATTGAAGAGCTTTCATGGATGCTTCTTTCATAGAATAATATGGTTATGCTTTAGGAGCCATAGAGAAAAAACTTCTTAGGAAAAGAAAAAAATAATGGGGCGTCTGGGTGGCTCAGTTGGTTAAGGGTCCAATGTCAGCTCAGGTCATGATCTCACAGTTCGTGGATTCAAGCCCCACGTTGTGCTCTGTGGTGACAGCTCAGAGCCTGGAGCCTGTTTCAGATTCTGTGTCTCCCTCTGTCTCTGCCCCTCCCCAGCTCACACTCTGACTCTCTCTCTCTTTCTCTTTCCCTCTCTCTGTCTCTCAAAAATAAATACACATTACAAAAATTTACTAAAGAAAAGGAAAAAATGAGAAACCAAAGTTTGATTAGATATAGTAAGAGGAAATATAGCCTCAGTAAATCAAGACATCAGCTAATACAACAACAAAAAAAGAGACATAAAAAATAAAGAAAAATACATATAAACTGAGAATAATTTATGTGGAGAATTCAAAAATATGCTCTCACAAATATGCCTTTGTGATTATTTTGTCAAAAAGACTAGTGAACTGAGTTTGTATTCCTTGAATACAAAGTGACACTTTATATAACAGAAAATCAGTGGTCCAATAGTCCAGGGTTCGAGTTCTAGACTCAGCTCTGCTTTCTTGTAGCTCTGTGAGAAAATCCTAATAGCAGTCACATCTTAAGAGAATAGATTCCAAAGCTAGTAGGTTTGGAAAACCTGAAAATCCCTAAGACTCTGAATGATGCAGAAATGCAGATATTGTAATGATGTCTTGATATTTAAAAAATAAATAAATAGGGGCACCTGGGTGGCTTAGTCAGTTAAGCTTCCGACTTCAGCTCAGGTCATGATCTCACGGTTCATGGGTTCGAGCCCCGCGTCAGGCTCTGGGGGCTGGAGCCTGCTTCAGATTCTGTGTCTCCCTCTCTCTCTGCCCCTCCTCTGCTCATGCTATGACTCTCACGCTCTCTCTCAAAAATAAATAAACATTAAAAAAATTTTTTTTAATAAATATAAAATAAATACATATTCAACAATAATTACATTCTTACTGTCCCGGTATCCTTGAAAGAAATTCTCAGGTGTATCTGGAATTACCCTACGTCCACACAGTGAATCCAGTACACCCAACCCCAGGTAATATTTTTGGATCTCCATTATGTAAATGTAGTTATTTTCTCTTACTGGATCTTTACGTGGATTCTGGTAGTGAGGAACCTGAAATAACATAGACCCAAACTGAATTTGTGGCAAAAGGAGTTTGGTTACCAAGGACACCAGGAGCACCTTATACTATTGTGAGGCTCCAATGGTTGAAGGTTATTTTTTAATTATCTTCCCTCTGAATCCTTCTCTGACCTTGTCCTTCCTCACCCACCTAGTGTCCCTCACCCAAAGCACTCCTCAGATGCCTCCGGCAGAATGGTCATTACAGCCTAATATAATTATCCGACCATCCCAGAAGAGTGTAAGATCCTTAATGACGGCTTTTTGGTGTTTCGTTTTGCTTTACACCCAACTCAGCATAGAGCCCAGCATATAGTCGGCTTTCTATAATTAATTTATTAAATGAACAAATGCTGTCAGTAGTTGGCATCAGGCTAACTTTAGTTCAGCTATTAGATCCTTGCCTTTTAGTCAGATAAGCCCATTCACATTGCTCTTTATACATGCATATTTTTCTAAACCATAAATACATTATGAGCAATTTAAAATGAATCTCCTGTGCTTTTAACGTGGGAGTCTCCCATGGTACCACTTTCCGAAGAGTCTGTGGGAAGGTAAATTGCACTGGGCGTAACATTTCTTTAAAAGCTTAGTCCTGCACTGTGGAACAGCACCCAGGACTGCACTCATCGCTGTCTCATTGCCTAATTCAGAACCTGAGAGCGGTCTCTGGGAAAAATGGAACTAAATGCCGCTTTACCCGTGGTTGGTTCCAAATGGGCAGCAGCTAATGTGTCCCTGTGTTTTCACCTGCAGAGGATATATTTCCTTGCAAGTCTTGTGGCATCTGGTATCGGAGTGAGCGGAATCTGCAAGCCCATTTGATGTACTATTGCAGTGGGAGGCAAAGAGAAGCCGCCCCAGTATCAGAAGAAAATGAAGACAGTGCTCCTCAGGTTTCCAGCCTGTGCCCCTTCCCACAGTGCACCAAGAGCTTTTCAAATGCCCGAGCCCTAGAAATGCACCTGAATTCACACAGCGGTACGTGCTTCCCTTGTTTCTTCTTTCGCTCCAGAAGACTTTATCCTTCTCTGCATATATACGTGCATTCATATATGCAAACATATAGAATTCTACACCTAACTGTGCCTGTGAAATCAAAATCAAACTTGACAGACCAGCTGATTGTTCTTTTATGTCACTTATCATCGGTGTATTCTGCTCAAAGGATTGAATTCTTTCCTAACAATTAGTGTACTCAGATTGCAGGCCAGATTTTGTTAACAGCATCATTTGCGAAATAGTCTCAATACCCTTTGTGTATTGTCATTAATATTCATTGATTTAAGTGTCAAGTGATCTTTGGAAACTGACCATACTGTTTCCCACATGGTAGGAAATACATAGCAGGTACATACAAATAAGTATTTGCTGAATTGAAGTAACACTGTTATTTTGATCCAATGACAGTCACACTTGAGAGAAATTAACTTTTAAACACGAATCCATAAAATGCTCTTGACTTCTAGAGGTTGCGTAACAGTTGCGTCGATTTTTATGACATAAAACCACTTTCGGCACTATGTTTTTAAAATCCTGAAGAAAAATTAAGCTAAAAAACAAATAGGTTTGTTTTGTTTTCTTTTGTTTTGTTTTAGCTCCCTCTTAACAGAAAGGTTGCAACTATTCCCATTTTCTTTTGGAGTTATATGCCCAATTATTGGTGGCATCATCACAGAGTATTCTAATTCTGTATTTTTTTTTTAATTAAGTTAATCTAATGTACAGGATTATATTAACTTTAGATAGTTCTAGGAGTATTTTTGAATAGGACAAACCAAGGTTTAGCCTTCAGAGTTCTTGAGCTTTTGTAATATAAAACTTATAAGGTACTTCTGGGTGACTTGACCGTTTTTGCTTGAGTTGAATAATTAAACTGAAATAGGTGCTGAGTTTAAAAAAAAAAAAAAAAAAACCTAGCTCCAATGCTGTCGTACAGTGCAAGCTTTTGTCTTTGAACCTATAAAAATAGGCAATTTCCTTTCTAGTCATTCTCTTCCCCTTCCTACAAATGAGCTACCTTTATGTAGGTGATAAAGCAGAGGAAGCAGAAACAGGTCAGTTGTCTCAGATGGTGAATAGTCAGTCATTCACAAAACAAAAATAGAGATAGAGGGATCTTTCAGCTAAATAGAAAAATGAGTATTGGGTCAGTTAAGGAGAAAAGGAGACAGGAGTAAGAAGTCCTCTTTTATTGCTATACGACTGGGTTTCTTCTACCATATTTTCAGCCAATAAATAGAAAAGGCAATTCTCATTTTAGTCTAAAGTGCAGAGGGCACGAGCCATGCCTGACTTGGCTGTATGCCAACAAATGGGAACTAGAGTTGACCTTAGTGAGGAAAAGTGTCCAGATCTGAATTCAATACATGGGGGGAGGGGGGGGTGCGTTTTCCTCATAACCACCAAACAATTCTCCAGATACCAAAGGCATGTCCTATGATTTAACTCAAATCTGACACTATCACCTGGAGCAGAGTCAGATTCTACAGATTAGGGGGGGTCAGCCCCCTGCCCCAACTTCAGATGCCAGTTGAAAGCCCAGGTTGCTACCTGTCCTTCGACCAACTGGCTATAAATCAGAGGTTGCTAAGATCCCTCTTTGGGTTCAATTAATTTGCTAGATTGGCTCACAGAACTCAGGGAATCCATTTACTCACACGATTACTAGTTTATTATAAGAGGTAAAGACTTAGGAACAGTAAGATGTAAGAGATGCCTAGAGCAAGGTTTGCAGAAAAGGTGAGGAGCTTCCGTACCATCTCCCAGCCTGTCATTCTCCTCAAACCAACTGGGAAGCACTCTGAAACCAGTCCTTTCGGGTTTTTATGGAGGCTTCATTACCTAGGCATGACTGATGAAATCGTTGACTGCTGGCACTTGAACTCAATCTCCAGCCCCCTCCCCTCCCCTCCTTCCCCTCTGGAGAGGAGGAACTAAAAGTTCAAACCCACCGATTGCAAGGTTGGTTCCCCTGGCAACCAGCCTCACCCTTAGTTAACCTAGGGTTTTCCAAAAGTCACTACATTAACATAACAAAAATACCTTTATTCCTCTCATCACAGGAAAATTCCAAGGATTTAAGGAGCTGTGAGCCAGGAAGCCTGGTCAAAGACCTAATATGTATGAATGACCAAACACACATGACCTTATAAATCACAATATCACAGTAAGGCTTACTCACCAATCGTTGGTGATATTCAAAATATTTGATAACTGACTAGAAACAGGTGGTGATTGGTCAACACGGATGTCAGTCCTAAATGACTTTATTAAGGTACTGGTGTCTACCAGCTGAATATCAGCCCTGGATAGAGATAAACCATGTTCAGCAAAATCCATGCCTAAAAATCTAGAGTTGTACCAAAGATAAATTAGGAGGCTATTGATTACTTTGCAAAATGGTTCCTACTTGGATTCTTCTGAATAAATACCTAACCTGGTGCACTGGGAGTTATTTGATTTTCACCTAGTTTATCGATATCAACTCTGATGTCTACCTGCTTCTTCCTAGTGCAGAGCCTAGTGTTGTAATGAGAAGGTTATTGGATTAGAAATTACAAAATCTCAGGTTTGGGCATGGCTCCATCATTGAATAGCTTTAGTACCATAATCAATTCCCTTGACTTCCTTGAATTTGTTCCCTGACCTGTACAATGGAGACAATGAAAGCTGTCCCACAGGATATGATAATATACTTGGCTGTGCTCTGGAAACCATGAGGTGTTATTACTCTGATGACCAACCTGACAAAAGACGTCGCGAGAAAAAAAACAATAATAATAACAGTATCGCAAATGAGATTCTGAAAGATTTCAATTCGTTCCTGCAATGTAAAGGTTCATATCATTAGAAAACCAATGCACATGGTTCTCAGTGTTGTTATTTTGTATGTCTCTCCAGGAGTGAAAATGGAAGAATTCCTCCCCCCTGGTGCTAGTCTAAAATGCACCGTCTGTAGCTACACCGCTGATTCCGTGATCGGCTTTCACCAACACCTGTTCTCCCATCTCACTCAAGCTGCCTTCCGATGCAATCACTGCCACTTCGGCTTCCAGACTCAGAGGGAGTTATTGCAGCACCAGGAGCTCCATGTCCCTGGAGGCAAACTTCCCAGAGAAGGTGATATGGAGCACTCTCCAAGTGGAACCGAAGACAGCTTACAGCCAGCCACAGACTTGTTGACCAGAAGCGAACTCCCGCAGAGCCAAAAGGCGATGCAGACTAAAGACGCGAGCTCTGACACAGAGCTGGACAAGTGTGAGAAAAAGACTCAGCTCTTTCTCACTAACCAGAGACCAGAGGTACAGCCTACGGCAAATAAACAAAGCTTTTCTTACACAAAAATCAAGTCTGAGCCCTCCAGTCCAAGACTCGCCTCATCTCCGGTTCAGCCTAACGTTGGGCCTTCTTTCCCTGTGGGCCCTTTTCTGTCTCAGTTTGCTTTCCCCCAAGATATCACAATGGTCCCTCAAGCTTCAGAGATCTTAGCCAAGATGTCTGAACTGGTACATCGGCGACTGAGGCACGGAAGCAGTAGCTACCCTCCCGTGATTTACAGCCCTTTGATGCCCAAGGGGGCCACTTGTTTTGAGTGTAACATAACATTCAATAATTTGGATAATTATCTAGTGCACAAAAAACATTACTGCAGCAGCCGATGGCAGCAGATGGCCAAGTCCCCAGAGTTCCCTGGCGTTTCAGAAAAGATGCCTGAGGCCGTGAGCCCCAACACTGGTCAAACCTCCATAAACCTTCTCAACCCAGCTGCTCATTCTGCTGATCCTGAGAACCCACTTCTTCAAACATCCTGCCTCAATTCTTCCACTGTTTTAGATTTAATTGGGCCAAATGGGAAGGGCCATGACAAGGACTTTGCCGCTCAAGCTAAGAAGCTCTCCACCTCTAACAGCAGTGATGATAAAATTAATGGAAAACCTGTTGATGTGAAAAATCCCAGTGTCCCCTTAGTGGATGGGGAAAGTGACCCAAATAAGACTACCTGCGAAGCTTGCAACATTACCTTCAGCCGGCATGAAACATACATGGTCCACAAACAGTATTACTGTGCCACACGCCACGACCCTCCACTGAAGAGGTCCGCTTCCAACAAAGTGCCTGCCATGCAGAGAACCATGCGCACACGCAAGCGAAGGAAGATGTATGAGATGTGCCTACCTGAGCAGGAGCAGAGGCCTCCCCTGGTCCAACAGCGATTTCTTGACGTAGCCAACCTCAGCAATCCCTGTACCTCCACTCAAGAACCCACAGAAGGGCTAGGAGAGTGCTACCACCCGAGATGTGATATCTTTCCAGGAATTGTCTCAAAGCACTTGGAAACTTCTCTGACGATCAACAAGTGTGTTCCAGTCTCCAAATGTGACACTACCCATTCCAGCGTTTCCTGCCTCGAGATGGACGTGCCCATAGATCTCAGCAAAAAGTGTTTATCCCAGTCTGAGCGGACGACCACGTCTCCCAAAAGGCTGCTGGACTACCACGAGTGCACTGTGTGCAAGATCAGCTTCAATAAAGTGGAGAACTACCTGGCCCACAAGCAGAATTTCTGCCCAGTCACAGCACATCAGCGTAACGACCTGGGCCAACTCGACAGCAAAGTATTTCCGAATCCAGAGAGCGAAAGAAACAGCCCCGATGTCAGCTATGAAAGAAGCATAATAAAATGTGAGAAAAACGGAAATCTGAAGCAGCCTTCCCCTAATGGAAACTTGTTTTCATCCCACTTAGCAACCCTGCAAGGCCTGAAAGTCTTTAGTGAAGCGGCTCAGCTCATTGCTACAAAGGAAGAAAACAAACATTTGTTTCTTCCCCAATGCCTTTACCCCGGGGCAATAAAGAAGGCAAAAGGGGCTGACCAGCTTTCTCCATATTATGGAATAAAGCCAAGTGATTATATTTCTGGTTCTCTTGTCATCCACAACACTGACGTGGAGCCGAGCACAAATGCCGAAAATGAATCCCCTAAAGGCCAGGCCTCCTCCAACGGGTGCGCCCCGCCGAAGAAAGATCCCCTGCCGCTGTTACCCAAAAACAGAGGCATGGTAATAGTCAATGGTGGACTGAAGCAAGACGAGAGACCTGCCGCCAACCCACAGCAAGAGAACATTTCCCAGAATCCTCAGCATGAAGACGGCCACAAATCTCCCTCTTGGATCTCTGAGAACCCGTTAGCCACAAATGAGAATGTCTCCCCAGGGATTCCTTCCGCGGAGGAACAGTTGTCTAGTATAGCAAAAGGTGTGAATGGCTCCGCCCAGGCTCCCACCAGCGGGAAATATTGCCGCCTGTGTGATATTCAGTTCAACAACCTCTCAAACTTTATAACTCACAAGAAGTTTTATTGCTCGTCACATGCGGCGGAACATGTCAAATGAAATAACTTCATAAATAAACACCAGTCACCTTTGGTACCAGTGTTTAGTATGTGGTTCTACCCAGTCCAGAAAACAAAAACAAAACAAAACAAAAAACAAAACACAAAAGCTGTTTGAATTACATCTGGGCAATCAGGAGATAATTCATTAAGGCTGAGTTGAAGACTTAAGGTGTAATTTCATTACAGTCCATTAGTAAAGTGTATTATTGGTGCCATTTTCAAAAAAAAAATTAATTTATTTTACCAGCAGTATTCATAGCTGTGGTTATGTTATTTTTTATTTAAAAACTTTATATTAAAGTCATTTGTAATGTTATTGTATAGTTATTGTGTAGCACATATGGTTTGCACAGTATAGTAGCTTTTAAAGAAAATAGTCACGAACAATACCGAAAAGCATTTTAGAAATAGCTTCAAAAGCACTTGTGGATCTTGATTTCTTCTTATATGCTGTTGCAGATATATGTATATGCTAAAATATAACTTGCAACGATGTTCTAAATACACATGCTATAAGTTCGCCTTAAGATTTCAATTCTTGGATAATCAGGCTCTGTTTGCACTTTATATTTTAGCAGATACAGTCTCTTAGTCACTAGGCTTTGCATTTGTATGTAGCTGTATGTTTCTGTCCATTTTCTTAATCTTAAACATGTATGTTAAATGAAGATGGCCATTTTTTTCTTGTATAGTACTTGTATTTTCTTTCGCTGATGCAGCTCTGTCTCAATTTTTAAACCTTTGCTGTTAAATGCAATACTTTATAAAGAATGAACAAAATTACTGGAAGCAGTATTGTAAGTAATGAGGTAGTGTTAATCAGTTTTATCTTTTGAAAGGCACAGTCTAAATCGAAACCCTAAACTCAATGCTGCAAGTATGAATTTAATTCATATATAAGATCTATTTAAATATAAGAGTAGCAATACTGCACCTGGTGATCACAAAGATAATGTTCTACTTCTGATAGAAATGATTTCTCAACAAATATTGTTACTATGCATGTATATGGATGGAATAAAATTCCAGATTGTTGGAGAAGTTTGGCAGACTTTTTTTCTTTAAAATACAAAGGAAAGTCTATATATCTATTCTTTGTGGTGAGAACAGGTTCAAAAATAGCACTGAATAGCTGAATGCTGAATATTTTATATATATATATATATATATATATATATATATATATATATACACGTATATATATATACGTGTATATATATATATATATGGTGACAAATCAGTAAAGGAATAGATTGTCCATTATATGTTCCTAATTACTATAACACATATAACATCTCTCCCCCCACCACTGTAGCACAGAAAGAAAACAATTTCATAAAAGACTTGCAAAGCCTATGCACAAGAACTGTAACAAACATTGATGAAAAGCACCCAACTTTTAAATGAAGTTTACCAGAGAGAGAGAGAGAGAGAGGTTTTGCCTGTCAAGGAGCCATGAAGTGGTATAGTCAAGCGATTCTGATGAGTAAAGACATACAAATTTCATGCAATTTGCACAAGACCCTAGATTTCACACATCTCACTTGTACTTTCCAAGGGTTTGCATACTGACGGGGAGGGGAGAACAGGTGACGTGAGTCAGATCATGAAGGACCTCATGGGGTATCCAGAGGTGTTGAGGTGTGACTCAGCAGGCAAGATGGGCACCTATTGCCAATCAAGACAAACCGCAGTCTACTGCAGTTTTAGAAACATCCAGATCAGTTACCTCACCTGTAGTTAAGATGCACTATTCGCAGGCAGGCTGTGATGCACTATTATTTGTCCATATCGGATTTGGTAACATAATGAACTTAAGGTGCCAGCCTGAACACAGCCTATAAATACTGTGATGAAACATAAAAACTACTGTGCTGTCCAGAACCATTCCTCCGATTGTTGTCTAGAATAACTATTTTTAAATGTAGAATCTTGACCTTAACTGATGTTTTCCATTTCAGTCCGTGACAAAGCAGAGAGGTAAACAGAACTGATCTGCTTAATAGAGTTTTTCAGGAATCTCGTGAAGCATCAGAACCTTGGGGACCCACAGGCATGTTCATAAGGACCCATGCATTTCTCAGGTGGGAACTGGCAAGACTGGGTAGTCACAACAGGACTTGTCTCCCCGGTCTCTTCTTTTTCCTCTTCTCTAGGCAGGAAGGAACGAAGGAACGAAGGAAGGAAAGAGAGGGTGGGAGGGAGAGAGGGAGACAGACAAAAAGAAAAACAGAAAGAGAGAAAGACAGGAAGGAAGGGAGGGAGGGAGGAGGAAGAAGTCAGCATATCTTTATTGACCACCTGGGATTGTACCCACTATTTGGGGGACGAAGGCAGAGGTATAATCCATGATTGCTTCCCTGGAGGAATTTATACTCTGACTCAGTATAGAGTTTCTCAACCCTGTTCTTTCATTAGAATCACATAGGGAACATTTTTTAAATGCCAATGAATATGTGTTCTTGGTCCATTGAGCTTTACATGAGATCAATTAAAGAAAACTTCTTATCTGGGAATCTCTATTTTTAAACATCTGTCCAGGTGGCTCTTATATGTGGCAATGTTGGGACACACTAAAGGGTCAATTAGGATGAGGTAAAAAGGACGAGTGAGACTGAGTAGAAAGATAAAAAGAAAAGGAAATCAATATGGGACAAAAGCACTGGGAAAGATCGTGAGGATAGGGTAAGGTCTAGAAAGGTGGGCACAATGACGAGGAATGCCACCTGTCCTTCTGGTAGCCCTGAAATATTTTGCTGTATCCAGAAGAATATTTCTGATATTGTTCCAGTTGCCATTCACAGAAGGAAATTGATAGCAGAGGCTGAAATAGTGATGTTCAGACCACAGCGAAACCCTGGAGAGTATAGAGGAACAAAACAGTATTTCTCCATGTGGAGATCACTGTAAATAGCATGGAAGTCGCATGTGATGATGAAGGGTGAGTAAAAACCTTTCCAAAAGAAGAAGGGTCAGACTGCAAAGTAGAAGTAAACAAGGGTATAGAGATCTGGTCTCCCAAGACCTTGAGTGCCAGGCTGAGGTTTATGGGTTTTCTTGCACCTTGCCTCTTACGTAGAGTAATTGTGTATAGGAACAGTGACAGGGTGAAGCGGGAGGCCTAAATGCTAGAGGGGTATTTTCTAGAAGGCCATAGCAATGGTCCAAATGGGGACTACTGTGAGCCCACACGGAGTGAATGAAGAAGGACAAGTCTGGGTACAGCTTACATTATAACCGATCTTGGAGACCAAATCGAAGAGAAAGCCCAAGGTCTTCAACCCTGCTTGCAACACTCCATGTTCAACGAGACAACATTGAGTCAGAATATTAGCACCAGTCAAATGGTCTGGGGAAGGGTCGTAAAAAAGAATGAGAGTTTATACTCGTTCTTCAGATTGTCCGTGGGATTTAAATCCTCTACAGAACACTAACATCTACTACATCAGAATATCTTAAGATGGGTTTCTAGGGTTTTTTGGCAAAGCAACCCGAGGGTATTTTATATTATCCTCCACTGACCACGATTGAAAATCACTGAATTAAATATAGAGGGAAAAGGAGCGCCTGGGTAGCTCAGTTAAGTGTCCGACGTCGGCTCAGGTCATGATCTCTCAGTCCATGGGTGCGAGCCCCACATCGGGCTCTGTGCTGACAGCTCAGACCCTGGGGTCTGCTTCAGATTCTGTGTCTTTCTCCCTATCTTTCCTCCACTCATTCTCTCTGTCTCTCTCAAAAATAAACAAACATTTTAAAATTTTAATAAATAGATAATAAATAAAGAGGGAATGGCAGCAAGTATTCTGCAGTCGACACCAAAATAAATTAAGCTGGTAGCAGAATTGAATACTCAATTGGTCTTCAAAGTTGCTATCACGTATGTGACACATTTTGGTGTTTAAAACCTACAATTTAAAAATAATTCAACACGTGTTTTAGTATTGAAATTAAAACTAAAAGTTAAGTCATTATGGAATCTGTGAACAATATTTGAAAATCTTTTAATACGATGGAGCCCTCTCGTTTCCAGGCAGAATTAAGGGCAGAGACTTTAAGTGCCCGAAGTCGCAAAGCTAATGGGTGAGATCCAGAGACCTGAGCCTTGTTCTCAGATTACCTCTCCACATCAAGTTCCTTTCTCCACTAAACCAGAAGGAAAAATACTAGGGCCTGTTAGCTAAAATTCCAGCTACTTTTTCTTGCTCTGATATATTTAAGTCTAGCCCAAACAATCTCTGGAGGTAGAGAAAAAGGAGCATATTGTTTTCTCATGACTACTGTAACAAATTACCACAAGCTTGGTGACTCGAAACAACAGAAGTTTATTTTGTTATGGCGCCCAGCCAAACTCTACAAATGTGTAGCAGCACAGCAGAAATTGTTACCCTGAAACTAGTAAGTCTCTTGGAACTTGATGGAGACATGAGTGTTATTAACAAACATGGATGATAGCCATAAAGGATACAGCATCTAAACTGTCACGTCTCAGCTGATGACTGTGGGCCCAATCATGAAGCAGAATGGTATCTGATAACAACCCTGCACCAAGCAGTATATCTGTCTGGAACTTAGTAAATCTTAATTCAGAGAACCATAAAAAGCAGAGGTGGGCTGGGTAAAAGTTTACTTTGGCACTATCTAGAAAAAAGAGTTTGCTCAGTATATTAAAAGAATAAGCAGGACTGAAAGAAAATAAACTTTTCAAGAACCTAGCAGCCCCATTTTGCAGGTAAGTAATATATTAATTTCAAATGATTTTTATCTTTATATTCAAGAAGAATGTCAGCACTTTTTGCTTCACAACTCTTCTTTGATCATTAATCCCACTTCCTACATATGACATAACTTGATTGCAGATGATGTAAATGTTTGAAATTCACTAAG
Organism: Panthera pardus; assembly: GCF_024362965.1. Classification (NCBI taxonomy): domain Eukaryota; kingdom Metazoa; phylum Chordata; class Mammalia; order Carnivora; family Felidae; genus Panthera; species Panthera pardus. Next base: position 50,610,145 of record NW_026527002.1, read on the forward strand.
TGCAGAACTTTTCTTTTCCTATCAGGATTCAATGACCCTCAGGAAAACAATCACGTAAATAAAATACAATGTTGTTATGTCTATGAAAAAAATATGCAATGATGAAATCATCTTTTAAAATTAGTAACAGGGACATAAACTTTATAATACATAAAAGAATGTATACTTGATATCATGGCTAGTTTAGAAAGAGGAGATGATTCAGATGAAGAAAGAAGGAAGGAGATTAGCATAGAAATTGTAAGAAAATAGCTGAAGAGGAGAGCGGGAAATTCAAGACAAAGGAATTAATAGGAAGGTGTTCATATCAAGATCCTCCCAGATACACCTGGGTGCACCCTCAGAATCCTTCCTCCCACTATAATGGGTGAATTGTCCCTGATTTTAATCAATGCCATTCCTTCCACTTCAGCTTTTCATTCCCTCTAGCTGATTTGATGATTTAGCTCCTTCAAGTATTCCTTCTTTCCTGGCACAAAAGCAACAGATGTGTCTTTTTCAATTTGTGTAGGGACTCAGAGGAGAAGCATCAACATGTGCTCTGAGTTAAAGTCTGAAACAGAAATTAAAGGGTCCTTCTCACATGTAATGGATTGCATAATAATCCATCAATTTCCTCATCCTGGAAGTTGGAGGGAGTTCCCATAATGCTCAGATTAAATTCCCGGTCAGTCTTGTCAATGGAGGCTTGGAGCAGATTCAATTTAATGTAGCGAGCAGAAGAATGTGATATTACACCTACGTAGCGTTGAGCCGTGTTTTCCCTGCCACATCAGTACTGCAATTACTATTTTACCAAGGAACAAACCAAGGCTTAGAGCAGTTGAGTGAGTTCCCCAAACGATAGAGGCAGTAGAGCCAAGTCTTGAGCCCAGTCGTCTGTCTTAAAGCCTTTGCTACCCTTTTCCCCGAGGCCCCAGATCTCACTCCCTCTACCTCGAGCCAAACCCCTTACAATCATGTTGCAGGTCTGCCTGACACCATTTTATTGTCCACTGGCACTGGAGTTGCCTGAGTCGGGATAATCATATGTCCCATTCTGCCTGGGACATTTTCTGGCCTGGCTTGGAATTTATCTTAGGTTTTTCATAGTAAGTTTTATTATCAAGAGTTACATCCAAATAAGCTGGGATGGATTCCACAGATTTCATTTGCATTTCTGGCTTCTAACACTGGTTCCACTACTAGTGTGGGTAAGGTGCATGTACAGTGAAAAGTTTTCTCTTTAACCCGTCGTTAAAGCTGAAAGACAATCAGAGATAACCTGCCTTTTGCAATGACCCCTTCCAGAGGCAATGTAACTAACACCTTTTCAAGGACAACATGTAAGGTACTCTATGATAAAGCACCTTTGGACAGAAGCATCTGGGAACAACTTAATACTTCTGTGTTTCAGTGCCTGTGGGAGAAGATTTGGAAACACTACCCCTGCATACTGTTGGGTATAATTGTGCTCTGACCTCCAAGATGCACAGAGCCCCACTAGGTGAGGAGAGCTGTGAAGAACGTGAGGAATTACTAGTTCCAGTACAGAATATGCTGAAAAATACCTTGTCAAAGTTACAGGTAGACAATAGTCTGAGTGCTCTATTTACTCTGGTTTTATCACTCAGTATATAGTCGTATAGGGTATAAATACGTAGTTGCTATCTATTTTGTTGTTTGGTAACATCATTTCATGTAGCAATACGTCATTTTCACAGCAAAATGCTTAAAACAAAATATATGATGTAAAAAACTAAGAACTTAAGTTTGCACCTTTCAGGAAAGCTAGATAATGAAGCTGTAATTCCTCAAATGATTCTTTGACACCTACCTTTCACCAAGGAAGCTGTCAAGTTACAATAAACCATGCAAAATCAAATCACATAAGTCTGCTCAAGAATGTTTAGCAATGGGAACCTGGATGGCTCAGTAGTTTCAGTGCCCAACTCTTGATTTTGGCTCAGGTCATGATCTCATGGTTCGTGAGTTGGAGCCCCACGTTGGGTCTCTGTTGACAGCATGGACCCTGCTTAGGATTCTCTCTCCCCCTATCTCTCTGCCCTTCCCCTAGTGCACCCTGTCTCTCTCTCAAAACAAATGAATAAACTTAAAAAAGAAAGAATCCTTAGGATTGACTTCAAATTTAGTCATTATTTAACTCATTGGGCCTGAAGATGATGATTCAGTGTGTGCAGTCGTGGAGGGTATATATGTATTACCCTGGCTTGGCTTTATGTTTCAATCAAATGTTGATCCATATTAAGTTCATTTTGGAGATTGGTACAGTGCACATATAATTTAGAACTTTTGAAAATAAGCTACAGGGGCGCCTGGGTGGCTCAGTCGGTTAAGCATCCGACTTCAGCTCAGGTCACGATCTCGCGGTATGTGAGTTCGAGCCCCGCGTCAGGCTCTGGGCTGACGGCTCAGAGCCTGGAGCCTGCTTCCCATTCTGTGTCTCCCTCTCTCTCTGCCCCTCCCCCATTCATGCTCTGTCTCTCTCTGTCTCAAAAATAAATAAACATTAAAAAAAAAAATTAAAAAAAAAAAAAGAAAATAAGCTACAACATTCTATCAGTTGAAATAGAAGTCATAGTTGGGGAAATTTAAAAATATATATATAATTTTAATGTAAATTAAATGTAATTGATAATTTAATTTAATTTGAAAGCTTATGTATATATCTGTATATACCAATAGTTGAATAACTGAACAAAATTTTTGTGATAAAGCTTATGTTGAATGCAAAATAGTCATTGCATGGCCGTACTCCATTTCTCTCCGCTTCCCCTCAGCAGATTTTAGAAATGTTTGAATTACTAATTTGAAGAAATTCTTTGTATACCCACATATATGTTAGATAACGGTATTGACTTTTTTTTTTTTTACCAATTCCTTTGAATTTTATTTGTATTTAAATCAAAACAATTTGGAACTCTTTATTCAATATATTCAATGAATGGAGTCTCAAATGTTTTCATAGAAGCTAATAAAAATACATGAAATTTATCACACAGAATTGAGAATCTAAATCTGTTAAACATTAAGAGTTAAAACTGTCCAAGATTTACTCTTTAAATGCTATAACTGCATTTTGTAATATCCCAACTTTGGGGAATGCTTTTCTGTTGGAGCTTCTATTTGCAATTGGATAAATTTTTATTTTCTCTTGCAAGGTAATCAAATAAGGTTGATGATCTTCCATTCATATTCAAAAAACAAGAGATAGATTATATGATAATTTTTCTTAAAAATATATTTGTCAAAAGAAGGCAGTTAAATTGAAACAAAAAATAGTCCTTCTGTGGATATATGAGCCAAAATATTTGCATATTTTGATTAAAAATAGATGAAAGTAGGGGCGCCTGGGTGGCTCAGTCAGTTGGGCGTCTGACTTCAGCTCAGGTCATGGTCTTGCAGTTCGTGAGTTTGAGCCCCACAGTGCGTTCTGTGCTGATAGCTCAGAGTCTGGGGCCTGCTTTGGATTCTGTGTCTCCCTCTCTCTCTGCCCCTCCCCCACTCGCACTCTGTCTCTCTCAAAGATAAACTTAAAAAAAATTTTTTTAAATAAATGAAAGTATCTCATTAACAATTTCTTTCTGAGATTATACTCTACATATTAGATACTTTTTTCTATGACCTTGATATTTTTGAAGACTATTAGTCAGATACTTTGTTGGATTCCTCAATCTGAGTTTGCCTGGGTTTTTTTTATGATTTTTTCCCTGGTGTTACAGATTTGGAAGAATAGCAGAAATGCAAAATGTTTCTCACTACATCTTATCAGGAGACATCTGATATCAACCCAATTATCACTGGTGATGTTAACCTTGACCACTTGACTGAGTTGTATATGCCAGGTTCTCCACTGTAGAATTACCTTTTTTTTTTTTCTCTCCTTTCCACTCTCCATTCATTAGAGGTGAATCACTAAAGCTGGTCACCATTCCAGGGATAGGGAATTAAGCTCTACTTCCTGAAGGGAGAAGTATCAAAACATTTGTGGACCTACATTAAAATCACTATATAGTTAATGCACGTCTGTGGGGAGATACTTGGAGGCAATGTGTACATCCTGTTTCTCTAAAAAGCTTCACCCACTGATTTTAGCTTTCAGAGTGGTCTTGCCTGATGCAGCTGTTACTGTGGCATAGATCTTTATTTCTCTCATTCTTTCTATATTGATTACTGAAGTTCTTAGAGGAAAGCCCACCCCTTCTTCTCCACGTATATATTTATCCAATCATTTATTTATATCAGTACAGACTTAGGGCTATTTACTTTGTTCTCTGTCATATAACCTGTAGTGTGCCTTTATCCGCGGTTTTACCTTCTGTGATTTCAGTTACCCACAGTCAACCAGGGTCTGGAAACAGATGATTCTCCTTCTGACATGAGGTCAGAAGGTCAATAGTAGCCTAACGCTCTGTCACGGTGCCTACGTCATTCACGTCACTTCACCTCATCACGCAGGCATTTCATCATCTCACATCGTCACAAGAAGAAAGGTGAGTACAGAACAATTGGATATTTTGAGAGAAAGACCAAATTCCCATACTTTTTGTTATAGTGTATTGTTATAATTGTTCTATTTTATTGTTGTTGTTGTTGTTAATCTCTTACTGTGCCTCATTTATAAATTAAACTTTATCACAGGTGTGTATGTATAGGAAAAAACATACCAAAAATAGGATTTGGTACTATCTTTGGTTTCGGACATCCACTGGGGATCTTGGATAACCCTTCCATTGGATAATTCTGACACATTATCCATTGGATAATGGAAGGATGATTGCACTACCACTGTTTCATTGTTCACATCGTTCTAGCTTTTGCTATGGTGCTATGGGCAACTCTTTAAGGTAGGTGCAACTTTTTTTTTTTTTTTAAGCCACTTCCTTATGGTCTGGCACTATGAGATAATACGTGCTTCAGAATACCTAATTTCACAACCTATTTCTATGGAACTCATCTTATATTTTCCTTGACCCAGCCCTAGAGTTAATCTCTTCAAAGGACCCTCATTTCTCTTATTGGAGAATGGTGTTGAGAAGTCAAGATCTTGACGCTAGGTATATTTGTTGTGACTCGGTATCACTGTGTCTAGACCATCTCAGCAGATGGAGTTAGGACACATGTATCTATAGTTACCAGTGTAAACACACATTTCTATACTTACATGTGTACTACGTATATTTTAAAGTAAACCTGAGTTTAGAATAAGCATAGGGTCATACTCTAATCTAGAAGTTATATTTTAATATTCAGCTCCATACAAAGAATTTTTCTCTAATATACATTTATTTCTATTTTTTAAAAGAATTTTACTTTTAAAGATGAGTTATGATTGGGGAGCCTGGGTGGCTCAGTCGGTTAAGCATCTGACTCTCGATTTCAGCTCAGGTCATGATCTTACAGTTGGGGAGATTGAGCCCCACATCAGGCTCCGCACTGACCACATCGAGCCTGCTTGAGATTCTCTCTCCCTCTCTACCCCTCCCCCACTCACACTCTTTCTCTCAAAATAAATATTTAAAAAATAAAATAAAAATGGTTCATGACTGTAACTATTATATAGATCCATTTATATAAAAATTAATTTGTCTTAATAACCGAATGTTTTAAATATATACAGTTATAATTATTTCTTTTTTCAATTTTTTTAAAATTTATTTGAGAGAGAAAGAGTGCTCGAGTGAGTGGGGGAGAGAGGCAGAGGGAGAGAGAGAGAAAGAGAGAGAGAGAGTCTCAAGCAAACTCCACACTCAGTGTGGAGCCCGATGCAGGGCTCAATCCCATGACCCTGGGATCATGATCTGAACCAAAATCTAGAGTCGGACGCTCGACTGAGCCACCCAGGCGCCCCTATAATTATAATTATTTCAATACTTCCTTTTCACTCTCAAAAATGTCCTAATCTGGACAATAAACTCTAAAGTGACCTTACAATGAATTCATCTGAGCTATGACTTATGAATTCATAAATGCTATGATTTGGAGCAAAGCCTCCCAAGATTTAAGGTCCATACCAATCACCTGAGGATCCTGTTAAACTGCAGTCTGATTTAGTAGGACTGGGGAGGGGCCTGAGAGCCTGCACTCCTCACAAACTCCCAGCTGAAACCAGTGCTGCAGGTGCACACACCACGCTTGGATTGGCAAGGCTGAAGACTACGTAGCTGTCGTTGCATGTGCCTTGTACACAGTTGTCCTGTGTCCACATCCAGACCCATTGCTACTGAACTCTGTATCCTACTCACTAGGATTCCATTCAAGTCTGTAGCTCTTTTCTTCATTGCTATGCTTATTTCAGTTTGGTGGCTTTGTTCGTAATACAAACAAGGCGAGTTTATATCACTCTGTACGTTAGATTAGTTGTATTTGACAGGTGGGAATGGGAGGGGTGTCCGGCTCGCCCCCTTTTTATTCTTTAGTAGTTTGGAAAATCGAGAAACTTTAGAACTTATTATTTGCCAGGATACATTCATGTTTTACTTACACAACAGCTGCCTTTTATGAACTTTCCCATTTTCAATTTAGTATTAATTTTGATGAGTTTTTTAACCCAAGGAAAACACTTGTGGAGTCTATTACAAGATTGGTGGACTCACACTGTGATCAGAGACAGATGCTTAAGGGAATAGTGGAGTCATTTGCGATTCGAGACCATTCCTGGTGGGGGGTTGGGTGGGAGTGGGGAGAGAGTGAGAGCGGGGGAGGAACAGAGTAAATATGTAGAGAGTATTGCAATCTCACGGCCATCTGTGCTAACTGCATGCTGCAAATCTCAAACAGAAACAGACAGCGTGAAAACAAATGTTATTAGTTGGTTTCAATATTGTGCCCTTCAAAATTATTTGTTTCACTCCCTTCATTCGTTCATTCATTTATTCGTGGTTACATTTGAATTTTGAGTTCTTATTCTGACACAAGCATTATAATGGGCCCTGGGGACCAAATGCTAAGGGATAGTTCCTGTCTTCTATTAGCAGTGGGTAGAGAAGCTTAGAATGAAAAGTACACAGGTGAATACAATGTTATGTAAAATGTTACACTGTTGCATGGAGTCCTAAAAACACATTAAGAAAGCACCGTATCCTATCTTGGGGATCCTAGGAAAGTTTCACACAGGAAATGGTGTCTACTCTGAGATGTAAGAGATGAACAGAAGTTATTCAAGTACAGAAAAACAGGTGGCAAATAACAGAGAAAACGGGGAAGGTAAGAGGAACTGGGTGGAAATAGGGTTGGCTTTAGAACATTCTAAGAAGAGAGATTAGCAGGTGCAAAACCCAAATGCTGAGAAGAAGATAGGATTATCTTGAAGAGAAGAGTGTAATTCACTATGGTAACTGTAACTTCCCACTGTTCCCTTTCCCCGGGCTCACTAACTTGGTCATATCAGTGCCACCACCCACCTGGTCACCCAGACGACAAACTAGGAGTCATTCTGGTCTCCTACTCTCTCAATGCTCCCAATTAGATGATCATCTAGTTCTGTCAATTCTTCCTTCTAGATATATTTAAATTGTATTTATTGTCTGCATTCATGGGGCCACTAACCTATAGCATGATTGTCTCATACCTTGATTACCATAGGAGCCTCCAGACTGAGTTTCTTCATTTGTTTTAAACCTTTTCAGGTGGAAAAACTTATTTTGACTATAGTGATCTTCCCAAGACAAAATCTGGTTACTGTCACTCTCTCCTTAACTACTTAAGTGACTCCCCATTGTCCGCAGGATCATGTCCAAATTCTTTAACATAGTTACAGCCAAAACCTTTGTTTGGCCGGACTCCTGCTCACACCTCCACCTTGCTGATACAGTACTTGATTCGTTTCATGTACACTTGTTGATCAGCTATAATCATCAAACCAGGCACTCTAAATAAAATGATAAATAAAATAACTTTACATACACAAAACTTATATCCTACCAGAAAAGATATTTAAAGAAATAATTAAATTATTACCAACAGTTGTGAGAATTCTTTGCTACCACCACTATACTAACTCTATAGTATTTAGGATTATCTTGAGCCTGACCTATTCTGGAGTGAAGTTTTTCTAGACCTTAATTTTCAAATACACTGATTATTAAAAAAAAAAAAAAGACATAGTCATGCTATTAGTTACAGGTATACTAGGCGTTATGATAGATAAATCATGAAATTTCAGTCATTTAAGACCATGAAAATTTATTTCTAGTCCCTCAAGTGCTCAGAGGCAGGAAGGACCAGGCAATAATCGTTCAGGCCTTTGGGCCAATGAAGATTCTCCCATTATTAACCCAGGGTTTCTAAGTTCGCTGAGCACTGACATCCTGCTGACAGTCAAGGAAAGAAAGAAGTTGGAGACGGGTTCTAGTGGACCAGAACTGGAAGCAGCATATATCCTGTCTGACCACATTCAATTGTCTAGAATTGTCCATGTAGTCAGGCCCAAGTGAAAAGGAGAAATTTCTGGGGAAATTCAGAACAGTTCTGTGCCCAGAAACAGAAGGAGATGGGTTTGGAGAATTGCCAACCAATCTCTACCACCACCAAAACTCACCAAATGCACTCACCAAAACACACAAATGACCAGAAGCAATCATGACCTGTGCCTGTCCGTGGGTGCAGTGAAGTTCACTGGCACTATCCACTCTCATCTATATCATCTGCCCCTTTGGACTGACAGGACCACTGGCCACGCACAGCCTAGCAGGTCACCCCCTCAACACGTGCCTCACACTAGTGAGGATTTCTTCAATTATCACAAATTCAAAAATGGATGATCACTTTTAATATCTTTAAAAAGTTATTTTAGGTGCTTCTGGTGTTAAGACTGAAAGGGTCATCTGGCACATTAGTTTTCTCTCAGCTGTGAATCCTCTGTGGAAACATTCCCTCCCGTGCCTACCTTCCCCATCCCTGCCTGTGTACCCACCGATCTGTGATTTGCTAACTCTTAGTTGTCTTTTAGGCCTTAGTTAAAAATGACCATTTATGTCACGCTCTTGTAGATCACCTCAAATCTGGGTCAGGAGTTCCTTCCGTGAATTCTAAAAGCACTTTGAAATCTCTATCTATGTATACTATAAATATGTGTGAATACTTGTCTAGGTAAACCTTGTATTCATGGAATGTAGCACAACCTGACATATCATGGGTAATATATACTTATTGACTGAATTTATTTGAATTTATCTGTGTGTCATTTACGCAAATGTTAGATAATGGGACACACAGATATATAAGAAATCCTAGATTTTGAAGACCTCTAGACACACATACATTTATATAGAAACACATTTGTGAAAAATATATATGTATGTAATAGATATTCTTTGTATATGATGAATATATGTATATATATTTATATATGTTTAGTATATATAACATATAGTGTGTGGACAGGTATGTATGCATATATATTTGTGTGCGCACACACACACAGGTATATATATATTCAAAAATGATTAATATAAAGGGATCCTAACCCTTAAGTACCTTTAGCTTAGTTTAGTGTGTGTGTATGTGTGTGTACATGTATGTATGTAGTAATATATGACATATATAAAGTATAATATGTATCTCTCTCTATCTAAATGCAAACACATACACATAATATACACTGTAACACCTTAGGTGATGGGCTACTAACTGACATAGAAAGAGGATGAGAAGTCCGAAATTTGCCTCATAGAGAAAGGAACCTGTCCCCCAGTGGTCCAGAAAAGATGGTAAATGGTCTCATCTTCCTGAGCCTGAAGAGGGCTGGCCCTCAGAAGATGTTTCAGTTATACCATGAAGCTTCCATACTTAAGTAAATCAGGAAGGTTGGGAGGACTGACCCAAGAAGAACACTATAGTTCCAAAGACCTAGGCATCAACCAGCTTGGCCAGCATCTTTAACAGGACATCTTACCAGGCACAGCCCGCTGAGAGAAGTGCTGGAAAGAAGAGGCCTTTGATACCTTTATTGCAAGACTGTATTGAGAGAAAAGAGAGGCTTGTTTGGAAACATTCCTCTCAGTTTCTCACTGGAAACTATTGCCTGGGAGTAATGACAGAGCTGCTCCCACTTGAAAGCTGATTTAGGAATGGAAGGGCTTACTTTATCTCAGACCCATGACTCATGGGGGAATCAATGAAATCTACTTCTCTTAATGTTTTCCAAAGAGACTTACTGATCAAAGTTGTTTCCTTCCCAGAGGTGTGTTCCTTCTAGCGCAGGGATGAGGCATATCTCTGGGACACCCAGAGGACATTTATAGTCACTTCCCAAGTGGCTCTTGTTCTCTGGATTAAAAACGGAAATTATCTCTCGGCTGTCAATGTAACATCTTCCAGCAGCATGAAATTCTGTCAAACAGAAATTGAAGATGAATAAAGCGAAGATACACACTCAGGATTATTCCTATTGTGAAGCAGCAGTGCTCTGCACTGACGATTCTACACCCTAATAGTAGATTTAGGGAAATAGAGACATACTGGTTTTCTAAACGCCCTGTACAGTTTGCCACGGGAAGTAGCAGTGATTGAATAGACTGACAAACGCTGTGAGCATATGCAATGAGCCAACCATACCGCACTCCAGGGCAGGATTACAAATGATTTGTGTGCATTTGGGAGGGGGGGGGGGGGTGGTAATCAGTTATCATAATTCCATTTGTAATTTATGTTTGCATGAAAATGCAGTTTTTAACCATTGCTAGGATTTGAGACGCGAGTACAACCTGTTTTCATTTTGTCAAACTCCAGAGAATTTCAGCATGTCAGTTCAGTAATGTTGCATATCTACATTATTGGATGGCTGGTTTCAAAGAATAAGTAACTACTCTTTATAGGAACAATATTTACAGAATATGTCTGGTGCATGCAAAGCTGTTCATTACCCATCAGGCTTCATTCTAAATAGACACATATCCAAATTCAGGACAAAGGAAAGGAAGGCAAGTGAATAGGGAGGGCAGAAATGCGCTCCACTTTAGATATGTCAGCAACACCTGAGATTTAGGTTTTTAGAGAGTAGTAGAGAGGGAAGTTGTAGAGCAGTCCAGCCAGATGAACTGAATGTGAAAGTTTCTTTCTGCTCAGAATAGCAAGGGAGTGGTTAGGGAGATAAGAGAGAGAGAAGACATGGAGACTAGACAGAAACTCAGGTCAAATAGTCAGATGTGAAAACGGATGCGTGAAAATGGGAAGTGTGGGATAAAATGAAGGGTTCAAGAATTTGGGAACAAATTCCAAATAATTGTAATTATTTAGGACAGCAGACCTAAAGCTTATGTGAGCAACACTCTTAACTTTTCTAAGCTTGTGCTCTCGTGTGTATTTCTGGAAAAAGAGACCTGATTTTACCAGATTTGAAAAAGATCTATGCAGGCACCTGGTTGTCTCAGTTGGTAAAGCATGTGATTCTTGATCTTGGCATCGTGAGTTCAAGCCCCATGTTGGGTGTAGGGAGTATTAAATATATATAATATATATATATTATTTATATATATATTTAATATATATAAATATATATTAAATATTATATATATATAATATATATATAATATATATATATATTATATATATAAGTTCGAGAACCACTGATAAGAGATTAAGGAGTTTCAATCCCCCTCTGGAAAGTGGGGGAGATAGATGTATTCCTAGTCCCAGCATTTAAACTTAGTGTTCCTGAAGTGCTTTTGACCATGACCAATGGTAAGAAAAATATTTCATCTTGAGACCCTGCAGTCTCTTTTCTTCTGTCTTACGACTGGAAAAAAAAAGTTTCACGATGTAGTTGTTATCCTTCCTGTTAGATCCACTATGATATTTTCTGTTCTATTCTTCTCTCTTCTATTCTAGGCAATTCTATTTTATTTATACAATGCTAGTCATGACCTACTAAATTGATTTCATGACCCATTTAGGGATCGCATCCTACAGTTTGAAAAACACTGTTTTAACGGACTCAAATGTGACAAGTGCAAAGGCAAGAAACCATGCAATGCACAGTTTCAGTAGGTGAGGGGAGCTCTCCTTCCAGCATTGACAGAGGTTCAAGTACAAAGAGGAACAGTTGACATTCACAAAATTGACATAAGGGGGAGTAGGGGGTGGGAGGATAAGCTATGTCCCGGTGAGATGGAGGTGAAGTTTAAAACTCTGTCTAGACTATATGAAAGGAAATGTCCCATTAATTCTGAAAAAAAAAATACTATTTATTAAACAGAAGACAACTTTAATAATTTTCAATACTTTGCTTTGTGGTTCTATAAGTAGAACAGCTGCATGCCTGTCTGGGTACTGAGAGAAATACCACCCAGTGTGGAAAGAAGAAATAAGATGGGACAAAAAACAGATTTGGAGAAAATAATGATAACCTTCCTTGGGGCCCTTAATAATAAACGATATTTCTATAACTAAACATATGTGACTTTGGGGGTATCATTTTTGCAAGGAGGTTTAGAATAGAGGAGTAACTGTCAACTTGGGTGGACAGACTACTCATGTATTTTTCCATCAAAATTAATGGGAACAACTATAGGCATACCTCATTTTTTATTGCACTTTGCTTTATCGCACTTCACAGATACGGTGTTTTTTTACAGATTGAAGGTTTGCGACACCCCTGCTTCAAGCAACTCTATTGGTGCCATTTTTTTCAACAGCCTTTACTCGCTTCATACCTCTGTGCCACATTTTGGGAGCTTTTGCCATTTTTTGAGCCTTTTCATTATGATTATGTTTGTTAGGGTGATCTGTAATCAGTGGTCTTTAATGTTACTATTGTAATTGTTTTGGGGCTCCACGAACCACTCCCATAGATGGTGATGAAAGTAATCCACAAATGTTGTGCCCGTTCTGACTGTTCCAGCCCTTCCCCATCTCTCTCTCCATTTCCTTGAGACACAAAAATATTAAAATTAGGCCAATAAATAACCCTTCAGTGAAAAGAAGAGCCATCGTCTCTCACTTGAAATATAAAGTAAGACATGATTAAGCTTAGTGAGGAAGACGTGATGAGAGCCAAAATAGGCTGAAAGCTAGGCCTGTTGCTCCAAACATTAGCCACGTTGTGAATGCAAAGGAAAAGTTCTTGAAGGAAATTACAGGTGCTACTTCAGTGAACACACAAATGATAAATAAGCCAGACAGCCTTATTGCTGATATGGAGAAAGTTTTAGTGGTCTGTGTAGAAGATGCAACCAGCCACAACATTCCCTTAAGACCAAGCCTAACCCAGAACAAGGCCCTAACTCTCTTCAATTCTATGAAAACAAGAGAAATGAGGAAGCTGTAGAGAAAAAATCTGAAGCGAGCAGAAGTTGGTTCATTAGGTTTAAGAAAAGAAGCTCTCTCTATAACAAGGTGAAGCAGCAAATGCTGATGTTGAAGCTACAGCAAGTATCCAGAAGGTCTAGTTCTGTGCCAGATAATTAATGAAGGCAGCTACAGTAAACAACCTACTTTCAATGTAGACGAAACCTCCTTCTATCAGAAGAAGATGCAGTCTAGGGGGGCGCCTGGGTGGCGCAGTCGGTTGGGCGTCCGACTTCAGCCAGGTCACGATCTCGCAGTCCGTGAGTTCGAGCCCCGCGTCAGGCTCTGGGCTGATGGCTCAGAGCCTGGAGCCTGTTTCCGATTCTGTGTCTCCCTCTCTCTCTGCCCCTCCCCCGTTCATGCTCTGTCTCTCTCTGTCCCAAAAATAAATAAATGTTGAAAAAAAAAAATTAAAAAAAAAAAAAAAAAAAGAAGATGCAGTCTAGGACTTTCATAGCTAAAGAGGAGAAGTCAATGCCTGGATTCAAAGCTTCAAAGGACAGACTGACTCTCTGGTTAGGGACTAATGCAGGTGGTGACTTTAAGTGGAAGCCAATGCTCATTTACCATTCTGAGAATCCTAGGGCCCTTAAGAATTTTGCAAAACCTACTCAGCCTGTGCTCTATAAATAAAAAAAAAACAAAAATGTAGATGATATTACATCTGCTTACAACATAGTTTACTGAATATTTAAGCCCACTGTTGAGACATACTGCTCAAAAAAAAAAAAAAAAAAAAAAAAAAAAAAAAACATTCCTTTCAAAATATCCCCACTCTTTGACAATGCACCTGGTCACCCAAGAGCTCTGTTGGAAATGTGCAATGAGATTAATGTTATTCCTATGTTTGCAACCACAACATCCATTCTGCAGTCCATGGATCAAGGAGTAATTTTGACTTTGAAGACTTATTATTTAAGAAATGCATTCATAGCAATAGCCAAACTAGGGAGAGAGCCCAAATGTCCATTGACTGATGAATGGATAAAGAAGATGTGGAATATATACACAATGGAATATTACTCAGCCATCAAAAAGAGAGAAATCTTTCTATTTGCAATGACATGCATGAAACTAGAATGTATTATGCTAAGCAAAATAAGTCAATCAGGCAAAGACAAATACCATGTAATATTACTCATATGTGGAATTTAAGAAACCAAACCAATGAACATAAGGGAAGTGGCGGGGAGAGAAGAAAGGGAAGCAAACCCACAAGAAACTTAATGATAGAGAACAAACTGTGATGGAGGGAAGTGGGTGGGAGTTGGGCTAGATGGGTGATGGGTACTAGGGTACTAAGGAGGGCACTTGTGACGAGCACCAGGTATTGTATATAAGTGATGAGTCACTGAGTTCTACTCCTGAAGCCAGTATTGCACTGTGTGTTAACTAAAAGTTAAATAAAAATAAATAATTAAAAAAATAAAAAAGAAATACACTCAGAAGGCTACAGCTGCCATGGATGATGATTTTTCCAATGGATCTAGGCAAAGTAAATTGCAAACGTTCTCCATGAAGACCATTTGCGATTCATGCAAAAAGGTCAAAATATCAACATTAACAGTAGTGTGAAAGAAGTTGATTCCTAGCTTCCTAGATGACTTCAAGGGGTTCAAGTGGAGGAAGTAACTGCAGAGGTAGTGGAAATGGCAAGAGAACTAGAATTAGAAGTGGAGCCTGCCAAACTATGGAAGCAGCCCAAGAGTCCGTTGATAGATGAATGAATAAAGAAGAGGCAGTATGTGTATAATAGACTATTAGTCATAAAAATGAATAGAATCTTGCCATTTGCAGCAGCATGGATGGCGCTAGACAGTGTAACGCTAAGTGAAATAAGTCAGTCAGAGAAAGACACATACTACATGATTTCAGTCATATGTGGAAGTTAAGCAACAAAAACAAATGAGAAGGAACAAAAAGAGAAAGAGACACACACCAAGAAATGGACTCTCAACTGCAGAGAACAAACTGATGGTTACCAGAAGGGAGGTGGGTGGGGTGGGGGAAATAGGGGGTGGGGATTAAAGAATACACTGATGATATTAAATAAGTACAATAAAATTATATATAAAAAAAGAGGTGGAGCCTGATGATGTGCCTGAATTGCTGCAATCTTGTGATAAAACTTTAAGAGACGAGGAGATACCTCTTATGGATGAGCAAAAAAGTGGTTTCTTGAGATGGAATCTACTCCTGGTGAAGATTATGTGAAGATTGTTGAAATGACAACAAGGATTTAGAATATTACATAATCTTAGCTGATAAAGCAGCAGTAGACTTTGAGAGGATAGATACCAATTTTGAAAGAAGTTCTACTGTCCATAAAATACTATGGGTGCCGGGTGGCTCAGTCAGTTGAGCGTCTGAATTTGGCTCAGGTCATGATCTCGCAGTTTGTGAGTTCAAGGTCCACGTCAGGCTCTGTGCTGACAACTCAGAGCCTGGATCCTGCGTCACATTCTGTGTCTCTGTCTCTCTCTGCTCCTCTCCTGCTCATGCACACGAGCGTTCATGCACTCTCTCTCTTTATCTCTCTCACTCAAAAATACATAAACATTAAAAAAAAATTTTAAAGCATCATAGTCTATAGAAAAACATTCATGAAAAGAAGAGTCAATTAATGAGGTAAACTTCACTGTTGTTTTATGTTAAGATTTAAATTGCCACAGCCACCCCAGCTTCAGCAACCATCACTTGGGTCAGTCAGCAGCCATCCACGTGGAGGCAAGACCCTCCACTAGCAAAGAGATTACGACTCACCGAAAGCTCAGATGATGGTTAGCATTTTTTAGCACTGAAGTATTTTTAAATTAAGGTATCTACATTGTTCTTTTTGCGACAGAACGGTATCGTACAATTAATATGCCGCAGTATAATGCAAACCTAAGTTTTATATGTGCTGGGAAACCAAACAATCCATTTGACTCATTTTATTGTGATTCTTGTTTTATCATGGGGGTCTGGAACGGAACCCACAATATCTCTGCGGTATGCCTGTGGCGGCAAGGCACAGTCATCCAAGCTGAAAATCCTTCTGAAGATGGCATGAAGTACCTTGGAACAATTCAATTAGCTCATCACAGATGGTTGCCAGATATGCAGTCTCGACTTTCATTTCACTAACAAATGTCACAGCTAAGAAAATCTGAACTTTGGGAAATTGGGGGTGATTCCATGGGAAGGGTAACTTCTGTTCTTGTGGTGACTCCATGAAGTCACATGGAAGAATCTTTGTAGTAATTAGTCATCCAAGAATAAGTGGTCAGCACCACCCAAAAAGTGAGACTTGGGTTGCTCATCACCCTGAGGTTTCCTGTGTAGAGGGCACTCTGAACTTGCAGCAAGACGAAGGGCACTAACAATAATACAACAAATATATTAAACTGAATTTGATCATCAAATTAATACATTCCATAAGTATATCCTACCTGATTGATATGAATTAATATGTGTCAGTGTTTATGACTATTTTTGAGTAACAGAATCCTTTGATAAACTGATGCACAGTTTTCTTCAGAGAAGTAGACATATCGATAATCACAGGCAGTCACTCAGGCTTTTGCAGGCAATCTAAGGTTTCAGAAACCCTGCAATTCATCCAGAGATGGCTAAACCAAGGTTGCGGGACACCTTGGTGCACTTGATCTAGTATGAAAATCCACATTTTTCTACTGTTTTAACGGCATAGGAACTACACTTGAAGTTTGCACTTGGGGTTGTGCGGAAGAAGAAGGAAAGTGTTTAAAAGTGATCTCTGTACTTGACATTACATCCCGCGGGCCTATATCCTTTGCTTGACACAGTTAAAGGAATACGTGTCACACTTAGCCTAACTTCTGAGAAAACTATGTATATTTGTTTGTTTGTTTTTATCAAAAGTTCAAGTTTATTTTTGTGATAGAAAATGTTCCTTTAATCCCAATCTTTTTTATCAGTCCTAAACAGTACTTGATAGGAGAATTAATGAATGGATGGATGAATGAATTATTTAGAGATCTCTGGAAGGAAGGGTAAAAGAAATGATTTAATTATCTAGTGATTCATGCCCAAGAACCCCCATTAGGTGTGGTTGAGTCTCCAAATTTTTCTTCCCAGAAGGAAGATAAATTGTAACTCCATGGAGAACTTTAGGCCTCATGGTCCAAGACAAAAACAACCATCGGATTAGAACATACATAACTACCCCTAACTTCTAGTAGGAGCAGAAACACCATTCAGTATATCATCTGATCCCATAATACAGAAGAGGTATTTGGTTTGATTAACATCTGATAAAGGATAGCAGCTCTATTTATCTTGGATCTCAGAGGCAATGAATTTCCTTCCTCCCAAACCCAATACTGGAATGGTTTTGATATTTCAGATACACAGTACCATCATGAAGTATGATACCCATTGTTCTGTATCAATTATCAACATCTGCAATTCAAACTCTGTATGAACCTTACACACTAAATCACCAGATTCATTTAAACCCAACAAGTACTAAAAATCCATTTAGGCTTTTGGATAACACTTTGCAGGTACTCTACCTACAGAGAAGCAGTAGGAGAGAGAAATGTGTCCCACTCCCTTCTTTACTGTCTGGACCTGTTAATATTCAGGAATATAAGACAGATAAGGCCCTCATATTCAAAATTTATACACACACATATACACATAAACACATATACATATATATGCATATACATGTGTATATATATATATATATACATACATATATAGATGCATATACATATATAGATACATATATACATATATGTACATATATGTATATATAACATTTTTGAAAAGGTATATATAATTTAAAATATCAAATAACTTCTGTTTTTATAGGACACACTCAATAGCATCAAGAAGTTGACCCAAAGCTCATTTACATATTAAAAATTCTTGACCTTTAAAGAATATATTGTATCTACCCTAACAGAAATTTTGAAAAGGTAAAATATTTTTTATTTTCCCCTACTACTGGAAATGATAAAATAAATAAATAAAAGAGTGACATACCAGTAAATTCATAAATAACCATTCATCATTCAATTATGACTATTTTAGCTAGCATACAAATGTGTATCAAGAATTAAGAATGGCCAGCAACAATGACACTTCTCAAAGTGACACACACAGCTGAGTGGCATCTCCAATGCACTAAATCAAGTTCAATTGAAGAAATGTAAATGTCCCCAATTTTTTTTAATGTTTTATTTATTTTTTGGAGAGAGAGAGCACAAGTGGGGGAGGGGCAGAAAGAAAGGGACAGAGGACCTGAAGCCTGCTCTGGGCTGACAGCAGTGAGCGGATGTGAGTTCAACTCACGAACTGTGAGATTATGACCTGAGCTGAAGTTCGAGGCTCAATCCACTGAACTACCCAGGCGGCCACGTCTCACAGAGACACAGGGAAATGTTTCCTTCTGTTCAGCATTTTAGTAAGGCAGGAAAACAAAAACTTTGTCCAGGGACATCTATGAGCACAATTCAGTGTCCTTCAAAGGATGACCTGCTGAGCTTGGAGGTGACAGTGAATGGCAGAGTTGAAGCTCATTTTGAAAATGCTCCCAACTGTCAGTCTTGGGAGAGACACAATGTGGTCTCTGATAATAACAGGGTTGGTTCATTACCTACTGAAAACTTCTTTTGTGAGATGGAGTACCCTCAAGGCAACAGGGAACTTTCAACTGCCTTCATAATCGGCAAGAAGTCATTGGTGAAATTAACGCCTATTACCCACAAGTACGAGGAAATAATCTAAAACAAAAGCCTTCTTCTAGTGGATATCTGCTTTTTAAATTGGCCATAAAACTGCAAGTCAGACTTCTGAGATACAACTAATGTCGACAAACACCTATTGAAAGGAATAAATCATGGAATCATTCCCTTCAACAGCAACTCCTAAAAATGAGAGAAAAAAAATAACTCGGTGGCCTTTCAGAGAATTGGTCTTTTCCTGGCCTCTACCAACTGCCACAGAGGTTCCTTATTTCTTTAATAAATGGTCTTCAAATCACTATTTTTTTTAAAAAAAATGTTTGTTTTTGAGAGAGACAGAGACAGAGCAGGCGCGGAGGAGTGGCAGAGAGAGGGAGGGAGGCAGAGTCTGAAGCAGGCTCCAGACTCTGAGCTGTCAGCATAGAGCCCGAGGCAGGGCTCAAACCCATGAACTGGAAGATCATGACCTGAGCCAAAGTCAGACACTCAACCAACTGAGCCACACAGGCACTCCCTAATCACTATTTAAAATAGGCAATGTATTCATGAAAATCCCCTCATCAAAATTTAGCATGACAAGATTGTAAGACAGTTTCCTTGATTGAAATATCTTCAGAGGATTTCAAAAATTATCCGCTAAAACCTGAAAATAGCAAATTGAAAAGTTCTAGGCTACATTTTATATATTGACATATTAATGGGAATTATTCCATTAAATCACTATAACTGATAAAGTGACTGCAGTTTTATCCCACTCATCTAATGGATTTATGCACACTGAAATAACACCTTCTTTGATTAGATTCATTAAGCACAATTTGCATTTTAAAATACTAATTCCAGGCATAAGATAGCCATGGTCCTAAAAGATAACTGGCAAAGACTCTTGAAGAGTATGTCTCCATTATGTGGATAAGTAGTAGTTCTTCTTTTAAATAAATTATAGAGTTTCCTGAATTGATGATTTAACTATTTTAAGATTATAACGATTTCAAGACACTCAACTTTTTTTAATCGGTATTCTTATCCACAAAAACAGATTTGGTGCTAAATAGTATCTAAAGTTTCCCTCAGCTAGGCTGACCATAAAATTTCTCATCCAGATGAGGACACTTTTGATATTACAAGAGGGTGCCATTAATAATTACCTTGGGGGTGGGAGTGCCTGGATGGCTCAGTTGTTTAAGGTTTCAACTCTTGGTTTCAGCTCAGGTCATGATCTCAGTGTTTGTGAGTTTGAATCTGGCACTGGGCTGCTCACTGACAGTGTGGAGCCTGCTTAGGATTCTCTCTCTCTCTCTCTCTCTCTCTCTCTCTCTCTCTCCCCTCCCCCGCTCATTCTCTCTGTCTCTCTTGAAATAAATAAGCTTAAAAAAATTTTTTTTAAATAATTACCCTGGGAAAATAGCTACAAACTAGAACTATCCCAGGCAAAGTAGTACATATATTCACCCTCCTTTTATCAGTACTTGTTTTCAGCTATAGAAAAGGGCTTGAACTGCTGTGTCGACTAGAGGTCATTAACATTAGCAAATAGATAATTTTATGTGTAAAGCGTGTGCTGCTAAAGGAATTAAGAAATAAGTTTTCGGGGTGCCTGGGTGGCTCAGTCAGTTAAGGGTCCCACTCTTGATTCCGGGTCAGGTCATGATCTCACGGTTCATGGGATTGAGCCTCACATCCAGCTCTGTGCTGACAGCATGGAGTCGGCTTGGGGTTCTTTCTCTCCCTCTTTTTCTGCCCCTCTCTCCCTCTCTCTCTCAAAATAATTAAACTTCAAAAATAATTTTTTTAAATAAGTTTTTATCTTCTTCCAAGCTTAATTATTCTTCGAAATGCTTTTTTGCAATCTCAGTTTGTTTAGCGCATCTACTTTTGCAACGATAAGAAAGGAAAAATGTCAAGGCAGGTCCTTATGAGCTCTAACTTTCAAATTGATTTAACTTAAATTCCACAGAAGGGATTCCCTCCTTTCAAAGGACACATTCAAAGTTTCCTAAATCCAAGGCCCCAGGATTTTATTCAGTGTCTTTGGTTCTTCATTCCTGGACCATCATTAACAATCACAAAGGCAGCCAATTAGCATTTTCCGTGATGTAGATCTATCTGTTGGTGTGTTCTAGAGTCATTTTGCAGCTGAATATTGTATATTTATTGTACAATAAATTTTGCATATTTGTTGATAGCACAGATACTGGAAGGTAAGGAAACTTCATCTATATGTATTATAAAAATGAATGATCACCCTCCTTTACTTATATTTGCATGTTTTTCTTTAAAACTTTTTTTAATGTTTATTTTTTTAAGAGAAAGAGAGGTACAGTGTGAGAGGGGAGAGAGAGAGAGAGAGAAACACAGAATCTAAAGCAGGCTCCAGGCTCCGAGCTGTCAGCACAGAGCCTGACACGGGGCTCAAACTCGCAAACCGTGCGATCATGACCAAAGCCGAAGTGGGATGTCTAACCGACTGAGCTGCCCAGGCGCCCCTGCATATTTTTCTTTATATATTTCTATATCAATTACCTACTACTGCATAATAAAATAACCCAAAACTTAATGACTGAGAGCAGAGGTCAGCATACTTTTTCTGTGAAAAGCCAGAGAATAAATACATTTGACTTGGAGAACCAAAAGAAAGACAAAATCAGAGATAATATGTAGATTCTTAGGTGACAAGAGAAAAAAACATGTTCCCACCAAAATTTTATTGACAAAATCCAAAAGTACAATAATGGCTGAATACATCTTTTTTTGTAATACAGATCTATTATTAAAAGAATGGATTTTCTCTTTTGGCTAATCAGGGTGCAGAGTTCACGTTCCCTCAATAGTAAAAAACATGGCCTCATTCTCCAGCAAAGGCTTTGCTTGCTTCTCTGAAACATAATGTCCTTCTTGGGAAATCACCAGAAGGCATTATCTCCATCTCTCTATCTCCCTTTTGGCACTCGTATACCGCTCACAAACTGTTGGATAATTTTTCAAATGGGTTAAAAGCCCAGAGATAGGTTTCTTCAGTTTGAATTCTAGACATACGACTCATTAGCTGTGAAATCTTTGACTACTTATTTAACCTATTTAGTAACATCTGTTTCCTCATAAGATGATTATTTGTGTTAGAATCACAGAATTATTGTAAAGGTTGAATGAATTAGGGGCACCTGGGTGGCTCAGTCAGTTAAAGCATCTGACTTTGGCGAAGGGCATGATATCACGGTCTGTGGTTCGAGCCCCGTGTCAGGATCCATGCTGACTACTCAGAGCCTGGAGCCTGCTTCTGATTCTGTGTCCCCCTCTTTCTCTGTCCCTCTCCTGCCCAGGCTCTCTCTCTCTCTCTCTCTCTCAAGAATAAATAAACATTAAAAAACAATTAGGGGTGCCTGGGTGGCTCAGTTGGTTAAGTGTCTAACTTCGGCTGAGGTCATGATCTCTCAGTTCGTGGGTTCAAGCCCCGCATTGGGCTCTCTGCTGACGGCTCAGAGCCTGGAGCCTGCTTCAGATTCTGTCTCTCCCTCTCTCTCTACCCCTCCTCTACTTATACTCTCTCTCTCTCTCTCTCTCAAAAATAAACATTAAAAAAAAAAAAAGATCTAATGAGTTAATAAATGCAAGGATTTAGAACTGAATGCAACATACTATACAGCACTCATAAATGCTCTCCCTTGGGGGCACCTGGGTGGGTCAGTGGTGGAGGCTCTGACTTCAGCTCAGGTCACGATCTCACAGTTCATGAGTTCAAGCCCCATGTCAGGCTCTGTGCTGACAGCTCAGAGCCTGGAGCCTGCTTCAGATTCTGCCCCTCCTCTGTCTGTCTGTCTCCCTCTCTCTCTCTCAAAAATAAACATTAAAAATTAAAAAAAAAAATGCTCTCATTTTTTGTATTTTTCCCCAGACTTTTAGAGATATAAACTCATGCTTAACTTGCTCACCATGCAAAAGCAGGCTGCAAGTCAGAGTTGACCTGCAATGCGTAGTTGGCCAACCACAGACTTGAAGGTACAACGATATAGTATTGCTCACAACTTTGTGGGTTGACTGGCTGGTTTCTACACTATTTTTTTTCCAAGACTCAGACATACTTCTGCATTCAGCTAGTGGGTCAGCTATGCTGGAAGGTCTAAGAAGGCCTGTTTTGCAAATTCAAAACCATTTAGTCCTTTTAACCTGCGTTAGTCTAGACCATCCGTAGTAATTTCAAAGTGGTTTTCCAAGAAGAGGAAGGTGAGAGCTGCAAGGTCTCTTGAGGCCAACACTTCAAAACTAGTGCAATATCACTTCTGCCAAGGTTACAAAGCAAGCTCAGATTTTGAGCACGGGAATATCTACTCCATCTCTTGATGGGAGGAGCTCCAAAATATTGCGGTCTTATTTTTTCAAACTACTACAACTTCCCCCATGCCAAGGCTCTCCAAACCCAAGAAACCATAGACTATGTCTTAATATCAAGAGAAACTACTCTTTGTACTTTGGTACAAAGTTGCATCTATTGTAACACTTAGCCAATGCACCGTATATCATAGTTATCTATGTATAAGACTTAACTGCTCTCCTACATTGTGTTACCTTTTAGGATAGGCACCACGTGTCCTTCACATCAGATCATATGTATAAAATTATTTTGTTGAAACCTCCAAAGCATTCTAGAAATGCAAGATATTTTTATGATAGCTTTGCCATTAGTCTTTCTATTACTAGCACTTGACATGATGCCTCTTCTTGGTTAAAGCAAATGATCATTTGCTCCTGGCTCTTTGTAGTTGGCAATTTTAAATATTAAGGTTCACATGGTCTAATAAGTAAATCTTTTCTGAACACATATTTTGTTTTGTTTATTTAGAAGTGGAGGCAAGGGAAAGAGAATGAGTTTTGGCTCATTAATTATCTTAGTGAAAAATATTTACTGAGAACCTACATGATAGGTGGTATGCTAGTGTGCATGCTACTTTGAGAGTGTCTCTTAGAAGAGGGTCCACATGGATAGAGGTAATAGATAAAACTGTAAAGCAAAATTTAATATAGCAAAATTAGACAGCAGTAAGAGTTTGATAACTCCTTCTCCTTACCTCCACTGTCCTGTTAATTTATTTTTCAAATGTCACACAAAATTCACCTTCTCCTTCTCTTAACTGCCATTGCCTTAGTCCAAGCTTCCCTGGCTATTGTGATAAAACCTCAACTTTTCTTACCACATTCACTCAATGCCTCCCCTTAAACTCACCAACTCATTCTTCTTTATCCTGTAATTTAAGTTACTTATAAGAGGGAAATCTGGTCAAGATAGTTCTAATTAAACCTTTCAATGCTTCCTTTTATCTTCTTAGGATAAAGATAAAATCTCCCAAACTATCCTCCCTTATTCCCCTTCTCCTTTGCCATGTGCCACCTAATGATATTAACATATTTTGATTTATCAAACTCATTGCTATCTCCTTTGAATTACAATCAGTCTTTGTATTTGAGCTGCAATGTCACTCTCTTCTGAGAAGACTCTAATCCACTCAACCAAGGGGAGAGAACTTTCCATCCTATGTCCTTGCATGTTTCACATTCTAAGATGCTCAGTAATCTTCCCCATGAAGACTTCAATCTTTCTTGATTGCTCTCAAGGCTGGCTTCTTAGATATGCAAACTGTGCAGTAACACAGAATCCTACACTTAGAAAGATCCCGAGTTTGGTTTAATGCTGTACTGTCACTGTACTGAAATTACTAATAATTTTCAAACAAAAAGCCCACATATTTTCCACTGGGCCCTGCAAATTATGTAGCTGAATCTGGTTGTCATGTTATCCACAGCTTTTTTAAAAAAAATGTTTGTTTGTTTGCTTGCTTGTTTATGAGAGAGAGAGATTGAGAATGAGTAGGAGAAGAACAGAGCGGGTGGATGGGGAGACAGAGAATCCCAAGCAGGCTCTGCTGTCAGTGCAGAGACTAATGCAGGGCTCAGTGTCACAAATTGTGAGATCATGACCTGAGCCAAAATCAAGAGTCAGACTCTGAACTGACTGAGCCACCTAGGTTCCCCCATTCACAGCTTTTCATACAGTGCCTAAATCACCTTAGGCACTCAATAAACATATGTACGTTGAGTGAACTACCCATCTCCCATTTAATTTTCTTCTTTTAGAAATATAAAACCCTGTGATATTAATTTATTTAGTCTTCGATTAAATATTTTGACTACAAATCATATTGCAGATCCTGAAAATGTCACAAGGTTATATCATGAACAACTGCTCTGTATGTTATCTATGCTTTTTCCCTGTTTTCCTACATTGACTTGATGGTTTCCCCAAGACCATTTCTCCCTTTCTCATCCTACATAGCAATGAAACAAAAATTCAAAAATTTGAGCCTAAGTAAATGATAGATTAAATGCAAATTTACAGAGATAAAATTTTCCTCTCAAAAACTGAATGAAACTACAGATGGGCAAAGAGTGAATTAAAAAGATATTTAATTAGAGGAGAAAACGAAACAAAACAAAACAAAACTAAGAAGGGAATGGAGACCTAAAAGCAGGAAGAAAATAAAGGGTCTTCCATCAGAGGGATCATGGAGAGACTGGGAGAGATACAGGGCCAAATTGTCCTCAACTGTGGACCCCATACAACATGCTACTCATGAACAACAGGACCCCAAGGTGGAGGTGGGTAAGTGGGCACAGAACACTGTGTGGATGGGAGCCTAGAGTGAGAACCTGCTTCTGGGCAAGGTAGAACATTAAACAATCTGAGAAATTTCCTGTGGCATGGAAAAATAGATGTCATGAACTGTCCATGTCCACCCAAAATTCATATGTTGAAATCCTACCCCCAGTGTGATGGTATTAGAAGGTGTAGACTTTGGAAGGTGATTAAGTGGATCATCTTAACTCATTCTAAACTTTTACTGAGAACTATTTGATTGTTGAGAATCAAAGCTAATAGTAAAACGTCAAAATTTTAAAAAGGTACATTTCATGATACATTGCATTGTGCTCTTCTTTTGGGGGTTCAGAAAAATTTAGGTCTTTTCAATAGAGGTCTAGTAAGTGATTTATTCTGTGTAAGACATACAGCTCTGGTAACTAAAACACAGAAAGGAAAAAGGATGAAATTATATCTTGCTGAGTAAAAATTGATCTTAAAAGATTTTCTTTACACTCATTAAGAAGATTAACATAATATCTTCTGTATCCCAGGGAATCAAAGTGGATTTAGGCTTTGCCTCTGGCAGGTGGTCTATAAAAAAAGGCTTGAACATGTTTGACTGGAGCTCCACTGAAGTGAAGCCTGTCGTTAAAAAGTCCCCGTTTACTGTAAGACTGTAAGTCATTAGGGCTAAAGCAAGCAAAATGAAGGCACAAAAGAAGAAAACTTTGGTTTTGAATTTTTTTAATGCAAAGTACGGGACTTACACCTTTTTCTAGATTTTGGTATAAGACTTGATTCTTTCCTAGATATTGGTAAGATTGTCATCAGTGTTTATTCCCCATTTTCATATATTGTGTCTCAGCCTTTTAAAATTTTCAACTCCTAATTCTAAATTTTCTTCTCCTCTATTTCAGTTCCACATACACCTCTCTAAGCCTCGATTTCCTTATCTGTAATTCTGTCATATTGAGTACATTTACAGAATTTTTGCAAAGGGATTTCATAAGATACTCTGTATAAACCTTGTTTAGTAGATGGTTAAGACTTCATTAAATTGTAACTGGTACTGGTACTACTATGATCAAGCTCATATAGGATATCCCTAGAACCTATAGCAAATATACTGTTATTACTTAGAAATCAGTTTTGTCTTCATTCTCTCTTAGCAGAATGCTTTAGGCATGACCCCTGGGACATCTACATGTAAGTACTGTGGCAGACATATTTAGTATTCACATATCCTCCCTGTGTTCCTCAACATTTTCCATTGAAATAAATTTTGATTTAACTATGGCACTATATAGCCTACGGTTTATTGCAAGTTTAGGCAATGAGAAAGGGTGTGAAGAAAGGCAGCCAAGCTCCAAGTAAGATCCATACAGAGAATTCAAAATAATTTGGACATAAGCCATGAGGTGCTAGGTGAAGTAGAGTCACCTCCATTGACTCTTACTTTCAGAATAGTTGGTAGTCACTTCTTCATCAATGTTAGCAGTTTCCAAGTGGTTTCTCATTAAATACTAATGATAGCCATGAGGAGTGGATTGATCTCATTTTCTTCATTTTATGGAGAAGTAGATTGAGTTTTTATTTTTTTTATTATTATTTTATTATTTTTTTAACGTTTATTTTTGAGACAGAGACAGAGCATGAACGGGGGGATGGTCAGAGAGAGAGGGAGACACAGAATCCGAAACAGGCTCCAGGCTCTGAGCTGTCAGCACAGAGCCCGACGCGGGGCTCGAACTCACAGACTGCGAGATCATGACCTGAGCCGAAGTCGGCCGCTTAACCGACTGAGCCACCCAGGCTCCCCTAGATTGAGTTTTTAAAGAGATTAAATGATGTTCCCAAATTCGGTATAACCAAGTGGTTGAGTTTTGGAGTCCAGTAGACAGGTGGGACATGTGAGATTTGGGGAATACTGTTTACTTCTTGGAGTCTCAGTGTCTAGATTTCAAGGGGTCATTTCATGGTTTGAATAGGATAATTTATCTTTAACAGTAAACATTAGCTATTGCTGTCACAAAATTAGTAAATGATAGAATAGGCTTTAAACCTAGGCTTCTCAGACTACAAACCTATTCTGAACCACTGAAAACAAGTCCCCATTTTGGCTGATAATGTAGTGCTCCATTAGCCAAATTGTTATTTTAACCACAAGTCTGGGACTGCATGCCCTCTAAATCTTAGAAAACTTGACATTTCCAGTTCTTCTTGTCAAGTTCTTGACATCGTCTTTCTTCTTCTTCATTCAGTAAGAAAGGGTATGATAATAAGTGGTGGTTCATTTGATAAACATGTTTTGGGGATCTATTATGTGCTAGGCAATAGACCAAATGCCAAGGCTACCAGGAAGGGCTCACAATCTAGAAGATAAGGTAGATATACACTAGTAAATGTCAGTCAGCATAATTAGCATTATTTAAAAAAATATTATAAAGAGTTTATGGAAACTCTGTGGATCCTATTGAACAGCTAATCCAAAGACAAAGAAAATTGTCAGAAAAAATAAATATAAATGATTAATAAGTCATTGGAAACTAGAATAAACTGTGCTTTTATTTACTAATATCTTGTTCCCCTGCCAGAAAGATTATACTTTCCCCAACCCCTTATATCAGGTTGAGCCATGTGGCCTACCAAGAAAATGTGAGCAAAAGCGGCATCTCTCTTAGGTAGAAGCTTTAAAAGCCTACCCAAACTTTGCCATATTCTTTCCCTTTGTCTGTAAATGACCAAATAGTAAATATTTTAGAGTTTGAGGGAATGTATAGTCTCTGCTGCATATTTATTTATTTATTTTTACACCAACCACTTAAGTTTTTAAAAAAGCATTCTTAGCTGATTGGCCATGCAAAAACAGATGACAAGTTAGGTCTGGGTCACAAGTTTGCCAACCTCTGTTCTACCTAATGGTTTGTGGAGTGTGGAGAATGACAACATGGGGCAGAGAACCCAGGTGACCCATGATGGACATGTGGCATGATGACAAATGAAACTTTCCTGTGATGAGCTACTAAGATTTCAGCATTATTTGTTAGTGTAGCATAATCGAGCTTATCCAAACTGACAGGAAAGCCTGAAACATTCTACCCGGAGAAATTGGTTTTTGTACAGTGTTATATTTGAGATAAATTTTGAAGGAGGCATAAAACCTTGCATCCTTAGAGAAAAAGGGAACTAGGCATTTTAAGTAGAGAATAGAGATTGGGCAAAAGTTTGGATTCTTGAATGTGTATGGGTGAGGATAGGAGGAGGGACAGATGGACAGGAAAAGGCCAAGTGGGAATAATAACTGAGAGGACAACATTATTGCATTATCATCTGTGATGGTAGCGTAGGGTGTGTTTTACAGAAGGATACTGCTTAGAACATTACTACCTTTATTTGTAGAAGTTCTTTCCAATCATTGAGGAAAAGTCATAACAGAGAATAAGCAATGTTGCTATCTAGAGAGAGAAAGCTATCCCAGTCTACTGTACATAAGCTAAATATTCTGAAGAGTGCTTCAAGACTTTTATGATTTAAACAGTACTTCCTAAAGGAACTATAGATTTTACAAAGGTTTTGATGACGTCTTCATCTCTTCAATATCTCAATCCTCAAGAACCAAGAGTGAGGCTAGGATCACTTTAGTAGTGAATCAAATGACTTTTAGGCTTAATATCTGATGTCAAAAACTCAAGTGAAGTGGAAACACACATACAGTACCTTATAAATATGATTTGATGTAACAATTTTAATCCTTTAGCCTAATCAGTGGGGAAAATATTTTTTTCTAGTATATAATTATTAAAGAGTAATTTATCAGCCTAAATATTGAAGTATGGGGTGATAGTGATGAAAATACAACTGACATTGAAATTGATCACCTTACAATTAATCAAAAACTCACAGTTTATAGAGCCTTATAGTTTATAGATAAGCTAATGTGGATAATTTGTATTTTGAATGTCCCACTCCATCCAACTTACATTTAAAAAAATTACCTTAGGTATATATTTATTCCAAATGAATATTTTGGTTATATATAGGGGTTTTTTGATTACTCACATTAATAACTTTTACCCTTTTAACTAATTTTTAAATGTGTAAATGTAAAATGCCAGCATTTTTTTGTCATCTTACAGTGCATTGTCAGTAGTTGCTTTTCAACTAAAATAGAGTATCTCTGCAGAGATATTAGGATTGGCAATATAACTATATATATCCCAGTTACTCTGGATACTGACAATGCATTTTTATTAACATATTTACAAAATTTTCCAGATAAATGTTAAAGAATTTTGACAAATTGAGAAGCTGGCCAGCTAACCAGAAACTCACAATCACTTCATTTTATCAACAGTGACATTTTAAATTATTCAACCATGAAAGAGATGGGAGATGGAATAAAGGAGGGAGGGAAGCATTTCTCTGAAAGAAGAGAGAGTTAGGGACTTTACAATTATGATCTGAAGACCTCTCTTTCCAGTGATCGAATTTTTTTCTAATTTCCACTGGGAACTGATATGATAGTTTTCAATAAAATTTTAGCTGACAGGCTGCAAAAATCTTTCTACTAGGTGTCGAAAATGAGCTCAGCACAGAGACAAATAAGGCAAATCCCAAAGCTTAAAAATTTGTCTGGGAGGATGGAATATAGAGTCAGCCATATAAAAGGAAATATGAAATTCAATGAGGTAAGCACAATGATAAAGTGCATAACGAGGCCCACGTGGCAACAAAGGGAATCCTGTAAGGGCAAGGATTCAAGAAATGTTCTTGACATAGGAGTAAGATGTCTAAATTGAGTGGTAAGTGATATATAAGAGGCAGGGAGATGAAGGGAGAAGTAAGCAGCTTGGGCATCCCAAACAAAGAAAAATCCTTACAAGGATTCTTACTTCTTACAAGAAGTTCATTTCTAGGATTATTCTTTTCTTATATATAAAATTATTTGGAAGCCCCATATTTATACCAGTAAATGTATACTATAAGTATGTATTACAGTGTAGGCTACTGCATATCTTACAATATAGAATAGTGTCCAGGAACTTCTTGGGAGAGAAGGGGGAGAACATGGAGAACCAGCTTGTTGGTAGAGAAGAGCCTTACTTCTTTCCTACATTAATCTAAGATATGGGTTCCAGAGAAAGTTTCAACCAAAGATTTATTCTTTATGTTTTGACATCAAACTGTATCAAGGTTTAGCTATGCAAATAATTTTGATATATGTAGAATAAGTGGAATAATACAATAAAGTAATATAGATTATACATATATATATATATATATATATATATATATATATATATATAAATGTTTATTTATTTTGAGAGAGAGAGAGAAAGAGCACGAGTAGGGGAGGGGCAGAGAGAAAGAAAGAGAATCCCAAGCAGCCTCTGCACTGTCAGTGCAGAACCCAACATAGGGCTCAGTCCCACGAACCATGAGATCATGACCTGAGCTGAAGTCAAGAGTTCGACGCTTAACCGACTGTGCTACCCAGACACCCGATTTTTTTGTTGTAATATAGACTAAGTTATTAAACAAAGATATTAACTGAAGAGTGAGCTAATCTATTTCTTTTTTTAATGTTTATTTATTTATTTTGAGAGAGAGAGACAGAGGGAGGGTGGGAGAGAGAGAGAGAGAGAGAGGGAATGTGAGTGGGGGAGAGGCAGAAAGAGAGGGAGAGAGAGAATCCCAAGTAGGCTTCATGCTGCCAGCACAGAGCCTAACTCAGGGCTCAATCTCATGAACCATGAGCTCATGACCTGAGCCAAAATTAAGAGTCAGATGCTGAACCAACTGAGCCACCCAGGTGTCCCAAACTGTTCTATTTCTTAGTTTAGGTTGATGGAAAGTGATAGATTCTTGAGTAAACAAAGTTTCTCCTTTTATTTGTTACTTCCAAATGGTTAATATATTTAATGCATTCAACTGAGAATTGTGGAAAATCCAGGAGAAATGGAGTAAAATATACAAGACCCAGGTAATTAATAAGTGGGTGATCTATAGTAAATTAGCCTCTATGAAATAAATCAGTCAGAGAGGGACAGATACTATGTTTTCACTCATATGTGGATCTTGAGAAACTTAACAGATGACCATTGGGGAAGGGAAAGGGAAAAAAAATAAGTACAAACAGAAAGGGAGGGAGGCAAATCATAAGAGACTCTTAAATAAAGAGAACAAACTGAGGGTTGATGGGGGGTGGGAGAGAGGGGAAAGTGGGTGATGGGCATTGAGAATGACACTTGTTGGAATGAGCACTGGGTATGATATGTACACCAATTTGACAATAAATTATATTAAAAAATAAAAATAAATAAAAATCACAAAAAAATAAAAGAAAGATTTAGACAATCAAAAAAAACCCCCCAAAATTAGCCTCTATGAAAAGGAATAGTGCCCACCCAATCTACTTCACAGAATTGTGATATCTTGGGACAGGACATTTGGAACTATAAAACATTAACAAATGTCAACTATTTTCATTCTTGAAATGAATTTATTGTCTTTTAAAGACTATACTGTCTCTTCCATTCCTCACTGGTTTATCTATCTCCTTTTCTTCAATTTATATGACACACAATTTATAATTTAATTATATAATTCATCATCTTGTTTTTACTGCTTCTTGGGCTTGTCTCTCCAAATTGGATACAGACTGATTACCATACTAATTTTTTTTTGCTGTCCTCAATTCACCTAACATGGAGCTGAGCCCATTTCTTATAGTTTCCCTCCTTTAGTTAATCTCTGTCCATATGTCCAAAAACTATCATGAGTCTGATCATGGTGAATTGAATTGTGTTGGGTTATTTTTCAGAGCATTTGTTTCCCAAGTTGCAAAGGCAAGGAAACCCTGGCATTGGATCCAAGTTCCAAGTAACCAATTGAGTGTGAAGGTCAGTGACACTCACAGAGACCCAACTGTTCAACAAGAACTAAGAAAAAAGGGTCTGCCAAGACAGAAGGAAGACTGGGAATTAATTAGCTTTTTAGTAACATATACTTATTGAGTGCTGTGGGAAACCCAAACCCATGGCAATGGCCTCAATTTAGACATGAATCTTACCTTTTCAGAGATAAGGCAAGAACATCCTCTTCTCTCATCATTATCTTTCACAACACATTGCGAGTTTGTTTTGTTATTTTTTTTTTCTCATGCATTATTCTATAACCAAGAGAAAACCACGTTTAAAGATTTAGAAGATTGTCACTCACATCTTTCCCCGAGCTCAAGCCAGATGTAAACTTTCCTCTGGGAGTCGGCAGAAAGGAGTTCCTTTTTCAGAATCACATTTGGTTTATAGAGATGTGAGTAGATGCTTTCCTCAGAGTGCAGAAGCCAAACTGGAAGACTCGTTCAGCAGGATGTGTTCTTTGAATGCTTTGGAAATAAAATATGTTCACAAGATTAAATAGTTTATCGTGCTCCTAAAGTGCTTGATTTGCAAGTTGGAAGGCTCAAAAATTCCTAAAAGATTCTATTGTACAAAAACCCCAGTTTTCTCCTCAAGGTCATTGGTCTTGTATGCTAGCGTTCCATTATTTAGATTCCAAGGCCCTTTGCCAGGAGAAATATTTTTGAAGTCAGTAATAAACACTGAATAATAAAGTTCGCTAGTTTGTTTTTGTTTCATGGAACAATGGCATGGGACTTTCTTCTCTGGATGTAAAATACAGAACTCTAAAAAGTAAAGACTAAAGGAATAAAATCCCAACACTCAAATGTATTGTGTAGATAATTATACATTTCTGTGTTCTATGTACCCTAACAGATGGCAATCTGTCTTATTTTAGAAATTATGTGTACATTCTCTACCTACTTCATTGAGAACTTAAGGTCACTTTTATAAGGACTTTCAGTAAAATGGAAATAATATGAACCATCTAATAACATCAATATTTAAAACACAAAAATAAAGAGCAGTAAAGCTCATGAACATCTATACAACTATAGCTGAATAGAAAATTACGCACTCAACTTCCTCATTCATGAAGACATAGGAGAGGAGACACAGTCAGGTATGTATTTAACCTTCTCCATATCAAGACGTCTAAATTTTTTAGGGGGTGCAATGTTTTCAGAAATGAGGTCCTAAAAACAACTTCTCCTGCAGGGTTTCAAATTCTGTCATTTACTGGCTGTGTGACTTCTACAACTTACTCAACATCCCTCGTGTTTGTTCATGTGAAAATGGAGGTAATAATTATAACAAACTCATAGGGTTATTAAGAAGACTAATGAACTAATATCAGTGAAATAGAATAGCACCTGACACACAAAAATTGCTATATCGATATTTGTTAAATGTAATATAGGAAACACATAGAGATGTAATGGACATCTTTAATAACGTTTCCTCCAAAAAACGCAACCGTAGATTTCATGTGGATATCATGTGTAGAGGCCCTTCCTAGAAACTGAGACCACAATAACAAATCCCAGCCTAGTGAAAGTATTAGTTGTCAGGGACTTGAAAAATGTATTCCAAGTATATAGCTTGTGTGTGTTTGTGTGTGTGTGTGGCAATGACTTTTTAAAATGTTTTGAATTGATTTGTTTAATTTCAAGTTAGCATAGAGTATAGTATTGGTTCCAGGAGTAAAACCCAGTGCTTCATCACTTACATATAACACCCAGTGCTCATCCCAGCAAGTGCCCTTCTTAATACCCATCAACCATTTAGCCCAACTCCCCACCCACCTCCCCTCCAGCAACCCTCAGTTTGTTGTCTGTCTTTTATGGTTTGCCTCCCTCTTTGTTTTGTCTTATTTTTCCTTCCCTTCCCCTATGTTCATCTGTTTTGTTTCTTAAATTCCACATATGAGTGAAATCATATGATTTTGTCTTTCTCTGACTTATTTTGCTTAGCATAATACATTCTAGTTCCATCCACGTTGTTGCAAATGGAAAGATTTCATTCTTTTTGATCGCCAAGTAATATTCCATTGTGTATACATACCACATCTTCTTTATCCATTCATCAGTCAGTGGACATTTGGGTTCTTTCCATAATTTGGCTATTGTTGATAGCATTGCTATAAACATTGGGGGTGCATGTGACCCTTCGAATCAGCATTTTTATATCCTTTGGATAAATTCCTAGTAGTGCAATTTCTGGAGCATAGGATAGTTTCAATTTTAATTTTTTGAGGAACCTCCATACTATTTTCCAGAGTGGCTGCACCAGTTTACATACCCACCAGCAGTGCAAAAGTATTCCCCTTTCTCTTCATACTTGCCAACATCTACTGTTTCTTGAGTTGTTAATGTTAGCCATTCTGACAGGTGTGAGGTAGTATCTCACTGGGGTTTTGATTTGTATTTCCCTGATGATGAGTGATGTTGAGCATCTTTTCATGTGTCTGTTAGCCATCTGGATGTCTTCTTTGGAAAAGTATCTATTGTCTTGTGCCCATTTCTTCACTGGATTATTTGTGTTTTGGGTGCTGAGTTTGATAAGTTCTTTATAGATTTTG
This sequence comes from Panthera pardus, assembly GCF_024362965.1. Lineage (NCBI taxonomy): Eukaryota > Metazoa > Chordata > Mammalia > Carnivora > Felidae > Panthera > Panthera pardus. The sequence continues at coordinate 50,645,260 of NW_026527002.1, forward strand.
GATACCAACCCTTCATCTGTTATGTCATTTGTAAATATCTTCTCCCATTTTGTCAGTTGCCTTTTAGTTTTGTTGATTGTTTCCTTAACTGTGAAGAAACTTTTAATCTTCATGAGGTCCCAATAGCTCATTTTTGCTTTTGTTACACTTGCCTCCAGAGTCATGTCTAATAAAAAATTGCTGTGGCCAAGGTCAAAGAGGTTGCTGTCTGTTTTCTCCCCTAAGATTTTTTTTTCAATGTTTGTTTTTGAGAGAGAGAGGGACTGAGTATGAGCGGGGAGAGGCAGAGAGAGAAGGGGACACAGAATACGAAGCATGCTCCAGGCTCTGAGCTGTCAGCATAGAGCCCGACACGGGGATCAAATTCATGAACCATGAGTTCATGATCTAAGCTGACGTCAGACACTTAACTGACTCAGCCACCCATGAACCCCTATCCTCTAGGATTTTGATGGTTTTCTATCTCACATTTAGGTCTTTCATCCATTCCAAATTTATTTTTTGTGTATGGTGTAAGAAAGTGGTCCAGTTTCATTTTTCTGCATATCACTGTCCAGTTTTCCCAGCGCCATTTGCTGAAGAGACTGTCTTTTTTCCATTGGATACTCTTTGCTGCTTTGTTGAAGATTGGTTGGCCATACATTTGTGGGTCTATTTCTGGGTTCTATATTCTGTTCCACTGATCTATGTGTCTGTTTTTGTGCCAGTACCATAATGTCTAGATGATTACAGCTTTGTAAAACAGCTTGAAGTCCGGAATTGTGATGCCTCCAGGCTTGGTTTTCTTTTTCAATATTACTTTGGCTATTCAGGGTCTCTTCTGGTTGCCACAAATTTTAGGATAGTTTGTTCTAGCTCTGTGAAAAATGGTAGTGTTATTTAGTAGGGATTACATTTAATGTGTAGATTGCTTTGTGTAGTATAAACATTTTAACAATATTTGTTCTTCCAATCAATGAGAATGGAATATTTTTCTTTTTCTTTGTATCTTCTTCAGTTTCTTTCAGAAGCTTTCTACAGCTTTCAGTATACATATATTTTTTACCCCTTTGGGTGTATTCCTAGGTATCTTACGGTTTTTGGTGGAGTTGTAAAATGGAATCAATTCCTTGATTTCTCTTTCTGCTGCTTTATTTTGGTGTATAGAAATGCAATGGATTTCTGTACATTGATTTTATATCCTACAACTTTGCTGAATTAATGTATCAGTTATAGCAGTTTTTTGTTTTTTTGTTTTTGGGTGGAATCATTTGAGTTTTTCATGTAGAGTATCATGTCATCTGCAAAAGGTGAAAGTTTGACTCCTTCTTTGCTGATTGATATGCCTTTTATTTCTTTTTGTTGCCTGATTGCTGAGGCTAGGACTTCCAGTACTATGTTGAACAACTGTAGTGAGAGTGGACATACCTGTCATGTTCCTGACCTTAGGGGGTAAGCTCTCAGTTTTTTCCCATTGAAGATGATATTAGTTTTGGGCCTTTCACATATGGCCTTTATGATATTGAAGTATGTTCCTTCTATCCCTACTTTCTTGATGGTTTTTATCTAGGAAGGATACTGTATTTTGTCAAATGTTTTTTCCTGAATCTATTGAGAGGATCATACAGTTCTTATCCTTTCTTTTATTCATTGATTGATTTACAAATATTGAACCAGCCCTGCAACCCAGGAATAAATCCCACTTGATCACGGTGAATAATTCTTTTAATGTACTACTGGATATGATTTGCTAGTATCTTGTTGAGAATTTTTGCATCCATGTTCATCAGGGAAATTGGTCTGTAGCTCTCCTTTTTAGTGGGGTCTTTGTCTGGTTTTGGAATCAAGGTAATGTTGTCTTCATAGAATGAGTTTGGAAGCTTTCTTTCCATTTCTGTTTTTTGGGAATAGCTTAAGAGGAATAGGTATTAACTCTCTTCAAGTGCCTGGTAGAAGTCCCCTGGGAAGCCATCGGGCTCAGGTCTCTTGTTTATGGGGAGATTTTTGATAACCAAGGATTTAGCTTTCTAATGCTCTGGCAAAACCCAGGGATAAAAAACAAAAACAAAATCAAAAACAAAAAACTCTCTGTCACATTAGACTTTAAACCAAGCTTCATTGTGTCCCATCAAGATATAAAATCTGCCTTGAATCAGGAAAGTTTCCTGTCTGTTAATCTGTTTTAGAAATCAATCTTTCAAAACAAATCAATTCATCTGTTTTACAAACCAATTTCCACTATATGGAATAAAGGAACAAGCAAAGAAAAGAATGAAGAAAAAAGAAAAGAGAAGTTAAAATCAAATATGAGACTATGTCATTGAGTGCTTATATAATGTTATTTTCTCTGTTCTCACTAACCAAACCTGGGAAATAACCAAATCCAAATTCAGTTATAAACCCTGATTATCCAACCATAGTAATTCCATTACACTTCACCATTTATTATTCTTAAATGTTTATTCATTTTTGAGAGAGAGAGAAAAAGAGCATGAGTGTGGAAGAAGGGAACAGAGGGGAACAGAGAGAGGGAGACAATAGAATCTGAAGAAGGCTCCAGGCTCTAAGCTGTCAGCCTGAGCCCAACATGGGGCTCGAAATCACAAACTGTGAGATCATGACCTACACCGAAGTCAGATGCTCAACCCACTGAGCCACGCAGGTGCCCCCACCATTTATTGGTTAAGTGTTGAGCATGAACACAACCATGGCCTAAGAAATGTAAGGGAAAGTCTGTTGTGGGATTCCAGTGAAAAGTTTCCTCGCTTTTAAAGACATACCAGAAAAATTCTCTCTTCACCCTCTTGGATCTTCTTGTGTCTGCATTTGACGTAGAACCACTCCATTCATCTTTCAGTAGTAAGGGAAGCCAGGTTGAAGACAGAGCCAAGAGACTAGGTACATTCCCACAGAAAGACAGAAAGAACCCAGGCCCCTGAGGACCTCATTAAATCATTAAATTAACTGCCTTGGCATCACACTAACTCTGAAATTGTTATGTGAGATAAGTCACCTCATTGTATAATCCTGGTGAGCTGAGTTTTCTTTTACTTCCAGATCAAAGCTTCCTAAGTTTAACAAATGGTTCATATCTTTTAAAAAATGAGAAATTATTGATCTCTTGACAATGTGCTCATCAGTTAATCCTCCACAAGTATCTTTTTTTTTTTTTTTAGAAAAGTTCTGGAAGACACCCTATGCAGAATTAGCAAGAAGTTGGGATACTAGGACTATTTAAGAAAGACTAAAATAAGGTTGCATCAACTGAGTACAGAAATAAAAATAAAGAAGATAATTCATAAAAAAACAAACAAACCTGGAAGCACTCTGAAAAGGAAACAAAAACCCTCATACAAGAGATAAGTTGAAATATAGACATTTTTAGTTGCTGAGAGCTCATACTCCTCACAGAGTCTCACTGAAAGAATTAATAAGTGATGTACTTCTGTAAGATGAGATTTAAATCAGAAAGAGAGGAGTAGGGCACAAAAAGCAAAGGTAAAGAAATTGGCAAATGTGTGATCAATCTAGCAACGTTTGCTCAGGGTCCATGGAAGGAATTTATATTTATGTTGTGTTTGCCTCAGGCCTCTCAGAGGTGAATTTTTAGATCTTAGCCAAAATTTCTAATAAGGAAACTTTATTCTGTATAGCTATATGAGAGTGCCAGTCACATGCTATCTTAAATACATACTCACTTAAGATACAAAGAGACTAATTTCTTAACACAAAGCTGGAAATGGAATTTGTAGGTATAATTCCTTATTTTCTTCCAGTATACGTATTATGTGACTTATAGGATAAGAAGTAACAGGGGCGCCTGGGTGGCTCAGTCGGTTAAGCGTCCGACTTCAGCTCAGGTCATGATCTCACCGTCCGCGAGTTCGAGCCCCGCGTCGGGCTCTGTGCTGACAGCTCAGAGCCTGGAGCCTGTTTCAAGTCTGTGTCTCCCTCTCTCTCTGACCCTCCCCTGTTCATGCTCTGTCTCTCCCTGTCTCAAAAATAAATAAAATGTTAAAAAAAAAAAAATTAAAAAAAAAAAAAAGAAGTAACATTTACACAGCCCGTAATAAACATTTTTAAATATTTTGTTAGTTTCGTAGACATTATGGTTAAGGTTACATTCCTGAATGACAAGGGACATTTTTATATTTACATTTTAGGATACTTCATGAAAGCGTTTCATTCTGCCTTCTCAAATATAAGGAGAAAAACCAGTCATTGTCATAAAATTAATCCGATCAGGTAGTTTCGAATTTAAACACAACCCATGCTCCAGCCAGCTAATCTATAATGGTATTCTTTGTATACAGAACTCATGTGGTCACTGGAGTGAGATTTTTAACCTTCTCTTCCGTATCTTCCTACTTTTAACATGTACTCGACCTCTGTCAACAAGATAATCCATCCATTAAGGTTTCTCATAAAATTCTAAATTGCACTTCTCAATTTACATAATTTGCATTTACAGTTGTGATTTCTGATTTTCACAAGGCTCAGAACTTTCTAAGAGAGCTCAGACTGTGTCCATTTTTAAAGTTTGATGTAACCGAGTAAGGCTTGTAAAGTGAAGGGAGACTTCAACACTTTCTGTCTGTGTTTCCAAGTTTACCGCTCTGAATTTTATAGGTTTTTTGCTTGAATACATGAAACTCTTTTTATTTTCTCCATATATTTTCTATTAGTTTCTATACATAAGAAGCCTTTTGATGGCGCGCTTGGGTGCATCTGGACTGGGTTAAGCGCCGGACTTCAGCTCAGGTCATGATCTCACAGTTGGTGGGTTCCAGCACCCCTCGAGCTCTGTGCTGACAGCTCAGAGCCTGGAGCCTGCTTCGGATTCTGGGTCTCCCTCTCTCTCTGCCCCTCCCCCACTCGCACACACACATGCTCTCTCTCTCAAAAATAAACATTAAAAAATTTAAAAAAAAGAAGCCTTTTGATATTTATGTATTTATTTTTTATGTTTTATGTTTTATGTATTTTTAAAGTTTATTTATTTTTAAGAGAGAGAGGTGGGGGGAGGAGCAGAAAGAGGAGACACAGAACCTGAAGCAGGCTCCAGGCTCCCAGCTGTCAGCACAGAGCCCATGGAGGGCTCAAACTCATGAACTGAAAGATCATGACCTGAGCCAAAGTCTGACGCTTAACCACCTGAGCCACCCAGGCACCCTTTCACTTCCTCTTTTTAAGTATGTACAGTTCTGATTCCATGATCTTGCCTTCGGAGAAGTAGTGTCCGGGTCACTGGTTATCAGCATTGGCAGTGTTTTCAAAAGCACGTAGATTTGCATTCTAGCCCTAAAACTCCCTAGCTTTATCACTCCCAAGCTTGGAAAAATTACTTTATCTTTAAAGCCTCAGTTTCGGGGCGCCTGGGTGGCTCAGTCGGTTGGGCGTCCGACTTCGGCTCAGGTCACGATCTCGCGGTCCGTGAGTTCGAGCCCGCGTCGGGCTCCGGGCTGATGGCTCGGAGCCTGGAGCCTGCTTCCGATTCTGTGTCTCCCTCTCTCTCTGCCCCTCCCCCGTTCATGCTCTGTCTCTGTCTCAAAAATAAATAAAACGTTAAAAAAATTAAAAAAATAAAAATAAAAATAAAGCCTCAGTTTCCTAATATTTAAATTGAGGATGATAATACCTGCCTGAGGGTTGTTGTCAGGAGCAAATGAAATAACACATGTAAAATTTAAGAGGATACTTTACACATAATCGTCAAAACATGGTAGCTAGTATTATCTTTACATAGGTAGAAGGTCCTTAATAATATGTATTAATTTTGATAGGAGGACTTTTTAAAATCTTATTTATGATTCTAATGGGAAAGTCTCGGGTCTACTGTTTTGCTCTTATTTACGATTTAACAGTTTGGAATAATCTCAGGACGTTGGAACAGGAACTGAAGCGTAAGGGTGTTTGTCAAAAGCTTATGACAAAGTTAGCAATGTGGTTCTCTCTTTTCCCTCCATTACTGCATAACAAGTAAGGAGGTTGAGGTTAGTTATATCTTTAAATTTATTGTTTATAGGATGGGTAAGTATTGTATCTGGATTAAATTGAATATAAAATTCTTCAGGGTTAAATAAAGGGAATAGAAGCCATTGTAAATATTTTAAAATCAACTTTGTTAAAGTATAATTTACATACAATAAAATTGCTACTTTTTTTTAATTTTTTTTTTTAAGTTTATTTATTTTTGAGACAGAGAAAGACAGAGCATGAACGGGGGAGGGCCAGAGAGAGGGAGACACAGAATCGGAAGCAGGCTCCCGGCTCTGAGCCATCAGCCCAGAGCCCGACGCGGGGCTCAAACTCACAGACCGCGAGATGGTGACCTGAGCCGAAGTCGGACGCTCAACCGACTGAGCCACCCAGGCGCCCCAAAACTTTTAAGTTTATAGTGTGATAATGTTTGTAAACATATGCCATATAGTCACCACTACAATAAAAATATAGAATTGTGCTATTCATATAATAGCCACTATCTACAAGGGCTATTGAGCATTTGAAATATGACTAGTCTAAATTGAGATTTTTTTTAAAGTAGGCTTTAAAAAGTTCATTTTTAAAGATTCTCAGAAAATAAAAGAAATTATTAACCCCTTAGAGTTCCTTCTGATATTCGGAAAGCTCAGGAAAAAAAAAAAAAAAAAGAAAAGAAAAAAGATCTCTTTTCTTACTTAGAACCTAATCTTTTCAGGCTATGTAAACCCAGTCTTTACTTTTCCCCCAAAGTTCCTGAGTATTCTTCTGAGATAATCTCAAAGAGAAATAAATACTTTAGTCACCTGCACTGAGAGCCTTGCCTTGAGCTTCTATTCAATAACAAAGATAGTTTAAATAGAAGAGAAATGACCTCTGAAAGGGTAAAGCCTGAATATGCAGATACAGCATTGGACAGGCATTCGAAATCGGACTGGGTGTGGAAGACCTGTAGCAGGCCAGCTTCTTATGAATCTATAGAGGGGATAATGTGCATTTTGTATGTTCACCTCACCCAGAATTCACTCACAGAGAGCTTATCATCTTCCACCCTAGGCCTCAACTCCTCTAGATCTTTTTGAGAAATAGTATATTTTGGAACGCCACAGTAGGGGTCACCAGTTAGAAACTGGTATGGTGAGGCCACCCGAAGACTCTTTTTCATTCTCCCTCCGTAAGTGACGGACGTCGTTAGTAATGGAAGTTACATAACTTCTGTTTTGTACGCATAACTTTTTTATTTGAATATCTGAGCAGAGAATGTTGTTTCCTTTCAGAACGATGAAAAACATCTGCTGAAGGGTATTGTCACCACTTTCATCTTGAAATTATATCATCAATGATATAAGGTTCAGTGAATCCCCCAGGAGTCTGTCAGCCTTTTAGCCAAATTTCCTTATCCTTAAAATGATAGCTTCACACATTCTGATAAAGCAACCTCAAAATTACATGGGATGATATCCTCCTAACTTGTGTGAAATTACATGATAGTTTCTTCCTGGGTGAGCATCATTTAAACCTGGAAAGATTTAGAATGAAGCATATCAACGTCTGAGAGAATCAAATCCACACCAGCGATTATGTTTTTGTTTGGCAGTCTTTGTGATTGTATATGGCGGCAGTATTTGAGAGACTTTGACATATGAGAAAAATGGGTTAGTCATATATTCCATATTGATTTATACTTGTGATTTATATAGAGTTTCAAAGCACTTAGAACGCAAGGCTCACCATACATGTTCAAATTATCAGATATATAAAAGTTATTTAAGTACTTGGAAATAGTTTGTTTATTAATTCAGACAACCCGAGTACTTAGAAAGAAAGTGTAAATTTAATGAAATTGTAAATGAAACCAAATATTTTCCAAAGGCAATTAGGAGGTTGGTAAAATTTGCTAGAATTTTAAATAGAATTATATGAAATGTAACTCAAACAAAAGCCTCTTAAAAGAGATGATATGTTCTTGTATTCGTAGCTTTAATGAAATAAGAACTTTTAAAACAAAGTAAAACTATGGATTGACTTTTCTGCATACAAAAATATCCTAAGTTACCCCCCAATTTCTTATGTAACATGGAAGTAACAAAAGTAACCCAGTTTTTCAAGTAGTTTTGTTTTACCTAGTATATACCTATTTAATGCTTACTTACATTAAACCTTAAGGCATGTGTTCGATCTTTTAAATTCCCTGTGCATAGGCAGTGCTTGGTCTTTTCTTAGAGGTTTTTGGGTGCTGGTGATAAGCTTCCTGTACAAAAAGCAGAGAGAAGGCACTAGTTGATTGGCCTAACCAATGGAAGAATGCCTCGAGTTACCCACGCGTATAGTGCTGATTCACCACAAAGGCCACTGCTCATTTCTCCCCTAAAACAGATACATATTTAGCCTCAATTTTAGATTACAGAATATAGTGCTGCCAAACTGCTGGACCCAAAGAGAGCTCAATAAATGGCCATCCCAAGAGATTCTTCCCCAAAGGCTACTACTCAAGGATCCAAAAGAGCTGCAGGCTTCATGCATACTCATTCAACAGGCATTCTCTGGGTACCCACTATGTGACAAGCACTGGAAATGCAGAGATGAGGACATAGATGTCTCCCTCCCACCAACTTTTAGATAGAACCCTCTAGATAGATGGAAGACAAGCAATTAGAGAAGCAAGAAAGAGCATAGTGTGATAAGAGCATTCCTCAGGGTGAGGGAGCACATTATGGGGATCCCCAATCTAGCCTGCAAAGGTAGAGAAAAAATTTCAACAGACATTAAACTTGAACAGTGAGTAGGAGTTGTGTTTATCGTATTGCATAGAAAGGAAAAAATGATGACTTTTCAATGAATTCTAAGGTTGCTTTGGATCCTGAAGAGCAAAAGGAAAACAAGTCAGAAATAAATTCCACCTTTGGCATCTTGTTAAAAGTGGAATTAAATGTATTTGCATTACTGGACTAACAAAGCTCAAATTTCAGATTTTAAGGGGACAGTAAATAAATTGTAACTTCCCTGGACCATAACTGAGTAGGACAAAATGTTGGGGAGGATTGGGCATGCATGAAGAGAACTAGGATATACAACCAATGTCCTAGTTTTTCTGAAACCTGGAAGCCCATTGTTACGTGATGATCCAAATTGGACAACTGGTACAATGTGAAACTTCTCCCTGATGATACACTATGCTTTGGTGGAAATTCTGCAAAGTGCCATAATCAGTCAGAGCCTGATAAAAGTGGTCAGTTTTTTGGGCACAAAAGTGTAAATTATCAAAGCACACAAATCAAAAGGCTAAATTTAACATCTCCTATGCTCATTGGATCCAAAAATATAAAGCACAAACAACATCCCAAAGAGCTAGACAATGCAGTCTTAGAATTTTACATCTGGGCTCAAACAGTCAAGTTTTGTTTAACTTTTATTTGATTCTTCTTTAATTTAAATTTAAATTTTAAAATTTTCTTGTATATGTTAAATAACCAATAGATAATTTTAAGACTTTTAAAAAAAAGATGTATTTTTAGGGGCACCTGGGTAGCTCAGCATCCGGTTAAGCATCCGACTTCAGTTCAGGTCATGATCTTACTGTTCATGAGTTCGAGCCCCGCGTTGGGCTCTGTGCTGACAGCTCAAAGTGTGGAGCTGCTTCGGATTCCGTTTCTCCCTCTCTCTCTGTCCCTCCCTGCTTGCACTCTCTCTCTCTCTCTCTCTCAAAAGTAAATAAACATTAAAAAATTTAAAAAAACTATTAAAAAAGAGATGTTTTTATGTCAATGCATAAAAGTTGACATGCTCTGTAATGTTCTAATCTATGCCTCATTAAAAAGACATGTTGTCCAAATTGTAAGGATTTGTAAAATCCTTATGAATCGTTGAATGTTTGCTTATTTAGCCCAGTCTGTGGTGCATATGAGATGCTCAGTTAAAGTTTCTTCAACTGGGGCACCTGACTGGCTCTGACAATAGAACATGCAACTCAATCTTGGGGTGGTGAGTTCAAGCCCCATGTTGGGTGTTTAATTACATGTAATTATGTGCTAATTGCAAGTTTGTTTAATTACATCTAATTGTGTCGTGTTGAACTTGCATTGCATTACACTGAATTGGGTTGGACTAAGTTGAGTTGCATTGGGAATAAATTGACTTGGATTGCAGGGAATTGAGCTGCGCTGAAATGAATGGAACAGAATTGGCTAGACTGAGAAAGATCATCTCTGCTCCATATGGTGAGGGACCTTATATTTATGGTTCATCCCTTCAGCTCTAGGATATAGCACATTTCTTAGTACAAAACATACATGCTGTGAATTTTGGAGGAATAAAAAAAAAACCTTAAAATGATGGGGTGCCTGGATGGCTCAGTAGGTTAAGCATCTCTTGATTTCAGCTCAGGTCATGATCTCACAGTTTGTGGCATCGAGCCCCATGTTGGGCTCTGCACTGACACAGTGAGGCCTGCTTGGGATTCTCTGTCTCCCTCTTTCTCTGCCTCTCCCCCCTCTCAAAAATAAACAAACATTTTTGGATATAAAATGATAGAAAGGCTTTATAGTAGTAGTACTTATATATTCAATAATAATTTTTTATCACAATACCACGTAGGCACTGTGCTATGTACTAGGGATACAGTGATAAAGAAAGAAAAATCCTGTCCTCAAAGAGATTACAGTTTACTGATGGCCACAGAACAAGTAAATAAGCAAATATAAAATAAAACAGTGTCATTGGTTTTGTAACAGCTGAAGAGCCATTCACATTGTGGGCTATGAGATCAGTACAACCTAAAACTGTGTATTGTATTGGCCTTGGTAAGTAAGAGGAATAAATACTAAGTCCTATGCTGGAACTACCACACATGATTCTGTCCTACACAAACGTCACTGACTTGCATGCAAGGCGGTGAGTAGTAATCCTCTCTGTCTTCCACTAACCAAGCCATTAGCTTTCTAAGATCTTTCTTCTGAAATTCCTGGAAAGGATTTTCCAACTCAATTATATTATCACATAGGTCAGGGGATCAAACCATAAAGAGTATTGACTGAAATAATTATTTTAAGTGAGCAAACAACTTGATTTCATTTTTTTTAAATCCATATGAAGAATAGTTGAAAGGCTGGGAGACTAAGAGGTTAGTGCAATAATCTTTTTGGGGTATTTGAATTAGGAAAGTTTATTCCTCCCCTCTTTCTGTTTGGTAGCTTTCATGTTTATTTGCTAGATCTTCTTCCTATACCCTACCTTTCAAATGTTGGAATACCTCAAGGATCCTTCTGAAATCACCTTACATTCTCTCTACACTTACTCCTAAATAGTCTCCTTCATTCTTTTAAATACCATCTGGTGCTGTTCGTGTACCTGATCCAAACCTTATCGCTGTGCTCCGCTCCCATTTTCTACCTACCAACCCATCTTCATTGGAATGTCTCCCAAGAAACTCAAGATTAAAATGTCCCAAGTGAAACTCCTGATTTATTTTCTCTTCGAAATTTCTTCCTTCCTGTGTCTTTCCAACACCACTGACTGCCATTATCCTGTATCTAATTCCTTATGCCTCAAACCTGTGAAGTCACTTTTGATCCTGCCCTTCTTGCAAACCTTGTTCTCTATTTTCAATCCCCATATAGACGAGTGGTTTTCAAAATGGGATCTGAGAAGAATGGGTCATTATTGCAACATTAAAAAACTTTCATGGTCTATGCAGAAATCCATGTTATCTTTCCATGTCCTAAGAATTTATTGAGACTAAAAAATTACGTATGTTAAGGATATGAACCCTTGCCTATTTTTAGAAAAATGACTATATCTGTACAAATAGTCATTGTGCAATGTGCTTGGGACCTCCTACTCTTACATTTGTGGGGTTTTTTTTCATCACTTGACCCTGTGATATTGTGATTCATACATAAAATTTATATTTGATCTTCATGGTCTTTTCTGACACAGAGCTCCCAAAACCCTTGGACAAAGGTGTTTCTTACTAGTTACTGAAGAGACAAGCATGGAGGCTGGCTGCCAGGAGAACCAGCCCTTTGATTAGAGAGTTGGAATTTTCAGTCCCACCCCCTTACCTCAGGGGAGAGGAGAAGGTATGAAGATTGAATCCATTGCCAGTGGTCAATTATTTAATCAGTCATGACTGAAGCCTCCACAAAAACTCCAAAGGCCAAGGTTTGGAGAGCTTCTGGGTTGGTAAACACGTGGAGGTGGTGGGAGAATGGTGCTTTTCGAGAAGGCATGGAAGCTCTGAGCCCTTTCCTCATACTTTGCTCTAAGTGTCTCTTCCATATGGTTGTTGTAATAAGTCAGTACTCTAGTAAGTAAAATGTTTCTCTGAGTTCTGTGAACCACTCTAGCAAATTAATCAAACCCAAGTAGGGGGTCCTGGGGATCTCTGATGAGTAGTCAGTCTGAAGTATAGCTGACAATCTGGGCTTGTGAGTCGGTCAGTCTAAAGTACAAGGAGGAGTTCCCTGAAACCCCCGATCTGTAACCAGTCAGCCAGCAGCACAGGTAACAACCTGGGTTTGCAAACTGGCATCTGAAGAGAGGGAAGCAGTCATGTAGGACTAAACCCTTAACCTGTGGAACCTGATGCTACCCTGGGGTAGATTGTGTCAGACTTGCTTGTTAGACTTGTGGGGAAAACACTCCCCCTCCACATGTTGGAATGGAGTCCGGGAACCTAAAAGAGGCCCAAAAAGGGTAATGACAAATATCTGACAGAGCTTTATGTTATAGCACAATAACTACTACATAGAGGCTGTGGTTAACTGTGCAGTTCTCAAGCTTTACCAGGATACTCTCATGTTTTTATGGTGCTCCCTGTTCATTGCTACTAAGAAAAAAAAAAAAATAATGCTCGTTTAGTAGAACTATCCCCAGAGAGCAGATTCTCATTTGTCTCACCTAGCATATGGTCAATATAAAGTAATTGTTAAATTCTCTGACTACCAATTCAATTAACTAGTGAGGCCTGAGTGCTGTAATTAACATCTAACATAAAAGTCCTGAAGACTATTACTGGGATCTAAACTGTTGGCCCTGTTAATTATTCAAAGACTAGTTAAGAGTGACTTTGGTCTGCCTGCCCTTTTTTTTTTTTTTTTTTTTTTTTTTTTTTGGTATTGAGGTACACCATTTTCCCGGTCAGCCAGTAGGTCACAGAATGGGTTTCAGAGCAGTTAAAGGCCATTAAGTTTCTCTGTGGACTGTTTTCTTGTAGCATTACTCTGTAAAATAGCTGTCTCTACATATCATGAATAATCATTGACTTGGGAACAAGGACTCCACCATTCAGAGTACAATGCTTCAATTACTGCTCTGTTCACTGGTCACTATGCCTGTCCTTAGTCAAATATGACACTGTTCTTATTCTCAGAGCCTTGTAACCTAATACTATAGCATTAAGACTTATTGTGTCTTAATATCTCATAAGACAACCCCTCTTTCTTTGTACTGTTTTCTTCCACGTTTCATTAAGAAATAGGTCCAATTTTCTTGTTTCTTTTCATGCCTCATAATTTTTGATTGACTGCTAGGCACTGTGTGTTAAAGAAACGTAGAGAATGAAGTAATTTTTTTCTTAAAGTTTATTTTGAGAGAGAAAGGGAGAGTGCAAGAGCATGAATGGGGGAGGGGCAGAAAGAGAGAGAGAGAGAGAGAAGGAGAGAGAGAATCCCAAGCAGTCTTCAGTGCTGTCAGCGTGCAGCCCCACATGGGGCTTGATTCTACAAACTGGGAGATCATGACCTGAGCCAAAATCAAGAGTTGGACGCTGAACTGACTGAGCCACCCAGGTGCTGCTGAAGTAAATATTTACCCCTAAAAAAGAGAATGTCCCTCCGTCTCTCTGGCCACTAGGATGAAGTCTGAGTTCTTGGAGACTGTGGGGAGGCAGTAAACTCTCATGCTTGCCGCTGAGGGAGGTCTCTCTCAACTCACCTGTCCTGCCTCCCATGTTTCTCCCGGACCCAGAAGAGGCTGGTGGGAGTGTCAGGTCGGCCTGTCTTCTTTTGTGCGGATCTTAGAGATTCCACACCACCATGCCAGCTCACATTCAGGCTTAACAATTTTGTTAGAATTTCCACAGACTTTTTTTTTAGCCATGTCTGGAACAGATTCTTTCTCTCCTGCTGTGTACCAACGATGGCAGCAGCTGTGGGTCTCGCCTCTCCTAGGAAGGGCTCATCACTTTCTGGATTTCTGTTTGTTAGGTTTCTGTGCATCCTCAACTTTCAGTTGGTTTTAAAAATACAATGTGATTTTCCAGATTGTTCCCATCATTAGGAGGAGAATGCAGTGTTCTTGCAATTTTCTCATTTGTAAGCTTAAGTGAAGTCCTTCATTGGTATCCATAACTGGGGGGGGGGGGGGGGCATATTGTCCTTTCCTTATTTGGCCTTGAAAACACCACTACACCAGGCTCAACTTACTCTTTTTAAATTTTCTGTAACAACTTGTAAAAAAAAAAAAAAAAACATAGGAATTTCCTGTTCCTTGAAAGTTTGTTGAAACTCTTCTTTACAACTATCTCAACCCTAATATATGAGGGTTAAGATACCCGACTAACACTCCTATTTCTTTAATGCTTATTGAGCTGTTAAATTTCTCGTGTGTGTGTGTGTGTGTGTGTGTGTGTGTGTGAGTGTGGTATTTTTAAACACATTTTTACATTTTATAATGTTTCAATTTATGGGTATACTTCTATTAAGTCTTTGTTCTGGAAGAATGGAACACAGAGATAGACCAGTCTCTGACCTGCCCTCCAGGAGCAAGTAGTCAAGAGGAAAAGCAGACATATAACTACTTAGAACTACGTGTAACTACAAAGATGGGCTGATTAGTAGGCCTCACAGGGGTAACACAAGAAATCCTATCTCTGGTGAATTTATCTCAATCTAAGTTCTTTTCTTAATAAATAAGAAATTTAATCTTATTACACCCAGGGGACAGATGCTCCATTGAACAAAATTATAAGAGACTGATATGTAAGCAAAGATAATAATTCTTAATTTAGAGTAAGAGATCTCCTTTCCAGTGATGGACAGCTGTTACCTGCTACACAGACCACACTGTGTCCTAGTGCTGATGTACCAGAGGAAGACAAATTAGCTTTTAGCTTGATGTGACAAGGTGGTGACAAACAAAATAAACTATCTTATAAAAATACTTACCTGTAGTTATTTCCTTTTGAAATATTTTCATACTGTTTAGTTGCATTTTCTTTTTTCCACAAGCTTATCTTTCCACAAGCTTACCTTATTATATTTTTTAATGTTTATTTATTTTTGAGAGAGAAAGGGACAGAATGTGAGTGGGGGAGGGTCAGAGAGAGAAGGAGACACAGAATCCGAAGCAGGCTCCAGGCTCTGAGCTGTCAGCACAGAGCCCGACATGGGGCTCGAACCCATGAACCGTGAGATCATGACCTGAGCTGAAGTCCAGTGCTTAACCAACTGAGCCACCCAGGCGCCGCTCCACAAGCTATCCTCTTAATCCAAGTAACCAGTTTTTGTTTATATTACTCTTCTCTATTTCTCTTTATTACTTTGTTTCTTTGATTTCTGCAATTCTTTGTTTCTTTGTTTCTTTGGGCTTCTTCTGTTGGTCTTTCGTCTAACTTCTGTCAAATACTTAGCACGTTTTTTTAAATTTAATATTTTATTAGGAACAATGTAAAACACAGGAGGGTAGAATGGTATAACGTGCTCCAATGTGCTCAACTGATTCCCAACTATTATCACCTCATGGTCTCTCTTATTTCTTCTGTACCCACATCTTTCTTCCCTTTAGTATTTGAAAGCAACGCTTCGACATTATATCATTTTATTCAAAAGTTTGGGTGTCATTTCTAAAAGATAATGAAACAGAAAATAACATGCTCATATCTTTAAAAAAATCAAGATACTACTGTAATGTGATTAAATATCCAATTAGGCTTTCAGATTTCCACCATCTCCTGTTATGTCCGAATCCATGCACTGCAATTGGTTGATATGTCTCTTAAATCTCTTTTAATTTATAAATTCTTCCATCTCTTTTCTCCCTTAGAATTTATTTGTTGAAGAGATCAGGTTGTTCACCCTGCAGCATCTCCCACAATCTAGATTTTGCGGTCTGTACCCCTGTGGTGTCACTCCACATGTTCCTTCATCACCTGTACATATTTCTTGCTTTATGTAGTTGAATTTAAAGATCTAATCAGACTTCAAGTTGATTTTCTGGCAAGTCTGTTTCACAGGTGGTCCTGTATCCTTCCATTGGGAGGGTCATAATGTCTAGCTGTCATCTTTTTAGTGATGATAGCAGCCACTGATGATCATTGCTTAGATTCACTAGTTCTTCAGGGTTTTTATTTAAAGTGATGATATTCTAACTTTATCGTTTCTCCTTCCTTTGGTAGCTTGAATATTCTTACAAAGGGAAATTTCCACTATCAGATATTTGGTTAGGTTGCAATTCAGTTTGCAAAGAGAAGTTACATGCTTGATATTTTCTTTTTCTTTCTTTCTTTCTTTCTTTCTTTCTTTCTTTCTTTCTTTCTTTCTTCTTTCTTTCTTTCTTTCTTTCTTTTTCTTACAATATGGTTTTTAACAACAATGAGTTGGTTCCCTGCCATCTTCCAAAGATAACTACTGAATTTTTCATATCTTGGGAACTCATGGATTCAAACATATGATGTATTTAAATCTATATTGTAATTATTATCCTTATTGATGTTCAAAGTGTCCCAGCTGTTTCTAGCAGGAACCTATTCAAATGAGCTTCTTAGTCCTGTTGATATGGCTCCTGTAGTCTTTGAGAATATATTTTTTCTGGTTTTATTTTATTTTTCGTTTTTTGTTTGTTTTGTTGTTGGTGATGTGGATTTTTTGGTTTTTATTTTTGTTTTGTTTTTGTAAAGAAGGTATCAAAACAACTAAATCATGAGAAAATGTTCCAGATTTACTTTACACATATATTTCCCAGATCCAATATCAGCCATTTTCTCCAGAGCCCTGTTTCCCTTTATTGGAAAATGGTATTTAGAAACCACACAGTCTAGTTGCTTTGGTTATTGTTTCTAGGCATTGTTAATAGATAGCATTTTTTAGAAACGTTGTTGTGGGGCACCTGGGTGTCTCCGTCAGTTAAGCATCTGACTTCAGCTCAGGTCATGATCTCGCGGTTCATGAGTTCGAGCCCCACATTGGGCTCTGTGCTGACAGCTCAGAGCCTGGGGCCTGCTTTGGATTCTGTGTGTGTCTCTCTCTCTGTCCCTCCCCCGCTCACGTTCTGTCTCTCTCTCTCTCAAAAATAAATAAACATTAAATTTTTTTTTTAAATTAAAAACATTTTTGTGATCTGATAAACTTATTTAGATTATACATAAACTTCCAAGTTCTGCTTTATCCACGTACTACAAACTTTGACTACTGCTGTTTTCATTATCATTTCATTGTAACCATTTCTTAATTTTCTTTTGCTTGTAATGTTTGGCAATATGTTATTATTTAGTCACTGAACATGGACATTTAAGCTCTTCGTTTTTAATTTCTCATTGTGTTGTCTTATGTGCAAAGAATATAGTTGGTCTGACATTGATAACCTGCAATATATAGAGGTTTATGTAATGGCCTAATAATAGGCTATATTTATCAATATTTTTTTGATTAAAAAAAGTATAATTTAGTGATTCTGGGAATTTGGAGGAGTCTAGGGGTGAATTCCTAGGAATGATTTATCAGACTTCATCTGTTTTACCTTATTCTTCAGCTCAGTAGGGCTTTTGTGCTGCCCAGTTCTTACCATTGGACACAGACATCAGGGACCAGGGCCACTATGACCACTGATCTCTGTGGTCAAAGGGCAGGAAATGATTTGGCCAAGGCATGTGGGAAGAAGCTTTCTTCCAACCAACCTTCTCCCTGCTGCCTCTGGTTGGCATCTGTCCCAAGATCTTGCTGCCCATCATGTGCACAAACACCACACACACAGATATATACCACATTCCACACACCACCTACACACACACACACACGCACGCACACACACACACCACACCACACTGTACACACATCACATTATACCACACACACATACATACTATGCGCTCCATATACCTCCCACACCCTACATATACACCCCCCACATCACATCACAAATACCACACCATACCATACATACCACATACACACATGCACACAGACACACACACACAAACCTACATCGCGCACATCACATACCGCATGTTCAAGAGAGATTTAGATCTGGCCAAGTTTTTCGTGGTGTATTGGTTTCCTCTGGCTTCTGTAGATTCCCCAGCTTTAATTTTAACTCAGTGGCTTAGGCTAGTTTACCATCATGGAAAGAAACAGCTGCTTCCTCCTGTCCATTTTTAAGCTAAGTTACTGGGTTAGCAGCATCTGAAAATTAAGTCAAAGGCAGCATCAAAGACATTAACCATTTAACTTAAATGTTACGTGAAATGGTCTTGAAAACTGTATCAGTCTTCAGTCTCTTGGTTTGAGCAGTAAGGGTACTCAAGACTTCTGTGAAGTCATAAAAATCTTCAGAACTATAGTATTTCTAGAAGTTTTTAAGAAAGGAAAAAAGAGGAAGATAGCACAATTAGAGATGTGAGCCTTTGTACTCCTGAAAATATATATATTTAAAAAAAATTTTTTAACATTTATTCATTTTTTTGAGAGACAGAGAGAAGGCACAAGCAGGGGAGGGGCAGAGAGAGGGGGAGACACAGAATCCAAAGCCGGCTCCAGGCTCTGAGCTGTCAGCACAGAGCCCAATGCAGGGCTTGAACTCATGAAATGCAAGCTCATGACCTGAGCCAAAGTCAGACGCTTAACCAACTGAGCCACCCAGGCGCCCCCTGAAAATATATTTAATGGGGTGGGGGGAAGGGGGCAGGCAACAGTGTGGAGGAGAAAGAAATTTGAAACATTCTAATATAAGTTTTGAGAAAGTTCTAGCTAGGTTTTATTATATATTTAGCTAAGTTTCCTAATATTATTTATTGAACAATGTATTCCTCTCATTACTCTGTGATTCTTCCTTTACCATATAGTAAGTTCTTATTATCAATACTAAAGTTTGTTTTAGACTGGTGTGTTTAGCTGATATATCTATTGAATCATTAGCACATACCCTTGTTTAAACAGCCATAAAAGATATTTTAATATATTTAACAAAGTTCCCCCAATTTATTGTTTTCAAAATATCGTTAGTTTTTTTTTCTCCCATCCACTTATTATTCTAGAAGAAAAACAGCAGGAACACTCTGTCTTACAACTTCTCAGATAAAATAATTTCTATCTTCAGAGTCTTAGTAGTAATTCCTACAATGATTAACATTTTGCCTATTAGTTTTAGGCTACAAGATGTTCCAGGTGCTTTTTTTGTGCAACATATTACTTCCTTTCAAAAATCAGTCTAGTTGGAAAAAATTATAGCCATTTTTAAATGAGGAAACTAACGTTCAGAGAAATAAGTAGCTTGTTCAAGGTTACAACACTACTAAGTAGAAGAAATAGAATTTAAATCAAGATGCTTTTCACTTTGAAGATGTTATAGTCTTCCTTGCATTGATTCACACTGTACTTTTTGACTGGAAAATAAATAATTGATTTACTAACTTATTTTGTAAGGTATATTTTAAAAATGAAAGAAATGTACACTTAGAGAGAGATGGCTGAAGGGACGACTGATTGGAAAGGAAATGTCTGAGAATGGGTCTGAGTTCAATGCCATGGACAAACAAAATGCTAGGTGTCTCAAGGACAGCAAACATGCCCATTAAGTATATCCAGTTGCCATGTTTCATCCCCTGATCTCTTTTCAATGGCCTTTGTCTCTTGCTCCCAAATTCCATTTATATATGCTTGGTTTGATTTGAAAAAAACAACGGTAAATCAACAAAATGGTGACTGAAGAATAAGGATGGGAAGTGCTATCATTTTCTCAGCCATATCATGTGCCGAGTTTTCATTTAATCCTTATTTCTCTCAATGTATACATGAGGAAACTGAGCCTCAGGGAGATGAAGTAATTTGCCAAAAAATAAAAATAAACAAAAAGTCACAGCTACTAAATTGTAGAAATGGAATCCAAACCAGTATCTGATTTTTTCCAATTGCCCTAGCACAAGTTGGTGCAAAATGGTGAGTTTATCAACTGTAAGTAAGGTTGTTAAGGCATATCTAAACCGTCAACTTATTTTGAGACACTTCCAGTCATAGGTAGTGACAAAAACAAAACAAAACAAAACAAAACACAACAAGCTAAGTGTCGAGTCTTCCTCTCATGTTTTCAGGCAAAACAGAAGCCAAATCCAGAGGTTGTTAATAAATGGGAAGAAACAAAGGAAGAAATCTGGAGCCAGAATGAGCAATTTGCTAATGGCACATTTATGGGCAAGTGGGATATGATCTTTCCTTATGTTCTCAAGAGGAACTTGTCTTTATTTGCCTAAGAGCACTTCTTTCCTCATATCATCTAAACTCTAAAAACACTAGGTCTGACCAACATAAGCTATATTTGTAATTTCCTAAACGAATACAATAGTTAGGAGTCAGGGTGGAGATACCACTCAAGCTGGTTACAAATACATACATTTTCTGCAGACCTAGCAATACTTCTTCAACAGTCCTTCCCCATTAGACTTCAAGGTCCTTAAGAGCAGCCATAATAACAATTAACAGTTGTTCACATTGTACTTTCTCAAGATAGGCTATCATACTGAATCCTTACAACGACTCTGGGAGGTTGAATATATTATCATGGACCTCTTGAAGTCGTTGCAAATGCAGTACAGAGAATTCAAAGCAAAGTGCCTGAAGTCGCAAAGGTGGTGGATGGCGGGTTGGATTTGAATATAGTGAATAAGCTGTGGTCACATGCTGGGGTGTCAACAACATAACAGAGTAAGAAAGGGAAGGAAGCCGGGACTGGGCCATCATGGGCAGAGCTACTACCTGTAAGAGGGATGGCTCCTGGCAAGGTGACACGCTGGTTAGGAATGCTACCCATGGGGATATAATTTGGATCATGTTTTCTTCAAGAAAATATTTAGTGAGCCTTCTAGTGTCATGCTAAACAGTGACTAACATAGGATCTGGAACATGGTAGACATAAAATAAATCTTTAATGAACAAATCAGTTGGGATAGTTGCAATAATGCAAACCTATACCCTGGTAGAGTCTATATTGCTACATCTGGCCTTCATGCGAACCTGGTATGTCTTCAGCATACTGAGTCAGTAGTAGAACATAGGGAGGGTTTTCCTCTTAGGAAGGTTCGATACATGTAAGTGTTAGGAAAGGCAAGGCACAAATGCCAATCTGGGAGTATACTAGTATATACTGGCAACTGGGAAATGGAGAAAGAAAGAGTAGAAAATGAATTTAATGACTTTCCAAAGCTAAGGAAATAAGACAAGTAGCTAAATATAAACACATTAAGTATAGAAAAGAATTAAAAAAAAAACAAAAAAAACAACCCAAGATTTAACAGTGTGTTAATTTGCTATGGCTGCTGTAACAAAGTCCCAAATGCAGAGGCTTAATAATAGAAATTTAGTGCCTCACAGCTCTGGAGGTTAGAAGTCCAAAGTCAAAGTGTCAGTAGGGCCAGGCTCCGTCTGAAGGCTTTAGGGAAGAATCCTTCCTTGCGCCTTCTGGCTTCTGGCAGTTGCCGGCAATTCTTGATATACTGTGGCTTGTAAGACCTATCACTCCAATCTCTGCCTCTATTGTCACCTAGTTTGGGGTACTTTGTTATGGCAACTCCAGGACACTAACACAGACTTTGGTGCTGAGAAGTGATGTGCTGCTGTTGCAAATAATTTAAAATGTGGAGATGGCTTTGGGATTGGGTCACGGGTAGAGTCTGGAAGAATTTTGAAGCACATAATAGAACAAGCTTAGATGACCTTGAAAAGACATGTGAATAAATGTCTAATGGAATGGGAAAGTCTGTCCTGTCCTATCCCACCACTGAATTTTAGGAGCAGATAACCTATTTTCTAATTTTACATGTCTATAGATGAAGAAGAGATTCTGCCTCAAGATAGCAGCATCAATTCCCGCCTGAGTTTCCAGACTGCTGGCCCAGCCTACAGGTCTCAGACTTGGAGTCCCATGATCACGTGAGCTATGTACAATCACATACACCTGTGTGTATGCCTGTGTATGCACATGTGTGTGCATGTATGCATGTCAGTATATGTATCTATCTATATATGTATATATAAAATCAGTGTACACATATAGAATCTCCTATTGGCCCTGTTTCTAGAGAAAATGCTGACTCTTACAGCAAAGAAAAGAACTCTGCTTTATACCTAAATTAGCTTTGTACTTAAGTTAGCTCATTGAGCAATGTTAGAATTGAATTTTTTAATGTTTCTTTATTATTTTTGAAAGAGAGAGAGAGAGAGCATTCAGGGGAGGGGCAGAGACAGAGGGAAACAGAGGCTTCGAAGTGGGCTCGTATTGACTCATTGAACAGGTTTCATTTCTTCAAAGTGTTAGGAAATATAGAGACACATATTAATTGCTAGCATAAAATATTTTTGTAAGGGTCATGGAAAAATGAGTATAAAGGTTAATTTTACCTAATTAAAGCTTTAGCAATGTATAATTTTATATATTTTCTTGGTCTGATGAGCAGGCAGCTAGTTAGATATGGTAATATATCCCAAAGATAGGATTTGGGTGCCTAAGTCAGGGCTTCAATAAATATTTAAATATGAATATTAATCAGTGAGGTTGGTGATTTTCTCTTGACGACAAACAATACAGTGAGTTATTTCCTCTCTTCCCTTTGACTGTGTCTCTTCTCTCCTTAAAAGACACAAGTCACCTCTAAATTTTTCGTAAATATGCTATGATTGAAGAATCCATGTGGTACCAAGGAACTTATGTTTATGTGTAGAAATATCTTAATATTACACATAGTAAACCCCTTTTACACTGATACATTATTCTCACAGCTAATTTCAGGGCTCCACTGAAAATTTTTTTTTAACATTTATTTATTTTTGAGACTGAGAGAGACAGAGCATGAACGGGGGAGGGGCAGAGAGAGAGGGAGACACAAAATCGGAAGCAGGCTCCAGGCTCTGAGCCATCAGCCCAGAGCCCGACACGGGGCTCGAACTCACGGACCGCGAGATCGTGACCCGAGCTGAAGTCGGACACCTAACTGACCCACCCAGGCGCCCCTCCACTGAAAAATTTAAGAAGTTTAAAGCTCAGCCCAACATGGACAAATCAGTAAAGAAAAAAACCTTGATTTTTGAAACCATAGAGTATACACATTGAAAGTGACTTCCCTGAAATGTACAGGGCCGTTCCGCAGGGGTATCTTCATCAGTTCTCTTCGCCTACATGCCTTTGTTCCTATTTTAAGGTCACATCTGAAAATGGTAGTGAGAGTTGGTGCAGCAGAAGTAAATGTGAAAGAAATTCGCAATAGCTGTTGTCACATGTGCTGCAGAAAGTTTATGATGCAGGAGTTCACCTCTCTTGAAGCTGTAAGTAACGGGAGCCTGGTGCTCTCATAGCCAGTGGACATAGCTTACTGGGTATTATCAGAAAATCCAGCTGGAAAATTACTAAAAGAAAGGCCTCCTACCAGTATCCTTGGTTGTCAGACTACTTACTGAAAATAAATACGATTAAATATATATGACATGGAAAGAGAAGTCATGCATGAATGAAATTCTCATTTATGGTGTCTGTTTTTAGAAATCCTACCCGGGTGTTCTCTCTTGTTCTCATTTAAATTCTAGTATTGAACAGCACTATGGAATGAATGGCAATGTTTTGGCTCCACTGGAATCCTGGGGTGTTCCTTGAGGTTCTCTCACACTGGCTTATTCTAAAACGTCTCCAGCCCTGTGTGAACTCCAGTGTTGTTGAGCTCACGATTCCCTGTAGTTTGTTCTCTGTAGATATACTTCATCAGCCTTCACGGAGACTTGACCTATGAATACAAAGCTTGTATTTTAGACGGAAACTCAAAGAAACTCAAAGGGACACAGACCAGCTTCTGCAACTATTTCTCAGCAAGTTCTCTTATTTCTTATGATCTTGTTTTGCAAATTCCAGCTACTCTATCATCTCTTATTTTCATATCTGTCTTCTGACCTCAGCAAAGCCACTGTCTGTTTGTGGTCCCCCCCACCTATGCAGCCATCAGGAAGTGTCCCAACAGAGAGAGATTTCATGATCTTGGGGCCTACTTTGCTTGAGTTCATTATCTTGGGAATCATAAATCTGCACTGCCGGTTTTCCAACATTTGGTATACTTTCTTCAGTTATGTAATTGTTTTTGGCAAAAGCCTGAACCATTACGAGCTACTCTGTCATAGCCAGAAGTAGGATTCTCTTACAACATGTTTTATGTTTGTGTCTTGCCTTGGGAGTAACTAGAACATCCAGTTAGTATAAATTTAAATTTCCACCTGGAAATCATTCAATTTGCCTCCTACAGTCTCAACCAAAACATGATATCTATCTTCTCCTTTCCTGTGTTAACTGGAATATTATTTCTAGACTATTCTTTCACTGAACATGTAACTCTTTCAGCAGGTGAGGTCTTTTTTTTTCATTAGTTGATGAGGGCTAAAACCTATATCCTTAGATTATACAGTCTGGATTTCCCTTCCATGATAGTTTCATCACATAGTTACCTGCTGTGATTAAGTTTCCTCCTCATTTCTGGTCCCTCATTGTACTTTGAGTTGAGTTTATATTTAAAATAATATTTATTACAAATGGGTTGGTCAGGGTATGGGGAAAGAGGGACTGTCATAAATTGTTGGCTCTCAGTGTCAATTTTTCAAATCTATAGAAAAAATTTTTGCAAAATCTATCAACCTTTTGCAGGTGTATACCCTATGAAGCCAAAATTTATTACAGCATAATTTACATTAGCAAAAGTTTCGAACAATTTAAAAGTCAGTCATTACAGGACTGATTAGATACCTCTTTTATACGCATACTCTGTAGTTTAAAGAAAGAAATAATGAAGACAATTTATCTTAAAATGTGAAACTATCTCTAAAATCTATTGGTAAGTGAAACAAACACAATGAACTATGGCATGCATATTTGGTGTTCTATTGGAATAAAAATATGGTACAGTTAACCCTTCAACAACATGGCTCTGACCTATGTAGGTCCACTTATTTTTTTTCAATAAATACAGTATGGTGCTATAAATATATTTTCTCTTCCTTGTGATTTTCTTTTTTTTAAATTGAAATATAAGTAACACACAGTGTTACATTAGTTTCTTGTATACCATATAGTGATTCAACAATTCTATACATTTATCAGTACTCGTTAAGATAAATGTACTCTTCATCACTATTATCTGTTTCATCCATCCCACTGCACACCTCCCCTCTGGAAACCACCTGTTCTCTATATTTAAAAGTACGTTTTTGTGTTTGTCTCTTTTTTTCTTTGTTTGTTTTGTCCTTAAATCCACATATGAGTGAAATCATGTAGTATTTGTCTTTCTCTGAGTGACTTATTTCACTTAGCATTATACCCTCTGGGTCCATCCATGTTGTTGCAAATGGGAAAATTTCATTCTTTCTTTATGGCTGAATAATGTTACACACACGCACCCCCCCCCCATACACATCTTCTTTACCCATTAATCTACCTATGAATACTTGGGTTGCTTCCATATCATGGCTATTATAAATAATGCTGCAGAAAAAATAGGGGTACATATACCTGTTCAAATTAGTTCTTTTGTATTCTTCGGGTAAATACCTAGGAGTGGAATTCTGGATCATATGGTAATTCTACTATAATTTGTTTTTTTTATAATCTTTTTATTTTATTTATTTATTTTTTAAAATGTAATTTATTGTCATCCAGTGCTCATCCCAACAAGTGCCCTCCTCAATGCCCATAACCCACTTTCCCCTCTTTCCCACCCCTCATCAACCCTCAATTTGTTCTCTGTATTTAAGAATCTCATATGGTTTGCCTCCCTCCCTGTCTGTAATTTTTTCCCCCTTCCCTTCCCCCATGGTCTTTTGTTAAGTTTCTCAAGATCCACATGAGTGGAAATATACGGTATCTCTCTTTCCCTGACTGACTTATTTCACTTAGCATAATACCCTCCAGTTCCATCCACATTGCTGCAAATGGCCAGGTTTCATTCTTTCTCATTACCAAGTAGTATTCCATTGTATATATAAACCACATCTTCTTTATCCATTCATCAAACTATGGACAGAGCCTAAATGGCCATCAACTGATAAATAGATAAAGATGTGGTTTATATATACAATGGAATTCTACTTTTAACTTTTTGGGAACTTCCATATTGTTTTCCATAGTGGGAGCTCCAGTTTGTATTCCCGTCAATAGTATCTGAAGGTTCCTTTTTCTCCACATCCTCATCAACAATTGTTATTTCTTGTCTTCGATTTTAGCTGTTCTGACAGGTATAAAGAGATATGTCATTGTGGTCTAATTTGCATTTCCCTGATAATTAGTGACGTTGAACATCTTTTCATATGTCTATTGGCCATCTGTATGTCTTCTCTGGAAAAATGTCTGTTCAGGTCCTCTGCCCATTTTTTAATTGGGTTATTTGGAGGGGGGTTGGTATTAGTTGTAGGAGTTCTTTAGATATTATAGATATTAACCCCTTATCCTTTTGATTTTCTTCACAACATTTTCTTTTCTCTAGCTTACTTTATTGTAAGAATATAGTATATAATACAATAACATACAAAATAAGTGTTAATCAGTTGATGTTATCAGTAAGGCTTCCAGTCAACAGTGGGCTGTTAGTAATTAAGTTTTTGGGGAGTCAAAAGTTATATGTGAGTTTTTGACTGCATACAGTTTCAGTGTTCCTAACTCCTGCATTGCTCAAGGATCAACTGTATATAAATATTTTTCTTTTATATGCATAGCCCATCTCTAGAAAGGTGCTTGATGAACTGGTAGTTTTTATGACTTCTGTGTAAGAAAGCTGGGTAGCTAGGCATGAGAGTGGGGGAAGAAAATTTACTATAAATACTTTTGTGTACTTTCTTGTTAAACTGTGTAAATATATACCTCTTGAGAAAAATGCTAAAAAGCAAAATGAAGTTGTTATATTTTGTCTACAATGTTCTGGAGTTTTTGAGTTATTGAATCTACAATATATTCAGAACTGGAAGTCTATGACCTTCCTACTCACAAACTCCAGAATTCTTGTTTTTCCCAGTTTTATTGAGCCATTATCGGCTTATGATATTGTGTAGCTTTAAGGTGTATAACACGATAATTTGATACAGGTATATATTGTGAAATAATCACCACAATAAGATTAGTTAACACCTGTAGCCATTCACATACACACCATTTTTTGTGTCTGGGGACAATAAGAAAGACATTTACAATCTACACTCTTAGCACCTTTCAAATATGTAATATAGCATTGTTAACTATAGTCACCATGCTGTACGTAGATCTTATTTTTCTTATAGCTGGAAGTTTATACACTTTGACTGATATCTTCTATTTTCCTTGATCCCTAGTCACTGGCAACCACCATTTTACTTATTCTATTACTTTGTTTTTTTTAGATTCCACATAGAAGTGAGATCATACAATATATGTCTTTCTCTGTCTTACTTACTTAGCTTAACACCTTGTTTAGCTCCAGAATTTCTATTTGGTTCTTTTCAAAATAATTTTTGCCTCTCTGTTAAACTTCTCATTTTTTGGTGTGTATTGTTATCCTGATTTCACTGAATTCTCTTTCTATGTTTTCCTCTTACTCACTGAGCTTTCTTAAAACAAGTTTGAGTTTTTTGGGGGGCACATCACAGATCTCCATTTCTTTGGGGTTGGTTACTGGACAATTATTGCGTCCCTTTGATGTCCTATTACCTTGGCTTTTCATGTTGTTCCTTGAAGTCTTTTCTTCCGTCTTCACTTTTGAAGAAACAGCTGTCTTCCACAGCCTTCACGAACTGGCTTTGGGAGACAAATACCTGTCAGCCTTGTTAGGGATTCTGGGGCTTTCTCAGAGCTTTTCTATGGATACACCTGCTCTACACTTCCTGTGCCCTCTTGTGACAGAATTCTTGATCTTGCAGTCCTGCTCTCAGTCCTGCAAGGCCAAGCCAGAGCGGACAGCCCTCCTTTTGCTTTTCCTAGCATGATGCTAACTGTTCAAGTTTCCTCCCAGGTCCACAGTCAGCTCCGCTTTCTGCGCATGCTCACTATTTATCTGCAAAGATGCTCTTACTGCCCATGCGCACATATCTAGGGAGCCAGCCATGGGGTGGAGGGGTGAGGAGTGCAGTGTTTGAAGTCTTTTTGGTGTTTGTGGGCCAGTGGGGGAATCTGCAGGTGGAGCGTCCCCAGCGGCTCATGGATGGCCTTTCCGATGGAGACTGTGAGGTGGTTGTAGGATCAGATACCTCTGATGTCCTCCAAGAGCCCTGCTGTTCTCCCAGCTGCTCTCTGCCCACCCAGTTGTACAGCATACTTCAGTATTCTGGATGGAACAAGAGAAAAATGAGTCTCTTCAGTAGCTTCCCACACATACTCTCACTTTCCACCACAAGAGGAAGCATGGGCTGAGATCGGCACTGATCTGCACTACCTTGGGAGAGTTCCTTTTACCCCTTTTCACCCTCTATTCACCCTCTTCAGTGCACCCAGTCTCTGATGTTTTGGCCGCAGGGGTGTACTGGATCTTTTCCATTGGACTCCTGGGTTTTCACAAAAACTGTCTCATCCATGGGTGATAACTAAATCGGTGTTATTCAGGGGAAATGTGGTAGAAAACTCTTCTTCTGCCATGATGATGATGTGTATCTGTTTAGTATTCTTTACAGCAAAGAAAGCGTGAACAAAATACAAGAACTAAATTCTCCATTACTGCAGACCCACTGAAGAGATTCAGTTTTTTAACAGCTCGTACAGAAAAACATCTTAGGGAGTTGATTGTCAGTGGCAGCAATCGATGATGTGATACGGTTGTCTAAATGTAGAATGCAAACACAGGCTGCAGCAGTGGAAACACAGTGCCTGGAATACACTGACAGTTAGCTCTGTTTTACTGTTTACTCATTAGACCACTCATCACGTAATGTTTGTTTTGATTGCTCTTTATTACAGGGAAGACACACTGTCTTAAGTTACCAAGAAGTAGATTTTGAAACGAGGACTATGGGAAATGGTTTATTAAGGAAGTGCTCTGAGGAATATTGATGAGGGAGATTGCCTGGTAGCAGGACAGAGAAGGACAAGAAACCAAGCAGAGGTTAATTTAAGTCCTACTTCACCCCGATTCTACAGGGATGCTCTTGAGTGAAAGAGAGACCTTACAGTTGCCCAAAACTGAGAGAAGGAAACTGGGCATTCAAATTTCCCCGTATCCTTGAGTTGTTGGCCAAAGTCCCTGAGCTCAGGCAGTACATTCCCAGCACAAGGGCAGGCCTCTAAGAAACAAACCAGGCAAAGCATAACTAAAGGCAGGGAAGGGATACACAACAGAGAAAAGGGACACAGAAACCATGATATATGACTGACTGAGCTATACAGTATTTGCCCATATTGCTACATATTCTCAGGGAGAAAAAAATGTGATCTTCAAATAGTGTCTTGTGGAAAGGGGTAAAATGTGTCTGTATGGCCTCCAGATATTGAACGAAACCTCTAGATGGAAGGACCTCAGAAAGGCTAGAAATTCTCTGGACATTTTCAGAGTTCCCTATAGATGTCATAGCCTATGTCAGTGGGCGGGAGCATCTTTGTAATCTGATTCCTAGATATTTGGGGTCTTCCTGCCAATAGAGCAGTGAGTTACGATGTGGTTTCCCAAGCCCCCCCAATTCTGAGCATACTAGACAATCAAGTTGTCAGACTTGATTCTCTGAACATATTTTAAGGAGCGAGAAAACACAGAATTTTAAACTTCCTTCCACAAAATTGCACATGTATTAAAATAAGGTATTGTCTTATCAATCATTTTCTCTGCAACCCTGTGCATCACATGTTCAATCTTCTGGAACAGCTTAGGTCCAAGATAATGTGTGACCAGAAGAAAAACAAACAAAAAAAATTTTTTTCAACCCACTTTTGTATCTTCCCACTTTCTTGTTTGCTGTGCTATGAAATAAGTAAATGGAATCAAATTAAATCTCTTAAGAAGGAGGCCAGGACCTAATCTGAAGACCTTCTGAGAAAGAACTTTCATTCTTTTATGCTCTCTTTCCACTGTATTTTTTTTAGAAGAAATATTTCTATACTGGTGAGCCTGTAAACATAAACATTTCAGATTTGGAGAATGAGCTTCTAACGAAAGATTTGAGGGACTTTGGCAAAATGAAGGAAAGGGGAAATTTCCTCACTCTGATCAAAGATGCCAAGCACTACCATTCTGAGGTGCCTTTACCTTTAAAACTTAGGCAAATGGGGCAGTCAGAATTTGAGAGAGACAGGGACAACCATTTTCTGTTTCTAATGGTCCATGTCCAATCCTTCAAACTGACGCTTTATCAAATTTTTTTTTTCTAGAGAGCAGAAAATCCTCACTAGCAGGAGCTATTTAAAGGCTCTGGCCTTGCATTGAAACTGCAGATTTGGCAATGGCAGGTTTCAGCTGGATTTTCTGGGCAGTAAGTAATGCAGCAGCAAATTTACTCTTTTTAATATAATGGCAACAGTCGTTGGAAGGAATGGGAATGACTTCAGGCAGTGCCCAATTTTAAATGAAAAATCTAACTATAGCCGTTCCTTTTACTCTCTCTGAGAGCTCTGCGTGATTGTGTGGGAAGCAGGGGTGAAGGGTGACCTCAGCATGCCTGCTTTGGAGACTAGCTCAAGGGATAGCATAGGTCAGCTTGCCCCACACCTGGTCCCTGGGGAGGATTTGTGTGTGACAATGGGAGCAGCAAGGAATTTAAAAGCAACTTCACTGCGCTGAACCCTTGTGGAGCTGGTATCATGGAGGGAGGTTTACTCTTTGATCTCAGCCCTGGAGCGA
Source organism: Panthera pardus (assembly GCF_024362965.1). NCBI lineage: Eukaryota > Metazoa > Chordata > Mammalia > Carnivora > Felidae > Panthera > Panthera pardus. The sequence goes on from NW_026527002.1 coordinate 50,676,230, forward strand.
TGGCATGAGAAAGAATCCCTGAGTTATCAAGTAAGTACCTAACTTAATGTGGAAGCCATGCAGCATGCTCTCATGGACCTTTCTGGATCCCATACCGGGCAGGGGTGAGTCACTGATGGAGCAAAGGAGACATCACCACACGAATCCATCATTTCCTAAGTGAGGGGAAACAGCTGCTTCCTTTCACTGTTTTTTTTTTCCCCCACTCAACAATCTTCTATCCCCTGACTTTCCATTTCGATTCCACCTCATAAACGAATCTTTCTACAAAAGCAGACTCCTTTAGTGTATAATAAAGTGTATCTCAGGTAATCTCTACCAGTTTAAAAGTAGAGTTTTGGAGCAGAAGGTGTAGCCTTGAGCTAATCTGGAATTAAGACATGCCAGAGAATGTCTGGAAAACTCGTGGGACAGGGTCCCCAAAGGCTTCTTTGTAAGAGGGAAGGAACCCTTCTCCTTTGTTTTCAGACACCGGTCCCTCGGTTTTGCCTTTGGAGGGCTCAGTGCATCAGCGATGGACCGACTAGGAGACTTTGGTGACTGCCATTAGCAAATGACAGAGGCACTGTCCACCTGGTACCTAGAAAAAGGGGCCCAGTGCCACCAGAAGGTGCAGTACCAGCTCAAACAGCAACTGAGCCCAGGATTGCGTGGCAAGGCCCGGAAGAAGCAACGATGTCAGATGCTACTAGAGCAGAGGTAGCAGTCTTGGCAGAGGAGCCGATCAAAAGTGTCATGTGAGAGGCCCTCATTTGGGAGCAAAGGGAGATTCTCAGGAGTTCGAGGTCCTGCATAAGCAAGTAGAGGAAAGAGCCAAAAAATGTTTTCTTTTTAATGGGAACCTGTTTATACTCACGGGTGGCTGAGGTCTCCAAAAACAAAATGGTGGTCCTTTCCAACAGCATGCCTTGCTTCACTCTGCACCTTGGAAACAGCCAGCAAAACAATCAAGATCTCTTGAATGACTTTCCTTCACACAGGCTTCGGGAACAATGGGAAAGGGTGCAGAGAAGACAGTCCCCCCCCCCCCCCCCCCCCCCCCCCGGCGAATGCAAGATCCACAAGGCTCTCAGCAGCTCCCTCTTACAGGCTAGTGGAGCATAACAGCAGACAGGATCATTGACTTCTGAGGCCAGGTTTAAAGGCCCTGTGATTTCACACTCTAGAGGGAATAATGTGATCAGAAGGGCTATTACCTCGGTCAATATGAATACAAACAGAAGAACCAATGCCCCCCAGTGCGGCTGCTGTACCTTAGCTGGTGTGCATCGGTACTCTTTATGTTGCCAACCCTGGAAACCCCAGACTTTTCTCACTGGCTCCTCCAGCCCATAGGCTCCTTGGAAATGCAAAGTGTAACCGGTAACATCAAATGAAGACTCCTCAGGACTGTTTTCCCTATAAAAAGAAGCAATAAAATGTGTTTGGGAGCATCAAATAAGCTATGTCAGCATCCTAGCCTGTGTGTTCTAAGTTCTGTCCACAAACAATACATTCTTCAGTCAGTGCAAGAAAATACGTCAAATATCGTTTCATCTTTCTCAGTAGACTATTAAAAGGATCTCGTGTTACTTCTTCTGTCAGACATAAAATGTCACTTTTATGTCAGAGTGTGCACACAGTAGGCCCTTGGTAAATATGTGGTGGAAAATGACTACAAGTTACTAAACACCCTTGAAATACTTCACCTTCACGGTGACTTCATTGACTTCATTTTAGAGATTTCGTAGATGAAGGTTTTATAGATGGACATTAAAAGGATTAACACCAAAATGGTCAGTTTAATAAATAATAGGGAAAAGGGAGAGCATGAAAGATAGATTTTGAAATACTTAAGGGCACCTAGGTGGCTCACTTGGTTGAGCATCCAACTTCACTCAGGTCATGATCTCACTCTTCATGGGTTCGAGCCCCATGTATGGCTCTGGGCTGTCAGTGTGGAGCCTGCTTGGGATTCTCTCTCTGCCTTTCTCTCTACCCCAGCCCTACTTGTGCTTCCTCTCTCTCTCTCTCTCTCTCAAAATAAGTAAATAAACTTAAAAAAAAAAAAGAGAGAAATACTTAGAACAATGGATAAGCTCACAAATGGCTTTTAAGGATTTTTTTTCAAAAATGAAAATATATTTGTTTTCTCATTGTTAAACTAATGTATGCCTATTGTTAAACTTTCCAACAATCTATAATGTTATCCTAGAAGAATTCCCAGTATTTCAACAATCTCTTAAGACCTAGTAGGTATACTTGGGGTGGAGTGATGCACTTGGGGATCTTGATGCATTAGTCACCTTCTTCCCAAGCTCAGCCCCACTGCTGGGCTTTGGAACTTGATCGTGACTCAACTAACAAAGGTACTTTCCTGAGATCTTTGAGTTTTTCTAAATCTCTAAGTCAATTGAAAGAACAGGCTGCTTTTACAAAAAATAAACATGGCACCTTGGCAGAGGTGACCTCAGTTGGGGGGACAATGAAGAGTGTATTTATATGCCTCACCCTCATTTCCTCCAAACCAAGCTGGAAGACTCCGAACCATCCCTCATGCAGGAGAACTATACCAGTAGGCATTCCTACAAAACTACAGGGGAATAGAATATTCTTGTTTAAGAGTCTGAGAAGCAAATAAACGTTACAATAAAATCAGCTTGCACATTACATTTCCTTTGGTGGAAAAATTGTCCCAGGTGAATTTATTAAACAAAAATTACCTCAAACAGAGTATAAATAGGTTACATTACTTTACATTGCAGTATTAGCTTTCTAAAAATGAGAATGCCAGCTAAGTGAAACTATAAATACCATGAGAACTTAAAAGCTCCCTGCAATATTAATATACAGCTGACCCTTCAACAACAGGGGTTTGAGCTGTGCAGGCCCACTTATACGTGGATTTTTTTTTTTTTTACTGCAAACATATTTTTCTTCTTTGATTTATGATTTTTAAATAACTTCTCTAGCTTTATTGTAAGAATACAGTATATGATACATACGACATACAAAATATGTGTTAATGAACTGTTATTAGTAAGGCTTCTGGTCAATTGTAAGGTGTTAGTAATTAAGTTTTGGGGGAGTTTGGATTTTTGACTGCATAGGGGGTTAGCACCCATAACCCCAGTGTTGTTCAAGAGTCGAATGTAATATGATTTCAACTATGTATGTTGATACCAAAATGTTTTTACTATACCCTGACCTCTATGCTGAGCACTTCACATTGATTAACCTTCACAGCAACCCTATGGAGCAGATATGATTATCTCCACTTTAGAGGTAGGAATCTGAGGCATAGTGAAGTTTAAAAAAAAATGCCAAGATCACGAAAACCGACAGGTACAAAGACCAGAATCCAAACCCAGTATGACTCTGTAGCTCACAGACTTGATCACTGAGCCATCCAATGCAATGTTAGAGAGCCATGTTGGTCATAAGGTACTAAGCATGAAGACAAAAAGCCAACATTGGGTTGGTGGCAAAGTAGAAGACAGGAAAGAGCCTGGGTCTTTAATAATAATGTTGACCCATAGGACTCTGGAACTACCTACCTTCAGACATCTTTCTAAAGGAACAGTAAGTGTTGATCTTTTTTAAAATTTCCAAGTAAAATTGACATACAGTGGAATGCACAAAATTTAGGTGCACCATGCAGTAGGTATTGATAGAAGCTTACACCTGTACCTCTCAAACCCCTATCGTGATGCAGAACGTTATCATTACTGTAGAAATTTCCTTTATGACCCTTTCCAGTCAGTCTTTCCACCATCCTACATACAGGCAACTACGGGTCCAATTTTTTTTTTTTGTACCATAAGTTATTATTGCTTGTTCTATAAATCATATAAGTGTAATCATGCAATGGATGGTCCTTGGATAAGGTTTGTTTTACTCAGTGTGTAACAGAACTATTTCATTACTTTGCACTACTGAGCATGTGATTACATACAGTTTGTTTATCCATTTACCTGTTGAAGAAACTTGGGCAGTTTTTAGCTCAGGGCTGTAGGGAAAAATGCAACAGGTATTCTTGTGCCAGTCTTTTTGTGGATGTGTGTTCTCATTTCTATAAGATAAATGTCTAGAACTGGAATTACCGGGGCAGGGAGGGAGTGTTAATTTTATAAAACACTGCCAGATTATTCTGCAAAGTGACTGAACGTAATCAACAACAACGTATGAGTGGTCTGGTTACTCCACATGATTGCCACACTTGGTGTTCAGTTTTTTTCAATTATAGACATTTGGGTGAGTATATAGTGGTATCTCATTATGATCTTCCTTTACATTTCCCTAGTGACTAATACAGTTGAGCATTACTATCAAGCTACTGCCATCAAGACAGCATGGTATTGGTGGGGGGCACCTGGGTTGCTTAGTCCATTGAGCATCCAACTCTTGGTTGCCCTCAGGTCATGATCTCATGGTTTGTGGGTTCAAGCCCACATCAGGCTAATAGCATGGGGCCTGCTTGGGATTCAATCTCCCTCTCTCTCTGCCCACCCCCTCAAAATAAATAAATAAACTCAAAAAAAAGGCACCATGATATTGGTGAAAGTATAGATACATTGAGTGATACAACAGGACAGAAGGCCTAAAAAGAGACACACACACACATAGAAACAACTGATTTTTAACACTTGTCCAAGGGCAATAAATAGAGAAAGGGTAGTTTTTTTTAACAAATGGTGCTGAACAGACACCCATGTGCAAAAAGTAAAACCAGACCAAAAAAACCTTGCATCCATACCTTGCAACATATATAAAATTCAACTCCAAATGGGTTATAGATCTAAATATAAAACTTAAAACTGTGAAACTTCTAGAACACAATGAAGGAGAAAATCTTTATTACTTTGGTTAGGCAGAGTTTTTGATATGACACAAAGAGCATGGTCCATAAAAGAAAAAGAATTATAAATTAGAGTTTATCAATATAAAAAATGTTTGTTCTACGAAATTCACTTCTGAGAGAATGAAAAGACAAAGACAAGTTGCAGACTGGAAGAGTATTTGTGAATTGTATTTCTAACTGAGGTTTATTTAAAAATATTGAAGTCTCCTAAAGCTCAGTAAGAAGAAAACAATCCAATTTTAAAATGGTCAAAAGAACTGAGTACACACTTCATCAAAGGACAAAACCAGAAAGCAAATAGGTGTATGAGAAGGTACTCAACACCATTAGTTGTTAGAAAAATACAAGTTAAAACCACAAAAAGATACCACTGCCTTTTAATTTTATTTTTTAGTGTTTATTTATTTTTGAGAGAGAGAGAGACAGTGGGAGAGGGGAGGGGCAGAGAAAGAGGGAGACACAATCGAAGCAGGCTCCAGGCTCTGAGCTGTCAGCACAGAGCCTGATGTGGGGCTCGAACTCATGAATTCTGACACTTAAGCAACTGAACCACCCAGTGCCCCTCTACTGTACATCTTTAGAATGGCTAAAACATTAAATACCAAATGCTGGCAAGGTGCAGAGTGACGAGAAGTTACCACATTGCTAGTAGGAGTTCAAAATGGTATAGATATTGTGGCATACACTGTAACAGGTTTTTTAATTTTAATTTTAATTTTGCTATGAGTTTAAACATACACTTATGAAATGACCCAATCACTCTCCTTCTGGATATTCACAAATGTGTAGTGAAAATCTTACACAAAAGTCTGTATGTGAGTGTTGATAGAGGGTTATTCACACTTGCCCAAATTTAGAAACAACCGGATGTTATTCAATTGGTGAATGTATAAACAAATTGGCACATCCATAAAAAACAAACATGTATAAGTTTTTAATTGCATTTTGATAAGCATAAGTAACCAGAACCAAAGGGCTACATGTTATATGATATGATTTATATGCCATTCCAGAAAAGGTAGAACAGTTGGAAAGAAAAACAAACCAATGGTTAACAGGGATAACAAGGGATTGTCTGACTATAAAGGGGAACAGGAGGAAATTTTTAGGATAATAGAATTGTTTTATATCATAACTTTATGGGAAATACACAAGTCTGCATATGTCACATCCCATAGGCTGTCCACCAGCAAATTTTACTGCATATAAATTTTTAAAAATCAACAATGTGTGGGAAACTCACAGAACCTATAATGAATGAACCTAATCATATTCTGCATGAATAACATTACCACATAAAATGGAAATAGTATTTTTGACTGGCTAATGTAAGGCAAAAGACAAAAAAAACACACACACAAATATTTTATTCTGATTAGGACATTTGTCTCTCACAGATCTGTAGCTTACCAATTCTGAAGCTATTTTTATATTTTTATACCAGATTTGAAAAATAAACAAATGTATTACAGATAATGAAAGCCAGGTTTTTCAAGGTTAGATAAAGAAATCATAAATAGTACAGGGGTAGGGGTGGGAAAGCTAGAATAAGCCAAGAGGCATTTGATTGGAATCATAAGTATCAATATGGACTCATGTTTTTGTTATGTATGTGTATGCAGGTTTCATATGGATAAAGAAATACAGATGTCTATAGGCATGTCTTTGCGTGTATATATATATATATATATATACACACACATATATATGCAACCATTATATACACACATACATGTATATCTATATATATCTATATGTAGATATGTGTGTGTGTCTGTGTGCATATCTATGTCCAATGGGGGGGGGGGGGGTGAAGGAACCAAGGAACCAAACTAGGTTTAGACATGAAAATTCAATGAAATATATAATCCTAGCTTGGATCCTTGTACAAGAAAATCCTCCTTGGAGAAGCGGTTGGTTCCTGGCTTCCAGCAGGGAAAACACAAGATCAGCCTGGATTATCTTTTGGTGCCAAAAATAAATGCTCCAAAAAGGATGGGGACATGTCAAAAGGGCATAGGAATCAGCACGAAAGAGCTTTCAACAGCCAAAGCTGAGATTTTTGAGCAGTAAAATAATAATAATGTATTATAACCCATAGAATTAAGTAAATATCCATGAGTTCATACTGATAAATCTAAATAATTGAATAAATATATAAATGCGAGGGAAAGAATAGCTCTTCCTTTCAAAATAATTTCAACTGATAAATGTAGAAGAATGAGGGAAATAGAAAATTATCATTAGTACACCACAGCAACAATTACTTGCTAAAATTAATAGGCAAAAGTTTGAGGAGAAACTGCTTATTTTCATTGCCTGAAAGAGTCTCCCCCAAGAATCTTTATTAGTTACAAAGGGGAAAACAGTAACGTTATAGGGGGGAAACTGCTGACATCACCTGAGCCAAGGTAGCACTGTTAGCAATAGATACATGCAATGTATCTTATTAGTATCATGTATCCCTTGATGTTCTGCACTGAGAAGGATACATCAGTTCTGTGGTATTCTTGCTAAAATACATGACCTTCATCCAGTCATGAGAGGACACATCAAGAAAATCAAACAGAGATAATCTACAAAGTAACTGACCAGGACTCTTTCAAGGTCATAAAAGACAAGGAGCCACAGAACACTTACAGATTGGAGGAGAGGAGGGACACAGAAAAACTAAATGCGCTACGGACTAGATCCTGGAGCATTAAAAGGATATCCGTGGAAGAGCTGATGAAATCCAAGTCCGTTCCGTAGTTCAGGTAATACTATTCTACCAATATAAATTTCTTTGTATAATTGTACTACGGTTATCAAAAAATGCTAACCTGAGGGGAAACCGGGTGAAAATTATATGGGAACTCTGTGCTAGTTTTGCAACTTTTCTGTAAGTCTAAAATTCTTTCAAAATTAAAAAAAAAAAGTCTAGTCTGATCTAATATTAAACTTCAATCTTTCATGTGATTTAACACTTCTCACCCCCTCACCCCCCTTATCACTATGCAGCCTTGACATCTTCAGAGTGGGAGCTGGGAGAGGGACAAGAGGTAAGAATCAGCAAAGCACTAATCTGACAGGTATGTAGCTCTATGGCTTTAATACTACCTGGGTATAGCAAATGACATCCAAATACTACTTCCTGTTTCTCATCCATTCCTCACCTGCTTTTGCGCCAATTCCTCCTTGCTGGGGAGCTCGAACTCATTTTCTGGCATGGCTAGATGCAAACTCCAGATAATCAGTGATGGCTGCTCCCCTCAGTGGCTACATCTGACAGTTCATCTCTAGTTTCTTTGAGCTAATGTGGATTTGCTCCTGGCAGGAAACCATTCCCCATGGAGGACTCCTTCCCAAGATGGCTCTTGGCCAGCTCTCTTTCCGTTTTCTCGGAGGCATTCACATTGCTGCTCATTCCAAGGTGTAAGAGCAGAAGGACCCCAGAAAGGATTTTGCCTGCTGGACCAGGCCTACATGTTCCAGTGTCCTTCTCTTCTCACCGTGCAATAACATAATACGTTTAAAAGCTGGTAAGAGGTAGTGAGTGGAAATTAATTTTAACATACTTATGGAAAAAAAATGATATTGATCAGCTTGTAGTGTATTGTGCTATTTTGATACACTTGTATCAACAATGAGACTGTATATAGACAGACTTTTATTAAAAAGTTTTGATGTTCTTGCTTTGGGGGATGCAGGAAAGAGGGACTTTTCTAAAAATGCAAATATTTGTTTGATGTTTCCAATATAACTGGAAAAAGTGCCACATTTTAGTTTTCTGAACATTGGCTTTTCTAAGAAAGATGGCTGCCCGAACCAATAAAGGATAAATCCCCATGTGACTGAGCTCAGTTGGTGTATTAGTACGAGGGCAAGCAAGACAGAGTGAGAAGAAAGCATTGTACGAGGCTGCGGCGTGGCCAGAGGAGGTGAACTCCTGTGCACATTTGCTTGATCAGAAGATGCTCAGAGTCGGTTCATCTCCTCGCCATCCCTCAATGCATCCCTCAGGCACAGCCCAGTAGTAGCAAGCGTAGTAGGAGCATGATGGCTCCTATCACCTCCTGTCACATCCAGTGAGGCGTCCTGGGCTCTGAGTGTCTCCGGTCTGATAAACAGACTGGACCATGAAGCAAATGAGAGATAAGTGACACTGGTTTTGTGTTTGTTCACGAAACCTGCACTAAATGAGCTACTGCCTCTTGCCTCTGGGCTTTGGGCGCTTCATTCAAGGTGGATGGGATAATAAGAGAGTAAGTTGTTTCCACATTAGGGTCAATTAATCCTTTTCCATGGATTTGGGAAATACTCAGTTTAGTCCATTGTCACAAAGCAAACATACCCATTGAATCAGCAAACAGATCAAGAAACAGAATATCAGCATTCTGTGTGCTTCCCAAAAGCCCCTGGGCATGCACTTCCTTCCAGTTACTATCCCACCGCTCTAGTTTTGCTTGTTTAAGAATTTTGTGTAGAAAGTATGCCCTCTTCTGAATCTGATTTATTTCACTCAGCACAATGTTAACTAATGGTTTCCTCTTACATAAATTTTAAGATTACTTACCTATGTCACATGCATACAGGAAAACGTGCAAACTGCACATATAAACTTAAAGGAAAATTATAAAATTAAAAAACTCATGTTCTCCCACAGGTTTCCAAAGTCTATTTTTACCAGGATCTTAGAGCTGCCCTGTGAGTTCTTCTTTCAATGCAACCTTCCCTCTCCAAACCGAGTAGCATCAGCAAACCTAAGCTGTGTGAGGCAAGGGCAATGTTGGCATCATAATGAAGATTCCCGGGAGAAGATATACTGAGCAGAGTGTCCCTCTCTTGCTTCGTCTCACTGGAGGTTTATAAGAGTCCCTTCTGGGGAAATTGGTGGACAGGATGAAGTGAGTTCTGGGACACCCAGGGCTCCCGACAGTCAGGGCCTGTGGCAGGGCTGTGAATGCGCAGGGAAGGTGCTGACAGGAATGTACCCACATTGTGAGCAGCTCAGTGTTGTCTGCTTCTCCTTTGCCATATCCCGTCTCTCGTGTCCGAGAATAGGACAGAACAGGATACATCTGCAGATGCAGATGAGTGTCTTCAGCTGATCGGGCAGCGAAGAACAGACAATCAGGTGGATACTTCTCCAGTGCATGGTTGAGACATGCCAAGTTCAGGTCTTATTCTAGGCTGGCCAACCCCTGCAGATTCTGTTTTCCAGTTAAATATCTTGGAAATGGCAATGATGATCTTGTGAGAACAGCCCTGAGCATGTTGAGTCGCACTGCCCTTCTCTCCCCGCCCTCAATCTTCTCCTGCTAATGGCCCTTCTGGATCAATCTAGAGGTTTCTTAAGAAAAGAGTAAGAAAGAAAGAAAGAAAGGAAATGTTCCTTCCTCAAATAAAACTTGGGTGAAGCCCAGTGTAAAAGGCTCTGGCCCTCAAGGGGACAGCAGCACATTAAAGCCACAAGAGACACCGGAACGGTCCATGGGAGTAGTGGTGCCCATAACCAATCTCCCCTTTTTGCTATTGACCGCTTGTTTCCTCAGGAACTGAACAAATAAGGGCAATGTAAACCTGATTGCTTTATTTTCCCTCTTCAATAATAACGAATTCCTATTTTCTCAATAGGATAGCATTGTAGGATATTATAGAGAAGGAGTGGTTGGAGGAAATTTCAGACAGAGTTGGAAAATAAAGATAAACTCTACTGTGCCTGGGGTTTAAGGCCAATACAGAATCATTCCTTTGTTTCCTTCTTGTTTGCCTTTAATCCATAATAACACTCGCGAGGTGAGAGATATAAACACAGAGCAGGCTCTCAGAGAATTAGTTCTGTTTGTATGGAGAAATCTGAAAAGCTCCATTCATTTCTAGCAGGAGAACAGCAGAGCCAATGCAAGGAAAGCTTGGCTCTTCCATTTGGAATGTGCAACTCAAGCTTGTTTTCCATTCAGTGCCACAATTGCAAGGGGCCAGAGGGTTTCGGCAAGGTAAATGCACGTCCCGGACCTTGGAAAAGACTCCTAAACTTATCCCAGGCTAAAACAGTAGTAGCAACGTGAAAAAGGATTTTGTGTTTTTGTTTTTGTTTTTATTTGTTTTTTGAAGTAGTTTGAAGGTAATGTATTCCCCCACTTAGTGCTGGGAAAGTAGGAAATTAATTCCACTAGTTTCTAGTTTTAGTTGGAGGATGTGGGTTGACTGTACCATCTGCAAGAATATATTTCGTGGAACTGGTGAAGAATGCTAAAAGTTACATGAAAGGGGATTCTCACAGAACAGGTTAAAAAAAGTTAATCGCCAAGTTTAATTAACAATGATATTGAATTAACTAGAACATTCCACTCCTTAGCTATGATAGTTAGTGGGCTATTTATTATATTACTTTGGTCAAATGTAGCTCATATTCAGTTTTGTCATTAAATAGCAAAAGCATTATATCTTGGTAGCTATCATCTTAATTCTAGAGAAAAATAATGCACTTTAAACCACAAGAGGGCAGCAGCATTACTTTCTTAATCAAATGCATCTTTGGAAACTCAATCCTGGGTCTAAAACCATTATTACGGTGTAATAATTACATGCCTTTCTCCAAATGACTATTAATTCTGATGGTATTTCATGAGTAAAGTTATTTTTAAAGTGTCTGTGACTAGGGTTCTTTACAAATGAGAATGCTTTCAAGACAAGCACAATAAGATAATTTTAGCGAGTGAATTAAAGTGCCTCACGAGGGTGAATTTACAAAAGTACTTTAAATTTTGGTTTTAAAAATAGCACCATTAAAATTATGCAGGTATATCTTTTCATAAATATGCAAGGGTATAAAAAGAAAACACGCATATTTGGCAATGGCTAAAGCTTGTCATGGTTTAGTTGTATGTATTTTTATAATTAGACATCTAGAACTAAAATAAGAAAACCAGGGTAGCATAAAAATTCACAATGAATAGCCCCAATTTAATGTAAAAAAAAAATAATTGGGCATTTTTTCTGCTGCTGAATCTACTTTTTTTTTCCATTTTTAAGATGCAATAAAATTTCAATAATTTTATTTAGCCACCAGGTGGTGCTGTGTATTTAAACAACGAAGTAGATGAAAAGAGAAAATTGAAGATCTGAGAAATATCATACCTCTTTGACACCTATTTACATATTCACCAGATTTTTTGACAAGGATGGAGTTCCTTTGATTTCTGTAAGGGAGGCTTTTGAGAAAATATTTTACAAAAATGCACTGTCTGGAGCAAATAGTTCAGAAAACTACATGAAGTTCAGGAAATTCATTTAATGGTAAAACTGAAACATGGACACTGACCTTTTCACAAACAACAACAAAAAAACAAACAAAAAAAACCAAAGAGTCTCTTCTAACGAAATCTCACTCCATGGAAGCTACTTATTTTTGCTCATGAAATTGTTCCTTTTGTTTTTCAGGCAATGAAGAACAATTGCATTTTATTGCCCCTCATATTAGTAAAAGGTAAAAGAGAATTGTCCCTTACACTGAGGAGGGCACCTGTTGGGATGAGCACTGGCTGTTGTATGGAAACCAATTTGACAATAAATTGTATTTAATATAAAAAAATAAATAAACATTTAAAAAAATTTTTTAAATAATAAAAGGAAGAAAATTGTCCCCTAATTCAGTGAAAGGTGGGGACAGATAACAAATCACCCTTAATCTGTATCATCTGTAGATACTGAAGTAATTAGATATGTAGAGAAGCCAAACTTCACCCGTATTCACTCATTCACCAAAACCAGTTTCATTTAAATTTGGAGGATAAATAACTTGAGTATAGGTATCCTGCTGTAGAATAAATAAATTTGGAATGTGTTAGCCATTTTGTAAGAAAATGTGTTTTACAATGACTACTTTTTACATAACCGATCAGATAATGAGAGCATTATGAAGTTTAGTAAGTCTGAATACGGTTGTAAGTTGATCATGCGTTATTGTCTTACTGTATACAGGAAAAGGAACAAGTAACACTGAGTTCTGCAGAGATGGTAGAGTTTTCTTTCTTTCTTTTTTCTCATTTAATCCTCAAAATTACCATCTGAGTTATTATTATCTCCATTGCAAAGAGAACTAGAATTTGAATTGACTTTTGACCCGAAAAGCCACACTTTCTACCAACGTTTATAAAATCATGGAGGACACGGGAGTCCCATCTATGCCCTCTCATACCATTAGTAGAGATCGCTAAATAATTTTGAACTTCTTTCCCTCTGAACCCAGATGAAGCCTGAGATTCTCTGGTCAGCATTCCAGGTGGCCACTGTCAATCAGTAGTAGACAATCATGATGAAACCTATTTGCCATTCTGGTTTTTTTTTTCAGTCCCATTGCTCCTGATTAGAAACTCTCCTTCCTCAAAGTTTATGTTCTAGAAGCAATTGCCAGTCAGGGAATGTTAAGTATTCACAGTAGTTTGAGATATCTGATATGAAGAAATTAAGTCCATACTTGTTTGTAGATGTTCTATTGGCAGTGAGCAAATGCCTGAATCTTTTCTTAAGTTATTTTAGTTCCCTATAAAGGAAGATATAGTCCCTAAAATGTGTTGTTAATGTTTTAATTTTTTTATTATCTAATTAAATGAGATAGTAATAAAATAATAGGTAGCAATTTATGAGTCCTAAACTCTTAGCCTGTGTCATCTACTGTTATAAGTGCTTGTTATGTGTCCTTTTAACAATCCTACAAGGTCTTCATTATTATCATACCCATTTAATAGATAAGGAATTTAAGGCAAAAATTTGCACATCAGTAACCACAAATCCAGGAATTTTGTGACACCTTTGGGTCAATATTTGCAAGAACATGGTCTCAGACACTTTTCTCCATTCGTTTCAGGGTCATTGGCTGATCTTGACTCAATCAAATGAAACAATGTGCCAGGTACTGATTGATTTTTTCTCAGCCACAAACCATCTTTGCTTTGTGATGCTGGGGCTGGAAGTCAGCAGACCACGTTTCTGCTGTGCTAGCTGCTCCCTGCTGGGATCCGCCCATGGCGGGGGGGGGGGGGGGGGGGGGGGGGGGGGGGGGGGGGGGGGGGGGGGGGGCAGTGAGAGGCTGCAGGAGGAAGAAGGAGGCTTCTTCCTGTCTCGCCTAGGAGTTCCTGTGAGCATTACCCAGGTGACACTTCGTTCAGAAGCAGTGCCTTCCTGTGGCAGCAGCTGAATCCAGTTTGCCAACACTTGCTGTGTCCCAGGGCATGAAGAAGCAGCTTCCTCAGAGATCCCACCACCAGCTGAGCACAAGTGCCCCTTCCTCAGGTGTCTGACTTTTAGCTCTGTGGGGCCCCTTCTCTAGGCTCCTACATTTTAATAATCAACTCCTTTCCTTTGCTCCACCAGCCCTAGGGGTGGTGGCTCTTCCTACAGTCACTGCCTCTGTGAAAGTGTTTTGCTTTCTTAGGTTACCTAGTATTATGTTCTGAGTTGTGTCCCCTCGAAAGATGTTGAGTTTCTAACCCCTACTACTTGTGAATGTGGCCTTATTTGGAAATGGGATCCGTCAAAAACCGAACTTGGCACAATGATTAAAACAAAGCAGAAAGGTGAGTTTATTGCAAGGATTTCAATGTGCAGGCCAAGAAACTCTAGGCTCCAGGAGCGATGAGTTTCAAGTTGCTCACAGATTAAGGGTTTTTTTTAATGGAAGTTAGAGGCTTTTTTTGCAACCATAACAAGTGGCTTTTTCCCCTGTTTGGGTCAGGGTAGCTGAGTTAGGGGAACAAGAAAGTCCAGAGATGACCTGAATAGACTTGGTGTTTGGGGATTCGCTGGCACCCTCTACTAATTTCTGAGAAGAACTGTACATTCCTACAACTTGTGTTAGGTAAGGTTATGTTTCTTTTTCTTTAATTCACCTGCATTGGCTGATTTCGTTTTTTCCCTGACACAGAGACTCCATTTTAGATTTGTTTCTACAGGTCTTCACACGTGGTGAAGAGGAGATCATTAGTGTGGGCCCTGATGCAATATGACTGTGTCCGTATAATAAGGGGAAATGTGGACACAGAAACAGACATGCACACAGAGAGAACACCATGTGAACAGGCAGAGATCAGGGTGATGTATCAGCACACTAAGGAGTGCCAAAGATTGCCAGAAAACTACCAGAAACTAGGATTCTCCCTCACGGATTCTCCTTCACAAATTCTCCCTCACGGCCCTCAGGAGGAAAAACCCTCCTGACACTTTAATCCTCAAACCTCTAGCCTCTGGAACGAGGAGACGATACATTTATGGTGCTCAAGCCATCCGGCCTGTGGTATTTTCTTACGACAGCTCCAGGAAACGAAGATAGCTAGTTAATATTTTTTCCCCAATTAATGATTTTTTTGGATGAAATTCTCTCTGTTAAAATAACTGGCATGACTTATCTCTCCTGACCAGGTTCTGAGTGATGTGATAAGTACAGAGAAACCTAGAATCTGCTTTTATTGTGGTAACTTTCAAGGTCATTGTCCTCACATCGCTGCTGTGTGATCATTACTTAGCTTTAGCAGGTGTATTAGCTTGCTAGGGCTGCCGTAGGTAGTACCACAGACAGGAGTGGCTCAAATAATGGAAATGTATTTTCTCACAGTTCTGAAGGCTAGAAGTCTGAGATCAAAATATCAGCAAGGTTGGTTTCTTCTGAGGTCTCTCTCCTTGGCTGGTAGATGGCCATCTTCCCCCTGGGTCCTCACATGGTCTTTCCTCTGTGCGTATCTCTCCTAATCTCCTCTTCCTAAAAGGACACCAGTCATATTGGATTAGGGCCCACCCATATGACCTCATTTTAACTTAATCACCTCTTTAAAGGTGCTGTCTCCAAATACAGGAAAACCTTGCTTTAGGAGCATAACTCATTCCAGAAATATGCTTGGAATCCAAAGCACCCGTATATCAAAGCGTATTTCAAGAACCATTGGCTCAGTTGTGATCACATGACATTTGGCAACTTCTCGTTGCAAGGCACCACTCATTTATCAAGTTAAAATTTATTAGAAATGTTTGCTCGTCTTGCAGAATACTCGCAGAACAAGTTACTCACAATCCAAGGTTTTACCTGTACAGCCATATACTGAGATCCTGGTGGTTAGGATTTTACCCTGTGAATTTTGGGGAAGACACAATTAAACCCATAACAGAAGGAACTTTTGATCAAGAAAAGGTTTGTGACTCAGGGGTAGCATTTTCTCCTTTTTACAGCTCTGAGGAAGGCTGCATGGTAGACCTTCAGAGACATCTCTTGTAGAAGCTCACAAATCATCCTTTCAATAATTTAGTTCAGGATATTGCTCAAGGTCAAACTCAAGCTCCCTGGTGTATGGAACGTCCTTTCCCTCTCCGCTTGAAAAATCAAAACTCTCTTTTCCAAATTTTGGTATCTCTCCCAGTCTCCAACACTGCTCAGAGTCCCAGAAAATAGACTGGAAGCCAGTCCACAGGCTCTGCTGTGACTGGTGAGTAAATTAAGCAAGGTTTGCTTAACAGGTGCATCCGGATCACGTGTTAATCCATCTCCCTCTGTATGAGCTTCTCTCAGCACAGATGTTAGTTTGGCCTCATCTTTACTATTTATTTTATTTATCTATGGTCTAGGGGAGAAGACGGATGCTATTTCAATTTACTGAAAATTGTCCTACCGGCCATGACATATTGGTCATAATTTACATGAATGTTTCATGAACAATCAACACATACGTAATTAAATACAAAGTTTGCTGAGAACTTGGATTTACAAAACCGAGCCTACCAAATCAGGTTATTAAAACAGTCCGATAGAACTAACAACAGTTTTAAGTGGAGATATGAGTTTTTGTCATCCTTCAAGCCATGAAGGCTCTAAGTACACTCAGATGTCCTCATCGAAGCTTTCCCATGCAGTGTAAGTCTGGATTAAATCGCTTCTTGTCCAGTTCCTCTATTGCATTTTATCCCTCCAGTGTGCCACTAGCCAAAATCTGCCCTGTCATACCATGTTTCTGTGGTGCATTCACGGGAGATCAGGGGCCACGGGTTATTGCAATTATATGCTGCCGGTTCCTCAATACGTGCCTTGTGTAGAGTTGCACTCAAGAAATGCATACAAAAGTCTTTTTTAAAATGTTTATTTTTGAGAGAGTGAGCATGGGCAGGGGAGGGGTGGAGAGAGCGCGGGACAGAGGATCCAAAGCTGGCTCTGCGCTGACAGTGGCAAACCCAATTTGGGGCTGGAATTCATGAACCCTGAGATCATGACCTGAGCTGACGTCCCACGCTCAACCTTCTGAGCCACCCACATGCCTCATAGGAGACTCTTAAATACAGAGAACAAACTGAGGGTTGCTGGAGGGGTGCTGGGTGGGGAATGGGCTAAATGGGTGATGGGCATTAAGGAGGGCACTTGTTGGGATGAGCACTGATTGTTATATGTAAGTGATGAATCACTAAATTCTACTCCTGAAACCCTTATTACACTATATGTTAACTAACTTGGATTTAAACTTAAAAAAGGGGCACCTGGATGTCTCAGTCAGCTGAGCCTTAGACTTCAACTCAGGTCATGATCATGGTTCATGAGTTGGAGACCTGCTTTGGGCTCGCTGCTGTCAGCCTAGAACCCACTTTGATCCTCGGTGCCCCTCCCTCACTCTCACTCTCTCAAAAAGAAACATTTCAATAAATAAATAAATAAATAAATAAATAAATAAATAAATAAATAACTGTTAAAAAAATAAATGTTTAAAAAAATAATTTAAAAAACAAAATATCCCCTACTTATATGCAAATAATTGAATATTTTGTTAGTTGGATAAAATCGTTGCCAAAGGTGAAAAAAAGAAAAAGAAATGGTAATTGAAATCAATTAGATCATAGAGTTTCCTTGGACACCAACTAAGAACAAATACAGCTTGCTTTGTTAATAATTTAGAACTAAAGACTTAGATAATATAGGTACATTTATTCTACTTTACAAAATAGCTGTAGTTAGACCAGATGGCTCTTTTTTTTTTTAAACTCTGTGACAACTCATATTTCTAAGTTTTATAGAAATTAAATTTCAATAAATTAAGCTAAAGTTCCTCAGTAAGTATTATTTAATGGAGGATGTAGTGGGTCCTTTTGTACACGAAGTACCTGGCTATGGGCATAATTACCTTCTGTATAGCTTTTTCTAGCATTTCTCTTCACATATATTTGAAATAATTTATATTGTCTCCTATTCTTTTAAGGACTTGACTGCAGTGTAGATCTTATTTTTAGAGCGGCAGGTAATTGACACATTGAGACTCTCAATTTGATGAAATTCTGTCCTTTAAAAACTAACAATCATAATGATAATAATATGTATGAATCTCTACTTAGTCAAGCACTTTACAAACAACAAATGATTCTATAGAATTCTGGATACCAACGAAGGCTTAGAACCTGGCAATCAGTTCTGGTCAGCCGCTTATTAGTTGTAAACTTGGGCAAATAATGTATTGTGGATAGTTTTCACATATAACAATGGAATGGCACCCGCTTCACAGGGTAACTGAGAGGACCAAGTGAGATGATGTATATAAGTATGCTTTGTAAATGTAAAGTTGTATGTAAACATTAATTGTTGCCGTTATTTAGCAAAGGACACATTTGTGTGTGTCCTCCCTCTGGTCTCGTGATTACTACAAAAATGCCAATAAACAATCTTCTTCAATTTCTTAGTTATTAATATTAACTCTGGTACCTCAATACATAGATGAAATGCCTGTGAGACTTAGTGCATAGAGATGAAAAGATCTCAAGAGGTTGAAAGACTTCAGAAACAGTCCACAGCTTATAATTCTTATAATTCTTATAGTTCTGTATGGTCAATATGACTTATTTACACAATAAGTGATTGTACATTGCTATATGCTTAACCCATGTGTTCCAGACTTCTAACACAAACATGTTACTTGTTTTCTATTTTCTATGCTGCCACAGGCAACAATTTTGCTAAGCTCTCTAACAGTGCACAACCAGAATCTTCTTTCCTCCAATGTCCAATAACTTTCTTCTGTCTGCCCAGTCTTTATAACTGTCTCCTTGAGGTGTTTTCAGCTGTAACTAACAGTCTCCTTAAGGCCCATTCAGATCCCACCTAACCCAGTCTTAAAGCCAATGCCATGTTTTTTGTTTTGTTGTTGTTGTTGTTTTGTTTTGTTTTTGTTTTTGTCATGGAGTCTCCCTACTCCCAGGTTTCACATTTCTGAACCACTTACTGTTACATAACTGCCCCAAAGCACATTGGTTTCACAGGCTTAAAACAACTGCTTTATTATATCCACGTATTTGGTGGGAAAAGGAATTCAGATAGAGCACAATAGGGATGGAGGGATGACTCCTCTCTGCTTCATGATGCCTGGGGCCTCATCTTCAAAGACTTATACATTGAAGGTTCTTAATGATTGGGTAGTAGAATCATCTGGAAGGATATCCATTGACATATTCCATGGTGGTTGCTGATTATTGGCTGAGTTCTCAGGTGGAGACCAATGACAGGCAAGAACAGTTGATCCTACAGTGCACATATGGTACATCATTCTCTTTGTATCCAGTGAGCTCCACGTGCTTCAGCAGCCACTCCATTATAGAAGAGCTCCTGTGATCAGCTTTAGCCAGGAAGTAGCAGCGAGAGGAGTTCAGCTAATCAGGGGAACATTTTTTCCTTAATTTATATTATTATCCTTTTTAAAAAGCCACTAGTCTACAAAATCTAAGATTTTATTATGTCAGATTTAAATGTGGTTGGGTATAAGAAGTTTGACATGTGCCTAATTCTTGCCAATTCTCATTTGTGTCATGTATATAGTTCATTTATTTTTTCAATCCTATAAGTAGAGCTTCTCCCTCTTCCTAAATAGCCCATCTTTAAGGGAAGATGTTGAATTTCAGGGAGATTAAATAACTTGTCTATAGCCACATAATAATTGGTCTACTCAAGATCCTCAGCTACATCTGTCATCATTTTTTTTGTATTATGTGAGAGATTTATTTATCTTTGACAATATTTTTTTTCCATTTCTACTGTAATAGTTACCCTTCTTTGGTTTATCATTTTTATTGACAACTAGATAGCAGACTAATGACCTGGGTGGTCAGTACATGCTATTATTATTTATTCATCGGTGTGATGCTGTCACAGAAGCCAGTGAGAGACTGATGAGAACTGACCCTGCCTCTCTCCTCAGATTTAATTGTACTTGGATTGTATTTGAAAAAGTAGCACTATGAGAGATTTAGGGCTCACAATGTTTGAAAGGAAGCAGTAAAGAAAATGGTAGGTAGGTATTTTGCTTATTAAATGTTACATTCAAGATAATTTCCTATTGATACTTGTTGACATTCTCAGAACAGTTCTTGAAAAAATAAAAGATGTTTGAGAAAATTTGGAAATCAAGAGAAGGAATGGATTTATCGGGATAAGATTCTGTAGATTGAATGGACTATATGATTTTGTAGCATGTAAGCAGGTATTTAATATACCTTTTCACAAAGTTAAGGGTCTAAAACATCCTCGATGTATGGATGTGTAATTTGGAAGAGACAATACTAAGAATTTTGAATGCTTTTCTAAGGACAGTGGGAACCTAAGTATTTTAAACAGGGCAAAAACATCATAATTTTTTAAAAGAGAATTCTGATCGGGTAGAGAATGAAGTGAATAAGGTAGGGATAGAGTGGACAAAAAGGGGAAATCAAATGTGGGATCATCCATAGTGGTCTAGATGAGCAGTACTGTGGCTTGGATATAGGTGATGGCAAAGGGTGAAAGGAGATAGAAATAATTTGCAGAATCAATAGTACTTGGTGATCGATTAGAAATATAGTATGAGAAAAGCAGGTGTCAGGAACAACTCCACGGTTTCAGACATGTGCAACTGGGCACAAGGTGGTGCCATTTACTAAAATAGAGATTGTAAAGAGAAGAACAAGTTCGGATGCTAGTAGTCAATATCATGAGTTCAATTTTAGGTATATAAAGTATAAGATGCCCATGAGGCATGCATTATTTGCAGGAATTTATAACAGTTCAGATTGCACCAGACGTATCTATCTTCTTCTATTCTCCATTGAGCATTGATCTTCAATGTGTCATGCTGGCTTATAACCTACATGAATCCATGCTGTATTACTCTTTGCTTTAATAGGTCAAAGCATGAAAATATCAGTGTATATTCCTATGAAAAGCAAAGTGCTGAGCCTGGTAATGTTGAGAGAGTGGTATAGGCTGGAATTCTGAGTCAAGAAATAATCCAAGTTCACTTTCCTAAGATCTAGAGGTGAATCATTAACAGATTAGCCTTCTAGCCAAGCTTAATAAGGGGGGAGACTATTCGGAAAAAATGGCTGGGATGGGTTACTGACTTCAGGACCCCAACAGCTAGGAGGACAGGAGTAAGAGATGTTCCTCTGCTTAACAATAATTCCTGAATGTATTCCTGTGTGACAGAACTGCCACCACTGTGGCTAATAGCTTTCTTTCTTCCCCTCACATTTCTTCTTTGTCTCAAAGACTTCTGATGGCTTTCTTTCTCATTCAGAGGAAAGGCCAGTTTCTTTCCATGACTGAAAGATCCCATGGAGTCTGACCCTTGCTGTCCATCCACTACTATGCCCCACTGTAGTTGCTTTCATTCAGTTCACTACATGAACATGAACTTCCTTGATTTCCTCAAGTTAGCCAAGCCTGCACCTGTTTCAGGACCTTTGTATTTGCTGTTTCTTCTGCCTAGTGCACAATTCCCCTTGTGCATGGCTGCCTCTTGCACCTTCACTCAATGTCCCTCATGAGATAGGGTTTTCCCGATCATCTGTGTAAATTAGTGCCTTTCCTCTATACTCTATACCCTTGTCTGCTTATCTTCATATCACTTATCACTACCTGATGTGTATTTACTTATTTGATTTTTGCCCCTCCTCCCCACCACCCCGTATAGAATGTAAGCTCCTTTAGGGAAAGGATTTGTTTTGTTCACCACTGTATTTCCTGTTCATAGAACAAATCCTAGCACAAAGTAGGTGCCCCCAAAATATTCACTGAATGAGTTTTTAAATAAGTATTGGATGAGTGGATTGCTGGAAACTGCAAAGATGTGCCAAGGAACCTGAAGACCACTGCCTGCCCATTCTGATTATTAGAATTCTAATACTGTGTCAAAATTGCCATGTAGAAGTTTCATTCCGGGGCCCGAAGTTTCATTGATTGATTGATTTTTTTTTAATGTCATTGCAAAAGTTGATGAGTTGGCTCTGAACCAATAGGCATACTTATTATTTTTTAAGTAGCCCATTGATTCTCTCTTTGTGTTCTTGGTGTTCCTGCCCCATTACTCTATCAACACTGGCCTGTAAGTAAAAAATCCACCAATTTAAAGAAAAGGGTCAATAGATTTGTTATTTCCATATAACAACCAGCAGATGGCGCTATTGTAACAGCATCTTGATTCTCGTTTTCAGCTTGTCCAGAGAAGAAGAATGTCAGATAAATGCCAACATTTTCCGGAAGTGGAAATTTCCGGATTTTAGCCGGTTTAGTGCCAAGGTAAGGAACATCGTCGTGCTATTTCTGGTACATAGTGACAACTGCTTAGTGTGTAGGTCTCACACGAGCCCAGAGCAAGTTTCTCATTTTCTCAAATGTTGTGGAATTGACTACTCAAGGCCCATCACTCACGAGCTTAAGGAAATGCGAATTGTAGTTTCAGCTCCTACCTGTTTCACTCTTTAGATGCGGTCTTCATCCTTAAATAATGTCTGCTTGGGTGGTCATTTGAGCTGCTTTGATGTTAAAACCTGTAATTTATGCCCCTCTGTTGAGATTCTTTTAGGCAAAATCAGAATCTAAAAGTAACTATAAGGCACCTGGGTGGCTCAGGTCATGATCTCATGGTTGGTGGGTTGGAGCCCCTATCAGGCTCTCTGCTGTTAGCCATGAGCCCACTTCAGATCCTCTGTGTGCCTCCCTTTCTGTCCCTCCCCCCCCCTCTCAAATATAAATAAACATTAAAAAAGGATCTAAAAATAACTAAAAGTAGAAGATATTTGTCAAATTTGCATTGAAATACAGAGACTGTGGAGCATGAGAGAATACATCATCTCTTAAGATAGACAAAATGAAATTTTTATTCTGACTTCATTGTTTTCTGACTATTTGACTTTGGGCACAATACTTAGCTTCTCCGGCTCTCAATTTCTTCATTTATAAAATGTCAATAAAGAAACCCATATTTCAGAGTGGTTGCAAGCATTAATACTCAGGGAACCATTACCACATTCGTTTTTATTTGTTTTTGTTTGTTGTTAACAAATGTATGTTTTATAGAGCATTGTATATTAACCCAGGAGCCCCAAACTCCCATTAGAACAACATATATTTGAGAAGTCCGTGTGTTGGGAACATTTTATGAGGGATCCGATAGATGTAATTTGGTTGGGTGTAGACGAGAGGAATTGTTGTTTTAAACAGAAGGATCTGGTCGAGGAGAAAAAAAAAGATACGAATGAGTAAGACCCGCTTGCTTGTTAATAACAGCTCCATGCTATGACTAGGGCAATATCTAAATTACTGTGGCCACTCTGGCAAACCACCTGTCTAGATAGACCAAGGACAAAAAAAAAAGAAAGAAAGAAAGAAAGAAAGAAAGAAAGAAAGAAAGAAAGAAAGAAAGAAAGAAAGAAAGAAAAAGAAAATGACCAAAAGGACTTGGGAGTCACCAAAAGATATCACAGAGTTCGCACACTTCATTGATGGGAATCCCCATGGCATTGTACTAAATGATCTGGTTTATGAACTCCAAAACTATGACATGCAATCAAGAATGAAGGGACAAGAATGAAAGGATAGAAGCTCCTAGAGATAGATATCGTAATGAAACAGAAGAAAAGTGCTCTCAACCTGAGACTGAGGAAGAAAACAGAAATAAAGTTTAAAAATTAGTGGCAACAGGGGCACCCCGGGTGGTTCAGGAGGTCAAGCGTCCGCTTCAGCTCATGTCATGATCTCACCGTTTGTGAGTTCGGGCCCCGCCTTAGGCTCTCTGCTGTCAGCACAGAGACTGCTTCACATCTTCTGTCCCCCTCTCTCTCCTCTCCTCCCTCTCCTGTTTGTTCTCTGTCTCTACACGCCCCCCAAATACAAAAAAAAAAAAAAAAAGTAAAAGAAACAAAAATAAAAATTAGTGGCAGGAAACCTCAAATCCTGTGCTCCAGAGCTGTTTAAGTATGCCTGTTCGATTCGCCCTGAGAGCCTCATTGTATAACAAACAGCACAACACAACCACTGGTGTGCAGAGGGATGCCCCCAGTTTGAGTAGTGTGTGTGTAGTTTGGAACAATGTTTAGGGTTTTAAGTGGTAAGCATCATTTATTTGATAACTCAGCTTAATGAAACATATTAATTTTCTCCTGATTCTGACTTTTAAATGGTTTCTGATTTTTAGAAATAATCCTTGCAGAAAGATGCCATAAATTTTTAATTAATAACTTTAAACCTTCTGATTCATTCATGTTTATGTTAATCTAATGTTTACTGAGTTTATTTTATATGTGAGACACTGTCGGAATGTACCAAGAGGTCTGATCTCTCCTTATTTTTAAGAATCCTTTTTCCTTGAGAAGAAAAATGATATCCATGTAGATACAATTTATGCACTTTTCTGCACTTTGGGACAACTACTTAGAGCAAGCCGAAAGAGCACAAAGTAGCTAACAAATCCCATTGTCCCTAACCGTCTCTTTCATAATTGATACAACAAATGAGAAAATGTAAGTGTAACATATTGTGAAGCTGAGCTTATAAGAAATACAAAAAGAGATGAAGGAAATATTTACCCAATGAAAACAAATATGCAAACAAGTATTTTTTAAGTGGCTATTATCAAAGGTAGGTGATAAATAAACTTTTTAATAAAAGTATATGAAAACGCTAATCCTTTTTAATGGATTCAAACTTACTGTTTCCAGTATTTGTAATACATCACCATAAATGAGTTACAATATCCAAGGCTAAATTCATCCCATTGGAAACAAGAAGAGTTCTGTTTAGATGACACATGAAAAGATCAATCCAAATTCAGCCTGAGAGTTTTTTCCTCATTGTTTCTATGCTTAATGGTGATTCTTAATTTGTGGAGAGTTGAGAACAGACTCAATTATCAATTTTGAGAAATACATTTGTCACTGCCTATCCTCTCCTTTGTTGACTTTCACTTGCATCAAAATGTTTTTGTGGCTAGAGCAGAGCTGAGCTCTGTAAGCCTCAATAGAATATATATATATATATATTTTTTTTTTCAAAGTTTATTTATTTATTTTGAGAGAGAGAGAGAGAGAGAGAGAGAGAGAGAGAGAGAATGAGTAGGGGAGGGGCAGACAGAAAGGAAGAGAGAGAATTACAAGCAGGCTCCGCGCTCAGTGCAGAGCTCCATGCTGGGCTCTATCTCACAACCATGAGATCATGACCTGAGCCCAAATCAAGAGTCGGTCACTTAACCAACTGAGCTACCCAGGGCACCCTTCAAAATATACAGGGGAATTAGGTTACTAAGTCAATGAGCACTTTATGAACATAGAATCTAATAGACTCTACATCAATACGCTCAATGGTATTTGTACATATCCCACACACCACAATCTTGTCTTGAGATGTATGTGAGAAGCTAATGCCATTGAATTAGCTTCTGGATATATATCCAGATATATAGATATTCCATTAATGTCCCCAACAATCTCAGGTATTGCAATCATCTTTTTATGGATGATTAAACTATCATTCAAACAATTTAAGTGACTTTTCCCAGCTTACCCAGTTGGTAAATGGCCAAAGTGGGATTTAAATTCTTTTGAATGATTTCAAGGCTCATGCACTTTCTACAAGTACTATTTGATTCCTTGTAATACCAAATTTGTAAATTGAACTTGAATATAGTAAAGCTCTACTATGTTTAAGTATGACCTTCTGTGACCTGCATCAACCCTAGGGAGAAGCTAAGAAGATAGTTTACCTTTCTACATTTCTTTCCAACATATCCCTCATCTTGCTGCCCACACAGATATTTAGTTAATAATTCCTGTTTCCATCTAGTTGCCCATTTCCCTACCTCTATCCCTTCCTCTTTTGTATTTGTTTCTTTAACACATCCATTCATTTTTTAAATTGCCTGTAAGTGCTCTTTTGTTAAAAATCAACTTTATTTTTTTAGAGCAGTTTTAGGTTCACAGAAAAATTGAATAAAGTATACAGAGATCTCCTGCCTTCACTCATGCATAGCCTCCCTCATTATCAAAATTCCACACCAGAATATACATTTGCTATAATTGATGAGCCGACATCGACACATCATTATCGCCCAAAGTCTGCAATTTACTTTAGGGTTCTCTCTTGGTGTTGTATATCCTATGAGCTTGGACAAATGTATAATGACATGTATCTACTATCATATTATCACATGGAGTATTTTCGTTGGCTTAAAAATCCACTGTATTCCACATATCCATTCTTCTTCTCTCTCACCTCTAACCCCTGGTAACCAACTGACCTTTCTACTGTCTCCATAGTCTTGCTTTTTCCAGAATGTCATATATCCCTTCCTCTGTTTATCCACTGTATATTGCACTTAACTCAAGGCTCCTCCCCCCACCAAAATTTGGGACACTATGGCATTCCAGAGATGGAAAAGGTTTTGGACAGAAGAGCCTTTTTCTTTGCCTATGAGGTAGCTAAATGTGTTAAGCACTCACTACACCTGTCACTTTGTATATATATTTATACATTAAAACTAATAACCTGTGGGGCATTATTTAAGATTCCTTTTATCAAGTAAACAAGTACCTGGCTATTAAAAATATTAACCCCGGGGCACCTGGGTGGCTCAGTTGGTCAAGCATCTGACTCTTGATACTGGCTCAGGTCATGATCTCACGGTGTGTGGGTTCGAGCCCCAAGTCAGGCTCTGCACTGACAGCTTGGAACCTGCTTGGATTCCCTCTCTCCCTGCCCTTTCTCTCTCTGCTCCTCCCCTCTCTCACACATTCTCTCTTTCTCTCTCTCTCAAAATAGATAAACTTAAAAAAATAACCCCAAGATGATGTCTGTGGCCTAAATTGTGAATAACATATCACAATGTTTGTCTCAAATTTTCTTGTATGATCATTTAGAACTCTCATTTTGTTTTTTATTTTTTATTTTTATTTTTATTTTTTTTTAAATTTTTTTTTCAACGTTTTTTGTTTATTTTTGGGACAGAGAGAGACAGAGCATGAACGGGGGAGGGGCAGAGAGAGAGGGAGACACAGAATCGGAAACAGGCTCCAGGCTCCGAGCCATCAGCCCAGAGCCTGACGCGGGGCTCAAACTGAGGGACCGCGAGATCGTGACCTGGCTGAAGTCGGACGCTTAACCGACTGCGCCACCCAGGCGCCCCTCATTTTGTTTTTTAAAGAATGTTTAAACTGTATGTTAAGTCCACATGCAATATATTGATAGTGGCTAAGTTTTTGTTATTATCTACACTTTAAAAAAGACCCCAAAGCTTAACAACTCTTCCTGTGAGTGCTACATTGAGAACAGAAGACCCAACTCTTTATGGCTATCTAGGTACTAGAAATTTTAATCATTTACCATGTTTGTTATTTATTTTCTCTGGTAGCATATAAACTCCATGAGGACAGTAATTCTCACATGTTTCATTTATCACAATAAGCTCCAATCCTAAACCAGTGCCTGGTGCATAAATTCTCAGTGACTGTTTGTTGAATGAACGAATTTCCCTTGTTTCTTTCAGTGATTTCCTGATAGGACACATTTTCTCGGTATTTTGATATACTGACTTTTATCTTTTGGCAATACTTTAGTTTGTCAATGATATTTCTCAGATGGGGTTACCTTGGTAATAATGTTTAAGCACCCAGAACTAGCACAAACGTGTTACTGGTTTACCAATGAAGCCTCTGCACTTAGAGTTTGTGTTCTGTTTATATTTAAAAGCCTTTTCAGTTATTAGCTGGACTTGGACCACAAGATGAAATGGGAGTGCACGGTGGACGGAAATACTCAAATCGATTTTGCAGTCACCATTGTGATAGCTTGAATGATTGCTTTGGCTTAAACATTTGAGGCATTGTATCTATTTATATAAATGATTTACTTTAACTTGAAGGATATTTGGGGTCTTTATTGGCAGGGAGAGATGACAGTCAAAGCTACAAATCATCTGATCCCAAGAATACCCTACTTTGTATTTGCCCTTCAGCTTTCTTAGTTTACTTCTCAATATTGGGGGATGGTTTGCATAATTTGCCATTTTGATCATATGTTTACTAACAGGGTATTCCTCTTAGCAACACTTTAATCAGGGGTCTGGAGACATCAGGGGGATATATGACCATTTATGTGACAATGCTGCTCTATTTTATCTCATTTCCAGTCCTTACATGATCTAGGACCATCATCTGTTGCAAAACCTCTACAGAACATAAGTTGTTTCTCTAGTAATTCAACGAGAACAGAACCTCGGTGTAATAAACGTTCACACACAAAAAATAAAATTCATGAATTGAACTGAACTAAAAGAGCATTTCATTCTCCCACGCACTGGCATTTCAGAAATTTATTTGATGTCTTTCTAACTTTTCAGTCATCATTGGACTTTATTTTTCATATAGTGCTTGCAGTTTAGTACCCAAACTGCTTATATCCGTGAAGTGAATACCATTTAGGATCCAGAGCTACTGAGCCATCTTAAATTACTAGCTATTTGCTGAAAACTTGAAAATTCTTATTTAAGGCCAGCTCTTTTATTTTTAAAAATCTTTGCTTTAAAATAAGGAAAAATTTGGAGTATAAGCATATTCAATTCTTTATTTTTCCTAACATAAAATCAAAAATTAATATTTATTAAATCTGTGACAAGTATTCCAATATGGTTTGGCTTCAGCAAAAAATAAGATTTATAAGCTTCAAAAAAAAGAATTTATTTTACCCCTATCCTCCACTCTAAAAGAAGTTTAGAAAATGAGAGGAATAAAAAGACCTGATGACTTTTAAATAAAATAAAAATCCCTACACTTGGATATGTCAAAATTTTCCCTTTGTGGGGGGCGGGTCTTACAACACCTCCCAATACAGTCTCCTTAAGACCTATAAAAATTCTAAAAAAAAAAAACAAAATTAAAGCAGTTATTCTTTAATATTAGGAAAACTAAAGTATTCACACTTCTCTAGAATCCAATTTTTGAGAGCAAATTACATCATGAACTTTGACCTAATATGGTTATGCTTCTCTTCTCTTCATCCAAACTCCACTTACATTTTAGATAAATCTATTTAAGACTTTATTTTTGAGGAGCAGTGTAGATTTACCACAAAATTGAGAGGGTGGTTCAGAGATTTCCCATATATCTTCCATCCCCACATATATGTAGCTTCTGCCATTATCAATACCCCTACCAGATTGGTACTTTTTTTTCTTTTTTTAAAGTTTACTCATTTATTTTGAGAGAGCGAGGGCACACGTGCGAGAGAGAGAGAGAGAAAGAAAGAAAGAAAGAAAGAAAGAAAGAAAGAAAGAAAGAAAAAGAAAGAAAGAGAAACAAAGAAGAGCAGAGAGAGAGGGAAAGAGAGAGAGTCCCAAGCAGTTTGATAGATTTGGGGCTGTCAAACCCCAGGAACCAGGAACCCAGGAATTGTAAAATCATGACCTGAGTCGAAACCAAGAGTCAGATACTTAACTGACAGCCACCTAGGCGCCCTGGTACTTTTTTTTTTCTCAACCAAGGATAAACCTGCATTGATATATTGTAATCACTCCAAGTCCATAGTTTACTTAGGGCTCACTTTTGGTGTACTACGGTCTATGGATTAGATAATAACATATATCCATCATTATAATATCACAATGGAATAGTTCCACTGTCTTAAAAACCCTCTGTGCTCTGCCTATTCTTATCCCCCCCCCAGCTCCAACCCCTCCCAACATCTTTTGTTTTTTCCATAGTTTTGTCTTTTTCAAAGTGTCACAGAGTTGGAATCACATAGTATTTAGCCTTTTCAGATTGGTTTCTTCCACTCAGTAATTATGCACTTAAGGTGCCTTGCATTCAACGCTTAATAACTGATTTTTTAATTTCTCAAAAATTTTTACATACTTAACAAACCATTGCTAACTTACTCCTCCAGAGGGCAGTATGATCGTGTCAGTGGACATAACAGAGTAAGCCTGCAGAAAATAGGACTGATGAAATCCAATGCTATTAAATAACAAGACGCTGCATCTTTTGCTCATTTTCTTTCCTGTCAGTCTCAAGGAGAAAGTCACACACAGCAGATCTCATAAGGGGATCATACAAAAGTGACAAGAGGCATTTTGTTAGCATAATAGTTAAGGAAAGCTAAAACATGGAAAACAAAGTTTTCAAGGAAACACGTTGTTCCAAATAACTAAAAAAAAATCCTCTCTCATGCCTTTATTCCCTGTGAAAACACCTGCTCTTTCTTGAAAGTTCCTGTGTCAGATGCATTTTTTCAGGAAACTTTCCTAACTCTTGAGTTCTGGATCGATACACTTCTTATGTACTCTTAGAGCATCCTGTATCACTTGTACTCAATTATTTCTCACATTGAATTAATTATTGTTGTTTACTTTTCTATCCAACACACTACACAATAAGTTCCACAAGGGTCTCCGTCAGCTCTATATGTGCATGGCCTATTAAAGTATTTGGCACATAGTTTCTTCTCAATAAGTATTTTATAAAGAAAGGAAACAATTAACTACTACATGGATTTAATTATACACACTCTTTAATAAATTAAACAAAGAGTCCATTAGACCGAGGTGTCTCTAATGCCAACGTGCCCTATGTAAGAAAACCGAGATCTAAGCCTATAAAGGCCTCAAGGTTATGAAATCAAAATGCTAAGGACAACCGGTTGCATATAGCCAACTAGACTTTAAACTGCACGTATGTTTGTTTTGTTTTGACTCTGGGTAAAAGAGAAGTAAAAAACCCCAAACAAAACCATATATCTATGTATGTGTATAGATATAGATATAGATATAGATATAGATATAGATATAGATATAGATATATAGATATATAGATATATATATGTATATATATGTGTATATGTATATATATATGTGTGTGTATATGTGTGTATATGTGTGCATGTGTGTATGTGTGTTTATATGTGTGTGTATATATTTGTGTGTATGTGGGTGGGTGTGTGTATATGTGTGTGGGAAGGTGTGGGCTGTGAGTTTGTGGGTGTGTGTGGGGGGGTGTGTATATGTGTGTGTTGTATCTATGTGTGTATGTGTGTGTGTGTGCGTGTATGTGTGTGTATGTGTGTGAGTGTGTGTGTGTGTGTGTATGTGTGTGTGTTTGTATGTATGTGTGTGGGTGGGTGTGTATATGTGTGTGTGTGTGTGTGTGTGTGTGTGTGTGTGTGTTTCCGTACTTGCAAGTCATCATGAGTTAGTAGTTTAAAATTGATCCCAGGTGCCTGGCAAAAGAAAATGCAAATGCTTTCCGGGAGAAGGCATCATAAACACTCAAGCATAAAAAGTAGAAAGTAAAATAGTGTTCTAAGGAACTTGACTTAATGATTTAAAAAATGGAATTAATTTCACAAAAACCACAGGTATATAAATTAATTTAACAATAAAGAACATAAAAGTATGAGCTTTTGTATCTTAAAACAAAAAAATCAAACCTGGGGCACCCGCGTGGCTCAGTGGGTTAAGCATCCGACTTTGGCTCAGGTCATGATCTCACGGTTCATGGGTTTGAGTCCCACATGACACTCTGTGCTGACAGCTCAGAGCCTGGAGCCTGCTTTAGATTGTGTGTCTCCCTCTCTCTCTGCCCCTCCCCTGCTTGTGCTCTGTCTCTCCCTGTCTATCAAAAATAAATAAATGTGAAAAAAAATCAAACCAGAAATGGAAAGTATGATACATAAAAAAAGACTGTTAAAATAACCAGGAAACTTTAATAATAAATTAATCTAAAAAGGAAAACAAATTAATAGTTGCTATTCAAGTTTCAGTAGAAGAGTTGCCTAGCAAATTAATCTGAAATGAAGAAAAAGTGCACTAGAGATACATGTGAAGAGACTACTTGGAAAGCAGGACAGTGACATATGCACATGGAGAATATGAAAAGATAAAAAGAAAAGAAATAATAAGGTCTAGCATACCTTTAATTGTAGTTTCAGAAGGAGAGAAAAGGATATGTCAAAGAAGCAATATTTGAAAAGTTAGTGGGTCAGAATTTTCTAGAATCCATGCAAAATCTCATTCTTCAGATTTAAGACAAACTAATAACTGTCAATCATCATAATAAAAGGAAATCCACAATAGACATGTCATATTGCAACTGTTACACATCAAAGACAGAAGACCTTAAAAGGAGCTGTAGTGGGGCACAGGGGTGGATGTAGCAGGGGGCCACTTAAGCTACAAAAGAATGATAATTGCCACATGGCTGATTTCTCAACAGCAACAATAGAAGCTGAGAGAAGGTATGTTAATATCTTCAAAATACTGAGGAAAAAATAACTATCAACCTAAATTTTTATAAACAGTGCAACTATCATTCAAGAATAATAATGAGACGAACGTATTTCCAGGCCAAGGACAACAACTGATGTGGGAGGGGCTTTCCAGTTCCAGTTTAGCCAAAAATGGTCAACTAATTCCTCTGCTTGTTCCTTTGCCCCTTATCACTTCCAAAGGAACTAGAGAGAGAACATGAAGAAAGCTGGAGTGACGGCTGGAACTGGAGGCTTCTTGTAGCCAGTGGCTGTGTAGAGAGGAGTAGACTTTACCCAGGGTAGGAGGCAGCCTATCAAGAGTGTAAGAATATATAATTTTCTTTTAAATAGGAAAGAAAGTGGACTGTTGGAAAGATGTTCTTGCTTCTCCCAGCTCTTGACTTGGGACCTAGTGCCTAACCCACACCTGTCTGGCCTGAACCTCTGATCCAGGTCCCCTCAAGGGTAAAATCAGGGAAGCTGGGAAGTCATTTGCGCGTGAGATACTAGAAAATAGTTAGAGGGGAATGACTGTAGTTTTGGGTTCATAAAGCTCCCCATCTATATTCGTTTCTATTGCTGCCTAACAGTAGTATGGTTAAACTATCCACATTTGTTATCATTTCATAGTTTTCTGTAGGTTGGGAGTCCAAGCTTGGGGTGGCTGGGTCCTCTGAAAGGCCATAGTCAAGGAACTAGTTGGTGCTGAAGTCTCATCCGAGGCTCAGCTGCAAAGAAGTTTTTTAATCATTTCACCATGATCTAATTTGAGCAGTTCAAGATTGATGGATATTGAGATTTGTTTCTATCTTTTGCTATTACTGACAACAGGACAATGAATATCAGTGTACTTAAGTCACTTTAAATACGTGTGAGCCTATTTGTAAGATATATTTCTACATATATAGAACTATGAGGTCAAAGGGAATATACATTTGTGTTTTCATATATACATATGAAGTTTTCTTTCATATACTACACTTTATAGCCCTGTCAGTAATGTCTTAAAGCATCTAGAGCCCATGAATTTTTCATAAAAGTGTGTCAGCAAACTTTTGAATTCTTGCCTATCCAGCAGGTGAAAAATAGTACCGTGATTTATTTTTCTTTTTCGCATTTCTTTTTTGATGAGGTTGAACACTTTTTATATTTTATGTGTTTATAATTTTATCTGTCTTTTTACAGTTAACCTTATGCTAACTTACATCTTGAGTACTTTCTTTCTTATGAAATCTCTGTCCATCTCCTAATTCTGTTTTTCTACTTGTCTGTTAGACTTCTATGATGTAATTTCTGAATTCTTTTTATGTTAGAGAGACGAGCTACTCTCTGGATATGGACTACAAATTTTTAACCTATTTGTCATTCGTCTTTTGCCTTTTATGCTTTGCCATGCAGAAACTTTTTGCTCTTGTGTATCAAATCTGTAAATCTTCTCTTTTATGGCATCTGAACTTGGAGTCTTATTTTGAAATTTAGCTACCACCCCAAGGATATAAATTAGTCAATTCATAGTAAAAATATGGCTTCATATTTTTTAGTGGAAATTTAAGTGATTAATCAATCCATTTGGAATTTGTTCTGGTGTATAATGTGAAGTATGGATTCAATTTTTATTTTTAGAAGGCTATCCAATTGTGCTAACATGATTTATCAAATAAAGCATTATTTCCCCCTTGATCTGAAATGCTATTTTTATAAGGTACTGAACTCCTGAATATATTTTGATTTATAGTATGAATTTTTCTGTTTTTGTATCACATTGTGTTAAACGTGGAGAGTGCACTGTATGTTTTAATATAGGCTATGACTAGTTTATCTTATTGTCCTTCCTTTTTCAGACTTTTTTATCTATTCATGTTTATCTTCCACTACAAATTTAGAATTTGGTTAAAAAAAAACCCTCTTCATTAAACTTCGTGAGATCACGTTATGTTTTTATTGGGATCTCACTTTATTGTATTGATTGGAGTTTATCTAAGTGTTCTTTTGTATCATTCAGAAATGATTTAAAGTTATTCATATTAAGTCTTCAATATTTTTAAATTTTTCGAGACATTTTTCTCTTTTCTGTTGCTATTGCATATGATTCTTATTCCAATTAGATCTTCTGGTTTATACTAGTGAGTTTTTATATCATTATCAAAATTATTCTGATCATATAATAAAATCATACTTTTTTCTGTAAGTATTTCTATTTTAGTCCTTTTATTTTTTTCTATGCACATATACCTATTTCTACTTACTTAGAATTTTATGTGCTTACAATTTTGTCTGTCTTTTTACAGTTAACCTTATGTTACCTTATGTCTTGAGTATTGCCTCTAGTTAAATACCCTTTGAAAAATGATTTTTGAATGCTTATATAATATTCTGTCATGAATAGTTTTAAACATTAGTTTATTTATACATATTTCCAACTTTTCCTTTTACAAATAATGCTGTAATCCAGCTTGTATCAAATTTCTTGTATGTATTTCTGATTCCTTTTTAGGATAAATTCCCAAGGAAGAAATTATAAATGGGTTAAAAATACAATATTCTAAAAGTCTTTAATATATATTGCCAAATTTATTTCCAAAAAAGTTTATCTAGTAGTTTGTATTTTTGTTAGCTGGAAGTAAAAGTTTCCAGAAACATCAAGATTTGTGACATTAGTGAAATTTGAGTGGAAAATAATAGTGAGCACTCTCTGCCAGGCACTGTGCTAAATGCTTCATATAGAATAACCCACGTAATTCCCCTATAATCAGATGAAGTAAACAATTTTACTATCCCCATTTTACACTGAGGCACTGAGAGATTAAATCACTTACCTCAGGCCGCATATCTAGTTAAGGGCAGAGCTGCGTTTGAAGCCAGATATTCTGGCATCAGTCTGCTTTTAACTGCTCTACTATGCTGCTTTTGTATAAGGCTTGCCAATCTTTTTTTGTTATGGCACACATGTAAAAAACGAGTATTTCTGTAGCACCCTGGGATAAATATAAGACAATGCTTGAGCCTGGAGGCTATTTGTCCGATCAGTAACTAGCAGATATCTGCCTATAGCCAGATCTCCACCTGACCTTTCTGAGAGCCGGGGGAATTAATAATTGGTATACCTATAACCTATTATCAGCACACTGCTTAGGAAGAAGCTCGCTTTACGGCAGTGTGAAATCCCTTAAAACTTCAACTTAATAGTAGCAATGACATATGTAAGCTTGGCAATTGTAAATAATGCTGCAATGAACATAGGCTGCATATATCTTTTCAAATTAGTGCTTTTATTTTCTTCAGATAAATATCCAAAAGTGGCTTTGCTGCATCACATGATTGTTCCAATTTTAATTTTTTGAGGAAGCCCTGTACTGTTTTTTTCATAGTGCCTGCACCAATTTACATCTCACCAACAGTGTACAGGGGTTGTCTCTTCTCCACATCCTTGCCAACTTTTGCTATCCCTCGTCCTTTTGATACTAGGCAGGCTGACAGTGTGAGGTGGTATTTCAGTGTGGTTTTGATTTGCATTTTTCTGATGATTAGTGATTTTGCACAGCATTTCGCTTGTCCGTTGTCCATCTGTATGTCTCCCTTAGAAAAATGTTTATTCAGGTCCTCTGTGGATATTTAAAAATTTTTTTTACATTGATTTATTTTTTTTTTTAATTTTTTTTTCAACGTTTTTTATTTATTTTTGGGACAGAGAGAGACAGAGCATGAACGGGGGAGGGGCAGAGAGAGAGGGAGACACAGAATCGGAAACAGGCTCCAGGCTCCAAGCCATCAGCCCAGAGCCTGATGCGGGGCTCGAACTCACGGACCGCGAGATCGTGACCTGGCTGAAGTCAGATGCTTAACCGACTGCGCCACCCAGGCGCCCCAACATTGATTTATTTTTGATAGAGAGAGACAGAGCACAAGTTGGGAAGAGGGAGAGAGAGAAGGAGACACAGAATCTGAAGCAGGCTCCAGGCTCCAGGCTCTGAGCTGTCAGCACAGAGCCTGACGCAGGGCTTGAACTCACAAACTGTGAGATCATGACCTGAGCCGACGTTCGACGCTTAACCGACTGAGCCACCCAGGTGCCCCCTTCTGTGGATATTTTTAATCAAATTTGTTTTTTGTTTGTCTGTTTGGTATAGAGTTGTAGGGAGTTCTTTATGTATTTTGTATATTAACCCCTTTTCAGAGATATAATTTGCAAAAATCTATTCAGGAGGTTGCTGGTGGTTTCCTTCACTGTGCAAAAGCTTTTTGGTTTGATGTAGTCCTCACTCTTTATTTTTTCTTTTGTTTCCTTTGCCTGAGGAGACAGATCCAAAAAAAAAAAATGTTCTACTGATGTATAAGAGTTTACTGCTTATGTTTTCTTTTAGGAGTTTTATAGTTTTAGATCTTAGGTTTAGGTCTTTGAGTTTATTTTTGTAGATGGTATAAAAGTGGCTCAGTTTTATTCTTCTGTATGTGGCTGTTCACTTTTCTCAACACCATTTATTGAAGAGACTGTCTTTTCACCACTGTATATTTTTGCCTCTTTTGTCATAGATTAATTGACCAGATAAACATGGGTCTATTTCTGGGCTTGTTCTTCTGTTCCATTGATCTATGTGTTTTGTTTTGTGCCAGTACCATACTGTTTTAACCACCACAGTTTTGTAGAATAGTTTGAAGTCTGGGAGCAGGATACCTTCAGCTTTGTTCTTCTTTCTCAAGATTTCTTTGGCCATTTGGGGTCTTTTGTGATTCCATACAAATTTTAGAATTATTTGTTCTAGTTCTATGAAAAATGTTATTGGTATTTTGACGAAGACTGCATTGAATATGTATATTGGGTCGTATGGAAATTTTAACAATATGGATTTCATGAGCATGAAGTATCTTTCCATTTATACAATCTTC
Source organism: Panthera pardus (assembly GCF_024362965.1). Lineage (NCBI taxonomy): Eukaryota > Metazoa > Chordata > Mammalia > Carnivora > Felidae > Panthera > Panthera pardus. The sequence continues at coordinate 50,713,489 of NW_026527002.1, forward strand.
AATTTCTTTCATTAATGTCTTAGAGTTTTCAGAATACAGGTCTTTCATCTGCTTGATTAAATTTATTCCTAGGTCTTTTATTCTTTTTGATACAGTTGTAAATGGGATTGTTTGCTTAATTTCTGTTTACTGTTTCTGATATTTCCATAGTAACTTTTTTTGTATCTTCTATATACCGCCCCTTACTGAAGTATCTTATTTCATATGAAGTATCATATTCATCTTATGTGTGTGTGTGTTTCTTTCAAGTATTACAGTCTATATACATTGAGAGTTTTAATTTCTCCTTTATGATTTCCTTATGTATAGTGTTTTTGTTTTGTCTAATTTTATTATTTTGTAATTCTAGAACAATGAATAATATTTTTGATAGAGGATGGTCTTATTTTGATAATGATTTTAGTGGAAATGTCTCTGATATTTTCCATTAAGAATGTTGGCCTTTGGGGGCACCTGGGTGGGTCAGTTGGCTAACTATCCGACTTCAGGTCAGGTCATGATGTCATGGTTCCTGGGTTCAAGCCCCCCATTGGGCTGTGTGCTGACAGCTCAGAGCCTAGAGCCTGCTTTGGATTCTGTGCCCTGCTCTGTCTCTGCCCCTCCCCCACTTGCACTCTGTGTCTGTCTCTCTCTCAAAAATAAATAAATATTTAAAAAAAAATTTTTAAAGAAATTTGGCCTTTGGATTGAGAGAGTGATCATGTTGAGGAAGAGTCTGTATATTCTTAGTGTATTAACAGTTTTTATCAAGAATCTGTATTAAACTTCATCAAATGACTTTATAACATCTATTGAGATGACGAAGAGATTTTTTTTCTTTTTCATCTACAATATGATTAATTTAATAGATTACTTAATATTGAGCCATCCTTGCATTTTAGAATTAATCTCACTGTTTCAATATGTATTATTCTTCTAACATGCTACTATATCCTGTTTCCTAGTATTATACTTAGGATTTTTTTTTATTGATAGCTGTAAATGACTTTGGTCCTTAGTCTCTTCTTCGTGTTTAACATTATCACATTTGGGGATTAATTAATGTTAATTAATTGGAAGATTTTTCCTTTCAGTGTTCTTTGAAGCAATTTAAATAACATTGCAATTTATTGGCTCTTTGAAGATTTGATAAAATTTCTATTTGAAACTATCTGCACCTTGTGATTTTGGTGGAATCACTGTAAAATTGATCTTCTGTAGGAATCAGTCTACTTAAACCTTAACGATTCCTTCCTTAAGAATCTCCTTTTGTAAATTCAAACTTCCCTGGAAAATTATATGTTTATTCTTGTTTTCAAATTTATTTTGCATAGAATCATGCAGTTTTTTATGGCTCACCAAAATTTAAAGTACGGTATCATTATTTTTGTGGTCAGAAAACCAAAGCTGATACAATACTTAGTTCCCATGTGCGTAGTTAAAAGGATACAAAGCCTGCCTTCAAAGCCAACCCTTCTGACTCATTTTTGCCTCCATTCTCCTGAACCTGATTGCATATCCACCCAATTTTCCAACAGCCTGTCTTGGTAGGACACTGAAATGTAATATTGTTGTCAGAGGGTAACAGAGTCTCCTTAAAATAATGCTACTTTTGCTATGACAGCATTATGAGCTCTGTCAAATCTCCTCGCTGAAGATATATTCTGACCATTCTTTACTGAAATTAAGCAGCCTGAACATAGCTGTGGGGACACTAATCAAAATGACATCCTGTCATATATTGGGCTAAAGGAATTGATTTCTTCTTTAAAATAATAAAAAAAAATCAAATTAGACTCTGTTGCAACCTTTGCAGACTAGTATTTGCAGATAGGGAGTACAACTCAGTACAACCTGCTACAAATTTATTTCAGCTATCCCAGAGAAATACTTGCTAACCTGTGCCTCAACCAGAAATAAAGTTTTACTGCAATCAATGTCTGTTTAAAAGAATAACTAGAAGCGATATGTCGTTTAGAGGATAGCCTTGGAAACAAGAAGGTTTGTAGCATGGATTTTGATGTATCAATTCATTTACATTTTTAGACTGACATAAAAAAAAATTGATTCCATGGTGGGGGCATTATCAGATATCTCTTGTGAGTGTAATGAAACGACCCGTTCCACTCCACAGTTTATGCCAGGAAATTTTCAATCCTCAGCACAGGACACAGTACACTGCCCTATCAGTCTTGTGAGCCTGAACTTACCAAAGGCTTCAGCATCATTCGTCATGGATTTAATTCAGGAAGCTGAAAACGCCACAAGGAATCTGCATTATCTCTCCCTTACTTACCTCTCCAGCTTCACTGTAGGCTACATATGTCCACTAAGCTTCAGTCACTGTGGCTGGCTTTTCAGTTCCATGAACATATTATGTTTTACCTGCCACAGGACCTTTGTCATTACTGTCTTTTTTTTTCCTCTGGCATAATCTTTTCAAAAATCTCTGTATGACTGGCTGTTTCTTACTTATTCAGTTCTCAGTTCAGATGTCCCCCTCTCAGAGATGTCTTCCCTGACCACACAGATTGTGGTCCTCAGTAAAAGTTAAGTGACAATGGTCTAAGGTGGGCATTGTACTTCTGGGAGTTTTTAAGTTCAAGATACATGGAATTTTGCCTAGGAGATAGAGGATATGAAAATCCCTGATTTTATAATATGTTTAGAATGAGAAAAATTTCCTGTTGAGAACAATCTATTTTAGGCTTTAAAAAAAGTACCAAGTTCTTTTATGAAAATCAATATGATAAAAACATGACATTTTAGAACATGAATTTAAAAGGCTTGTATAAGACAGAATAAAAATGTTTAAACTGCTTTTTATATTTTATCATTTTATGATAAATATTTCTAAATCGATACTGCATTACGTTCATGTATTTAAAAGACTTGCCTTGAAAATGAATTTAGTTTATCCATAGAGATTTTGATGGGGACTTCAGAAGGCATCTTATTCATCCAAATATGATCCAGCCGGGCAAAAGATTACATGATATTTATACACAGTATCAGCTATGCTACTAGAATATAAAGTACATTATAAAGACTCTGCTTTCTTCTTTTGTCATTTAATAATTCTAGCATCACAAAAATTATTAAGAAGTACCAAAAAAGTATTATAGTGTTATCATTTATAATCTTAGTATGGTATTGTAATAGAAACATGAAATACAGAAAAGAACTTGGAACTAAGATATCCTCATGTACAGAAATAAATACTAAGTATCACTGGAGCGGATGCTGTCATATGAACCTTCTAATTGTATAAAGAGTAAATTCCTGGGGCTAACGAGGGAGTAACATGGACTGTGCTTTTCAGAGAAAATTTCAGAGGATTTTCAGGACTTAGCCAGGGATATTGAAGGAAGATGAGTTATGGATAAGATGTAAAAGGAAGAAGTTTCCTTCCTAGACTTTTAGAGTTTGCACTTTATATGTATGCATATATTAGCCAAGTTACATATGAATAAATTCCAAAAACAGATTTAAATATGTTTTATGTTATATATTGCTTAAATATTATATATTGATTATATATTACGTGTACACAAGCACGCAAGAGCGCATCTGCATGTTTGACTTTTTTTTTTCCAGTTATTGGAAGCAACTCATTGCTAAATTTGGAAGACAGCGCAAAATTCATCCAAATGGTTATGTAATGTCTTTGCAAATCAATAGGCTCTAATCTGAGTTCTCCTTTCCCATGGGGCAAAGTGCTAGTTGTGGGTTATTTCCTGTTAACCCAAGGCTATTATTTTAGTTTCTCTGTTTGGAACCATACTCATATGTGCCTGGCAGAAGTCTGATAGCTGGCCAAGTGGGACTTTATTATACAGCAGAAACAAAGTTTTAATTGATGTGAGAAATAAAATGCATAGGTACTATCATCTCATAAATATTTAGCTTAAATAGCACAGTTCAAGGATCACAATTTAAGAATAACTTTATAATATCAAGGTTAAACTCCCAGTACAAATAAGAAGTATGAATTTAGGCCCTAAAACAAATGACGACCAAATCTTTTGGCACTGTTAATATTTTAAATCTGACATTTTTGGTATTTTTCCCCTATTAATAATTCAAGCAAGAAATACTTTTACCTTTTGATTCCATAATAGTTTCTTGTTCTATACTTTAAACTGTCTACCTGTATTTAAGTGGATTTTTTTTGATCCAGTGGTCCATAAAATAGAGATTATAGCCACTTCCCTTATTTTCCCTTAATTCACTTCTCAAAGGATATATTAATTTTTAGGTTACCTAAGCTGTATTAAAAGACAACAAAGGACAGATGTATTTTAAAAACAGTGTTTTAAACAAGATATAGTTATACAAGTTATATAGTTATACAAGGTATAGTTATACAATTTTTTAAATTGTATGAAAATGAGATTCAGATCTAAACTTTTACTAATATGTACATTCCTTTATTATTACATCAGGTGATTCAAAATTCATTTAATCCCACAAATGAAATTCCCAAATGAACAGATATTTGGGGGATACTTTTCTCTGAAAATGGAAACATCTTGATAATCTCTGGTAAATTGCAAACATAGCAAATTCTTAATCACATAAAAAAAAAATTTTTCTCCTGTCCTTAGTGTTAACGACAATATAGCATTTTCATATTCAGTTGTGTTTAACCTTATAAAGCTCCTCGTGCCAAAAACCTAACATGGAGTGTTATGGCCGTTACCTCTTTTTATTCATGTTGTTCAGTAAAATGTAAAATCTTGGCATCTATTTATTTTATTGACTGTGTAAATTAATATCATCTACCCTAAGAGCAAAGTATATTAAGGTTAGTTTATATCATTAATTAGTTCAATTCAACTTACATTTATATACAAGCTTATACCATATACCCTATGAGGGGCTAGTGTAAGAAACGCAAGGAAATATGGTTACACTCGAGTTGTTCATGGCTTTATGGAGGAGAGTGAAACGTAAGGAAATAAATGCAATTCTCTACAGTAAGTGACATGATAGAAGTGTGCCCAGGGACAGAGGCTGCGTGTAGGGTACCCATTTTATCCAGACTGGAGTAGGGGATGCAGGGGGTAGAGATGGTTTGAACTGAATTTTAAAGGATGGCAAAGATTGGGGCCATTGGTTCTGGTTAATGTGGTGTGGGAGAGGAGAGGGACTGATAGTCCAGAATGAGGGAGCCTCATGTCAAAGACTGGGGGTAAGACGCAGCATGACATGTGCTGAGAATTCAAGCAGTTCCTTGTTACTGGAGCATCATCTCCAAGGTCTTGAGATTTTTGCATCTAAGTTTGGAAGGCTATGGAGTGATTATGGTTTAGAATCAGACAAATCTGGATTCCAATCATATTAGTTGTCTGACATAACACTTATCTCACATAGGCATGTTATATGTTTTTGCTAAGCCTTCCTTGCCTCATCCATAAGTAGCGTTAATATTGCCTGATTCCTGGAGTGATTATAAAAAAATAAAAGATATAATGTTATCAATATTGTTTTTAAAAAGTTCCAGAACTTAGGGCACCTGGGTGGCTCAGTCGGTTAAGCATCCGACTTCGGCTCAGGTCTGTGGGTTCGAGCCCCGCGTCGGGCTCTGTGCTGACAGCTCAGAGCCTGGAGCCTGTTTCAGATTCTGTGTCTCCCTCTCTCTCTGACCCTCCCCCATTCATTCTCCGTCTCTCTCTGTCTCAAAACTAAATAACCATTAAAAAAAAAAAAGTTCCAGAACTCAGTAGGTTTTCAAATAATAGTATTCCTGACTTTATTAATGTCAGTATTCTATATGGTTGATGCCTATGTATGGGTAGTTTATGGATTTGTTAGAGGATCCTGAAAACAGTTCAAGAACATGGATTCTCATACCATGTAAACCAGGAAATTTTTCCATCTTTCATTACTATGGCTGATATTTTTAAGCCTACTGGGTAAACATGTAATTTTAATCTTGAAGGAGACTGTGTAAGTCTATAACTGTTGCTAGAAAGTAATAGCAATGTTACTTTACCTTTGTATTTACCATTTCAGAACACTTGCACTTACAATCTGTGAAAAATATGCAAAAGAAAAAAAACCTACCACCAAAATGAATGCCATTTGATAGATCAGCAAATTAATCAAAATCTACATATTTTGGCTCTTGTTCTCACTCAGCCAATATATCAGTCATACCACCTTCCTATATGGGAAACTGAATCTCATTTGAATTTCTCGTTTGGCAATTTCTGCTGCCAACATAAGGTAGTGCACAGTTATGCAGTTATCCCATTCTGTGTAACAGATCGTTGGTATGTAGTGATCTCAGAATGAACATCAAAAGTATGTCCTCTACACGCATGCACACTAATGCTAACAGACAAAAGCAACAGCAATATGAAGATTAGACAACAAGAAAATCTAGTTTGTATTTGCTTTGAACCAGCAGGGTATCTCATATTTCTGGTACAAAAATATTTATGGAGCTTGTGTTAGCTTGTAAATATTTATGGAGCTTAGTACCATGTGCAGGGCATTGTACTAAGTAGCAATAGGACATAGACAAATGATTTTCAGTCGTAAGCAGTAAAGAACCTTTAGGGATTTATATACAAAACAAATCCCTATAACATGCAATTTATACAGTTGCGTGGCTTTACAGCTTTATAAAATGCTGTAAAGCAAGTGCTCTAGCATGGAGGGAGGGATTCGAGGTTCAGATGAAGAAGAGATCTTATTGAATCTGGGCAATTAAAAAAGCTTTCTAATAAGGTTGAAGCTTAAGATGATTCTGGAAAGACAGACAGCATTGCTACCTGTGGGACTGACAAAAAAGAATCACCCACAAGATGTCGAGGCAGGAAAGAGACACGTTGGGGGAGAAACTACCCAGGTTGGCTAGAGCATGAGGTAGGAGAGCCATGGAAAAGGAAGTCAGACGTTAACACTGAAGATGTTGTGGGGCATCTAAAGGTCAAGAACTTTTATTCAATTCCTTATATAATGGGGGTCAGCACAAGCCTCTGAGAAGGGGTGGGATGGCGTGGGGAAAATGACTGAATCGAATCTATTTGAAGATTGCTCAAGGGGTCACTGAGCCTGGATCCAAAGGAGAAAAGGGGGAGCTGCTATGAGCCTCCATCAGAGATGAGGGCATGAACCAGGGCAGTGCAAATGGAACAGAATGGGTAGGATCAAAGCCTGGGACTTCGGAGAAGTAGTAGCCAATGGCTTCATAAATGACTGGGTGAAGTGGTGAGGGTGGGAACACAGGGCTTCACACCTTGATGAATTCAATATCTTCTCATGAAAAAAAAGGCAAATGGAAAGTGACGAGGCGCTGCTCATGTCTCATTGCACTGACCAGATGTTTTCATTTCATGCACCTGACCAGCCAGGTCAGGATTTCCTTTCTCCATTACCACATTGTGCAACTTTCCCAAAGCTTGGAGCATGTCTCAAATGTGAGGACTTTCCCAAACTGAGGAGAAAACTTCCCCAAATAGGCCCTCAAAACAGGGAGGGAGAATTTGAGGGAGAATTTGATGAATTTGATTTTATACATGTAAACCTTTTTTATTTAATGATACCCGGGGAACTAATATCTTCTCTGAAAAATAATGCAAGAATTTTATCTTAAATGCCATCTGGCTCAATTACCCCGGCCAATGCCATGAGAGTGTAGGGCCAGTCATTGAGTAGGGACAGGTGCACCAAAAGAGTCCTCTGGTCGGTGGCCAGGGACCACCAGCACCGCAGCCCTACCTCACTACCTCCCAAGACTCTAAGTCTCTTTTGCAAGCTGGCAAATGCATGGTTATTCACAAAGATATGAGTCTACTTCTATTATCACTGCCAATCAAAAATAAATATTCTGAACTCTGCCTGTTTTCACACAATGCTAGACTAACTACCACAGTGCATGAATTGAACAGAAAAGGCTTGGGGTTAGTTTTATAATCAACATAAAATAAAAAAAGAATTGAAAAAGAAAAAAAATATGAATTAGATCTTTTCTATTTTATGACACTAACAAATGAAGTTAATTCTCTGAATCAACTGTGAGATAGAATGTATCAGTGTAGTTCCCACTGTGTACCAGCTGTTTTAACCTGCAGCATCTCATTTGGCCTTTGCGGCTCTACACGTGGGGGTTGGTATTGACTTTTTATTTTTAAAACAGGAGAGAAAACTTAGCTTTAGTAAGTAGCAATTCTACTAATTTCCAAGTTTTGGATTCCACCCTAATTGTGCCTGATTCCACGGGCACAATTCCAAGAGCAGATGGGGCAGTCCATGCTCTTTGCATTTTAATGCGTTACCCCCAACCTTGTACCTGGGACAGTGCAGTCACATAGCACAAATCAAAGAGTTCTAAAATTATAAAGCACGATGCAAATATGGTAGGGAATGTTATAAATATTCTCAGTGGTTCAGAGACCCGTGCTTTCTACATATCTGTTGATTTTTCTCTCAATTATTATTTAATCCTGGGATTTCAACCCGTACAGAAACTTTCAACTGCTAAATAACTGAATAAAAGTGGCTTAGGATAAGGATGTGGCCGAGCACTTGCTGTGAGCCCACAATATCCTACCATGGCATGGATTGTGGGAAAGCCTGACACCTAGGAGAGGTAGTTGCTTTTAGAGAAGGGAGGACAAACAGAGATGAAACTTGCCCACTAACGAGCAGAAAACATTTGCATTATTGAACATATATCCACTCACATGTATCAGTCGACACAAATGTAATGTTAGAACAATTTCCCTGGGACAATCGTAATTATTCTTAAAATGCACCAAATTATACAGTCCATTAACAGTCCCATTGAGCCTTAACTTGGCAGTCTAGCAGTAACTCAGCAAGCTACTTAGAAGCTAAAATTATGTCAAGGTCAAAGAATCAGGATCTTCAGGTGCTAAGGTTGTTTCAGAAAATAATTTTGGGTCCCATTTAACTTCAAGACATGAGGCACTCATGTGTATTTGTTCCAAATTTATAAGTAAAATTGCTTATAATTATGTTTGGCTTTTGTTCATTGGGTAAACTGGCTCCAGACGGACCAGGAGATTACATTATAATCCCCACTTGGGCTATTTAATATCCCAAAATAACAAAGAAGAAACAAATCCCAAATCCTAGCTAGCCCTTGTGCTTAATTTTGAGTTCTTATCCACTCCTACTGCCCCAACCGTGTATTTTTCCATGTCTGAATAATATCACCTAAAATAGTGCTGTGGAGTCCCCAGCAAGATAGGCTTTTCCCCACATAAAATTCCAGGGAAGGTATGGGCTCTTCAAATTTAGTATCTTTCCAAAACTCTGAATCCATGTGAGTTAGAAATACTTCTTTAGCCTTTTAGTTCTTCCACAGACACGGATTGAATTAGACACAAAACATACATGCATACATGCATGCATACATCTCCTAAGGTTAAGTGTTGATTCTCAGAGATGGTGATTTCTGAATAGGCTTTAACCCCATAAAGACGTAAGGAAACATTTTCTTAGCTTTGCCTTAATTTGCAGCGTAGCATTTCCCACAATGCAGTTTGTACTTGAGGACATGAAGCAACACTGTGTTCAGCCACTGTCCCTAACTCTTTCCAGCGTTGCCACCTAATGCCTGCTAGGCATAAGCATCTTCCTGCTACTGACCTATACACGTTTATGGCGTTTGCCTTCTTAGCTCCACATAGGCCCTGTTGAAATATTGAGTTTTATGCTCAGAGGCATTTAATCATTAAGTAGGACCAACTTCCCCCCTGTCTGTGTCTTAGAAGGAAGAGCATTTCTGTTCATTCAGTTACTCCTTGCTTGTTTTCCTTTTGTAAGTGCTAACCTATGAAATTGTGGCATATTTCCCAGAGCACCTAGAGTGAATTCCATCATGTCTTAACATGTAACTGTCTACATGTATGCACTACTGACCTATTGCTTTATGTATGTGAGACTTATTCTCCCAGCCAAACAAATCGTTAAGAGCAGGAACTGAGACTCATGCTTTTTAGTATTCCTTAGGGCAGTGCAGTTCAGTAGAACCTTCCCTGATGTTGCAAATGTTTATATCTACATGGTCCAATACTATAGCTTCTAGCCACATGTGACTATTGAATGCTTGAAATGTGGCTAGGGCAGCTGAGGGGCTGTATTTTGATTTTATTTATTTTTAATTAACTGAACTAGCCCTATGTAGCTAGCAGCTAAGATATTGGATGACATGGCCCTAGAGCATCCAGTTCAAATTGATCATATAGCAAGTGCTCAGTAAGTATTGGCTAATAAACACAGAGTTTTATTGGGCAGTGTACTTCTATTTTCATGCACAGAAATTTTATCCTCTTTGAAATTTTACCATTAAGTAGGGAGGGAAAAGAACCCTTTTTCAGAAAAAGAGAAGGAAGAAGGAAAGAAGGAAGGAAGGAAGGACAGAGGGAAGGAAGGAAGGAAGGAGGAAGTAAGGAGAAAAGACAAGAAAAAAAAGTATTGACATGAGATACTTTAAGGAAGAACCTTAACTGGTGCCCTTGAAAATTATTTAAATTAGTAGTTACTCTCTCCACTTAGAGTTGGATCACGTTGTACTGTAATCATGTTTCAAAGACTTCTTAGAGGAGCTCAGATTTTATCATAGTGAACTAAGATCACGTTGATCATAGTGAACTAAGTTATGAGGTTATCAGTCATATGAGGATAAATAATTTCATTCCAAATTGCTCAAATTTCATCAGCCAGAACCAAAGAACATTCATGAACATTGTCATAAAATGTGAGCCTGAATTGACTTTGAATTTTATCGTGTTCTTTTAAAGCGTGTTGATTGACATATTCTTGATCAGAATTTTAAATTGTGAAATCATTCATTTCCTTCATAAAATATTGAGGAAATTTTACATAAATTGAGTCAATTTTATTGTAAAGTTTACCATTCCCCTTGAGACTCATGTCACATTGTAGGAAGTACGTAAGCCAGCTAGGATAAGAGAACAGTTCTGATTCTGTACATGTGATGCACTCTAAGTAGAAGAGACTGGACGTGGTGTGTATTTTTGTCCTATGTTGTGAGGAATGGTTGAAACTTTAATTTTCACAAACACAAAGGCTGATTCATGCCTAAAACTGTGACCATAATCCTCAATATAAAATGTATTTTCCTTCAAACAGGCTCATTATCTTCATTGCTTATATATCTTAATAAAAATAAATATTAACAATGTGAACTTGCAATTGAATATATATTAAAGAAATATCACCTGTATCTATCTTAGATGGGGTAGAAGTTCTTGTAACATTTCACTTGGACATGTTCCACTGCTAAAACCCTTCACTACTAAAGTCTTGGGGCTATCAGCGCTCCGTGACATGGTTCTATCTTTCTGAGTTGGTGCCCTGATTCCTCCTATGCTCCTTTCCAGAGTCTTGTCTTTCCCTGGATGCAGGAAGCATTAGGAATTTCAATCCTGAATCTTTGCTTTCTGAAAGCTCTTTGTGGCCACATAAATTGTACTTCTGAGCAGAGCTTTGCCATCTTCTCTCTTTTATGTCTTCTCTGCATTATTTACCTATCTTTGATTGCAAGTGACAAAACATATTAATTTAAGAAAAAGGAAAAATAAGAAAAATTTTGGAGTGATGGTAGAGTATCTCACTAAATTACCAAGTTTTGGGAAGGCTAGTAATGATAGGCTTTAGGAGCAACTGGATCCTGGTACGGAACGCTGCCAGACTCCCTGGTTATTACTGTCACTCGATATGTATATTTTTTGGAGTGCCTGCGTGGCTCAATCAGTTAAGTGTCCAACTCTTGATTTCAGCTCAGGCCATGATCTCACAGTTCATGAGTTCCAGCCCTGCATCAGGCTCTGCACTGACAGCATGAAGACTGCTTGGGATTCTCTTTCTCTCTCTCTCTCTGCCCCTCCCCAGTTCATTCTCCTGCTCTCTCTCTCTCTCTCCCTCTCTCCCTCTCCCTCTATCTCTCTCCCTCAAAATAAATAAACATTAAAAAATCTTAAAATATATATATATTTATCACATGGCTGAATGAGTACCTCATCTCTCCTTTATGCTTATCGACCTCACTTGTCTCTTTTGCCAATGTCCACCTTTCTATCTATTGAAGATATGAATACTGATATCTCTTGAATTCTGTTAGTCAGTTGCTTTTCACTCTGACATCTACTGATATAACTGATCCTCCTTGTACAGTTACAGAAAGAAGCAATGGCTGATGTGATTGCCTCATTTTATGAGTCAGAACACTGACTGCACCTCTAGTAAATGCTATATCCAAAATTAGAACCTAGATCCTCTGACTCCCAGTCAAGTATTCTCCCCACAGAACTCCCAGTACTTGGAATAATTTAGATTGAAGATCTGCCTCCCCACAGTCTCCTAGCCCCTCATACTCCAAGGAGCTATCATCTTTCTGGAAGCGTAAGGTAGTTTTTCCAGCTCTCAGTTCTTGAAAATCAGATGACTAGAATAGCACTAGTAGTTATTGGGCACTGGGGCAAGACTTTTAATACGAGCAGAGGAAAGTTTATGTTGGATGGTGTGGATTCATGTTCCCCATCTCCCTCAACCATCACATCACAATTATGATGCACTCAACTTCCTATAGATAGTGGGCCTAGTGTGTGTCTTTAATTGCAGTCCTGCAGGTACACAGCTTGGCATCTAGTACAAAGAAACTTCCCTTAAATAGTCTTCCTTTAAAGTCTGGAAGGGAGGAGAGGTGACTGTGGGCTAGGGCAGGTACAGATTCCGCTGATGTACTGCAAATTGTGTTCTTTAGACTTCATGACTAGAGGTGATGCAATGGAAGCCAGCCATATCCAAGTGATGGGAGGACTAGAAAGCACTGAGGTGATAGGACAAGACCTAACCGAGACCTCAAACACACCTGGAAAATCATGATCTCTGACCCTCACTGTGTGTAGAGAACAGAATACCTTGGAAAGAATCCCACCATCAGGGCATTTTTTTCAATTTAGGTAAATATTTGGCATCCCAACTCTCAAAGTTTTGAATTTCTTATAGCACAGATTCAGCCTCCCAAAAGACATGAATTATCTTTGGTCATACAATGCTAACTTATGCAGAAGAACTCTATAGGCCCAGCTTGGGTCAGGAACCCACTATTGAACCAATCAGCTATGTCCAGCAGTGAGGTGGTGTCTTTGGCTTAATTTGGTTTAGATGCTCATATTTTGTTGAACTAGTAGAGGCAAGGGAGACAGAGTTAAGTAACAATGCTGTCTACTTGCCTCTTCCCTCAGGCGTTAGACTCTCTGAGGTAGGAGATGGTGTCCTATTCCAATTCTCTAACATAACGCTAGTTACATAGTTGATGTCAAATGAACTGTTATGACTTGATTGTTGAGCTGTCCATTTTGCATCTGGGTTAATATTCCACCAAACATCACAACTTATTATATACAGTTTCACATGTATTTTAAAGACCACAGACCTCATAATGATTTCAATTTATATACAAGTTGAGGCTAAGCCCCCATCACACTCTCCAAGGAACACACACCAAGGCCTTACATAGTTATGCTCCCTGATCCTATAATTTTAATTGCATCCCCCAGGAGCCCAGCTTGACATCCAATTTGATTTGTACATAGAAGCTTCCCTAAGGCAGGCAACTCTAATGAATTTTAAAATCTATCTTCCCTGATCAGTCAACGGAACAATTTTTTACAAAGAGAACTTTTTAATTTTTCCAGAAAATGACTTACTCATATTTTCTTTCTTTAATATTTCATGTATTTTATGTATTAACTCAGGGAAATAGCCATTGATCATTTTCAATGTTTATTTCTGAATATTTAATTTGTCATTTCAGTACTTTTATTTTTATTTCTTTTTCCACATGTTCTTGCCCTTTTCCTTAGAAACCAAGATGTTTATGGGCAAGAAAACAGTCACTATGTGAGAAGACAAATGAAAATCACAATTGCTAAATTAAGTTCAGTTCTTCCTAAAGGTCTGGAAACATCTTAAGGTCAAGCTTGAAGAGAAGTCAAAAAGATCCCTTTATTTGATAATTCTGTCTTCCCTTCCTATTTAGGATGACTAGACAGGTGGAGCTGCCTCCCTTGCCAATGTGTGTCATTTTAAAAAGTCCTACCCTTTTTGCTTGGTGCTATTTACCAGGGTTACAGACAAAAAAAATCAAGCATTCCTCTGATTTATAGGATTCACTAGGTTTTACTGTTGTTCATATGTGGAGACTTATAAACTCCAAACAAGGAATTGGCCGTGAATTTAAAGATAAACTTATGAATAAAATTTAAAAAACGTGACAGGTTACTCTTCAAGATGGAATCGATACTGGGGCGATATAAAATGTTGAGATTAGCTCTCTGCAGTTATGGTTACGTCCTTATTTAGCAATAACCCTGTGCCAAGCATAATTCCTGTACCTTTTTTCGCTTCCCTTTATGTTGGATATTTCAATTAGGCTTTTTATGCTTCCATTTCCTCGTCTGTAAAGTGACAACAATAACTACCTTATAGGATTACTCTGAAGATTAATCACAAAACATTATCCCTGGCACTTAGCTTCAATAATAATTATAAGTTATTTTTTCCTGCAGTCTAGGGGGAGAAATGGTATTTGACTTCCACTGTGATCTAGAAGGAGCAAATTTAATGATTTCTGTGGACTATACACAAATTTACATAGGGTGATGAGTGGCAACCAGGGTCTCATAAGTTGATTGTAATTTTTCATAAGAACATTAACTTCATTCAATTCTATGCCCACCAGGCAATATTTCAGAGCTGCTACATGTGAGTGGGCTGCCCAATTCTAAGGACATAATTTGCACATTAATCTAGGTGAATGGAGTCCTACCAATCCTGTGTATAACCTGCACACCCTACAAGGTGGTCTTGCTTCTCATATGCTCATTTGGAACTCACCCAAAGGGAGAATGAGAATTTTCAGTTTCATGAATTTGCTTCAGTTGGTTCAGTGCTACAAATTCTTACCATCCCTAAGCGAATTAATATGATCAAGTCACTAAATTTGAAAATCTGAGCAAGGAATTATTAATCCATAGTGACCCCACTTAACAATAACAATACTCAGAGACCCACCTCAACATCAAGCTGACTTCTCTCTCTTCATCAATTTTTTTTTTTTTTTGCACAGTGTCATTAGCAAACTTCTCCTGAGCACTACCTACATAAGGTACTAGTCTAGATCCAGTCCTGAGTTGATTGAGGTGAGAGAAGCAGATAGGGAACTTACTGTCTGAACAGTGTCATCACACTAGGTTATAAATATCTAGTAGACTCTTATGTAAGTGGGATAGAGAAATTTTACCCCTACAACATCTCTTAATGGGGGTGCTAGGGAGTTTTGGATGAGATGATTCTTCATCGTATAGGAATGCCCCATATGAGTGAATGCGATGGCTGGTCTTCTGACTCTAAGTTCAGTTAGTAAGCTCCTGTCATTGTGGCAACCAATGTGACCCTAAGATGTTTCCAAATATTCTAGTTGAGCAAGGATGTTGACCCCTACCCTCCACATTGCTAAGAGCTACTGGGATAGAAATTCATCCATACTCTGCAGTAATTTAATTCTAAGATGTGCAGAGAAATGGGGAAAACCATGTATCTTTCTTTGTATCTTCCCCCTTGAATGCTTTAATAATATGGCTGGATCACAATGAGGTCCTTTACTTTTTTTTCTCTTAAATAAAGTGCTTTGTCATAGTGTTGAACTTCCTTGGTCAGTGTAATGATGGGATGTTTTATCTGTATTCAGAATCTTCCATCTTTACTTCTTGGCTTAATTTTTTTATATAAAATCAGTAGACTTAATGTCAAATATGATGTGATAGCAAATATAAGGTTTGGTGTTGGTTGGTCTTTAAGCTCATTTAATTCTATTACCAACAGGCGATGCTTACTGAGAGCATAATATTATGTATTGATCATTTACTTGCTCTCTAAGCAAAGATTGTTTTTTTACTTTATTAGTAAAGGACTTTAAATAATGTTATTTATTACCTTTTAACTTCTTATTTTCTTTTCCTATGACTTCCTTCTTCCTTCACTACATTTTCTTACCTTTTTTTCTGCTTCTTTTTCATTTTTTTTTCATTAATTTTTTGGGGGCACCTGGGTGGCTCAGTCGGCTGAGGGTCCAGCTTCAGCTCAGGACATGATCTTGTAGTTCATGAGTTCAAGCCCTGCATCAGGCTCTGTGCTGACAGCTCAGAGCCTGGATCCTGCTTCAGATTCTGTCTCCTTGTCTCTCTGCCCCTCCCTGTTCATACTCTCTCTCTCTCTCAAAAATAAAAATAAACATAAAAAGAAGTTTTTAAAAAATTCATAACCTTTGTTTAAATTCATGTTCCAAACACATAGAGTGAGCCAAAAGGAACAATCAATGTGAAATATTAAAAATTTGTGTTCTTTCCTAATTATTTAGAATATTGAGTCAGTAATCCTGAGATAAAGCATGTAATCTTGTTTTATTTCAAGACTCCAATCTGCCAAATGGAGATAGTTATATCTGTAGCATGATTTTTTTTTCCATTGGAATAAAGTACTAATCCCAGTATTGTACTTTGACCTTTGCATATAGAAATTCTGTATATGGTAAGCTTACTTTTTATAAAAATGAGCTTAACTGAATTACATTACATTCTCACTGTGGATTCTTTGAACCAGATGCATGGCTGGTGTGTCAGACCCAATTTAATGCACAATGTGTGTTAAGAAGGTACGCATACAGAAACTCTGCAACTGCTTCATGCCTTGCTTTGTTGGCTTTCTAATTACTTGGCAATTGCTGAATGAGCAAATGCTCAAAGCTCATTAATTTCCTTCTGCTATTACTTTCTAATACTTTTCAGAAAGCATATGATTTTCTTGTCTAAATGTTTCAAGTATTAGGAACCATTGCTGAAGTTGGAATGATAATATAAATAGCTCTGAAAATTATCCCAGTAACCAGATATCATTTGCACTTATGAGCGTCCATCACCAGCAATTTTGCTCTAATTGCTGGGGAACGTCAGTGACCAAATACTAAAGCATTTTGTGTCCCTTTCATTCTTTGCATTCAGGTCTCCGTGTGCTGAGGAAACAACTCTAAGCTTCAATTTTAGCTTTCCGTTGGCCTTAAGACATGAGTTAACTTTGCAGCTAATTGCACGTATTTTCAAATAACTCATGTAAGCTATTTGAACTACAGTTAGCGTATGGACTATCACGGCTCACAAGACAGCACTTTCTTTATTACTTTTCAGTCTGAGGTGGGCTGCAGCAATGCCTTGCTTTTCCCTGAAAGATATTGTTATCTATATCCATGTCTAATTTCCCACCATTCATCTAAAATTCACTTTTTAGATTAGTTTGTGTTCTTTTGGAATCTACCCTGTGATTTAGAATTTAGGAAAGTAGCTGTCCCTAAGTATAAAGTAGGGATATATTAAAGAACATGTACATTTAAAAAAAATTCTAGATTCCAGACAAATTATAGGGAAATCGAGATTTAGATAAGTAAATTAATGTTTTTCTTAAATATCTACATGTTAACCTTTCAGAACGGGGTGGCTTTGAGTGAAAATTTGGAATTTTAGAAAATATTTTCAAGCATACAGGTGTTCATGTTCTGATTCTTTCTACCTGCCACTTTGAAGTCATTTAATAAGCATTTGATGAAGGAAAACACATAATTCAATGGTGAAGAAGTAAGTTCTGGATTTGTACAATGTTTCTTACACTTACTAGCTGTCAGACATGTGACCATTTAACCACAAAAAACCTGTCTTCTCTTATGGGTAACTCGCATACCTATACATATATTGTGTAAATTATGTGTAATACACATACATATATTGTTAAAAGTGTACCTACCTCATAGTCTTTTGAAAGGATTACATGACCTAATGCTCAGTGATCACCTAGCATGTCTCCTGACATGTTAGTGCTTAACCAGTGTTAGAAAATAGATGACAAAAATCGTAATATTTGTTGTAGTTTGTTCAATGGGTAGGTAGCAGTGTGGGAGTTCTTTCTCTCCACGGCTCTGACATTGAGATGACTCAACGTGTGTGGGTCCCTTCACTCTCAGTTTCTAGTTTCTCAGAAAGGGAGTATTACCAGCCCAGTTAGGGTCAAGTATCCACCCTAGAGTCGATTAGGATGGCCAAAAGGACAGAGCCATGTGACACTGTTATAAGGGCAGGAGCCCGTGTTTCAGGACCATTCCCATCAAAAGCAGGAAAAATTGAGAACACAATAGCCAACCCAAGCATTGCTGAGTGCTGTTACTGTGTTAAAATGTTGATTTCAGGTAGCAGTCCAGCATTTTATTTGTTATTAGTAGGACCCATTCTTACTTAATGTTCTATTAATGACCTGAAGGAGGTCACCTATTAACTTTTACAGTTGTTGCCAAATTGTGGGTTGGTATAGAGAGGGTTGCAGAATAAAAGAATGAGGAAAACAAGGTTAGACTAAATTTTACACTAATGAATTAAAGAATCAGGTTAAAACAATTATAAAACACAAAGGGTAGTAGTAGCATTAGAGAGAAAAGTAGAAGGCAGTTTAGACTGTTATAGAATGGTGAGAAGGTTTAATTTTCCAATTAGCTTGGGATATTGTTTTGCTTATATAAATATGGTTGTTCCTGGTGTTCTAGAAAATTACTTCAAATAAAATCATGAAGCTAAATTGTGAAACAACTCAGTGAGAAGCAGGAAGCAACCCAGTGATTCAACCTGTTTTATTTATTAATATTTAAACAAATCAACTCTGTTCAATCTTCTGTCTTTCAAACATTTCATAGATTAATTCACGTGTTCAAGACATGTATTTGAATTCAAAAACACTCTTACCAGAAAAGTAAATAGTCACAATATGAACCCCAAACTGTGATTTTATTTCATCAATGCAGAATTATTTTATGTCAACAGATAAATTCTTGAAAGTTGTGAAAATTTCAATAAGGATTAAAAATTATATTTTTCAAGGATAAACTTGAATTTAGGCAATTCAGATCAGAATGGTAAGAAAGGCCCACAGCTAATATCATCCTCAATGGGGAAAAACTGAGAGCTTTCTCCCTGAGATCAGGAACATGACAGGGATGTCCACTCTCACCACTGTTGTTGAACACCGTTGGAAGTACTAGCCTCAGCAATCAGGCAACAAAATGAAGTAAAAGGCATCCAAATGGGCAAAGAAGTCATCAAACTTTCACTCTTTGCAGATGACATGGTAGTCTACGTGGAAAGCCCAAAGGACTCCACCAAAAAACTTCTAGAACTTATCCATGAATTCAGCAAAGTTGCAGGATGTAAAATAAATGTACAGAAATTGATTGTATTTATATACACCAATAATGAATCAACAGAAGGAGATATTGATCCTATTTACAATTGCACCAAGAACAATGGAAAACCTAGGAATAATCCTAACCAAAGAGGGAAAAGATCTGTATGCTGAAAACTGTAGAAAGCTTATGAAAGAAATTGAAGAAGACACAAAGAAATGGAAAAACATTACATGATCATGGATTGGAAGAATATTGTTAAAGTGTTGATACTACTCAAAGCATTCTACACATTCACTGCAATCCCAGTCAAAATAGCACCAGTATTCTTCTCAGTGCTAGAACAAATGATCCTAAAATTGGTATGGAACCACAAACGACCCTGAATAGCCAAATGTTGAAAAAGAAAACCAAAGCTAGAGGCATCACAATCTCAGACTTTAGCTTGTACTACAAAGCTGTAATCAACAAGACAGTATGGTATTAACACAAAAACAGACCAGTGAAATAGAATAGAGAACCCAGAATTGGACCCACAAATGTATGGCCAACTAATCTTTGACAAAGCAGGAAAGAGTATCCAATGGAAACAAGACAGTCTCTTTAGCAAATGGTGCTGGGAGAACTGGACAGCAACATGCAGAAGAATGGAACTGGACCACTTTCTTACACCATACACAAAAAATAAATTCAAAAAGAGTAAAGGACCTAAATGTGAGACAGGAAATCATCAAAACCCCAGAGGAGAAAGCAGGCAGCAACCTCCTTGACCTTGGCCACAGCAACTTCTTACTTGACACGTCTCTGAAGTCAGGGGAAATAAAAGCAAAAATGAACTATTGGGACCTCATCAAGATCAAAAGCATCTGCACAGCAAAGGAAACAATCAACAAAACTAAAAGGCAACCGACAGAACGGGAGAAGATATTTGCAAATGACATATCGGATAAAGGGTTAGTATCCAAAATCTATAAAGAACTTACTAAACTGAACACCCACAAAAACAAAGAATCCAGTGAAGAAAAGGGCAGAAGACATGAATAGACATTTTTCCGAAGAAGACATCTAGATGGCTAATAGACACATGAAAAGATGCTCAACATGTCTCATCATCAGGGAAATACAAATCAAAACCACACTGAGATACCACCTTACACCAGTCAGAGTGGCTAAAATTAACAACTCAGGAAATAGATGTCGGTGAAGATGAGGAAAAAGGGGAACCCTCTTGCACTGTTGGGAATGCAAACTGGTACAGCCACTCTGGAAAACAGGGTGGAGTTTCCTCATAATATTAAAAATAGAATTACCCTATGGCCCAGCAGTAGCACTTACAAGGAATTTATCCAAAGGATACAGAAGTGCTAATTCATAGGGGTACATATACCCCAGTGTCTATAGCAGTACTATCAACAATAACCAAATTATGGAATTATGGAAAGAGCCCAAATGTCCATCAACTGATGAATGGATAAAAAAGATGTGGTGTATACACACACACACACACACACACACACACACACACACCACACACACACACAATGGAATACTACTCGGCAATGAAAAAGAATGCAATCTTGCCATTTGCAACAACGTGAATCGAACTGGAGGGTATTATGCTAAGTGAAATAAGTGAGTCATAGAAAGACAGATATCATATGTTTTCACTCATATGTGGAATTTGAGAAACTTAACAGAAGACCATGGGGGAAGAGAAGGAAAAAAAAATAGTTATAACCAAAGAGGGAAGCAAACCATAAGTGACTCTTAAATACAGAGAACAAACTGAGGGTTGATAGGGGTGGGGAAGTGGGGAAAATGAGTGATGCGCATTGAGGAGGGCACTTGTTGGGATGAGCACTGGGTGTTGTATGTAAGTGATGAATCACGGGAACCTACTCCTGAAGCCAAGAGCACACTTATATATAGTGTATGTTAGCTAACTTGACAATAAATTTTATATAAATAAATAAATAAATAAATAGTGCTAAGCAGAATTACATGCAGAAGAGAGCATTATGAGGGCAGGAGGCAGGCTTTTAACTGTAAAAATCTTATGAGCTGGAGGACCTCTGGAGATCATCAAGAATCCTTTTTGCAAACTAACATTATTTCGTTTTGGAATCAATCCCATTATTTGAGGGCTCGAACCCATCTTTCCAACACAAAAATACCTGTTACGTGATACAGAGTAGGCTGTAGTCCTGTTTCCACAACCTATGGCCATGGATGAGACCACTGCCGCTGATTTATGGGCTTTACCGAGAAAGTGACGTGATGAACAACCAGTTGATTGCCAAGTCCCTTCTAGGTTAGAAAATCCTCTGGAGCCCTGGCTCTCCTAGCAGGATGGAGGAATATCTCAACTACACATACACACACACACACACACACACACAGAATTGTGTATCTATATTATAGCTTGGCAATTGGCCATGATAATTCAGTGACTGGTAAATACAGCTAAAATGGTTTGTTAATGTCAAACAGAATATAAACAATATGGACACACTTCAAAAACATAAGTAAGTGTAAAAACTCATTTTGTACAGACTGAAGTCAAGCATTTTAAAATGAGATCAAACAATCATCTTGGTCATGGATTTATGGAGTTTGTGTAATTACAGACTGTAAATAATAATAAATACTGATTTAGCATTTCTTCTCTATTCAACACATTGCTAATTGTGCTTCATTCTCTTACACAGCTCTGCACTCCCATTTTATATTAGAGGAAAATGAAGCACAGGGAGGTTCAGTAGTTTGCCCTAGACCACGTTAGGAGAGAAGAAGCTGCTATCAGAATCCAGGCAGTTTGTCTTCAGAACCTATGGTCTTCACTTCATATCCTATGATTATTCAGAATATACTTAACCAAATTAAAATAACACACAATCCAAACAATATGCCTGAAAGTCTTGGCAAAAATACCTTTTGGCATTTATCCCCGAACTGCAGTTGAGCACTTTGATCTCTTCTTTTACACCATATTCAATCTAAAGGTCATTGGAAAACTGTGTGTTAAAGCATGCTAAATTTACCCAGAAAATTATCCAAAAGTCGATTGTTAATGCAATGCCGGTCTCCAGTTTTGTTGCAACCAAGGTCTTTTGCTGTCAGTATTACAGACCTCAAATTGGTGACTCACACATCCAACCTGATTACAACTCAATCTCATTCAGCCACTCTGGATCCTGGAAACTGTGCCCAGATGCTCAGCTAGTATTCAGTCGTGACTTGAATGGCCAAGTGGTTCACTGAGGAAAATCGGATAGAAAAGAAATTCATTGAAAAAAAATATTAATTCAGAACTTCAGTGCAATTTTCTTGAAAGACAGTATCAGCTGCTACACATCTCTGTGATTCTCAAGGGTCAAAACAGTTTCCTACATTTCCCTAATCTTCAGATTGGTGAGACTATGGAAGGATTTTGGTCAGTTTCCTTTCCTACAAAATCAGAAACATCTCAAACTCCAGTGAATCATGGAGTCTAAAACCTGAGTCATAGCTTCTAAGTAATACTGAACAGAATACAGTTCAAACACAATGGAAGGAAATAGATACAGATACAGATTTAGATATGGTTATAAATCGCATAACGTGTTTGAACTGAAAAAGTTCTACAGGACTTACAGGATTCCTAATATTTGTTTTTAGCTGCAGAAATGTTCTATTAAATAAAACCATGGCCTTTATAAAGCAAGTTCTTAAAGACTCCTTCATTACTGTCTTTCTACCCCATTGCATGCCTTCCTTATGGTAGAGTGATTATTAATGCAATTGGCCAGATTAGTGTATGTTTGCTAATGAGCCAAATCATGTGTCTTGCTCTCACTTTCTCTTCTCCATCCTATGAATCTACTGCTGTTCATTTGGGCAGCTCTCAGGCATTTGCTTCTGATCAGTTCCTCTCCTCTTTGCTGGAGTGTGCAAAGTTTTATTCAGTTTTATTCAGTTTTATTCAAAGGGAAGGTAGAATGCCTATTGTTCTAAACCACATTATCTGTCAGTGTTCTGCATAATGATTTAGGGGAAGAGCCTACTAAAAGTTAAGCTGTTTTGCTTTATTTTACGAGTGTCCTTGTAGGAACATGTGGGAAGATGTTTCTCTGATTTGGATCCTTGATTTTCTGAAGGTCCTGGCCAATATACCTTTGACCAAGACAGCTTTAACATTTCCTTCAGCTTGACTAAACTTTAGACAGGCTTTTTCTGCTCTATGCCTCGACCTCTCTTTTTTTTTTTTTCTTCTTGGAGCATTTACTTTAGTGAACTTGTAATTGTAAATTCTTTTTCTGTCCCTTTGAGATGTAAATCTTTTTAAAAGCCTCTAGCCAGTTTTACAGCCCAGAAATGTCTTTCTTAAGTCTCTGGAAGCCATCTCTTTGAAATGTAAACATGAAAGGAGGGGGCGCCTGGGTGGCTCAGTCAGTTAAGCTTCCGACTTTGGCTCAGGTCGTCGGCTCAGGTCGTGATCTCACAGTTCCTGAGTTCGAGCCCCGCGTCGGCGGGCTCTGTGCTGACAGCGCAGAGCCTGGAGCCTATTTCAGATTCTGTGTCTCCCTCTCTCTTTCTGACATTCCCCCATTCATGCTCTGTCTCTCTCTGTCTCAAAAGTAAATAAACGTTAAAAAAAATTAAAAAGAAAGGAGATAACATCCCTCTCTCCCACTCTCAGTGGTGAACACAAATGGTCTAAATGCAGAGGAAAACATTTATTTGCAAACTCAGGAATAACTCAGTTGTGCTCAACCCCCTCCCATTGATCAACCTCTGGAGTGGTTGTCCTTCAGTAGTTTTCCGCCAGCCCACTTCCGTGGTTAAAAACCGTCCAGAGTTTTGTTTCAGTGGAGTTGGGTTCAGTTTCTCTCTCCTATTGCATTACCCTGAATACAGTTTAATTTTGTCCTTTGCAACTTTGGTGTTAACATCATCTAACAAACAGTGTAAACCTTACATTGTCTTGTGCTGCTTTGACTTCTTCGAAGATGGGGTGGTCTCAACCAGTCCCAGATTTTCCCTGGAAGTAACCTAGAAGAAATTTCGTAAACTCTAGAACTACATAGAACATAATTTGGAAACTGCCAAAGAGATTTTTTTTTAATTTTTAATGGTTATTTATTTTTGAGAGAGAGAGAGAGAGAGCATGAGTGGGTGAGAGGCAGAGAAAGGGAGACACAGAATCCGAAGCAGGGACCAGGCTCCGAGGTGCCAGCACAGAGCCCGATGTGGGGCTCAAACCCATGAACTGCGAGATCATGACCTGAGCAAAGTCAGGCGCTTAACGTATTGAGCCACCCAGGTGCCCCAAAGAGATTTTTAGAAAATATTTATTTATTTATTTATTTATTTTGAGTGAGAGAGGGCTTGCACAAGCAAGGGAGGGACAGAGAGAGAGAGAGAGAGAGAGAGAGAGAGAGAGAGAATCCCAAGTAGGCTTCACGCTCCTCCAGTTAAGTGTAGCACGTCTGGCTTGCTTCTAACCAATAGAATATGGCAAAAATGATAGGATGTTACTTCCATGATTATGTTACATTATAGAAAACTCTACTACCTTGTAATCCTCTAGAGTGATTCTGGTTTAAAGAAATAAATAGCCATGTTGGGAAAGGCACTTGGCAAGAAACAGCAGGCAGCCTCTGGGAACTTTCCAGAGCCTCTAGAAGCTGAGGGTGTCCTCCAGCTGAGAGCCAGAAAGAAGGCAGACCTCCCCACCCCGCCACCCCTCAGTACTTTTTCTGCAAGGAAATGAATCCCGCCAACAACCCTAGTGACTTGGAAGTGAATTCTTCCCCATGCAGCCCTCAGAGTAAGAAAGTAACCTGGCTACATCTTGGTGGTAGCCTTATAAGACCCTGCCTGAGCAAAGGAACCAGCTGAGATGTAGCTGTACTTCTGACCCACAGAGATTATGAGGTGGTAAAGGTGTAGTCTTATTTTAAGCCGCTAAGTTTTTATTAGTTTGCTTCGCAGCAAGGAAAGAAAGGTACAGGAATTGAGCAGTTCTGCTGTAGAGAATTCTGTTAATGAAATATCTCTAAAACTTATTTGGGAGGGGTAAATTACATTTGGCTAAGAGTTTACAGCTGAATATTTAGTACCTAGCGCAGTGCTTAGAACACGTGGGGCACAAGTGCTCGGGTGAACGCAGGAGTGAATACGCGCATGCATGGATGGGCACACACCAGCAATCCTTTCTATCCTCAGTAAGGATGCTCACTGATACAAGTTACTCTTCCTGGGTAATTTTTGATGTCCTATAGTTTCCTATAGTTTCCTATTGTATCATAAATTCTAGTGACTCCCAAATATGCTTCTAGTGATCTTTTTCACTATTTGAAGTGCTCCCCTGGGTCATCTCACAGGTATTTCAAACCTAACACTTCCCCAAAGGAAATCTTTCTGCCACCTCCATGACACTGTCCACCTGATCACACAGAACAAACCCCAGGAATGATGACAGTCAGACTTCACTCTCTCCCATACCTCTCCTGTTCATTTGTTCACCAAGTCATATTGGCTGCAATCCCTGACAGCCTAGCTAACTGCTTACTCTATAGCCGAGCCCGAGCAACTTAGGGAGAAAATATACAGCTTTGCTCTCTGGTCTCATTTTAAATTCTTACTTGTTTCATGCATATGGGCTTTAGGGGTCATCATAAATCAAGTGTGGTCTTCACACACAGAATTAGGGGAGCCCTTCCTCCAGTCCTCTTCTCTCCAGGATTTCCCCTCTGCCAAGCTGGAGGTTGGTGGTGATTGCTGTGGTTCTTTCCCTGTTTCCTCTTTCCTCCAGCCAGAAAGATAGTGGTCTTTCCGCTGGTTTTAGCCTCCTCGGTTGTGGTCCACCATCAGTGCAAAATTACAAATAATTTTGGGGCGCCTGGGTGGCGCAGTCGGTTAAGCGTCCGACTTCAGCCAGGTCACGATCTCACGGTCCGTGAGTTCGAGCCCCGCATCAGGCTCTGGGCTGATGGCTCAGAGCCTGGAGCCTGTTTCAGATTCTGTGTCTCCCTCTCTCTCTGCCCCTCCCCCGTTCATGCTCTGTCTCTCTCTGTCCCAAAAATAAATAAACGTTGAAAAAAAAAAAAAAAAAAAAAAAATTACAAATAATTTAAAAAAATCACCTTTGTGCCTGCCTCTTCTCCAAGTTTAGATTCCTCTTCCATATCTACTTGCTCTGACTTCCTCTTCAGAATCATTAGATAGTGGGCGTTCTGTTGTTTTGGTTTTTTCATGTTTTGTTCAGAGTTTTACAATTATTATCAATAAGCGGGTTGGCTTATTTTACCAGGCTGGAAGTAGAGCTCTAAGAGATTTTTGAAATCTTAATTATATATGGGTTTTAATTTTTCCTATGTTGTCATGTATTTCTAGCCTAACTGTATTTTATTTAAAATGAGTGTTCCACATAAATTTCTAGTTTTCTAAACAGATTGAGCTATACTTATTGCCTTATAAAACATTAATTTCATAAAATGATTACCGAAAAGAAAACATATTCTATTTAATATATACAGAGAAGTAGTCTCATCCTTATTTATATTTTGTCTACTAGGTCTGTCAAAGACTAGGTCTGTCAAAGGTCTGTCAAAGACTGAGAAAAGTAAATATAAGTAATCAACTATCACTGTGCTTATCTCCCCTTATGTTTCCAAAGATTTTGCTTTATATATTTTATACAATATTTTTTGAAGCATAAAGGCCTATGGTATGTATATCTCCATGGTGAATTTGACCTTTTATCAGTTATCATATATAATTTTCTTTGCTTTTGATCTTCTGCAACTTAATTTCTTTTTGTTTCCATTTACTTGGAATATATATGACTAGGACTTCCTTGTGTGTGTTGTTTTGATTTGCTTTCATTTATTTTTAAAGTAGAACATTGGCCAAATGCGTATAGCTGTGTGTTCCATCTTCACAGCTGACATCTTTTTATATTAATCAGTGGCATCTTTTATTAGAACGGTTATTATTAAACAATTTTTTTGTATTACAGTTTATTTAATGTTATTTTCATTATCCACCTTTTATTATTTCCTTATCCTAGTTCTTAGAAAGAGCTTGATTTGTTTATTTTCTGCTTTGTCACTTGGAAAGTATATATTATAGCTTTAAATAACTTTAAATAATATTTTTGATTTATATTCTTTCTAAATGGCAACGTTATCTAATGAATCTCTTCCTTAATGGGATATGAAGATATTAGAATATTTAATCTTACCATTTTTCAGCTACTTCCTTCTTGGGGATTTGTCACCCTATATGATAGGATTTTGGTCTCCATCATGCTGTTATCTTATGCAAATTTTCTTCTTCACAAGTTTTATAGAGAGATAAATATTTTATACACACAAACACACATATATATGTAAAACAAGTGTTATAGAGAAAAAGATGGGAATTATATATATGTTCATATATATGTGTGTGTGTCTATATATATATATATATATATATATATATATATATATATATATAAAGTTTGTAATCATAACCATTTAGCTTTAATTCTGTGTTCAAATATATACAGAGCTGGGGCACCTGGGTGGCTCAGTGGGTTAAGCATCTGACTTCGCCTCAGGTCATGACCTCGCGGTTCGTGGTTTCGAGTCCCACGTTTGGGCTCTGTGCTGACAGCTCAGAGCCTGGAGCCTGCTTCAGATTCTGTGTCTCCCTCTCCATCTGACCCTCCCCCATTCATGCTCTCTCTCTCTCAAAAATAAATAAATGTTAGAGAATTTAAAAAATATCATATATATAGAGCTGAACTTTCATGAAGTTTACATTTTTATTTTTCATTGCACTAAATTATATATTCAAGTAGATTTATCAGGAAATATATGGATTCTATATTACTGAATGTTTACATAATGGACAACCTCTCTGTTGTCTTTGCATCAGTAAGACTGTACGGAACCCAGTTATAAACATGTTCCTTACAAATTGTTCCATTTTCATCTCACAGCTCTTATTGCTCATGATTTAAAGATAGACTAATCTCTTCACTTGTAGGTATTCTCTTCCTGGTCTAGATATTTGGAGAATTCTTTCTTTATTTTGAGAGATCAATATCATCCAGGTATTTCTGAGCACTACTTGTCTTTAATACATTTTTCTCCATGGGATAAGCCCTGTTAATCTGTGGTTTCAGGTCCTCATTCAATGGTTTACCTTACTTTTGAATTTTCGTCTGTTGCACATGTTCTTGTTCCATATTCAAGCATGACCATTATCTCGCAGATGGATTTCCATTATTATGTGTAATTTGGATTATCATCTATTAAATCACATTCTTTGAACTGTGTGATATTTTCATCTGTCCTCCATTCAGAAGCTCTTATATTGTTACTTTTCTTTCCTGCTTGCAGTGCAGTTTTAAGATCATCAATGCCATTTTTCTCCTTAACTTATTTCATGGTAATTTCCCTTTTATTCCAGTCCATTTCTTTATCATTTTATTATTATCTCTCATCTCATAGAGTTGATGTTTTCTTTAATTTCCTTTAAGAAGGTGACGTTATTCAATGTTTTATTATCTGAAGAAAAAAATCTTCTTTGAACATATACTTTTTATCAATGAAACATAGCATACTATTTATGCTTGCCTTTCTTTATTTCCTTTCATAATTACTGCATACAGGCCTTATTTTTCTTTTGTTCATTTTTAAGTGTGACTGTTTCTACCTGGATCTGTCATTTATTCTTAAATATTGATAACTGACATAACCAAGCTGTCTTATTTCCTTGGGGGTCCATTTGGGTTTTTGTTTTGTTTTGTTTTGTTTTTAAATATTTATTTATTTTGAGAGAGTGTGTGCAAGCAGGGGAGGGGTAGAGAGAAAGAGGGAGAGAGAGACCCCAAGCAGGCTCTGTGCTATCAGGCACAGAGCTCAATCCCACAAACTGTGAGACGAAATCAAGACTCTGACACTTAATGAGTGAATCACCCAGGCACCGCCCCCCCCTCCTCCCACCTCCTTGGGGTCCATTTGAATTCTCCTGTTACAATTTGACTGGGGCTTGGATATTTGGGCACTAAGGAGAGGGAAGATGAGGTGGCATTGTGGACAGTCACAGGAAGGACACGTTAACTGTGTCTTCCATCCGAATGTATTAACAAGGAGGAGTTTGAGGGTTCTTTGCCTGATACAGCTGCCCACTCTTTTCTTTTCCATGTTTGGTTCACAACTACACCAATGAGTCTCCCAAAGGAGAGAGACAATGGCAAGTCTCTCCAGTCCATTGCTATGCCTTGAAGAGCAGCACTTCAAATAAGATATTCTGCACATTTTCCCTGGCCTGCCGATGTGCCTTACTTTGCTGGCAAGTGGTGTGATAAGTCTTCAACACTTTCACAGTGTGTGGGAGGGATACATGATAAATCCATGTCATGGACTAAGTGTTCAAAACACAATGGAGATTAAATAAGGATCAATGGGAGAATAAACAAAAATTTTGTTTAACAGAGAGCTAACAAAATTCAAAGTGTATGTGCATGAAATGGAGTTCTACTTTTTAAAAAATTATTACTTACATGTGGGAAGAATAATGAAAATGAGACATACATTAGGATTATGTGTTATGAAACTCTTATGAAGTGGTAAGTATTTTCACACACACCAAAAGAAGCTTTTACTGAAAAAAAGTTATTTTTGTATGATGCCTCATTTCAACTTTATTTTTATAATTATCAGAATAAATAAACATATCACAGCTTTGAACAGTTAAGACACATTTTAAAATTCTTGTATATTATGAGAACTCCACAACTCTTACTAGCTATTATGTGTCATGATGGAAGTTTTTAGTTATTTTTGGACAGTGATTATAATACTTCATCTGTGTTACTTGGTAGTTTAAAAAACATCAACAGGGGAAAAAACCTGTCTATTCTGATTTATATATACTCAATTGTTGATATTGGAATGGAACCTATCTTCCATTCATTTTCTTTATGTCCTCCAACACAGATAGGGCTAAAAGTCTTATCTTCTGGAGGGGTCTGGGTAGAAGGGAAGAGTAGAATGAGATAGGAAAACAGCAGTAGTAAATGAAGAGGTGTAAGTTGAGTCTTCATGCCCACTATAATCTGTCCCCCATAGCCTCAATATGGAGCCGACTTTGACAACCGGAAACTTTATGAGATCCCTTCTGTAATCTTAAGAGTTTCCAAGAGTTTCCCAGAATTGCTCCCATCAGTATTTAAGCTAAAAGACAGAACTACCACCAGGTGGCACTAAATCATAAACAGGAAATGGACTGATTGGGATGTAGTTTCTTGGAGGCTAGCTGAGTTCACCCCAGTCAGTTCATTAACCTTGAAAAATTGCAGCTCCTTATTTTATGCAGTTTAATCATGTTGTATCTTACACATTGCCTTATTGCAGAAGTGTAAGGTACTTTCCCAAACATAATCTCATTTGCTATAACCACCCTAAGAAGTGGGCCAAGTTGGTGTATGATTGTCCCTTTGATTGAGGAAATTGAGGCACAGAGACCAAATGTGACATTGAATAAAACGACACATAGTAATATTGATTGCTGATTTTTTTAATTCAAAAATTAATTTTTAAATGGAAGTCTTTGAATTATTTTACTATAAAATCCCTGAATAAAGTATTACATATTAACTCAGGTAAATGGTTTCCATGGAAGCCACTACAATACAGCTCAAATACGTTGTTCTCTTGCCATGCAACATCCAACAGATAAGATGTCAAGGTCAGAACAGCTGCTAGTTTTATGCCCTTTATACTGTGTACCTCAAATAGCAGCTGTCTAAATCAAGCTATCGGCATCATGAGAATACTATGTCATCAGCTCAGAGGAGGAAGCTTGTCTTACTGTTAGCTATCTATAGTGAACAGACAGCGATCCAACTTATCAGATAGCTATTTCATATTCTAAATTATAAATTTTAAAGAAAAAAAATGCACGTGAACTTATTCTAGTTTTGCACTAGCTAGAATTGGGTTTTTACCTTTTTTAACCCACTCTCACTCTGCTAGAAATCTATTAGATATAGTTTCAAGAAGAATTAATAACCCAAGATCCATCCTATGATTTAAAAATTAGGCTCATAACTAACTCTATCAATAAATTCAAAGCTGTCATGCTATTAATGAAATTAGTGTGAACCTTATATTGGCTTTGACCAATTTATCTCTTAAAGGGTTAATATTTAGTATTGATTAGAAAAGGAATACATGAGCCTAAAATTTGTCTGTACCATAGTGAGATACATGTTGCATTATTTCATTATGTAATAGATAATAGAAAAAAAAACTCAAGAATTTGGAAGGAATATTCAACTTCCCAAGAGTCCTATTAATTTAAGCAAGGTAAATGCATTTGTTTTGAAGACTGAATAATGAATTTGTTTGTGTAAGGGTTCTAAAATAAAGAAGGAAATTAGTCTAATAATGTAGATTTGTACTTCAAACATTAGTCTAGAAGAAATAAAAAATAGCAAATATGTTCCCAATTTTGCATTAATTATTAACTCAGATAGCAGAGCCCATGAGATTCCAGACACTGAATAATGAACAGTGATTTGTGTCAAATCTATAATTTGTTTATTTGTAGGGGAGATCTTTTCCTTATGAATGGGAACTAAATATATTTTAGACTTCAAAGACAGCTCATGGAAAAAGGAAAGCTTTTCACCATGCTAACATTTTCATTTATCATTTCAGTAACCTTGGAGGTAAAACTTACCTTTAATGTTAATCTAAAATATAAATCTTAAGGATGAATTGTTTTTAAAAGATACCACTCAAAACAGAAGAAGGGCAAAAACCATTAATATACATTTCATTGATTTTAAGATGAACTTTTTTCATGTTCTACTATTGCTGAAATCGAAATAAGTCTTCAAATCAATAATGTGTCATAGTGTAATTGGAAGTGTTTTTTACCTCTCAAGGTGGTACAAAAAAATCATTGTTAATCTTAAATTAATGATTTTTAGATTCAGTGAAATATATGATCTGTTTTCTGCCTTACTTTGTTTAAAGTGAATGGATGTTTCTCTACTTGTATTGCCTCTGCCTCTTTTTCCTGGCTTTTATTTTATTTGTTTATTTATATTTTTAAAGTTTATTTATTTATTTTGAGAGAGTGGGTGAGACCGAACATGAGAGGGGGAGGGGCAGAGAGAGAGGAGAGATTGAATCCCAAGCAGGCTTCCTGCTGTCAGTATAGAACCTGAGGCGGGGCTCGATTTCACAAATGATGAGATCATGACCTAAGTTGAAATCAAGAGTTGGACACTTAACCAAGTGAGGCACCCAGGTGCCCCTTTCCTAGCTTTTAAAAATGTATTTTAAAGAATCTACTTTTCCCTAATATTTGTATGAATATTGTTGGGTATTGTGTGTGGATGTATACATGACTTTTTACATATATATATATCACGTAAATAAATACACAATTTTATAGTTAGACATATTATAGAATATGCTCAAATTAAGTTGAAGTTATTTCATTAAGGGGAAGAAGCAATAGATGGGAAATACTTAGTATAAGGGTGAGGAAATTCATGCAGTATTTGGATAGTCATGTGTTGTTACTAACAGTGGTAGCTCATTGCACAATGACTTGGAGGCAGCCATCTTGACATTGACTGAAACAGCAACATGAAGGTGAAAACCTTACTTGGATGTCATGTTCCAAAAGTCATTTTAATATGCCTTCTCAGCTATATCCGAATGATGCCAATAATAGTAACGCCAGTTTCTAAAAACTAAACCTGGTCTGCCTGAACCTTATTTTTATAATGTAAAATGATTATATAAGTTTTTCTGTATCACTGTGGTAAGCACTTGTTTCTCATATATATTATTGATTGCTATAACTCGGTCATTTCATTTTGTCATGTCACTTGTATTTTCAAAATTACTTGCAACGGCTACTGGAACAAGGTCAGTCATAGAGAAAGAATTATGCTGTATTCTTCCCCTGTAATTTCTCACTGTCCCTGATATGGTTGCAACAATGTTATTTAACTGGCTGATTGACTTAGAGGATCCAGTCTTCAGCCCGCTTGTAAATAATGTCAGAATAAATAACCCATTTTAGGTAGTAGGCAAACTGGTTATATGACATTTTCTAGTTGTTATTATTTCAGTATTCACACTGAAATTCAAATTATTCAGTATTCACATTTCATCTGGCTATTTTGACTATACATGCACAAGTGTTTGTTTGATTCTCTCCTTATGTCCTTCACAAAAGGAAATGTCTCAAAAATTTTTTAGAATAAAATTTATAACAATTTTTAAGATAGGAAGATAAATCAAAAGCCACATAGACATTGGCCACAATGAAGGGAGATAAATGTATTCAGAAAAGAGATCTAATGGTTGCCAGACCTAAGCATTGACCTTAGTTCTATGGTGTCTTGTACTTAGGCTCAAAAATATAATAATAATAAAAAAAGCAGTAACATTCATGTTATCTGATAAATGTAAGTATGTATCTCTATCAGTCCTTCTACAAATAGAATGCTTTGACTATGATGTTCAAAATAGATTTGTCAGGGAGCGTGAGGGTGGCTCAGTCGGTTAGGTGTCTGACTTCACCTCAGGTCATGATCTCACAGCTTGTGAGTTCGAGCCCCGTGTCAGGCTCTGTGCTGACAGCTCACGGCCTGGAAACTGCTTCGGATTCTGTATCTCTGTCTCTCCACCCCTTCCTGGCTCATGCTCATGCTCTGTCTCTGTCTCTCTCAAAAATAAACATTAAAAAAAATTAAAAAATAGATTTGTCAGTTACTTACTTACATGTAGCTAAATGAGTAATATGAAATTCAACACATGAATAAAGCAGAACTGATATTTATAAATTATACTTTCTTATCAAGAATAAATTAGGTGAAGTCTATAGAATTCACTTTCTTTACAACTCTAGTGGTTTAATAATCTTTCCTTTTTTGGAGTTTCTGTTAATTTATTTTGTTGAAGAGACAAAAGTATGTTGAATAGCATAGCACAGATATTCCATATACTGCTTCCAAATGGCCTTTAAGTATAGTGTCTTCATTCTCACTAGAATTACAGTATAGAATTTCAAAATGTAAATATTGTTAATTACTCCATGGCTGTCACAGAAATTGAGCATATGCATGTATATACATGCACATACATTCAATTTCTATCACAGAAATGATACATACATACATGTATTCAATTTCTATATATATTCGATCAACACACACACACACACACACACACACACACACTCACACGCACACACGCGGCCACATTCATGTTGCTTTCACCAAAATGTACAAAGCAACAATTCACTTTTGTTGAAACCTTAACAACTGTAATGTGGCTAGTTAAAAGTCAGTCTCCAAGCCCTGTCATTCCCAGCTGACAAAGATACACAGAGAGCCTACTGAACTCTACAGAGCAGTGGAGCCTTCTGAATCATTGAGGAATCTTTTTGGTCTGCAGTAACAAGCTGTTAGATGTGAGTAGTTCACCCAGGTGTAAACCTCTGCGTCTGAAGTTCAATATCTCATTAATTCTTGAAAGTGTTAAGATTTAAAATTTTTTTTTTTAACGTTTATTTATTTTTGAGACGGAGAGAGACAGAGCATGAACAGGGGAGGGACAGAGAGAGAGGGAGACATAGAATCTGAAACAGGCTCCAGGCTCTGAGCTGTCAGCACAGAGCCCGACGCGGGGCTCGAACTCGCGGACCGTGAGATCATGACCTGAGCCGAAGTTGGCCGCTTAACCGACTGAGCCACCCAGGCGCCCCGAAAGTGTTAAGATTTTTAAAGTCCAAAAACAAGAAGAAGCTGTCATTTTATGTTATTTTAATGTCAAGTCTTAAATGACTGTCAATTCTGACAGACTTTCCACTTTCAAACCATGTCCACAACAAAGTTTTGTTTTTAAAGAAATTCTGATTTCAAATTGCATGATAAATTCATGGGTGATGCAAGTTTCTCAGGTCAGTTACAATAGGAGAGATTTCGGGCATGAAACTCAATGGGATCTTGGTAATTCAGACTGCCTGACATTAGAGCAAATGAATGGCTACAAAATTTGACGCAGAATAAGACATTTGCACAGTCCAAAACATAGTACACAGTATTTAATCAGTAGAGTCAGCTTAGCGCTGGCCCAGCAATTATAAATTTTTGAGATGTGTGAGACTAGTAAGATTACTCCTGTAGGTGAGATGATCAGCAAGAAGTTCTAGGAGAATAGAGGTGCTTGGAGCCAGACAAGTTAATGATAGCATTAGAAAATGTGATTTGTTCAATCACACCACAGTTCCAGTCACTGGCTGGAAAATGTCCTCATGCCTTCATTTGCTAGAAGGATCCATTCCTCTAGTCGGACACTAGCAAGAAACAGGCAGAAAATCAGGTTCTTATACAGATAGATTGAGACTATCTCAAGGAACAGTTTAGTACTGGAGGAAACTACCATGCAGGGGGAGGAAAGAAGTTCGTAAGACTAAGCCAGTATTTCAGACTCTAGGAATGCTCAGGTGCTACGTCTTAAGCTCTGGGCAAGATTTATTGCAGAGCCTTCTAGACGATGGTGTTGAAATGCCTGATTTACTTACCGTTGTATGTACTTTTGACTCAGAAATCATGCAAGACTGAGTCTCAAGGTAGAGACATCGGTGGAGTGATTACAAAGGTAGGGGCTAGCAGATTTTAGTGAAGAGTTACAGTTTTCCTGACCAGTTAATAAGAACACAATGTCACAATTGTGTCCAGAGCATGTAACAAAAGCACAAAAAGAGTAGCTAACCAAACGTGGCTTCCTTTTCCTGCTTAACATGAAATTAGAAACCTTGCAGTCTAGGTTGGTTGCATCTGCCCCTGTATACCATCAAAAGCTCAGTTGCCTTACCGCTTCCATATCTTACACACATCTTTTCCTCTCATTGTCACAAGAAGACTGCCCATTATATCCCATATTCCTGGCAGGAAGACTTTCTTTTTTGTTCATCAAAGAAAGCTATCTCTAACATCTCATCATCTAGAGAGAGAACACATGACTATCCTTAACTGCTGAGAGATTATTATCTCTAGTACATTGCTTCCCTGAACACAATTTGTTATGTTAGTAAAAAAGAAGAGTTAAGTGGATATTAGGTGGACACCTTCATTGTCTGGCATGAATGGCTTATATATATTTACTATATATTTTGCTTTTTGGAATACAAGAAATTCATGATGAAATGGGTGGAGAAATTATTGCAGAAATCCTAGCTAGGAGGACATTACTTAAAAACAACACTAAGCTTGAGGATCATTTACTGCCTACCTATGAAAATATAATATGCAATCATTTTGGATTTTATAAGCTGTTAAAAACCACAAATATATGGATGTGAATGAAGGTACAGGCTCCATTCGTAATACCCAATATAAAAAAGAGGGGTATTACATATCTCTGAATCATCAGGCATCATACATTGTTTTGATGCAAATACAGGACTTATACATTTTAAATATTTTTTTTAATGATTTTGGAGATAGTAGCACAATATAATTTGACATCTCCTGTGAGAGATGACATTGAATTTATAATGCTACACTGAAGACATTATGGGGATAAAAACATCCTAACAATCAATTACATTTCTCAGAGAGATGAAACAGACAGGCACATAGACATAGCTTTGTAATAGTTCCTTTTAAAACAATGGTATTCAGGTTTATAGCTCTAAATATTAAAGCACCACCACAGAATATAATATTTAAAATCTAGAAAAGGAACAGTGGCAGTTGATAACATTTCAAGGCTACATAAGTGATCTAAAATTCAACTGTTTAAAGGTACCTTGGTTTAAGGAAAAAATTGAGACTTTTTAGAACTTTGCAGGACTTGAAGGACATATAATTCCTCTCTGCTCTCCAGAAGACTGGAGTGAAGAATGAAAACAAAGGAAACAAAACTGATCCAACACTGTTCTTAGTCACTGCTATAAAATGATAGAAGACAAAACAAGATTTAATCTTGTGCTGATAGTTTCTTTCCTCACAGATGGTATCCATTGATTTATCTTTATTGTCCTATTAGAAGAGACCTTGACAATAAAGTCACACAGGAATGCTGACCCACTCAGCTGTGGAGGCTAGGTGATTTGATATCAAACAAAATGGAAAATAAGGTATGATGGGAGTGTTTTCGCTGACAGAAACTGAGTTGGTGAAATATATGTTTCAGGACATAAATTAGTTAACATAAAGATTACTTGGCAGTCGATGTGAAGGGAATAGTCCATGAGGCAAACAAAACACCATTATCTGAATTGTGTGTTTTGCAGAGGAAAATTCTCAAATTCTCTAAATGTGTCTTATGATATTTTTCACCTGACTGACTAAAAATGATCACATTTAGCTTTTTCAAGCTAATGTAAACTTATAGTTTTACTGTGATGTTTTGAATGAAATTGTGTGTATAAAATTCTTATCCTGGTCCTACTAGTAGTGAACATTCAATAAGTGGCAGTTACAGTTAATATTTCATAACTATAAGGTCAACTAATCTTTGGCCAAACAGGAAAGAATATCCATTGGAAAAAAATTCTCTTCCGCAAATGAGGTTGGGAAAACTGGACAGCGACATGCAGAAGAATGAATCTGGACCACTTTCTTATACCATACACAAAAATAAATTCAAAATGGATGAAAGACCTAAATGTGAAACAGGGAACCATCAAAATCTTAGAGGACAATGCAAGCAGCAACCTCTTTGACCTCAGCTGGAGCAACTTCTTACTAGACATGTCGCTGAAGGCCAGGGAAACAAAAGTAAACATGAACTACTGGGACCTCCTCAAGATAAAAAGCTTCTGCACAGTGAAGGAAACAATCAACAAAACTAAAAGGCAGCCTATGGAATAGGAGAAGTTATTTGCAAATGACATATCTGATAAAGGGTTAGTACCACAAATCTGTAAAGAACTTATCAAACTCAACACCCAAAGAACAAATAAGCCAGTGAAGAAATGGGCAGAAGACATGAACAGACACTTTTCTGAAGAAGACATCCAGATGGCTAACAGACACATGAAAAGATGCTCAACATCGCTCATCATCAGGGACATATAAATTGAAACCCCAATGAGATACCAACTCACACTTGTCAGAATGGCTAAAATTAACAACACAAGAAACAACAAGTGTTGGTGAGGATGTGGAGAAAGGGGAACCCTCTTGCACTGTTGGTAGACTGCAAACTGGTGCAGCCACCCTGGAGAACAGCATGGAGGTTCCTCAAAAGGTTAAAAATAGAACTATGCTATGATTCAGCAATTATACTTCTAGGTATTTCCCTAAAGGATAGAAAAATACAGTTTTGAAGGGGTACATGTCCCAATGTTCACAGTAGCATTATCAACAATAGCCAAACTATGGAGAAAACCCAAATGACCACTGACTGATGAATGGATAAAGAAGAGGTAGTGTATATATGCAATAAAATATTACTCAGCCATCAAAAGAATGCGATCTTGCCATTTGCAATGACGTGGATGGACCTAAAGTGTATTATGTTAAGTGAAATAAGTCATTCAGAGAAAGAAAAACAAATACTGTATGATTTCACACACATGTGAAATTTAAGAACCAAAACAGATGAACATATTCGAGGGAGAGAAAAAGAGAGAGGGAAACAAACCGTAAGAAACTCTGAAAGATAGAGAACAAAGTGAGGGTTGATGGAGGGAGTTGGTTGGGAATGGACTAGATGGGTGATAGGTATTAAGAAAGGTACTTGTGACGAGCCCTGGGTGTTAGGTGTAAGTGATGAATCACTGAATTCTATTTCTGAAACCAATACTGCACTGTATGTTAACTAACTGGAATTTAAATACAAATTTGAAAAGAAAAAAATTATATTAAGAATATAAATTATAATAGCTTTAGAATATTTTTCACACTTGTTCTTAAAATGGTTTTTCTTTTTCTTTTTTCAATCACCTTTATTGAATGTACTTAACATACAATATAGTGCAAATATTTTAAGTGAACAGTTCAATAAGCTTTGACAAATGTATATACCAGGTTAACACTGCTCCAGTATAGGTACAAACCATTTCCATCACCAGAGAAAGTTTCTTCATACACATTTACAGTCAACCCTCCATCCCTAAACCACTGATTTTATTTCTATCGTGATTTAAAGTTTTAGACTTTCAAATAATTGAAATAGCATTGTACTTACATTTTTATGCCTGACTTATTTCTCTTGGTATAATGTTTAGATATTTATTTATGTGTGTGCCAGTAGTCTGTTCATCTTTATTTCTGAGGAACCTTCTGTTATATGAATATTCCACAATTTGTGTATACACTCACATGTTGATGAATGTTTGGGTGATTTCCTGTCTGGAAAACAAATAAAGTTACTATGAACGTCGGTAAACAAATCTTGTCGACACATGTTTTTACTTCTCTTGGGTAAATAACTTACAGTGGAAATGCTAGGACATTGAGTAGGAATATATTTAACTTTATGAAAAATTGCCTATTTTCCAAATTGGTTGGACCACTTAATTAATTACCATCATCAATGTATGATGGTTCCATTTGCTTTAAATTTTTATCAGTATTTGGTCTTGTCAGTTTTTTATTCTTTTTCATGGGTATGCAGTGGTGTCACCTTATTGGTTTTGTTGATGACTAATGTTGAGTATTTTATGATGTACTTATTGGTCATTTGTGTATCTACTTTTTGTAAAGTTTCTTTCTGAGACTTTTGCCCATTATTGTTGAGTTGCTCTTCTTTATATAAATTGCTGTGTATATTTAAATAGGAGTCTTTTGTCAGCTAAATGTTTGCAAATATTTTCTCTCATTTTGTGGCTTGACTTCTCATTTTTTTACCAGTGTATTTTGAAGAGCACAAGTATTTAATTTTAATGACATCTAACATCTATTTTTTATGATTAGTGCTTTTTGTGTCCTGTTTAATAAATCTTTGCCTACCCCAAGTTCATTACTTCTCTTTCTATGCTACAATTTTGAATTCTATTGACTTACCTTCAGGTTCATGGATCTTCCTGCTTTTGTGCCAAATATGCTTGAAATTTAAGTACCAGTTGTCTAAGACTTTTTGTTTTTTAGCCCAGGCCCCAATTTGCCAAGCTGCCAAAGGGGCTGAATGCTATATTATATTATATGTTGAATTGGATCAGGCTTTAGTTACAACAGTTTCCAAAACATTTTGAAAGTGAATTCAGCCTCCCCTTCCAGGAGGGCACTGGAACTAAAGATGACAATACTGCCGGACCTCAAAACTGTGTGACCTTGAACCTGCTAGATAGACCTACAACCTGTAAGACATGGGAGATCTAGAGATCTTGGGACCAAGTTTTTTTGCAGACTCTGAGATTTCTATACCATAAGCTATGGGATTTTCAAGGCTGAGGGGCTGTGAGACTGGAAGGTCTTGACACTGAGATGGCAAGACAACAGACTGGACTGGAGGAGCTGGATTCTATGAGAGTCACTGACAGTGAGATGTTAAGACAAGAGACTGAGGGGTGCCTGGGTGGCTCAGTCGGTTAAGTGTTTGACTCTTGATTTGTCATGATCTCACAGTTCATGATTTTCAGCCCCACCAGCCCCATGTCGGGCTCAGAGCTGATAGTGTGGAGCCTGCTTGGGATTCTCTCACTCTCCCTCCCTCTCTGTCCCTCCCCCACCCACTCTCTCTCTCTCTCTCTCTGTCTGAAAATAAATAAGCATTTTTTTAAAAAGACAAGAAACTGATATATTCAGATATCGGAATTGTGATACTCTGAAACCGGAGAGATTTTTCTCTTTCCAGCCATCCCCAACCTCTGACAACTCTGCAAAACTTGTGTGTAAATGCATTACTTGGCAGAAGAACATTATCCTTGAGTTTGGACTTTTTCCGGATCAAAGCCTGACACACTAGACCACAGCTTTGCCAGAAGTTTGCCCGGTTTCTCCTCACACAAGACAAGATTTTCATTTTGCAGAAGGCTTGTTCTAGGCCTGACCTCTGCCTTCACTACAGTTTCTGCCATGAGTGTCAGGTGTGAAAGCTTCCTCCCTCTGCTCCCTTGTTACTGTGGGAGGCCTCATCCCTTTGAGTTCACTGCTTTTAGGTTTCAGGTTTCTTTGTGTCCACGTCTCTTTGATGAAAATATGTAATTTTTTTGAGTGAAATGTTTACATTTATATGGAAATATGCACTAAAACAGAATGAGTCAATGAAACTTTGCCAAAGCACTATCACAAACTTTCATTGGAGAGGTCTGGTCAGCTAGCAGCAGTGATCCTCAAGCAAAAAGACCAGGGAGAAGCCAGGAGACCTCTGTTCAAACGTCTCTTTTCATGATACCCCAAGTCACTTCTCCTACACATACACCCACACAGATTTAGGAGTATGGGCATGTTCCTCATGTGCAAATACTTTTAGTTTTTGTAATAAATATAAAATTGGCAGTGCTTATATACCACAGCACAGACAATATTTCAGACTTACTATGAATATTTCTGTCTATATATCTCATTCAGAATATATAAACTTGTTTATGCAGGAATTGTTTATTGTTTCAGTGGGAGTAAAAGGTATTTCATATCCTTCTACATCCCATTGGTAGTAGAAAATCAAGGTTTCCCAACTTTGCAGGTATTTGGAGAATGTGGAGCCCATTTGCTCCAACCTTTCACAGAGAGTCCCCTGATGTCAGTAGTTGAGACAGATTCAATCACAGAGTATGGTGGACTCTTAAATTGCTTACTTCAATTGGGCTTTCCTTGTCTTTGTGGTGAATAGTGACTGAGAAGTGTGCCAAATCTGGATTTTAAGCAGAAAAGTTTTAGCATTATAGTTCTGCATTGGAATCAGTCTCTAATATAAAATTGAGGCTTCCATTTCCCCTACATCATTTATTTTGTCATTTGAACTGAACATTGGAAATAGAGGAATTTGCAACTTATGTATAAGGTATCATTTGGGAATAGAACTCCCCAGGCAGAGGCTTATTGCCTCTTAGTTCATTTAGGATCATTTTTTATTCTTTTTTCTTTTCAGTTGGACGTTGAAAATGGAGCTATCTAACATAGCTGCTATTGTACTATTTTTTAACGTTATATATAGAATGAATATTCTAAATGGGTTAGACCTTGAAAGCTGGGAGTAGGAAATGAGCATTGTGTCATGGAGAAAAGAGAAGGATTTAATTACTGCCTGTCGACAGCATTGTTAGAGTAATTACTGACAGGAGAAGACGTCAGAAAAGAAATAGAAAAAGGAAGGTCACTCCTGAGTGTTCTTATAAAGCATTTATCATTTCACAACATAGAACATTTTTAGTACATCTTTTTCTGATATGATAAAATGTTAGAGGCAGATGTCCTCAAGATACTGTGCTAAATAATTCCACTGTCCTTTTTTTTCTTTTTTCTTTCTTTCTTTCTTTCTTTTCTTTCTTTTTTTTTTTTTTTTTTTTTTACCACCTGCAATGTTCATAATAGTGACATGCCAGAAGAAAAATTACAGGTTTGTCTTGAGTTCCCCCTAAGGATTAGTCCCAATAGCAATATGGCATATATAATATTCCACAGTTTGTGTGTTAGTGTGTTGATTTATATATATAGTCTTCTCTGTTTCTGACTAAAATTTCTGAAGGAAAACCAATTTTAAGATGGCCACCAAGGACAGATTCTCAATATTCAATATAAATGTGTTATAAACAAAGTCTAATATATTCATTAAAGTTCTTACATCTGGAATTTATGTTTCTAAAGTTAAAGTATATGATGGACGCTTCGACTTTGAAATTGTAGAGTAGATTGATGAACAGTGAAATCCCCTCTGGCACCCCATGTTTAAGGGAAGGCACAGACATGCACAAGTGAATCAATCTTCTGAGGATAGATGCACTTCTTCCTATGATATGGCGTTTTCAACATTCTGTGGTTTAAATTTTTTATGAAAAATGGGCACAAAGAAAAACTATTCGAATTCTAAATTTTTAGTTATAATTATTGTAGTATACATTACTTCTAGCATCAATTCAAAGACATTGTCATCTTTTTATTCCTTTGTATGTTTTTCATTTGTATCAATATTCTTTTTGAATTTTATCTTCTCCTTGAAGGATAAAGACACAAATACCTCATAAATTCTCAATAAAAGTAAGTGAATTTGAGAAAAATGAAAGATATTTCTTCCTTGCAGAGGTGATAGAATTTCACTGAAAAATATTTGGTAAGTCGGGTTTTAGTCAGAAATGTTAACATAACATTTTAACATCGTATCAGAAAACTGGGCTGAATGATGTTTTAGTTAGGTGTAGTGTAATCTAGAAGAGTGGCTTACTTCTTAAAATAAATGGATTAGGAAAGAAATTCAGGATCAAAATTATGTATTGGGACTAGATGGGATAACAAAATGGAATAACAGGGACCAGATCTAGCTTCTCACTGAATCAACCAAAAAATGGGGGTGAGGGGTGGGAAAGGAAGATACAAGAAGCAATTTGTTTTTCAAGACACAGGACATCAGCTAATAAAAGAGTGACCTTGAGAAATGGGAAACAAATGAGAGGAACTCTACTGTTTCTCTAGCTTACTGCCTTGACTTTTCAGTCCATGATACAAAAAGGGAACCCAGGGGGAGCTAGACAGACTCCCTTAATTGAGGGGATGAGACCAGGATCCCAGGAGACCAAGTTCTTAAAGTTAGTAAGACAATGTAACCAAGAGGAGAGAGTTGCAAAGAGAAAGAACTCCAGAGATCTGAAGAAGGTCCCTTTTTAGTACTCAGTAGAGCACTGCCTGGCTCATGCATGTGAGGAACCTACCCAAGATTGGGAACAGAACCATCTGATGGGTTAAAACTAATAGGGTCTGGTGCTCACATAGGGCCAGAAATAAATGTCCATTCCTACTAATGGAGCAAAGAAGAAATCAAAAGGAAAATAGAAAATATTTTGAACTGAATAAAAATGAAAACACAACATATCAAAAGTGTAAAATGTTGGTAAGGCAGTACTTAGAAGGAGATTTGGGGGTATTGGATGCTCATATTTAAAAAAAAAAGAAATTAATGTCAGCTTCCACTTTAATAAACTAGGGAACAAAGACTATCTAAGGAAAGGAACTCCAAAGTAGCATAAAGATCACAGTGGAAATCAATGAAATAGAAACAGAAAATCAATAGAGAAAATAAATGAAGCTTAAAGCTGATATTTTGAGATCAATGAAATTGATACACATTTATTCAGAGAGAGAGAGTGTGTGTAAATTAGCAATATCAAAGATGATAGGAAGAGTCATTATGGACTC
This sequence comes from Panthera pardus, assembly GCF_024362965.1. Taxonomy (NCBI): domain Eukaryota; kingdom Metazoa; phylum Chordata; class Mammalia; order Carnivora; family Felidae; genus Panthera; species Panthera pardus. The sequence continues at coordinate 50,758,062 of NW_026527002.1, forward strand.
TAAAGACATTATCAAGATAATAAGGGAATGTCATGAAATCTTTACAGCTATATATTTAACAACTTGATGAAATGGTTAAATTCCTTGAAAACACCTATTACAAAGCCAACTCAAGAATAAATAGGCAAACTGAATGGCCCTATAGCTATGAAAGGGATTGATTTTGTGGTTAAAAACATTTCCTCAAAGGAGATACTATGCCCAGATGGCTACACTGGTCAATACTACCACATAGTTAAAGAAGAAATAATATCAATTCTACACAAACTCATACAAAACAAAACATTAAAAGAGGATTGTCTCAGTTCACTTCACGAAGCCAGGATTACCCTGATACCAAAATTAAGGAGAGACATTATAAGAAAAAAAAAAAAACAAAAACACAAAAAACGATAGATGGATAACCCACAATGAACATAGATGCAAATATTCAAACAAATTTTTATCATATCAAAACCAGATATATTGAAAGGATATATATTTCATGTCCAAGAAGGATTTATTCCAAGAATGCATGGTTGGTCTAACATTTGAAAAGCAATCAATATAATTTACTATATTGATCAAGAAAAAAAGAAAAGTGTATGATCATCTCAATGGATGCAGAAAGAGCATTTGACAAAACCCAACATCCATTCATGATAAAAACTCTTAGCAAACAAAGAACAGAAAGGAATTTTCTCAACTTTATGAAGGGATCATATGAAATATCTGCAGCTAACATTGTATTTAATGAGGAAAGACTGGGTGTTATCCCTTTAAGATCAGGAATGAGACAAAGACATCTACTCTCACCTCTTGTATTCAACATTGAAGATTCCAGCAAGTGAAGTAGTCAAGAAAAAGAAGTGAAAGACATCTAATTGAAAAGGAAGATGTACTTCATGGATGAAATGGACTAATTCATCCAGTATTCATAGACAACATCATCATCTATCTAGAAAACCCAGTAGAATATACAATAACTTGCTAGAACTGGCAAGTATTTTAGCAGATTGCAGGATATAAAGTCAATATACAAAACAATTGCATTTTTATTTGCTAGCAATGAACAATTAGGAATTGAAATTAAATAAGTAACACTATTTTCAATAACATCAAAACATGAAATATCTTGGGATAAATATGGCAAAGATGTGCAAATCCCATACATGGAAAACTAGAAAATATTAAGAGAAATTAAAGACCTAAACAACTAAAGAGTTTCAGTGTTCACAGAGAAAAAGACTCAATGTTCTTAAAATGCCAATTCTTTCCAAATTGACCTCTTGGTTAAATGAAATCCCAATAAAAATCTCAGAAGACTCCCTTGTTGAGATTTATAAGCTAATGTTAAAATCTGTATGGAAATGCAAAAATCTAGAAATGAACAAACAACCTTGAGAATAAAAAATAAAGTTAGAAAAATCCACGTTGCCTAATTTCAGTCTTAGTATAAAGCTAAGGTAAACAAAATAGTTTTGGTATAAAGATAAGCAATTTGATAAATGGGATAAAATAGAGACCAGGGGTGCCCAGGTGGCTCAGTCGGTCAAGCATCTGATTCTTGATTTCTGCTCAGGTCATCTTCTCACGGTTCGTGAGATTGAACTCTGTGTTGGGCTCTGTGCTGACAATGCAGAGCCTGCTTGGAATTCTCTCAGCCCCTTCCCACTTGTACACTCTCTCTATCACAAAATAAATAAATAAACTTAAAAAAAATAGAGACCAGAAATAGAACCATAATCATAAGGACAATTTATTTTCAAAAAAGGTGACAAAGGCAGTGCACTGAAGAAAGAATAATCTTTTTCACAAATATTGCTAGAACAATTGGATACCCATAAAAAAAGAATTTGTATCCACATTTTATAACATATACAAAATTTAACTCAAAATGCATCGTGAACCTAAAGGAATAACCTAATTTGCTAAAACTTCTAGAAGAAGGTATAGAATAAAATCTTTATGAATTTGAGTTTGGCAAAGATTTCTTAGATATGCTACCAAAAGCAATATACATAAAATGTTGATAAATTGGACGTTATCAAAATTTTTAACTTCTTGTCTCTGAAAGACACAATTAGGGTAACGGAAAGGAAACCACATACTGAAAAAATAATTACAAACTATATATCTTATAAAGGCCTACTGTTATTAGTTGTGTCTCCCCAAAATTCATGTTAAAGCCCTACCTACCCAGTGTGACTGCATTTGTAGACAGGGCTTGTAAGAGGTAATGAACGTTAGTTACATGAGGTCATAGTGTGAGGCCCTAATCCAATATGACTGGTGTCCTTATAAGAAGAAGAGACATCAGGGATATGCATGCACTGAGAACAGGCTGTGGGGACACAGTAAGAAGGTGGCCGGCCATCTGCAAGCCAAAGAGAAAGACCTCAAGAGAAACCAATGCTGTCATCTCCTCAAATTTGGACTTCCAGTCTCCAAAACTGTGAGAAAATAAATGCTGTTTAAATCACCCAGTCTGTGGCATTTTGATATGGCTGCCCAGATGATTGATGCATTTAGTATCTGAAATATGTATTGAACTCTTAAACTCAATAATAAGAAAAGAAACAATCTATTTTGAAAAATGGGCCAAAGATTTGAATAGACAACTCACCAAACAAGATACAGGATGGCAAATAAGCATATGAAAAGACCCACAATATCATTAATCATTAGAAAAATACAAATTAGAACCATAGCAAATTATTACTACAAATTCATTAGAATGGGTAAAAATTAAAAGTTTTGGAGAAGATGTGGAGAAAATGGGACTCTCCTACACTGATGGGAATGTGATCCAGGCATTCTACTCTATGGTACTTTGTTATAGGATCCTGAAGTAGGAAAATGGGTATTTTCCTTATCCTTAGTATGTGATGGCTGTGTGGGCATACAAACAGCTCAACACATCAGGTTTTTTACTTAACCTGGAATTTATTGTGTATGGATTCTATCTCAGTAAAGCAGTTAAAAAGTAAATTAAAAATGCACTGGTACGTATATTGAATGGAAATTATTTTTAGTTGTTTACCAAAGTTTAGCAAATAACCTAACACAATAGCTTCCTGGCAAGCATGAGACAGTTAAACACATCTTCCATATATTAATTAAGCTTCTGCTTCAGATTAATTATGCCTATTATATGAAAATGCAATGTTTTGTCTTGTGACATAAATTAATGATATTTTATAATCATTCCTGGTGACTCAACATCATAATTTCTTTCCAAATAGCCAATTCTATCAGGTAATTTTACCTTTAGTTCCTAAATGAACTAATAACTTCAAGTGAACTCTTTCCAGACCTGAGTCACCTAATGACAAAAATAAGAAGGCAACTATTTTAGTGGTTATGTGACTGTATGTCAATGTGTCATGACAGGATCTGAATACCTTTGACTAATTCTGTCAATGCAGTTTGACTTTGACTGCTTTAATAATCTCTATATTGCTGTGGTGCCTGGGTGGCTCAGTCTGTTAAGTGGCTGACAAGCATCTGACACTTGATTTTGGCTCAGGTAGCAGTTTTCTGGTGGTGAGATTCAGACCCACATCAGGCTGGGTGTGAAGCCTGCTTGGGATTCTCTCCCTCCCTCTCTTTCTGCTCCTCCCCTGCTTGTGCCAACTCTCTCTCTTTCAAAATAAATAAATAAGCTTTAAAAAATGATCTCTTTATCTCTACTTTTTTCAATTCATCTTCATACCTCTCCTCCCATTACCTCTTTAACTTTTTCCAGACTTTCTGACTCACTCCTCAAATGAAATGGCTTTATCAAGGTTAACGGTGAGTTATATCCCACCAAAGCTAATGGTCAATGATCTGTCTTCATTTTAGTAGACCTCTTAGCTGCTTATGACATGGTTTACCACTTGCTTCTCCTTGAAGTATTTTCCCCCTAGGTGACGTCTTATTGTTGTTTTTCTCCCCCTCTCTCCTTTTGTCATCTTTCCTGACTTTTCTCCATCTGACATCTAAATGTTGCATTCCATGACCCAGTCGTCTTGTTTTCTCTGTCTTGTCTCTTGGACAAGTGGATTTCATTTCGTCCTAAAGCTTCCAACAGTTTCTCTGTGCTGGTAGTCCTCAAATTTCTATTTTATTGAATCCAGACATTTTTTCCCTTCGTTAGGTAACTGCATGTGGAAACCCCAAGTGGTTTCAGCCACTCCAGAATCCACATGAAGAGTTTTAACAAGTAAGAGACGCCCTGCTCTCTACAGGTTGTATGCTAAGCATTTGCACATTTGTTGTCTTGTCAGACTGTTCTCTCTAAGATGCTGCTAGGCAGGAATTATATACCTTATCCTCATTTTACAGATTAAGAAACTAAGAGCCAAAGACTCACTGAGAGTCATACTATTAACAGACTAGATTTACAGAAAAGCCCACTTTTATATCACTAGACTGTGAGCAATGGGAAAGCAGGGACTGTCCAACTCTTCATCATTATCCTTAGTTGTGTAAAACAGGAGTCATAATCACTTGATTGAATGTATTTATTTCAATGTTTCCTGTTAAAATTATTTCTAATGTACAGAATAAACCCATTTGGCTGATTAAAAATTGTTATCCTCTGATAATCAAGGATCTAGAATGTTTCTCAATCAGTATTTAGATCACTAACTTTTACTGTATATTTTTAAAGTTGAAACCTCAGAATGAATGAAAAAATAAATGAGCAAAACATAAAATGAACATTTTCCCAAAGGAATTTAAACCCAGAACATTTTCCCAGAGTAAGATAAGATTAAATCATATTGTTGACTTATTTTTGTTGTTTGCTTTATTTTCCTAAGAATCCAAAAAAAAAATTTTTTTTTTTAATTTGAGAGCTCTAGTTCATGGGTCATTTGTTTTCCAAGTAACAAGTTACTTTGTGACATGATATTAGCATTTGTCAGTTTCACATATCATAATGTGTGGGGAATGAAGAGACTAAAAAGGAAGTGACAACTTGCTGGTCAAATCTGGAGGAGATATGGGACTAGTAATAGCTTCTCATTGGAATGTTTTCCAAAACAATTATTATAATGCTAACTTTAAATCTTTGGTACTATAAATGATAAGAGTAACCAAAATAAATTGCAGCGGATTAATGAGTTGGAGTATTTTTTCTGAATCTAAATAGGAGTAAAGGGGGAAAAAGTTCTTTCTCTGTAAAGAATGGGTTACACAAAGCCACAATGAGGAAAATGTGTACCGTTCTTTAAACAAAAGTGTCCTTACAAAGGGTGGGGGGGGGGGGGTTCTAAGAAGATGACAGTCCCAACGATAGCATAGATTCTGGATTTTCACATCCTGAATGAAAACAAATAGCAAAACCACACAGTCAAACTAAATCACATGGATAGCATGGAAAACACAACAAAATGACAAGGTATCCCACACACTCCAAAACACAAGAAGATGGGGGGAAAGCCCCAGCAGCCAGGAGACCAATGCCATCAGTGTGTGTGAGAACAGACAGAAGCAGCAGAGTGCCTAAAGGGGTCATCGAACAAGAGAACTCCTGACTAGCAAACTTCATGGAGGGCCAACGTGAGCCCAGGGACTGAACCGTAAGGGCTTTTGCTCACCCCAGTTGTGGGTGGGTGATTATAAGAGTCTTGTAGAATGTCTAAGAGGTCAGAGCTCTGAAGGAAATAGAATATTAAAAGGAAAAATTTTTAAATCAAAAGAAACAAAGACATGAAAACCATTTAAGAGAAGCAAATACTGAAAGCACAATTATCATACAGATTTTAGGATTCCTTGAAAAAGAAAATCAAGGGAATAATGGGAAACGGTACTAAAATAACGACTAACCCTGTAGCAGTGCCCATTCCTAGTGTGCAGGTGATTCTGAAATACCATTCCCATTAACAGGGCTTCTTTGGCTGATTCCAGGTCTGGGGCTGAAATGTACAGAGGAACCTGGACATGTTAATATATCAACAGCAAGACAGCTATGAAAGACTGTTACTAGGACGTGTCAAAAAGAATGTGAAGCTGCTTCAGCTGACCAAAGATAGCATAATTTGAGCTTCATTAGGGATAAGAATTGCAATAGATAGAAATGTAATATTTCTAAATTCTTGAGTTTGTAATGATACTTTTCATTTGATAAAGAAACCTAATTGGTTACTTTCTGAGGATGAAGTAAAACCAATTGATCAGATTAAAATAGTAGTTATAAGGAAATAATCAACATTTATTTTGACTTTTCCAATATGAACTATACCATTGGGTTAACAAATAGATGAGTGAAAGCAATTCCTTATTAAATTATTTCAGATAACAAATGAAACAAAATGAGTGAATATCACAATTTTGCAACCTCCCCCCATAACCTTTTTAAAGTTTATTTATTTTGAGTGAGAGAGAGAGAGTACATGTGGGAGGGTCAGGGAGAGAGGGAGAGAGAGAGAGAGAGAGAGAGAATCCCAAGCAGGCCCTGCACTGTCAGTGTGGAGCCTGATACAGGACTCAAACTCATGAACTGTGAAATATAACCTGAGCTGAAATCAAGAGTTGGATGCTTAAGTGACTGAGCCATCCAGGCACCCCATGATTCTGCAGCCCTTAATGAATGAATGGCCATAGGCATTGAGCATGCAGGGATGCTGACACTAAACACAGAAATCATTGACAATGTTTATTCAAGTTCAGCAATCCCACTCTTAAGTATATATCTGGAGGAACTGAAATCAGTATCTTGAAGAGACGTCTGCACACCCATGTTTACTGCAACATTATTCATGATACCCAAGACATGGAAACAAAGGTCCTTCAACAGATGAATGGATAAAGAAAAATGAGTATAGATACATATAAGGGGATATTATTCAGCCAAAAAAGGAAGAAAATTTTGCCATTTGCAACAACATAGATGAATCTGGAAGTCCTTATACAAGTGAAATAAGCCAGCAGAGGAAGAAAAGTACTGTATGGTATCACTTGCATATAAAATGTTAAAAAAAAAAAAAAAAGCCAATTTCATAGACACAGAAGATAATGGTAATGCCAGGGGCTGGGGGAAGTGAGATATGGGGTGATGTAAGTCAAAGGGTAGAAAAATTCAGTTATAAGAAGAGTAAGTTCTGAGGATAAGATAAATATGTATGAATATATATCCATGCTAATGTACAGCATGATGATTATAGTTAATAATGCAGTGTTGTATACTTGAAAAGTTGCTGAGAGTAGATCTTAGGCATTCTTACTACACACACACACACACGAGTTAACTATGTCAACTGTGTGAGGTGAGGAATGTGTTAATGACCTTGATCTTGGTAAACATTCTACAACGTATATGTATAACAAATCATCACATTGTACACTTTAAATATATACAATTATATTTTTTGATTATTTCTCAAAGAAGTTAAAAAAATTGGAGACAAAATGGAGTCCCTTATGATTGAGATCAGAATACGAACACATATGATTCATTCTCTCAACTAAAATGAGGGACAATGTAAAATTATTCATTCAGCCACCCATCTATGTATTAAATAAAACCAAATTATGTTACCCTAATGATGTTACCCTAATTAACTAGTCTGTCTCTCTCATACATGCACACACAAACACATACACACACAGAATCATATTTTACTTGTGGTATTTCAGTGATTGTGAGAACACAGATAAATGACACATATCTTGATTTTAGGATTAATGTAGTCTACTGGGTGTTTGCAGAGAATTATATCAAATACATAATTCCAAAAGCTTCCCAAGAGATGTCCAGAGCTACGTGGAATTTTTTGAAAACTCACTCACATAAAACAAATAAAGCTTTTAATTTATTGACCCTTCAAAGGTCATTTAAGGTCTTGCTGTATAAACATTCTTACATTACACTTTACTTTGTTAAAAAAATAAATTTGTAATTTCTGATTTTCTCCCAGGAGTTGGCTGTATGAAATTTTTTTTCAATGTGATTTTGAAGATTCAGTGGGATTCAGTTCTATTCTTCATTATAATTCCCGGATGAAAGCAAACATTAAACACATGTTAAGTTCAGGCCATTTTCAAGTTATTGACGTTTCTAAGCAAGAAGGGTACTACTAGACCCATTAATTGCTCCTTCTGTATTAAGATGAATTGGTTAAACCTGGGAAGGATATTCAAGGGAGAACAGCTGTCTTCTGGACACTTTACTGTGTGAAAGAATTAATGCAAGGTAGGCCTTTAGGTTAGGAGTCCATGAAATTACATTATTAAAAATCCCAAAGACACAGAAAAGTCTAAAGACAAAAGGAAAATACTACCATCCGACCCCAAAAAGTAACTATCTTAAAATTTTCACAACTACCATTCATAAAACTTTTTTTATACATAAGTGAATATGTAGTTATACATGTAGCCTTACATGTATACATATCTATTCATCTATGTTATCATACATATTTTTTGATATAGGTTTACATACACATACAGATAAAAGGATAAATAAAGGAAAATTAACTTCTTTAAAATGGGATCAACTTTTAATGCAATTTTAAATACATTTAAAAATGTAACTCTTACTGAGAATAATAGAGAACGAACTGAAAAACTTAAGGACCTGCTTAACTTCCTGTACATAATTCTTCATCCCAAGAGAAGTTTCTAGAGATAACTCTACAGATGAAAATAAAAACTAAGATGTTGGAGTTGTTAAAATTATAATTGACATGGGTCACCTGGGTGGCTCAGTCGGTTAAACATCTGACTTCTGCTTAGGTCATGATCTCATGGTTTGTGAGTTCGAGCCCCACGTTGGGCTCTGTGCTGACAGCTCGAGCCTGGACCCTGCTTCAGAATCTGTGTCTCCCTCTCTCCCAGCCCCTCCCCTGCTTATACTGTGTCTTTCTCTCTCATTGTCAAAAATAAACACTTACAAAATTTAAAAAAAAAATTCTGATTGACAGATGAGGAAATTGACACATTTCATTTCCTTTGAACTATATTGTGATAGGATGGATTTTAGAACATCAAAATGTATACATATTATATTAAGTTTATAAACTATTAGTTTTATATTTGAATATATTCAATTTCCATCAACTGTATTTTAATCATATCTGATAGATGAAAAGAGCTTTAAAACATTTTTTTTAGGGGCGCCTGGGTGGCTCAGTCGGTTAAGCGTCCATCTTCAGCTCAGGTCACGATCTCACAGTCCGTGAGTTCGAGCCCCGCGTCGGGCTCTGGGCTGATGGCTCAGAGCCTGGAGCCTGCTTCCGATTCTGTGTCTCCCTCTCTCTCTGCCCCTCCCCGTTCATGCTCTGTCTCTCTCTGTCTCAAAAATAAATAAACGTTAAAAAATAAAATTGAAAAAAAAACCATCTTTTTTAGTTCACAGGCAGGAATAGACATGCATGCAGGTGGGCACTTATTAATTTGATTTATTCATTTAAATATTTATTGAGGGTCTGCCATATCCCAGGAACTGTGTACTCGGGTTCAGATGGTAAGCAATACCAGAAATCATCCCTGCATGAGGTTACATTATACCCCAGGAACAAAGGTAACATGAGATGACACATCAGAAACACCAGCATACATGTGGCCCTCAAGAAATGTCAATTTCCTTCCTGTCTTGATCTCTCTCCACTCCCAGTCCATTTTGGGAGTTCCACTGCTAATCTCCCTCCCTCCAATCTCTTAGACCCTCTTTCTAGCATCTGCCAGTAATGCCTCTCACTTCTGACCCTCTGTCCTGCATTGAAGTCTTTAGAACTATCTCTGATGCTGAGACCTAGTCTTATCAATCTACTTTCTCCACCATTACACACACCCTGCCTTATAATACCTATTTTTTTTAACACATCAGCATCTGTGGGGAGGGAATTTTTCACGAACCCCCTAAATAAATATCCTTGAGAAAGTAATCATTTGTCAAATGGTGAAGGAATGTTCTAGGTGCTCAGTCAGCAAAATGAAACCTACATAGGTTAATGTGGCTTTACCAGGGAATAAAAATAGTAATAGTCTGTAACATTTATTGCACTTACTATTTGCTAGGCACTATCACAAGCAGGCTGATTATCTTACTTGAGATGATCTTATCGTTTTTTTATCTTATTATTTATCTTATTTATCTTATTATAATAAAATAATCTTATTATCTTAATTAAGATGATCTATAACAACAATCCTGTGAAGCAGGTGACTGTCTTACTAATGGTGGAAACTGGGGCGGAGTTGCTTGCCCAAAGTAACAAAAGTAGTGGTGAAGTCTTACCTCCAGCTATGAAATCAGAAAGACCGTAAGCTTTTAAGTATGGCTTGAAAAATAGGTAAAAACATATGAAAGAAGACTTACAAAGTTTTACAATTTCTGAGGAGATCATTTGTTAGCATAGAATCATAAACAATAGGGGCTTGGAGATTTGAGAAAAAATAACGCAAATTCTGGATCCTATATGTTAAAAAAAAAAAAAAAAAAAAAAAAAACCGCTTTGGCTCCTGATAGGTCTTTTGCCTTTTTGTACATCTTATAGCTAATATGGATAACACTGGAGCCTCCTCTTGCCAAAAGCTAGTCCCTTCTCAGCGTTCTGGATTTCATTTCTTGACACTTCAGAGTCTCCACTTCTTACTCAGCCCTCCCCCACCACTCCCGCAGCATCGCTCTATTTTTTCTCTCTTGGGTATCTTTTAGTTCTAATGGTTCTCATCTTTAATAGTCCCTCCGGCTACATCTTCATTTGTGTGTTTTGCGATCCCCAACACTAAGAATTGCAAGGCCCGAGACTTTAGTTTTTATTGCTGAACTGAAAAGTAGGAATGGACTCTCTCAGGTTGCCAAACTGTCCATTGTCTTTGCCAAACTCAGACTCACAGAATGTCCTTTTGCAGTCTTGCTGATCCTTAGGCCATCTACTTCTGAGAAGTGAAGCGGAACATTTGCTTTGCCTCACATCACATTGTCATGTCCTTGTACCTCTTTATTTCAGACCAATCCAGGGCCTGGAACATAGATATGCTGTCAGAGGCTACAAATGAAGAGTTTCTCTGTTGCTCCACTTTGATATTCTTTACTTTAAGATCCTTACACCTCCTGGTCACACTTGTTGAAAGGTGTTTGCACTTGACACGGATGCCTCAACCTTCAGTTTCTCTTCAACCCATTTTCATCCAGTTTCCACCCCCACCCACCTTCCAAAACTGCTCTCACACCTCCACTCTACCAATTCTAATAGGACTTTCTTGGCCTGATCTTCTCTAACATCTCAAAGCTTTTAATACATTAGGTCACTCTCTCTGAAACACTCTCTCCTCTTGGTGTTCCTTACTCAGGGAGTTCTTTGTTCTAGCTCTACCATGTTCTAGATGGGTCATTTTGGCAAATTATTTAACCTCTCGGATATAATCTAATTTGTAAAAGAGATCTAAAAACAACCTCCATGTAGGGTGCCTTGGTGGCTCAGTCTGTTCAGCTTCCATCTTTGGCTCAGGTCATGATCTCATAGTTTGTGGGTTCAAGCCCTGCGTCGGGCTCTGTGCTAACAGCTCAGAGCCTGGATCCCGCTTCAGATTCTGTGCCTCCCTCTCTCTCTGCCCATCTCCTGCTCATGCTCTCTCTCTCTCTCAACAATAAGTAAACATTAAAAAAATTAAAAACAACCTCCATTTTATTGTTTCTCCAAAAGTATTGAGTACAAGTTACAGAAAAAGATTATTTCACCCATTTATGAGTTAAATACAGCAGGCAGTATAATTTTGCATTAACTGTATGTATCTGCAAGAAGATCAGAAGAGAACTAAATGTAAGGTCATTGTATGTAGTATGAGGATAATGAGTCTCTTTATAACAACCGATTCTGAGCAGTCTAATTTTGTTCAAAGTGTGGACAATAGCACAGTTTATATGAGACAGGCTAGACTCTCAAAAATAAATCTCATAAAAAAATGCTTAACAAAAAAGAAATTGGTTATAAGAGAAAGAAACTACTACTTAATCAAAGCTTACTTTTGGCATTATGATTAAACTTCAAAGCACTGGAATATTACCATAACATTAAATAGTACAAACTTAGCTTCTTTCACTCTCAAGATAAAAGCAATTATAATTTGTAAATGGCCATCTCAGTTAGTTTTGAATATTCACCTTGTAATTACATTCAGCACGAGGTTAATTGGAAAACTGTTTTTCTGATTCAACTTGAATGTTTATGCAATTATGTAATTCTTATACATGTAACCAATATTAAGAAAGCAATTGATTTGAATACCATTCTAATTTTATGACAAAAAATACTCTGCCAAAAATAACCTATGTAAATAATGTTATTTGGGGAAAAAAATCAGCTTTTGGCTCAACTCACAATGTAATTTATCCACGGGTACAGATGATTCTCTTAACTTTTTGATGGACAAGTGTGCTTTTCAACTAAAACACTACCAAGCTGTTGGGGCGCTTGGGTGGCCCAGTCGGTTAAGTGTCTGGCCTTAGCTCAGGTCATGATCTCACGGTTTGTGAGTTCGAGTGCCACGTCGGGCTCTGTGCTGACAGCTCAGAGCCTGGAGCCTGCTTCTGATTCTGTGTCTCCCTCTCTCTCTGCCCCTCCCCTGCTCACTCTCTGTCTCTCTCAAAAATAAATAAACATTAAAAAAAAAAAAATTAAAACTCTACCAAGCTGTTAACTTAAACAGGCGTCCATTAACAATACAAATGTTTTCAAGCATTATTTCATGACGCATATAGTAAAGACTTCTATACTTGGAAAGTACAGTCTTAATTACCTCTCAAACAAGAACACATTGCCCTCTTGTAGTTTGTACACAGACTTGGCTTTTGCCTATTTCCTTTCCGATGGGTTTCCCATTGTTCTGGGAATGTCCTCTGGGACCACTTGTAGATGGAACCATGATGAAAGTTATCACTCTGAGATCAGCATGAGCGTCAGAGAATCTCATCACATTGCACGTGTAATTATCTTTGGCTAAATTTCTCCTGTGTTATTTTGTTATATTTTATAATGTTTTTTTTAGAGCTGGAAGTGGCTCATGTAAACATATAATCAAAACACTGTGAAAAGGATTTAGGTTACACTAGTAGTATAAAACTATAGCTAAATCGTTCGCTCATTTGATAATTTATATGCAAATGGAAAGGTCAATCAGCAACTATTTGCAATATACTTACCACCTGTAATATGCCAGGCTAGTTGTAATAAACAGATGACTATTACATTGAATACAATTTACATCTAATTGAACATCATATGAAAATGGTGCAGGGTCACTTGAACCTATATATTTGGAAGCCATTGTCCTTATGATTTCAGGGCATCATTTACAATCCAGATGGCAAGAAGATACTTTATTACCTTCAACACTATGCTTTTAAAACTAGGCTTTTAAAAATGGCTTACTCTCTCATGGTTCAGTATTAATACTGTATTCCAAAGGCTCACAAACCAAGTAACTGCTTCTTTTGAAATCAACATTCAAGGAAAATACCTCAAAGTCATAAAGTAATTTGGGTAAAATAACTTTCTTGGAAAAATATTTATGAAAATATCATAAAACGTTTTGAAGAGTTCATCATTGGTGAAGAAGGGAAATGAAAAGGCACAGAAGAGGACTTTTCCAACAAAAATGTTGGAAGTTTTTTTATAATAAGCCAGAAGAATCCAGCACAGTAGAACCCAATGCTGGAAGAGAAAGTAAAGTGTCCAGAATTAATGAGCTCATGCTGTACTGGCTATCCTCACTTGAGTCCATCCTATAAGCCAGACACTATTTTAACCCACAGAACATACTTGCAAGGTATTCACTATTTCCCCTATTATATGAGTAAGAAAACAGAGACCCAACTGGTCTATAGACCAGGATCACAGAGGGAAAATAGTAAGGCTAGGAGCCAAGCTGTATTTTATACCTGACCACACACCATTTCCAAAATGTTAAGTTGCTATCTTTAAACAATCCCTGAAGCAAAGCTCAGTATGTAGAAAGATGATAGATAGTGTCCCCTGAGTATTGCATTCTGGGATTTCATGAGAGGACGCACACTCTAGAGTAGAAATACATGATGATTTCTCACTATTATTTATGAGCTAAACTACCCCTTGATGAAGGAAATGCTAACAAGTTTATTTCTGTTAGAAATGCTCTAAATATTAAATATATTTGTGCTATCTTTGCAAGGTCTAACATGAAATCCAGATGGAATAAAATGAATTGAGAAGAGTAAAAATTATCTAAGGCAATGATGAATACTTGCAATCAAAACTCCGAGAATTGAAAATAGGATTACTGAAGAGTAATATAGAAGCTATCATGTAAGAGCACAAAGTTCAATCCAGTAGTCAATTTAAAAAATTACTGTATTTTTTCACATATTATCACAGTGGTGCGTCTTACCTCCATCAGTAAAATTTTCAGTGAGTGGACTGCCACAGAATTGCAATTGTCTGAAGAAACCTTATTATGTGATAAACAGCAATACTGGACACAATACTGGGTCCCAGACAGAAACTTTAGCATATCATAGTAAGCTTTCTCAAGAACACATAAAATGGTGGATAGTTGAGATTTCCTATGATGGTGACCTAGAAATTTATACTTTGGGAAAATCTAACAAGGGGAATGTTCCAGAACATCAGTAATTAAACTTTCTTAAATAGAGCAAACAAACTTGGTTAAGGTGTTTCCAGGGCAGAATGGTTCTGACTTTGATACAAACAGAAAATAGACAGTGAAGAGATCTAAAATGATAAGATGATCCTATAATACCTCAAGCAAATTATAATCAAATACAGTTCAGACTAATTAAAAAGATGGCCACCAGAGAGAACATAGTCATTAGTAATAATATGTGTTCTAGTCTAAAAGCTAATGAAGAGTCAGAGGAAAATGCAATGCATTTCTTCAAAGGAATATCAACAGTAGAGCAAAATAGGGGCACCTGGGTGGCTCAGTTGGTTGAGCATCCAACTCTTGATTTTGGCTCAGGTCATGATCCCAGGGTCATGGGATTGAGTCCCACGTCAGGCTCCATGCTAAGCGTGGAGCCTGCTTGAGATTCTCTCTCTCTCTCTTTGTCTCTCTCTCCCTCTCTATGCCCCTCTCCCCTGCTTGTGCTCTCTCTCTCTAAAAAAAAAAAAAAAAAAAAATTGTAGAGCGAAACAAATAAAAATCTGCAATCTTTGTTGTGACTTGTATCAGTCTTCCCAGTCTCCCCTTCCCATCTTGCCCTGATACATACAGAATTTGACCTAATTCTTGAGAAAAATGTCCTCCATAACCCCACTGGAGCACATGAAGTCACCATCTGGGAAATAAACATGATTAACTAGATTGATATCAGTACGTAAAAATGTGTTGCTTACATGGGAACTAGAGACAAGAAAAATAGGAGAACAAATAAAATACCTATACCAGACCCCTGATTTTCCATTGGCCACCTTTGCAAATCTGTGATCCCTTGAAATACTTCTGCATGCTTTGGCAAGGTTGTTTCAGCAAATGTGGGAACAAGTGTCTAGGAAAGAGCCTGCAATTCAGCAGGATGCTTAGAGCACTGCCTGCACTTTTCCACTAATTGACTTAGGTGTGACGATGTAGAAGTAAAACAAGAAAAAATCAGCATATTTTCAGGTCAGAGTTATCTTAGGGATATATCCTCAAACTAAAATCAGTCTGTCAAAACATATCTCCAACTTGCCAACTTACGATGTTTATATATGTATACACACACACACACACATATATACACAGGCACACATGTATACATTTAATTGCTTGAAATAGGCTACATAGAGAGAGCTATTACATATATATTCTTTCTCAAGGATGGTGAAAAAAGGCACATTTTGTGATAATGTGTGAGCCTAAAACAAAACTCTGACCTTTTTGCTCCTTTGCCTTTATAACTCATTAACATAAAATGTCCACTATGGGAAGATATGGAATGACAGTCATTGTAGCAAATGGCAGATTCTTTCTAAATCTTTTAAAATTTATTCACCCCCACTCATACAAGGGCTTTTCATATCAACACTTCCCAAACATAGTAAAACATTAGTGTCATGTGTAGACATTTTCTAAAGTACTGGTATCCTGTCCTTAGGCTGTTGGAATCAGAATGGCTGGGATGCAGCTTGGAGCAGAAAACCACTGTACTATGCAATTCTGCAGCCAAGTTTTAATCACACTTACAGGACCTTATTGTCACTTAATATTGGCAGATGTTATGATGGGATTTGGCGTCTTTGTGATAGTTGCTAAAGCTCAAGTCACATTTCATTTGTGCTTCCCTGGCTAAGGTATCTCCTCTAGCTGTTTTTTTTGCCCCTTGGGACATTTAAAAGACTATCTTCCGATGCGTTGCCCCCAGTACTTTTCTCATTTCTGCTCACCTTGCCTTCCAGTGGGATCTTAGTCAAGTTTCAAATCATATCATTTCTATAGAAAAAGGAATAATTATCTCCTAAGAAGATGGATTTACTATGGTGAATCTAGAAATAATTCTAGCTTTTTCTTACATTAACATATATGTATAATATGTGTATAACACATAATGTATGTATATAATATATGCATATATAATATATAGTAGTGTATATATAATGCATGTATGATATATATGCAATAAAATATGCTATATATACACACTACAAATATATATAGTGTATATATAGCATATATACACACTACTATATATATATATATATATATATATATATATACACACGTATATATATATATACACAGAGATATATATATCTCACAGAGGCCTAAAATGAGCAGTTTAGGCTCATATATATATATATATATATATATATATAGAGAGAGAGAGAGAGAGAGAGAGAGGCCTATATATATAGAGAGAGAGAGAGGCCTAAAATGAGAAGTTTAAGCTCATATATATATATATATGAGATAGATATATATATATATATATATTTATATATATATATATATATATATGTATGATATATCCATATGATATATATGTATATCACAGAGGCCTAAAATGAGCAGTTTAAAGCTTCAATCTCCTTAAACAAAAATGGGTGGTATGGTCCTGTATTTCTTCTATAAATATATCACATCCTTCTTCAAACTCTATCTCTTTGTCCTGCTGCCATACTTATTGCTATAAAGGCCTGGCATTAGGACTTAAATCAGGCCAAAACTAAAATGAAAAATCAGCACATCTAAGTTTGTTGTAGATCTTGTTTGTCCCTCTCCCTAATGCCTCACCCTGTTTAAATAAAATTAATTTGGCTAGTGTTTTTTCTCTGTAGAAAAATCAAAATAGAGAGAGGCAAAGGAAGGAGAAAACAACCTCTGAAAATTGGGCATATATTAATAACTTCTGTACAATTAGGCTTGAAGTGTGTTTTAGGAGAGCAGTATCAGTCCCAACCTTTCCACAATGAAACAAATGATTACTTTCCCAAAGGTATCAATTTAATGAGTTCGTGAAAAATTCCCTCACCACAGATGCTGATGTGTTAAAAAATAGGTATTATAAGGCAGGGTGTGTGTAATGGTGGAGAAAGTAGATTGATAAGACTAGGTCTCAGCATCAGAGATAGTTCTAAAGACTTCAATGCAAGACAGAGGGTCAGAAGTGAGAGGCATTACTGGCAGATGCTAGAAGGAGGGTCTAGGAGATTGGAGGGAGGGAGACCAGCAATGGAACTCCCAAAATGGACTGGGAGTGGAGAGAGATCAAGACAGGAAGGAAATTGACATTTCTTGAGGGCCACATGTATGCTGGTGTTTCTGATGTGTCATCTCATGTTACCTTTGTTCCTGGGCTATAACGTAACCTCATGTAGGAGGGGTAATTTCTGGTATTGCTTACCATCTGATCTTAGCCTAAAACTCCCAAATTCATCCTCATGAGAAGGAAGTCAGGGGTTAAGTGGATCCAACTAAATGGCCTAAAAAACTATAGGCATGACGGGTTAAGCGTGGATATGAACCCAAGAATAATTTTTCACGGAGGTAAGCTTGAATATCAGCCATATTTGGATGTTCCTTTATATTTATCCAGATCACATGTCACATTGTAACTGGAAGGGAGTCTGAAATGTAATTTTAAGGCATCCAGCTTCTTTGGTTTTGAATGGTATGCTGCGTGACACTGAATTAGGTGAAAAGTGAGTTACTGGGTAATAAGTGACACACTCCCTTGGCTCCACTCCATTGCTACCGTCTTAGTCCGGGCTTTCAACACATCAGTAACAGATGATTGAACAACACACAACAGTTCTCACATCTCCTGTCTTTTCTCTTCACTCCTGCAACAAATTCATTTTTAAAACCTCACTTCAGTATGTCTGCTTAGATTATTCCATTTGCTCAAAATATCTCCTATTCATCCTTCTTCCTATATGAATATTACTGAATTCTTCAATGCTAACTTCAGCTTATGTTTGCTTTTCTAAGAGGCTCTCAGCCAGGACTCCTCTACTCTAAATTTCTAGAACTCTTTCATTCTACATCTTTTATCTTAGAATGCTATCATATACTTCCAGTGCTGTTATAAGCTTCCTATGGGCACAGATTGTATTTTATTATTATTTATTGTACTCCTAGTACCCAGGTCTATACATGACAAATATATTCAACTTGTAAAAAAATGCATTAGGCTTTCTTTTTCTTTTGTGTCCCCTCAATGATTAGCATAATGACATATTTCATTGATTTAATGTAGTAGATACAGAAATGCCCCACCCATGTCCCCATGGTCTACTTCTGCAGATGGTCCCCTTACCGGACAATGACTTCCTGTGTCTCTGTGCCGAAGGATATTGTCTGGCCTCACATATGCTTAACACTTCTGTGGGGCAGATTGGAAGTTCTGCAGGGTTAATGCCTCAGTAGAAATCCTTGACCAGGGAGGAGCAGGAGTTGGTTGGTGGATGAATACTCCATTTTCCTCTTTCCTTTCCAAGTTACCTCTCACTGGAAAAATTGTAAGGCATGTTTTGCAAGCCTCTCAGAGGGTTGCAAACGCGACTTCTCCTGTGCTGTCCACAAAGAAAACCTTCTCACTAGGCACTCTTTATTTATTGCCTGTCTTCCCTTCCTTGTCACACTTCCATACTCATTCAGAGTGCTTGCTGGATTCACTTCCAAGTTAAACTACCTGCCCACAAATTCTTGTGCCCAAATGTGCTTTGTGAGACCTCCAAATAACTAATGATGTTCTCATTCACAATAATTTGTATGAGCTCAGTAAAGCATCTCCATGAAGTTTAACCCGGCACAGGGAAATTCAAGACCTGCACCTGACACATTTAATAAAATTTCATTGCCTTATTTCACTTTTTGGTACCTTTTTATTCACTTAGATTAAGTAAGATATATTGTTAAAGATGGTGAAATATTGCTTTTTGCATAGTCGTTGTACCGATCATAAATTGATGGGCCTAAATTAATGAATTTTTAAAAATTTCCCTTGATATATTCCAAAAATTTTCTTTCAACTATTGGCAAATTCTTTCTGTTGGAATATTTTATAAATGAATTCAAGTATGCAAAAGGTAGCGTAACTTTCAATAGAATTGTAAGAAACTGATGAAAACATTCACATTGAACTTTTTATCTACCAGTACACCCAAGTGCACGGGAACCCTAGGCTTTTCACTGATGTAATTTTTATTCTTGGGGGAAAAAAGAAAAACAAGGCAATTGTGTGTTCATCCTTGAGAGAAAATGTCAGAAAGGACTTCAGCTTAGGCAGTGTACTTTCTGGCTTATTATTAACAGTTTCTGTCACCAGTAATTGCAAAAATCTATGCACTGAAAAATAAATTATGTGGAAGAGGCATGAGAAAATCCAGCACTATTGCACTTAATACTGTTAGTTTTGTAATATTTTATCAATTGTTTTGATACGTACACTCTCCAGTGATTCTTACAATAATCCTGTAAATTAGATGAATTTTTTTCATGTGCCTCCATTTTACAAAAGAAGAAATGTCGCTCAGAGTAGCTAAATGCTTTGATTAGAAGAGATGGACCAAAGCTCTAAGTAAAGCCTTTTGCATCTGAAGTTGTACCATCTTGTCACAGTAAAGACAAGACAAAGAGTTTTGGCACTTCAGTGAATCTTGAAATCTCTTTCCAAAGTCACTCCTTTCTCTTAAAAAGGAAAAAAAAAAAAAGTTGGATCTAGTAGCCTCTAAAGCTCTTTTAGAAAAGAATTACAGTTTTACAAACCACTTCATCTATCTGCATGTTACTAACCATGAATCAGATTTTATCGCTCTTAGTTTGGTTATCCACTGATTTGTTTAAAAAGGGACTTAAGGTGGCTCATCCATCTTGTAGTTGCTTTTTCAACAACCAATTACCCTCGAATGTAAAGCTAAAAATTCTGGAGACATGAAAAGATTTTGGAGTGGGTAGTCATGTGAAAATGGTGTTGCCAATTTAACAATCTGGCACCCATCACAGTAAAGAGATTCAAAAAAGAGAGACCCATTGGTACCCTAATTCAACTGTATAGTGATTTATTCCCTAAATGGCTGAACTAAGGTGGCAATAATGGAATGGAAAAATAATGGTAAGATATAAGAGAACTTACAAAAGAAGAATTAACAGGAGAAGATCTGTTGACTGAATGTATAAGAAGTCATGAAATAATAAGAAGTTGATGAAAAGTAGACTTCTTCCTCAGTATTTACAAAGCAAACTATCCTGGCTAACTTTGCGTGTATCTTCTGTACAGAAGATAGAAAAAGGATAAAATGTACATGGTTGTATCAAATATGTACATAATATTCTGTTTAGTGGTTTTGTTGAAAGGAAATCTGAATTTAGTCTTGTATGTACCGATTAGGAAATAAAAAGAAACAAAAAAAGATAACATGTCCTATGGAAGTAGGTGCTATCTAGTACACTTTCCCAGATTATATGGATCTAGCGTCGTGTGTGCATTTCATTGTCATTTTGTTTATTTTATAAATCTGTAAGATGTAGAAACTGATATTAATGCAAATTATTCCTATCCAAAGACATGCAAATGATTTTTCCCAGTGGAGATGTATTGCTTCTCGCAACCACTGGAAAAGAAGTCAGTTTTGTATCTATTAACAAATCATTTTGGCATTGCTTTGTTGCCTGTGTGTTTGTATCATGTCTTTCACTTGTCCTCGAACCAGTTTTTAATGCCTTTGCTGATTCTTTCATGAACTCACACCTTAAACAAAATCTCTGATATATGCTCCTTTTGTATTTGTATGAGAGTCATGATTTTACTGTTCATTTAAAAAATCTAATATAAAAAATTATCTTGTAGCACACCTCATTTTTTAATCCAATGAATTCTTTCCTCTTGATAACATCTAGGTTGATACAATGGTGATGGCAGGGGCAGGGGGCTGTGTATCTTGGGTAGCAAGTCAATGTCAACTTGCCATGGGCAAACAGGATAAATAACATTTCAGAAAGGATGAATCAAACGGTTTGGACAAAGGAATGGCATCCTTGGGTCTTACTTCACATCGGTAATTACAGTTTGAAAAATGAGAGCTCCATTATTTTGCTCTTTGCTTACTTTTACACCTGAAAGAACATCTTGGCGAATGTAATGCATTGTATGTGTAAGAGAGTTGCTGTGTGATGCAAAACTGATTCAGTGAAGAAAAGTGCAAGTAGGGGGTTGACTGTCTCTTGATAAAGTCTGTAATTTTGGATTAGATTCTGGTGACATTCACAAAGCTAATACCCTTTAAGATGCTGCTTTTATCACAGCACTTTGGGTGCTTCCCTTTCAATTTTAACTCAAGTGGAAGCTTGTTCCTTTTTTTTTTTCTTTTTCAAAATAAGGACAAGGAGCCAAGATGATTCATTTTACTTTTTACCTTATGTGAGTCATGCTGTGGTGTGTGAGCATCCTTCACCACATGACATCGCCTCAGCTGCAGGCTGCTGGAGTCCAAACCTAATTACTATCTGTTGAAAGGCTACTGAAGAAGAGATCTCGAAGGTTCTGCATATGTGACTCTAGGCTGCCATTTGCTAGCTCTAAAATGATGAGCTCTATAAATTCATACCATTAAGATATGCACATTGTTAACTAGTTTACGACTGGTTTAACTCTGCGAGGTACTTAGTTACTTACTTATAATTCTCAAGTTTACTTTCCTTTGTGAAATCTTCCACATATTTGAAGGTTAAAAGAAAAAGATTTTGACATGACTTTATTGGCATTCTAGATTAAGCAACATATTTAATAGAATGTTAGTTGCATTTATATAATAGTAAAATCCGGTTTTCTTTAGTGATTTGGGGGGGGATGGAGGAGATCTTTTCTTCTTAGCTCCACCTTCCTTTCCCATAAGCAAAGACATCTCCATTTCCCTCCACAATAGGAAGAATACAGAAGAGAACACTTGTTTCTCTTTCCATCCCATCATTTGCTATGAGGTTGAAAGAGCTAATCTAACTGGTAATGGCTTAATATCTGTTAGATTCGTTTAGTAGGTAACATTAATGTGTTTCAAAAGTAAGAACTTTTCACAATCTCTTGCACCGCTTGTCTCGAGCATTGCCGTGGTGAGCCAAGGCTTCCTCTCCATTTCTCCTTCTGGAGGCAAGCCTGGACTCCCAATTCTGATAGTGCCTGGGTTTCTGAGGAAGCATGCAACAATCCATGCATCTGGCGAGGTGAATATATTTGCAGTCTAGTTTGAAAACTCTGCTCTTCCCATAGATGGATGCCAGGGAAGAGACGTGTAATTAGAGTAGCGGGTCCCCACCTTGGCCTCGGACCCCAGACATGTTTTCTGATCTGAATTTTTCCAAAAGCTCTTTACTTTAGAAAATTAATGGGCCGCTAGTTACAAAATCTAAGCTTGATCTCCATGTGGCATCTTGTACCTTCATGAAATAACCTAAAGAAAAGGAAGGATGATCATTGAAAGCCAAACAGAAATATCTGATTTAAAACATTTTTCTTTGTAGATGATAAACTAGTTAGTTTGTCAGAATCAAGTCTCTTGTGTGGTATCACCTCACTTTAACTTTGCCAGTATTGATTAAATATATATTTACCCATTAATGTTATGGTTTGATATATTTATTCTATTTAACCGGTCTGCAGATTGCTCCTAGCTTTCTGGGGTATGAAGCTCTATTACATGGCAAACTGTGCCTGCATTATTCAATAATACAGCCATATGCAAATTTGGAGCCTTAAGAAATGCTGACAGATGATAAAATAATCATTCTAGGCATACGCTAATGGACAATGTAAATACTTTATTTGTATTCACTTTTATTAAAAAGTTTTTATACTGCTGGGGTGCCTGGGTGGCTTATTCGGTTAAGCAACTGACTCTTGAATCGGCTCAGATCATGATCTCATGGTTCATGAGATTAAGCCAGCATCGGGCTCTGTGCTGACAGCACAGAGCCTGCTTGGGATTCTCTCTCTCTCCCTATCTCTCTGCCCCTCTCCTGAGTGCTCTCTCTCTCTCTCTTGCTTGCTCTTGCTCTCTCTCTCTCAAAATAAATAAATAAGCATTAAAAATTTTTTATACTGTCTGGAGTTCCAGATGACAAATAGAGCACAAGAGACATCACTAAAGAGATGATAAAGGAAACTGAAAAGATGAAACAGTGAGGTGAAAAAAAAGGAGCTATTCACTGTAAAAAAAAAACACAACAAAACTTTATGCGGGGAAAAAGGAGGGGACTACTAGTGAGTGATAGATTCTAACAGGTTCTACCTCCAAATCAAATGGGAGTTTTAAAGGACAAATCAGTGAAGGAAGTCACAGCTTAGGAAAGATGTTGTGAGGACTGTGATGAAAAAAGGGGTTGATCACCTGGACGGAAACACAGACGGACTTTACATCAGGATTGGCAACCGTGGCCCATAGGCCAAATCCAGTCCATGGTCTACTTCTGTAAACGAAGTTTTTATCTACATCTACTCATAGCTGTATTTTCTTTGAGTGCTTTCATGTATGATGGCAGAGGTAAGTAGTTGTGACCAAGACCACTTGGCTTTCAAAATATTTCCTATCTGGCTTTTTACAGAAAAAGTTTGCTGATCCCCCTCTAGACTTAGGAATGGAATTCTGCATAGGTGACCAGAGAGAGAAATGGGATTCAAAAGAAAGAGTCAGTGGAGGTGGTGTGGTGTTAGACATCTACATCACTTTCCATCTCCTACCTTTCTTATGTCATGAAAGAGTAGGACCCATCCAGGACTGAAAGAGTGAAAATCGACTCAAACAGAAAAAGCAAAGAGCACTCGGGCATTATTCACGCTCTGAAAACAAAACAGATAAAGCCAGCTGCAAAGTTAACAGAAAACATTGTTTCACTCAAGAAATTATAGCAATTGTAAAATGCTCTTAACAACTCCCTTTCCGACTGAGCACTGCTTTCTTACCAATGATGCTCCTGACCCATTTTGCAATTTTCGTTTTTTACCAGGGGTACTGAATTGCTGACTCTCTTTCACCTTGGCATGCCTAATGCCTAGTTAACCCCACTTCTCCCAATCCTGCCTCAGAAAGAGCAACCAATCCAGAATTGGTCACTGCCTCCCTTAGCCCTCTTCAGAGTCCTGCAGTGGGAAACCAAACCTGACAACAGACACTTGGCTCCTCTTCTTGTCCAGCTGAGTCCTCTAGAGTGCACTTCCTGGTTGAGAATTAACAAATCGTATTTTAAACTTGCTCCTGGACATCTGTAGTTGATCAGGCTTTAATAGCTATTAATGTATAATATTTAAGAAGGGAAGAGCATGACTCTCATATAAATGTGAAACAAACGCATGTCAAAGATATTAAACTCAATTAATGAAGGAACCAATAAAGTTATAGGGAGGTTATGTAATAAAAAACATAGTAGGGTGGGAGTGCAAGGTTAGATATAAAGCTTAAAACTACAACCTCTAGGGTTATCTTTTCTACTTGATACAAGTCATTTGCATCCCTATGAAACAAAAACATAAAAAATAACCTCTATTCTAGAATTGTAAAAATAACGCAGACAATAAAATATCAATCCTAGGAGTGCGCTAAAAGAATATTTAATAATCTCCTTTGCTTTACATAAGTTTCAGGTAATCTCTCTTATAATGCCAATCCTAGCAGGCATTGATTATCTCTCTGTGCCAGGTAAACTATGAGTAGCATTTTATTTTTATTTTTTTGGTAAGGTAGAATCCTTGTCTTGGGAGAATGAGGGGAACTTTTGTGCTATTCACATGGACGCTTCGGCCCCATGCAGAATTTCTGATATTTGTAAGGTTTACCCCATAGTAGCTGGATCTTGCCTGCTAATCCTACAGCAAAGCTGACAGGTGATGAACCACCCATATATGCAAAGATCCCAATGAACATCCTCAAATCCTTCCCTGAGGAAGCCAAGACTACACTGGATGTTAAGTAACTTGAATTTAAATTAAAAAAAAATACATAAATGGAAAAGCTGGAAAAAAAGTTAAATAAATTGCCAGCCCTCACCAAATATTTCAGGAGAGTCTTCAGAACAAAAGAGAAATCTAGGTAAAACAAAAATACCTATTTTTTCTTAACCAGAGGAAAATATATAACCTTAAGAAACAAAATCTGTATTCTCAGAGAGATTCAAAAAGATGTTGCACCATAAAGAACAGGATAGTAAGAAAAAGGGAAATTAAAACAAAAATAAAAACAAAACCCTCTTGGACATTTAAAAAACACTGCCAAAACAAGATTCAAAAGAAAATTTGAAAAAAAAAAAAAAAAAGATAAGAAATATCCAAGAATGTAGAACAAAAATTCGAAAGACTCATGATAAATAATTTAATGTCAACTGGTGATGTGTGGGTCAAATCCTTGAAGTGTTTGCAAATGGATATATATTTTGTTGATTTAAATATCTAGTACTGTAGTGTATATTTGAAAGTTGCTAACTGAGTGAATCTTGAAGGTTTTCATCACAAGAAAGAAATTGTAGCAATCTAAAAATTAAAATTAATACATACATACATACTTACATACACACCTAGCATGTCAGTAACAAGTGTGGATTACTTCTTGGATAAGTTCTGCACAAGTTGCTCTGTGTGTGGGTGGGTGGGACATAAGTATAAAAAAATTAGGGGCGCCTGGGTGGCTCAGTTGGTTGAGCATCCGACTTCATCTCAGGTCATGATCTCACAGTCTGTGGGTTCGAGCCCCACATCAGGCTCTGTGCCTGCTCAGAGCCTGGAGCCTGCTTCAGATTCTGTCTCCTTCTCTCTCTGCCCCTCCCCTGCTCACACTTGGTCTCACTCTGTTTCTCAAAAAAAAATAAATAAATGTAAAATAAAAAAAAATAAAAATAAATTATAAAGCATTAGAAACCTCTAAACATAGAGATAATTTATGATCTATATCATTCAGCTCTATACAGAAATCTTCTTTTTTAAATGAAAAAATCAATTTTCGAAAAATTAAAAATATTTCCTACTCTTGCATTAACTTTCACTGTGACTAGTCTTCTAAACATTTGGAAAAATTCACAAGGAGCATGAGACATTGACAGTAATACTCTCTGGCCCTCAGGGTCTCTGACAATGATGAATGATGAGCCTTGGCATGTGTATTGCAGGCGCTGTTATTTGCTGTGCACATAGCCTCCTGCCCTCAAAAAGAGAAAGAATGCAGTGCAATAAGATATTTTTCTCCAACTGCATTGATGTTTCTGAAAAGCCTTACGTGGACTGAGACATGGTGTAAAATTGATCCTCGAAGATAAAAGCCAATGAAATGTCATCATTGCTGGATGAGGCCAAGGGCTCACAAAACACGGCTAATGGGTAGGTTCCCAAGACTTTTCTCCACTCCTAGAACTCATACAAAGGACATTTAATTAGCCTGCCTGGATTATAGATCTCTTAATCACCATGATTCACAGGTTAAATTAAAATTAACAACACTACGCAATTGCTCCTCTATGGAAAGAACACAGCTGTAACCAACAAAAAGGATTAAAAACAGCAAGTCAAAAGAACGGAAATGGATGGTTTGGGGATTCGTTGCCTGTTTTCAGATTTTCATCTTCCAATCTCTAACACCCTTCTTATTGCTTGTCTTTAGCGGGCTCGTGAGTATTTTTCTTCCTTTTCTTTGTCACCTCTGTGGCTGTTGTCTTAGTTTTGAAGAAAGCCACAAAAGGAGGTTCTGGGAACTTGCTAATCACTTTACTATCACAGTGAGCATTTACCGACCCTCAACATTTTTCTACCCAAATGGAGCCAAAGTAAAGGATCAAGGCTCACATCTATTATTTTTATTTTGTTTCCTGATAGTGTAGTATGTTTATTACATTAATTTAAAATATTATTAAGTTTGGAAATGGGATAAAAGACAGATGTAGACAAATTCAGCCCTTGAGGATTTAAATTTAAATACAATTCTGGAGTCTAGTAAGTCAGCATAACTTTTGGACCATTAAAATGTGACACCCAATGTCTTTGGGTCAGCTTCTTCTATGAGAAACTAATGAAAAACAATGGACTCTTAACCCAAATAAAGTCACTAGGGAAATTAACACAAAATTCTATTGCGTAAATAAATTCAGGTTTATGGACTCACTAGACCCAATGTGTAGAA
Source organism: Panthera pardus (assembly GCF_024362965.1). Taxonomy (NCBI): domain Eukaryota; kingdom Metazoa; phylum Chordata; class Mammalia; order Carnivora; family Felidae; genus Panthera; species Panthera pardus. Next base: position 50,785,601 of record NW_026527002.1, read on the forward strand.
TAGTTAAGAATACTTGGTTTAAAAACAGAATACCTTCTGTGATTGAAATAACACTCACGGATTCTGCAGTGTAATTATACTAGTTAAGTGACACAGACTATTAAGAAAAGAGTTTAATGTCTTAGCAAAGAGTATCTAGTAAAGAAAAATCAGAGTTTCAGGGTTCAGGTTTTCAAATTTTTTCCACAATTCCGTCTTTGCGGATCATTAATTACTCCATTTGTTTGTTGTGTTTGTTTTTACCATGTATCCTGTTCAGGTGTTCCAAGCCTCAGAAGAAAACAACCAATGGTTTTAATCAAATTGCTCATCACTCGGGTTCCTTGCCATGTATGCGGTCTCCCAAAGCAAACTACAAACGTACTCACAGCACACACTTGTGTCATTCCCTTCATCCAAACCAATGCCTTCTTTTGCTTTCCTGATTAGCAGCAAGATTAATAAACCATAAAAATAAAATACCTAACTACAAGAAAATGATAATTTTACATTTTGTTCAACCGTCACATGCCGGAAGCAACAGCGATCACACGCAAGTGATCATAAAAGGCTTTTGTATTTACCACTTCGGTTGATTGGATATTACTTAGGCAGATAAACCTGAGTTTTTCTGCTCCTGTTCTGTGAATTTAAGTGAAAAATAGTATTAGCCCGTAAAAATTGAATCATATTTAGATGCACATATTTTGCACATTTAGCTACGCATTAGACAAATTATAATACAAGAACAGTTGGGCTGTGCCACATTTGGCCTCTATTATTAGTAACCACATAAGCCGCTAATACCCCATCAGGTCCCACTCTCAGAGATTCTGCTGTAGGTTGGGAGGCAGTTTGGGCATCAGGAATTTTAAAAGCTCCCCAGTTGAATCTAATATGAAGCAAAGTTGAAGAACCACTGATATAAATAAGTCATTTTTTAAATATTTACTTATTTCTGAGAGAGAGAACACACACGTGCCAGCAGGGGAGGGTCAGAGAGGGAGACAGAATCCTAAGCAGGCTCCACACCGTCAGCACAGAGTCTGATGCGGGGCTCCAATTCACAAACCATGAGAACATGACCTGAGCGGAAATCAAGAGTCACATGCTTAACCGACTGAGCCACCCAGGTGCCCCTAAGTGTATTATTTTAAATGATAATATCCTGGGCTCATCTTATAGCAGGTCTAGCTATAGCTAGCATTTCTCCTCATTACTATATAGGAACTTAAACCAGTGTTTTCTTTTTTTTCTTTTTAAGTTTTCTTAAAATTTATTTATTTTCAGAGAGAGGGAGAGAGTGGGAGAAAGGCAGAGGCGGGTGGGGAGAGAATCCCAAGCAGGCTCTGCACTGTCAGTGCAGAGCCTGATGTGGGGCTCGAACTCACAAACCGTGAGATCATGACCTGAGCCGAAATTAAGAGTTAGACGCTTAATCAACTGAGCTGCCCATGCGCCACACCAGTGCTTTCTCTCCTTTTGATATCGTGGTGTATATAGAAAATTGTGAAATTCGTGGGGCTCACTGCAGATAGGGAAAGCTAAATGTAGCCGAGCAACCAGCCCGGAAACTTCAGCTGCCCCAGTTGGAGCTAGACTACCCCACGGCTGAAGGGGGTCAACACTGAGGCATTCCAGTAACCCATTCAGGGCAATTCAAAGGTTGACACATGCTGCTTTAATTACACTAAAATGTAGAGTCATTGAACATCAAACAAACAAACAAATATAAGTGAAAGTTACTCGCTTGGATCCCCCCACCCCACTCCCACCCTTTCTTAGAGGCTGAGTTCAGAGCTCATTTAGAAGACTCTCAGGGCCCCTGGATGGCTCAGTTGGTTGAGCGTCTGACTTAGGCTCAGGTCGTGATCTCACGGTTCATGGGCTCGGGCCCACATGGGGCTCTGTGCTGACAGCTCAGAGCCTGCAGCCGGCCTCAGATTCTGGGTGTCTCTCTGCCGCTCCCCTGCTCATGCTCTCTCTGTCTCTCAAAAAGAAATAAATGTTAAAAAAAATTTTTTTAATAAAAAAAAATAGAAGACTCTCTTAGGCTGGACTGAGCCTCTGAATACTTAGGCAATGTCAGGGATTCCAGAGGTACACCTGACACAAATTCATCTTTCATTCCTGATTCATGGAGAAAGTAACCCAATTATTTACTTAAGCCCAGAGTCATTCCAGAACAAATCCCACCAATATGACCATGGGTCTCCTTACTCAAGGCTAGGCAAGGTTAGATTGTCATTTCCTTTATCTTACCTTAAGCTTTATTATGAGAAAATATGGAGAACTTAATAACTAGAGCACCTGAACCTAGTAATAATGGATTTAAAAGCTATAAAATCATAGCAGTATAAAAAAGGAACTAAAGTTGATTTTTATTAAAATTACATCTTTTTAATAGGAACAAGAAACATATAGCATGTGGGATGGGAATATAAAATAAGACAGAAGAGGCTGATTTTAATTATGCTTAATTACAGAACTGCACATGTGGGACTATGACAAAGCAGAACACATTTGGCTTTAATTATTTCTGCTGAAAACAGGTAGGATGAACTGTATGAAATTAAATCATCAAGGAGGGGTTGTACTGAGGTAAATTTCATATTTAAAATTTGCAGGTGGAAAACATTTAAATATGCAATAACAAGGTTCAGAAGTTTTACTTAGGAAGTGTCGCAACGGCCATCATTTCATAATTTCTTTGAATAAGTTTTAAAGCAGGTGCTTTCTTTAGGAATCACGTTCCTCATTGTGGGGAACGTCCATGTCATTGGACCTAAGAAATCACTTGGAGAATCTCTGGCTCATTCAAAGATTACAAACGCTATTGTATCTTTCTGGTGAAGATGTTTTCCTTTTTCAGAAATGGCAACTCAGATATTTGCTTTTTTGCAAATCTTGACCTCCTTTGGTCTGGACAGATTATCTTGCTTCCTACTTCACAGCAGGATGGAGGAGCTAGTGGGATGCTTTTTCAATGTCTGGTACCAAATTCAGACAGGCAGACCTGTTGCACCTCGGTCTGCCATCTGGAGGTGCTCCCCTCCCTTCAGAAGGAAAATCATTCTTGCCATCATTGGCCTGTGTCCATCTCCCCCTCTGCTGATCTTCTTCCAGTGGCCTCCCTTAGCCACTCCACTTTCTGGAATGCATTGGCCTTGTTCTGCTTTGACATCTGCCAACATGCCAAGCTCTTTCCTGCTCCTGCTTCAGAGCCTTTATGTAACTCTTCTTCCTTTGCCCAAAATATTCTTCCCCATGCTCCTTCCTCATTCAGAGCTCAGCTTAAATGTCAACCGAGAGTGGCTTTCTGTGGCAATTATTTCAAAGTATCCTCCCTAAACCTGCTTGTCTGGCTCATCCATTGATTTTATTTCCTAAATCACTCTTAACTTTCTTTCTCTTTATTTTTAATATCCTTACCACTAGCCAAAGTGGGACAGGTTACTATTACTTGTTTCCTAAACTACTATAAAATGTCCTTAAGAATTTTCCCCTGGGCAGGAGTTATATGAAAAATATGTATACTCTCAACCGGACAGGCATCAACTAATAAGAGCAGATGCTGGCTATGGTTCTAGGATAGCATTCTGGAGCCCCCCCCCCCCCCCACCCCGCTGCCCCAGCAACTCTTTGGTTGCTTGATTCCGGCACGGGGTCGGGACTGCCCAAATGGCAGTAAGGCACTTGGGCATGGGGTAGCAACTACTTCTAATGAGAATGAAATTCTTTCAGTTTTTTTAACAATCAGTATGTTTGCACCATTGCAAAGTGACTGGTGCATACAATCAATAACATAGTTACCCGATTCCTCACATCTAAACAAAAGGGATCTTTAATAAATACACACACATATGACCAACAGTTCTTGGATGCCTTAGCGCTTTACTACATCTTTAATACTGTCTTGTTCACAATCCTATGGGCTCTCCCTGTTAGAGGCAAGCAGGAAACCGAACTGTAGTATGCATTCATAGGGCAGAGTATGTGCATGTCCTCAGCAGAATTTTGACTGAACACCAGCTCAAAGGACAACATTACAAAGGCAAGGAAAATTCCAGTGCCATACCACATAGTCACAAATGAGTGACTATATAGATGTTAGCCTGAGATGAAATTATAGTTTTATGGATAATAGAAAAACATCTTGGTAAAATATACTAAAAGTCAATAAAACATCAATACCTTTTGACTTGGTAATTCCAATCTTATAAATTCACTTGAATGAAAAAGAAACACACATTGTTCGGTACAAGGATGTTAATTGCAGTATCTTTTTTGATAAAGAAATTTCATATTTCTTCTATGACTTCTATTTGACTATGATTAGTCAAATAATGCATGGTTCAACTATACCAGATGCAGGAGGCAGCCATTAAAAATGAGAATTGTGTTCAAAAGCATGGCAGATGTTTATTATATATTATCAAGTAGAAAATCAATCTATACAGTAGAATGTGTAGTGTGGTTCCAATTTATATAGAGATCAAGTGATTAAGTTATATGATGAGAACATAAATAATTTTCTTCTTTATGTTCTTCTGTATTTTTTAAATGTACTTCAGAGGACAGGAATTGCCTTTATAAGAGGGGGAATGCCAATACATGAAAAAAATACCAGTATATTATTTTTGAAAGGAGTGTACCAACTTGCTCTACTGATAATTGTGATTGTGAAAAACAGACCTCTAAATGTCTATGACGCATGGATAATGAAAGAGATTTTGCTGAACAGAGTGAATACTACTTTCTGAGCTTTTTTCTGTGATTTTTTATGATTCTTTAAGATGATGCAGCAGACATTTTTTTTCCTAAGACACAAGAGCAAATTTTCTTGAAGATTATTTATGCAAGTATCTTTTATGTACTAAAATATTAAAATAATAGAGTCAAAACTTATAATACCAGGCAATAGGAAGGGCAAAAACAGATTCAGAGTCCTGCTCTAATTTTTCAAAAGAGCACTGTGTTCCCTCATTGCTTGTCTCCATTAAAAAGACCTATGTGCTTAACTTCTCAATGACTTTTAAAACTTTGCATAAATTAAAGAGGGATGGGATGACATCTGAGAATAATGTCAAGCTAAGAAAACTTCTGTTATTCACAGGCCAAAAACGCTTCAGCCCATTCCATCAAATAAGGCTGATGCATTCTGGGTCAAAGAAATTTTCATTCAAACCCTTGTTTCATTTATTTTATTTTCAGTGTCAAGTGACTACGTGTTTATTCCAGCTGACAAAATCCTTAGTTAGGGAATACATGAGGAATGCCTGTCGAAAATCAACTCAATGGTACTGTTTGGCTATTCAAATTGAACAAAGTTTCCTGTAAGTGTGTTTCTCATTACTTAAGTGTATTGTTATGGCTAACAAAAATTACATCTTCAATTTGTAAGCCTCTTAAAAGGCTTCTCATTTATTCCAGCATAATAAAACTTCTTTTTTCTCGGGCAAAAGAAATTACTAATAGCCTTAAATACCTTTTTGGTTCCTTTTCTTTCATCTGTATTGCCATCTTTGATACACTGCTTCATTTCCTTCATTATTTGTGTTGCTGCAGGTAACATTTTGTCCTCCAATATGTCCTACTCGATGATTTTTCTAAAGCTCCAGTTTTATCAAATCATTTTGCTTTCTTATATCTGCAAAGACAACTTGTTGACCAAGAACTCTGACACAACTCAGTCTGGCATCAGCATGCCTCCATTAGGCTACGCTATCTTCCCAACCTACCCAAACCATCTGCCAACATACATTCTCTCAACTAGGCTGATTGCACTCCTTTTTGCTACATGCACGTTGTTCTGTCCTTTTATATCATTCCCCATCTAAAATAATTATTTCTGGGCCTCTCCTCCTACGCTTAACCAAATGAGTACCCTGCCTGTCTCAATTCTTTTAAATCTTTTGACAATCACTTTTAGTTTTCTCACAATTCCACCAGTGGATTTAATGATCTTGAATAGCTACCTAACCTATACATATATAGGTGTTGCTCTAATAAAATTATACGCTTTTTGTTGATGAAGATTGTGTCTTAGACTTGTATCACTTAACCACTAGGATAAAGTGGAGCATCTATGAATTGGGATTTTGGAGAAATCACCTAATTATACTACCTCTTAATATATGTTCCAGAATATGTTTACTAGATTTAGAACTGCTTTCTAAAGGTATGAATTTAGCCAATTACCCATGAATGTGTGTGAAGGAAGTGACTTGGAGACAGGAAGAGATATCTGAGCTCTTTCATTTCTTAAATCTTCACACACTTCTTGTTTATCAGGTACTGGGTAGACGTTGATAGATAAAACTCAGTGCCAAAAATGTTTATGAAACTTATAATCTAATTGGGGTAAAAGATAGTATATTAGTTATCAGGTATATGCACATGTAATTTATAAATTGCTATAAATGCTATTAACAAGTATAAGTGTTATTGATATAATGTTATAACTGACATTGACAAGATGGAGTGTTGGAGAAAAATGGATGCAGGAAGGAAAGAGTACAATTAGGTAAGCTGTTTGGAATGACCTTGCTAGAGGTGACTTTTACTTTGGGACCCACAAGGAAGGAGCCAGCCACATGGAGAGAAGGTGTGGGACATTTCAGATTCTGGGAATTGTATATGAAAAAGCTTAAAAGTGGGAGCAGGGCGCCTGGGTGGCTCAGTCAGTTAAGCGACCAACCCTTGATTTCAGCTCAGGTAAACATCTCAGGGTTTGTGAGATGGAGTCCCGCATCAGTCTCCCTGCTGGTAGTGTGGGGCCTGCTTGGCCCCTTTCTCTCTGCCCCTCCCTTGCTCACATGCGCATGGTCTCATGCACATGTATATGCTTACTCTCTCTCTCAAAATAAATAAATAAACTTTAAAAAAATGTGGGGAGAAAGAAAAAATGGTAGTTTTGAAACATGAAAGAGAAGCGAGCAAAGTGAGGATAGAGTAGCATGAGACAAGAATGGAGACGTTCTAAGGATTCTAGAACATGCAGGGCATCGCTGTCCTGTAAAAATTTGTGCATCTGATTTAAACTAAAATGTGAGTTGATTTATTCTTTAAGGTCAGCTTTAAAGCTACACGGAACACACAGAATATATCCGATAACACAATGGGTTTTGCTGTTGTTTTATAAAACTATGTTGTTTGTTGAACCATATCACCACACATAATGAAAAATCATAATGACCTAGGTTAGATATTTTTAACTTTTACAATGATCATTAGACAATTGTCAGTTTTTAAATAGCTATTATTTTATTGTTCTTAGAGTTATTTTATTGCCCTTTATTGTCCTGATGTTTTATTTGTTTCACTGGTGATTAAATAAAAAAATGCCTCCAGTTCAGCTACACTAAACTTCTTTTTTTTAATAATATGTGGAAATAATCTTCTGTCTCTTGGTCATTTAAGTCCAGGCAGGTCATTAGGAGACCCTGATGTAGGATGCCCCACCCTTCATCTTGCAAACCCAAGACTGAAGTGTTCTGATGAAAATAATCTTTCAGTGATCTTTGATAGTGTCAAATTCAAAAGCATCCTTTTGCCTCTGTGTAACTATAATTAAAGGTAATTGGAGCCACTTCATTCTTGCATTTAATATAGTTATTGTCTTTCCCCACCTATTATCTTAGACTTCATTTGCCAGCTACTACTTTTCTCAGCATCTCAAAGAATGGCTCAGAGTAAGTTAATTGTGTTTCTGTGGAGTCGAACCTTGGGGAGGAAAGAAAAAGCCTGAATCTATATCCCCTAATCTGTACTACCCTTTCCAATTCATGATACAAAATGACCTAATTCAATCAAATTAGCTGAAAACATGTAGCAGGTTAGCTTACACGGCCCTTGTGTGATTGCCATCGTGAAATCACGAAACACATCCAATTTTAAACTGATCTTGAAGTGAGATGAGTAGATGTTAAATAATCCTCTATTTCCTCTCACTGTGTTTCAGTGACAAATTCCATTTCGAACAGTTACATGATTACAAGCCCTGAAATTCAATTTCATGATGAATAATTAAGCACCACTCTTCAGAGTCCCTGGGAGAAATCACATTCTCTGCATCACAAACACTTGGAATAATCGATTGGGAGTCAATTGGCAAAATACTTGAGATTTAATTTGCAGTTCTGAAGGATCCTCCTTTACTTCAGCTATCAGGGAGTGAGCTGAAGCTTTCTCCCCTTCCCATGTATATGAGAGGGGGTGGGGGCGGGTGCAGGATTTTATCTTGTTTTGGTATTGTGTCACACTGCAATGCAGTATTCCTTAAAGATACTCATACAAGAGAGGTCCTATTTATGTAAACATTCTTTTAGAGCCTTCACTGGAAACAATGAAGAACATAATTGAAAATTTTTTCTTTACTTTTATTCTGGAATTCAGGGGATAGTCAAAGTGGGAGTGTTGTATAGAGATAAAACTACTTTTTCTCGAGAAAAAAAAAAAAAAAAACTAGATACCAACTCCTTGGATGGAATCTATAGAAAATGGGTTAATTTCTCTGAGTCTCATTGCTTTATCTGTAAAACGGGTATAATATTATTCAATTTTGTTATGAAGATTAAATGAGATTGTAAGTAAAAGATCCTTCGCACTGTCCTTGGCTGGAGTAGACCGTTCTCTCTAAAGACAAAGTCTGGATCATTCCTCATTCATAGACTAGAGAAAGGTTCCAGGGATGGTATTCAATAGGATTTCCATTAATTTTTTTTTCTTGCCTTGAGTATACACAGGAGAGGGTGTGATTGGAACACTGTCTCTCCACACAACAATGCCTCGTCCTCAGCCCAGTGCAGCCTGGCCAGGCTGTGCCACAGATGGTGAGGGTGGATGAAAACAATTCTTAGCTCACAGGTTGTAAGAACAAAAAACAGATGGTGGGCCAAATTTGTTTAGAGGATGTGGAAGAAAGAGCCTAAGCTGAGAGAGATGCTACCTGGAGTCAGCTGTTAGGTCAGCAGTTAGATCCTTGCTATAAATAACTCTGTGCAACCCAAGCCCAAGCATTGCCTTTGGGTTTCATTTTTATTATATGGAGAAAAAAAAAGAGGATGAATTTGGTCACGTTTGAGTTTTCTTCCAGCTCGAAATTCTCTGTCTCCAAATCTCAGTGTCCCTTAAAAAAGCAAAGGCAGAGCCATCTAGCTCTGGCCAGGTGCTTTTTCTGGACCCTGGGGTCTGAGATTTGCAAAGAGATCTGTGTTCTACTCTGTGAAGTAATATTGGCCTGTCTACTCACTGTTTGGAAACTCTTCTAGGGGAATCTGAGAGGACACTTCCATTACTTACCTTTGAAGCCAATAGAATACTTTTCTCTGTGACTAGAGGGAAAAGGAAGGGGCCCTGCGTAGACAGCCATAGACAATACACAAACAAACAAGCATGCTTATATATCAGTGAAACATTATTTATGGTCACTGGAACTGGAATTTTTTACAATTTCCATTTTTCACAAAATATAACTCTCCTTTTGATTTTTTTCCAACCATTTACAAAGTAAAAGTATTTTAAAAGGAGAGAATTATGTGGCTTTTGCTTATAAAAAAGAGGCAATGACATCTACAGAAAAATAAGGAATGAAAAGTATGATGGGAAAGAGGTAGATGTTTGGAGATAAAATGGGAGTGTTAGAGTCAAACGGAACTGGATTTGAATCTATTCTTTCCCCTTTTCACTGGCTCTGTGACTTCAAACACAGGTCTGCTGGGTATGCAGCTTTCTCATCTGTAAGATGGTGATAAAAATGCCCACCTGATTGGGCTCTTCTAAGGATTAAATGAATCATTCTGTATAATGGTTCTTGTATACAGAAGGTACTCAATAAGTGCCATTGTGACTAGACTTTTTGTTACTGTGTTTTGGGCAGAATGGGTCCCCTAAAAGTCATGTCCTGGTCATAAGGAGTTGAATTGATTTTTTTTTAACACTTATTTACTTTTTGATGGAGGCAGTGTGAGTGGGGGAGGGGCAGGGAGGCACGGAATCCAAGGCTGTCTCCAAGCTCTGGACTGACAGCATGGAGCCTGATGTGGGGCTCGAACTCATGGAGCTGGAGATCATGAGCTGAAGTCAGATGCTTAACTGACTGAGCCACTCAGGCACCCCTGCTAGGTTGGCAGGTTTTAAGGCAAAGGGGAATTGCAGCGGCGGATGGAATGGAGGTTGCTAACCAGCTGACCTTCAGATGGAGGGCATTAACTCAGATTATCCACGTGGCCCAGTGAGATCACAAGAGTCCTTATAAGAGGAAGAGTGAGGCAGAAGAGAGAAGAGCAAGGAGATGGTAAAAGGGAGAACGTGACTCACTATTGCTGGCTTCAGAGGTGGGTAGGAGCAGCAAGACATGGGGGATGTCATCAGTCTCTAGATGCTGGAAAAGGTAAGAAAATGGATTTTTGCCTTGAGCCACCATAAAGAAATGCAGGCCTACCAATACCTTAATTTTCATCTAGTAAGTCTCGTTTCACCCTTTGGGCTTCCAGAATTGTAAGTCAGTAAACGTGCATGATGTTAAGCTACCAAATTTGTGGTAATTTGTTATAGCACTAGGAAACTAATTATACTATTGTTATTCGTGCAAAAAAACAATAACAGCAACAGTTATTCACCAAGGTACGTACCTCTCCTTCCGTAGTGCAGAGGTTTTGCTGAAAATGGCTTTTGTCAAAACTCCAGAAATAGCGCAATTAAAACCACCAAATTAATAAATAGAATTTATTAAGAGTCTATTGTGAGTATAACAACAGTCTTCTAAGTGGGAGCTTTCAAATTCAAAGACTGGTATGACGCGATGGGACGTGATGGTTAGTAAGCAAAAATGAAGCGGTTTACATTTCCAGTGGGGGTTCCACAAACAGGGGTTTGGTTAGAAGTGATTATCTCCTAGCATTTTCTGAAAGATGATTTAAGTTTATGATTGTTGGAGGCATTTACAAGGAAGAACCTAAGTTTTTCTCATATTAATGACATAAGATTGATTTAGCTTTGCTCACATGGCTTAAGGGACTTATGCCTGCTCAGGGACTTCTCAAGCCTGGTCTCCATTTTGTATTTCAATTATTCCTCACTTGCGTGCTTCTCTCAGCAAGCTGAGTGCGTGGCCAGCTAGTACAACATTCCTCTCAGTTACCACTGTTGGTGTTGCCAGGCCAGGGAATCCCATATTTGCTTTTTGCATTAGCTGAGTCAGGATGGACGGCCATGTAGTCCGTGTAACCATTGAGTTCTTGTGCTCGTTGACTCCTGATGGGTATCCTTTGATGTATAAGTGGCTGCTGAAAGGCATTTCAAATCCCTGAAAGACTACAGTGCACAAGAGGTGTTCATATGACAACTCTCAGGAGAAGAACAGCCAAGAGCTGAAAAATTCACCAGGAACCAACATTTAACCAATTAAATAAATCAAATGGCTCATAATAAGATTCAGGTTTTACCTTGCTAAGCAACCTACATTTTGCTTTTGGGGTAACGTGTAATAGGCTGTCGACTTTGTTCTGAGTTATTTGCATAGGCACAGCCTGATGTGTTAGCAATCACATAGCCTCCTGATTACTTAGGACGAGATGAACAACAGGATGTTTTATTTTAGGAAGTGGTGTTGCAACGTGACCTTTTACGGAAATTAGGCTCCAAATGACGCGAGCAATCAGGTAATTTAAGGAGAGGCATTTCTGTGGAAACAAAAGGAAAACAAAGGTGAATTTTAAACAAAGGCGAAAAGGTTAACAAAGGTTGAAGTTCAAACAAATTAAAGGTTCAAGTTTCTGAGCTTGGAGGGCAGCCAGTTGGGAAAATCTCTAGATCTGAGTTGGCAGCGTCTTCAGGTGGTAGAAGAAGGATGGCAACCGATTGAGTCTAATGGATTTTCCTGGTTGGCAGTTTGACTGACTTTGATGCTACATTCGGTGTTGTCGTGAACTGTCTTGAGTGGCTCAGACAGTAACCGACATGAAGGTTGTCTGTATATATGTTGTGGTGGTTTCTCTGGAGTTGATGATAAGTAGATAAAATGTCCAGCACCCTTAACAGGACTAGAATCTGAAAATGGGTACACTACAATTTCCTACGGAAACACATTTTTTATAGTCTTCCCATTCTTATCAAAGATATTTATAATGAAATTTCTTTGTAAAAGAAGTCTTATTAACAAGTGTAAGTCATGTTTCCTTCAAATAGTCTTGTTAAGCTCGGCTTAATTATCTTCACAAATGAAGGAAGAATAGTGATTCTATGCATATTCTCAAATATGGCCTTTCAGTCAAAACTTTGGTTTTGACCAAGGGGTTTTATTGACTCCATAAAGTCAACCTTAGTACTTTAAAATTGTTGGGTAGTAAAAAATTTTCCCTGAGATCTTGAAAGTTTCTTTAGGCTAAGAAGCCAAACTATTTGTTTAATTGTGTCCTGTTACACAAAGACAATCGATTCTTATTGAACTTAGGTAAGTACATATGTTGTCATGAAAAATAAAAATATTAAGAGTTCCTGAATTCTGGAGGGAGCAGGTAGGGAGAAAAATAAATGTTTCAAGGTCTGTTTACAAAAGTATATTTTACCAAATTACTGTAAGTTGTAAAAGGCTTACAAAAGAGGAGAAAAGGGGGTCTTTTAAATCTGGAAAACAAAACGCTTAAGGAACAGTGTTTTAAATGAAGTTATAAATATTATAATCTTCTTCATTAGTACATTGGATCTCTTGTGATTCTCTTTTTGCTTCATCTTTGGTTAGCAGCTCTCTGAACTATTCAGTTTCATTTAGAGTTTTAGAAATTCTTCCTTAGTTCAGTTGTTATGATCTTAAAGTTATCAGAAACCTGTATTCTGGTGTACTTCTCAGGTTCTTTTCCATGAATCTCTTTGAAGATGAAACATTTTTATCTGTAGTTCATTGTAAATGCTTTCAGAGAGGAATTGCGAGTAAAACAATGGTCTATGAATGACAAAAGACTTAACAATAGCTATGGTTAAAGTTCTGAGAGTTCACACACATACACAAATGATGCCAAATAAATTTGGTTGTTTTCTTGATCTATAATATTTCAAGATAATAACTGGAATTATGACAGACAATATTACATCAGGACATTTCAGAAATTTAGGAATGTCCTATAATATCTGAATTATATTAGTAATACATACCCATGTAAATACAATCTAAGGGTTAAATATTACTTTTTGACAGTGTTTCCCATGCAATTCAATGTATCCACGAAGTCTAAATACATGAACCTTTCTCTTTTTGTAAGGGGAGAGAGCAAATCTTATGAGATTTTCCAGAGCCCCTCTGGAAAGGTTTAGTTTGTTTGAAGTCAAGGAGATATTATCTAGAATTTGATTGGGGGAAGCTTGTCAAAAATGTCAAAAGGCTGAAGGCATTTGATCAAATAGAAACGTAAGGCATTGTAAAATAAGGCTTAGTTATCCAATCAGTGACCATAAAAAGATTTCATAGGCAAATACATAAACCTTTCACACAGAACTTAGCTCATATAATATTGTAAAGACTTAGTTTTTCTTTTCTTTTTCTTTTTTTTAACGTTTATTTATTATTGAGAAACAGAGAGACACAGAGTATGAGCAGAGGAGGGGTAGAGAGAGGAGGAGACACAGACAGAATCCGAAGCAGGCTCCAGGCTGTGAGCTATCAGCACAAAGCCTGATGCAGGGCTTGAGCTCACAAACTGCGAGATCATGACCGGAGCTGAAGTCAGTCACCCAACCAAGTGAGCCACCCAGGCGCCCCATCATTTTTTCTAAGTAATAAAAGACCTGATAAAGACAATGTGGGAAACATTTGTTTTCTGGACAGATTACATTAAAAATAAAGAAAATCCTTATCTAAACGTTGAGTAGACCAATGATGTAAAAAATTCTTTAACAGAAAATTAAACTCTATTTTTGTATTTGTACATTACTCAGCTCATTTGAAAATGAGCTTGAAAATCCTTATCAAATCTGTTCAATTTAGCCTGCTTTGAACTCACAACATAAAATTTCATTCCCACAAGCCTGCGACTTTGTGTACCCATTTAGGTCTTGTCTATTTTTCTTTTTCTTTTAGAATTGTCATTTTAGACAATAGTCTTTTTCCTTAACAAAAACACCTCTTCTTTTCCTTGAATACTCTTCATATAGAAATAAGTCTTATTTTCTTCTCACATTTTGCATATAAAGGTGTTTCCCTTCACTCTTACTGTTTCTAGTAGTTCCATTTTTACATAGTGACCATCAATTTTAAATACTTGCAACATTTACTTTCCAGTGAAAACTAGGCAACGGGCAATTATCTGTTTATCATATATTAGCAACTGTCTGTCATATACTAGCATCCCGTTGTAGATGAGCAAATTTATACATAATTAAAACTTACAGTATTTTTAAGGCCATAGGTGTTTCATAAGTATAATTTCTTTTAATGCGACAAAAGACATTCTAAAGGACCCAAATACTTTTTGTTTCTGTGTAATTATTAAGAAGCCAAAAATGGGGTGTCTGGGTGGCTTGATTGCTTAGGCGTCCGGTTCTTGATTTTTGGCTCAGGTCATAATCTCAGGGTCCTGAGACTGAGCCCTGCACCCAGCCCTGCACTGAGCATGGAGCCTGCTTGAGATTCTTTCTCTCCTCTCTCTAATCCATCTTGTGCCCTCTTTCTAAAAACACATAAATAAAATTAATTTTTTTTAAAAGCCAAAAGTAAATTTAAACTTATGTTTAGCAACCAATGTCCAGTATGTTGTCTTTGTAGGAAAGCTGTAGATATTCAATGAATATTCATTAGTTAGTTAGTTAGCATAAACTTTTATTTACCTTTCTCTGAAGTATTTGTTTTTAATAATTATGCTTGTATTAGACTTCAAAAAGCTAACAACCCTCTTCTTTTTCTTGCTGATAAATTTTGTAACAGAGAGACATCATGAGCTTATTTGACCAGTAAATCCAGGTAGAAAAGTAGATGCTTGCACGATATTGACAACTCTGAAGATATGACTACTTCCATTAAACCAACAAACTTAAACTAACTTATTTATTGACGATTATCCCAGATCATGTGAACTTGAAAAACATGTGGGTTTATTTCTATATTTGAGGGTTTTAGGAATACTCATGTAAGTGATTATTTTTCTTTAAGCCAATTAAATAGAACTTAAAAAATATCACATATATATATGTATGTATTGTGTGTGTGTGTATATATATGTATGTATTGTGTGTATATATGTGTGTGTGTGTGTGTATATATATGTATGTGTGTGTATATATATATATATATATATACACATGCATATATATAATAGACACAGATCTTATAGCTTTCACTTTACAATTTTAGCCATGCCTTGGGTACAGTCATATAAAACTCAGAAAAATAGCTGGATTGGAATTGTTTCTGGAAGACAGACTGGGTCAAGGTTACCGGCTCAGAAGGCCAACGTTGTTTTTTTAAACTAAAGATTGATTATTGCATGCTGTAAAAATCCTTTCAGACCTATTTTTGGAGTCATTTTGTTTTTTAAAAGCGTCTGCATACCAAATAATGCATTCCATTGTCTCTGAGAGGTTTGGGATCCCTGCTTTTCAAGGGTGTCCCTTAAGGTGGATTAACTTACCTAAGTTAAATGGTCCCCAGAGTGGCCACTACAATTACAAATTATCCAAAATTTTACCCATTTTACCCATGGCTGAAGTGGTTTTGTCGGTTCAGGGCCTGCTCAGGTACCATATCCATTTTGTATTTAATACTCCTTAGACAGGAGCTCCATTTTTGAACTCCTTGCATCTAGGGGAGCCACATGACCTGCTTGCTCAAGAAGCTTGTAATTAGTACAAAGCATTTAAGTGGGAGGTGTTCCTTCTTTTTCTGGGGCTAGATGCAAAGGACCCCGCGCTATAAGGTGTGGAAAGCTTTGATTGCTAAATCACCATCTGAATTAAAAAACCTCTGCTGACCAGGAACAGCGGCAATGGACTATTACATAAATAAGAAAAACTTTGCCTAAGCCACTGACATTTTAGGGTTTATTTGTTAAAGCAAGTTACCATTATTCTGGCAGACGCATTATCTGCCACTAAATTCCCATTGATTGTATTTCACTGGAAAACTGGCCAGAAACCTTCGCTTTTGCAATCCTTTCATCTCTTGAGGAAATTGCAAGCGTTTCTTCAGATCTATTTGAAATAGCTCTGGTAGTTACCTTTTAAGATCTTTTAATCTTCTAATTGCTGTAATCTCCAAAGACCCCAATAACTCAGGGAACACCCTTACTAAACTCTGAGACTACCAGATATGTCAGATCTTTGCCTTGTGACAATGGGAAAGACTGTTACAGAATCACGGAAGATTCAAGGGGGAAATGATCCTGTTCTCACCTCCTTGATGTTCAGATGCACAAATTCCCAAGATTAAACGTTTACATCAAGCCTGGTGTCCTGGTCTGCTGATGCCCAGGGCCATGTCCTCTAATCAAGCTGCTGAGTCTTGGTCATTCTAGCTGTTTTAGAAAGTGTGTGAATGTGGGCACTCATTGACGACATTGTGATTGAGAGAAAACTGTACAGGATATTGTGATCCGAACATTTAGTTTAAAAGAAAACAATGGGCCCTTCCTGCTTTGAGAGCAGGTCTTGTGGCTAGAGTGGCCTGTAAAACTGTAGGATCCCATTCTCAACTTGCTCTCCTTTAGAGCCAAAGTATATTCTACAAGATAATGGGGGGCATTGAAAGAGGAGTCTTTTTCCCAAATAAGTTTGGGAACTCCTGAATTAAAAATTAAAGTTAAATGCATTTGTTATCTTTGTTATTGGAGCTTTGGTTAATACATTTCAAAGTGAGAACTATAATATGCCAGTTTACCAAATATTTTGATAAGGGACTTGTGTGTGTGTGTGTGTGTGTGTGTGTGTGTGTGTGTGTGTGTGTGTCTGTGTGTATGAAATTAGCATACCCCTAAAGAGTTTTGCAAATTACTTTGCTCATGATGCTGGTTTTTAGGGGCTAAATTTCTAGCTTGTTTATTATTCACTTTGCTTTTTTCCCTTTTATTGAATGATTTCAACTTAATTGCTTATATATTCTCCAAATATGGTCAGTGAAAGGGAAAAGTAGAAAAACTCAGAACTTTTCCTGGTTTATTGTTTTAGCTTGTCAGGTTACCAAGAAATCTTTTAAATGTAAAGACTGTCACACCAGGGCACCTAGGTGGCTCAACTGATTGAGTATCAGACTCTTGATTTCAGCTCAGGTTATGATCCCAGGGTCGTGAGATTGAGCCCCATGTTAGGCTCCATGCTGAGTATTGAGCCTGCTTGGGATTCGATTCAATTTGATTCTCTTCTCTTCTCTTGTTCTTCTCTCTCTCTCTCTCAAAAATATAAATAAATAAAAATTTAAAAAACACAACCATACCTATATTTAAAAAACACAATCATACCTAAATCTGGCCTCTCTATGCAAAATCCAGGGAATAAAAGAATACTGGGGAAACTTATTTACTTACTCATTCATTCGTTCATTCATTATGTTTGAGAGACTGAGAGACAGAGCATGAGCAGGGGAGGGGCAGAGAGAGGAAGGAGACCCAGAATCCGAAGCAGACTCCAGGCTCTGAGCTGTCAGTACAGAGCCAGATGTGGGGCTTGAACCCATGAACTGTGAGATCATGACCTGAGCCAAAGTCAAATGCTTAACCAACTTAGCCACCCAGATGCCCCCTGGGGAAAACTTCTTGGAGAAAAGCTATCTAATGAGGAATTGAGTTAAGTTTCTACAGTGTGGTGTTTAAGAGATTTTTTTTTTTTACTGTTATTAAATTATAAATAAAAATGTGTTCTAGATGTGTGTTAGTTTAGGCTGCTATAATAAAAATATGATACACTGGGTGGTTGGCTTAAACAATAGAAATTTATTCCTCCTAGTTCTGATGGCCACAAAGTCCAACAACAAGATGCTGGCCAATCAGTTCTAGTCTGCAAATGGGTACCTTTTTGATATATGCTCACAAGCAGAGAGAAAGCAGGGCATAAGAGCTTGCTTCCACCATGTGGGCTCTACCCTTATCACCTAATTATCTCTCAAAGTCACCATCTCCAAATACCATCACACTGGAGGGGAGGGTTTCAACGTACACATTTTGGACACGCAAACCTTCAGTCTGCAGCAAGAGGAGTTGTGAAGGTGTATCTATTTTGACTTTGTGATGGTGTGACGATTGACTCAGGGTAAGCAGAGACCACCCAAAAAGACTCCCATATGGGTACCACAACATAGGTGGACAGTGAGCCAAAGTAGAAGTCAGGAGCTCGAGTGCTAGTTTATGTTCGATCAGCTGAACATGCTGAGTGACTCTGGGTCATGGCTTTTCTCTTCATAGCCTGGCGATCTACTTTCTATAGTGATGTAGGAGTTTTTTGATCTAGAGGTCAATGTTTTGAAAAAAGCTTAGAGACTGGAACTGACATTAACATAAGTATCAAACTCAAAAACTTATGATCTACCCAGTTCATTGGCAATCCCAGCTTCATCATAAAGATGGACTGTTTTGGAGACCTGAAAGTTCTGAGTCGTTGCAAGTTATACAGTTGCCAAAAGAACTCTTCAGAAAGAGTAGCCATGGAGACCGCACACGAAATGTCTCAAGGGGTGTATAAAAACATCTAAAAACTAACAATCAAAAGGAGTGCTTGGCAAACATGGAAAGAGGTTAAGAGTCGGTGCTTACCTTGCGGGTGAAATAAGAGCATTTTGGTGGTTATTGCTGCTCTTAACGACCTAAATGTAAGGTCTAAAAGCAAGAATCCCAACCTCAGAGCAGGCTCTGTGTGACTAAGTTCACAGTTGGCATCTGTGGTCTGATCTGTGGGGATCCTGTAATGACCAAGAGTCTTTAGTCTGAGTTTATCAACAGCACCATCTCAGACAGTCTTGATGGCATGAAATGTTCCGCCACAATAAAAAATCCTGTAGTGACCAAGAATCTCTAATCTACAGTACCGTCTTCAACAGCACTGGTATGAAATGCTCTGCTGCCATCAGTTCTTTTATTTGATGGTTAACCTCTTTCGTAAAACTCCAGAGGAAGTGTGTCTATGCACAGGATGGAGGAAACGGTCCCTAAACTGTTACATACATGAAACCATACTGCTGTATGTATCACCTAGCTTTTCAAATAAAATGCATTTACTGACGTGTATCTATTGGTTGTATGCAATTACACGCGTACCATACAGATTCATTCTTGTCAAAAATTTAAACTATAGAGTACAGGATAAAAGTTATCGGTCTCAGGGGCACCTGGGTGGCTCAGTGGTGCCCTGACTTAGCTCAAGCATCTGACTTAGGCTCAAGTCATGATCTCATGGTTTGTCAGTTCGAGCCCTGCATTGGACTCTGCACTGACAGCAAGAACCCTGCTTGGGATTCCTTGTCTCCCTCTCCTTCCTTGTCTCCCTCTCCTTCCTTGTCTCCCTCTCCTTCCTTGTCTCCCTCTCCTTCCTTGTCTCCCTCTCCTTCCTTGTCTCCCTCTCCTTCCTTGTCTCCCTTTATCTCTCTCTCTCTCTCTTTCCCTCCCCTGCTCATTTGCTCTCTGTCTCTCTCAAAAAAAAAAAAAAAAAAATTCTATCTCACCCGGTAATCCCATTGCCTTCTGAGTGACCAACCTGGAAACCAGTTTTGCATACACCTTTAAGTCCCTTTCCCATATGTCCTACAGTTTATTGTGTTTGGCTTAGGGTTTATTATTTAATAAATTGGCATGTATTGGTATGTTTTGACCTCCGATGTACTCTTTGACACTTAACTATGTCTTGAATACCTTTCCACTTTGGTACACCTAAATCTACCTCCAAACTTCCTGTTCTAAAATTTACGTGTCCTGTTTTTCTGAAACAAAGTATTTTCCTTTACAAGGAAGAGATCCAGAAGTAGTCGAGAAAAGGGGAGAACTGGCTTTAGGATCAAAAACCTATTCACATTCCATCTCTGCTGCTTAATATCTAGTGAAATTGGGGCAAACTGCATATACTTTATGTGTCTTAGTTTCCTCATCAAAGAGGCAGAGTGTAATATCATTGTGATGAATGAGAATAAAGAGGAATCCCATCAGCATGTTGTCTGGCACAAAGTAGGCACACAGTACAGATTTTTCCTTACTAAATTCTGTGAAGTATTATTTCAGAGCAGACATGTTGGTGATAGTTGGTACATACTGGTGTCCAATGCATTTTGTTGTGGGCTAAATTAATGAAGCTGCAACTGTTATGTAGCACACATATGGGGGATCTCCAGAACCCTATCAAATTTGACTCTACTGTAATTGTCTTCCTTCCATTGGATATGAGCTCTTTGAGAGAAGGATGCAGACTTGACCAAACTCTGTATACTCCAGAGTGTATAGAGCCTTGTTCGGAGTTTCATATGATCAGCCTACAAAATATTTTTCAAACGTATGAATGACCTTATCTTCCAAGTGAAGTAAATGTCTCTCTGTAACAGAGAGAGTTTCATTTTCTATATCCTTCATTCACGATTTCCATTATTGTACTACTATCAATCTGATCACATGAAATCTTGTTAAATTGAAAAAGTCTGGCACATAGCAAATGATCAATAAACATGTGTTAAACAAATTGTTCATCTATTAGAAACCGAGGCTTCTAATCTCTGGAAAGAACAGTGTGTATATTAAAAATCGATACTAAAAGCTGTGTTTCTCCTCTTTTCTCAAAATCCCCTACTCACACTATGCTCCCCCACTTCTGTTCTGTAGAATTCTTCCCCACCAGACTCCCTTCCCTTTGTTTCCTTCCATTACATTGCCTCCTGATTTGCTCCAGGATTCAAGATAGAAATATCCACTATCTAATAGCAAGAGGTCAATGCCTAAGTTCTATATTAACTGGGTCCCTTCCAGAAATTAAGGGTCCCCCTGCTTATTTTTAAAATGTAACTGTTTCATATACATGTATAATGTGACTCTTCCCTGTCCAAGGTCCTCTCAGGCCACCCTTCCTTTTGTTCACTAACCTTGAGCCACTGTGACCTTGCCATTTATCAAATAATGGAGTACTTTGGGGCCTTTACATGTGTAGCTTCCTCTGCTGGATTTCTTCCAGGCTTTCTCCTCGAATCACTTAGGCCCCAGCATAGATGTCCTATCCCCCAAAACTATTGCCCCCCTTTCTAAGTTCTATTCCCCCATTATTTTTTTTAACACTTCTTTCTCTTTCAAAGTTCTAAAGTTCCAAATTGCAGATTTGTCATTTTTTGTTTTGTCTCCTTTGTTTTGGCTCAGTTTCCACATTGTTGTTTCTCAATCTTTGGATATACAGTAACTAGTGTATGTTTCGGTATAGTTGATACTCCTATGTTTTATGAGTAAGTCAACAAAGGATGAATAAGTCAAAGGATGTTTGGATGTTCTGGTAACTCTTCAGTGATTTGAATTTACAGTTTCTGGGACCCAACATTTAGGAAGAATTTTAGTTTTATAATGACAATAATTGAGATTTTGATGATTTGAATCCCTGTATGTTATGATTTACATTAACAAATAACTCAGTTCTCATTTTTCCACTGAGCAAAGTGTTATTCTTTATTGATAGGAGTCTTGTTTGCATTTAACCAAACATCTTCACACCATTAGTCAATCATCATAAACCTAATCAGTAGTACTAATATGTAAGAAACTCTAGAGAACTTTCAGAGATGACAAACTTTCATTATTAGGTAATGCTATCTTTTCATGCCAAACACTTAGTAATTCCAGAACTCAGTGTCATTCTTAAAAGACCTAGCCGATAGCTCATCTTTATTGCATTAAAGTAGAACATTGTGAAATAGGACACTGACTCAATCAATATTTTAAATGAATACACCCAGAATATATTAGGGCTTCAGTTATATGCCATTGTCTTAAATTTGGGTAGATCATAAATTGATTGCTAATAAGACAGTTTAAAAGAACAACATTAAATTATCATGGATAAAGAATTGGATCCTATTTCTTCAAAGTTTTTTTTTTTTCCTCTTTGCCAAGAACTCTTAATTGCTTTGAGCTCTAAAATATCCCATCTGCATCAACATCTCCCTGATGGCATTCCTATTTTGAACATATCTTTTGAAATTACTTATTAAAAGATTGTTTACAGAGAAGTGAAATACTGCCTCAATCACAGCATCAGTAAATGTCTCTTAAGAATGTTTAGTCACTTAAGATATTTTTTTATGAAAAAATTTCATAAGAATGCAATATGATTACTGTATATTGGCATAAGAATGGATTCTGCAATCATAAAAATAAGTGTCCCTGATCAGGAGATGACCTTACCAACATCTTCAACCTTTTGCTCATTATTTCCAGACTGTGAAACTGTGATATCACTGGACCCGTTCTGGAAAGTATTTTGCAGGGGGAAAGGAAATAGCATGCTACCAAATTCTTCTGCACATAATAATGATGGTGATAGCAGTCAATAGTTATTGAGGGCTGGCAGCGTGCTGGGCAGTATGTTAAGTTACATGCTTTGGTTAATTTAATCCATACCACAGTTAGGGAGAAACAATTACTATCCCAATATGTGAATGAAGAAAACCAAGGCTTTGAGAGGTGAATACCGGCCTCACTGTATGCCCCATTCGAGCTAGATGGTTCCTGTATCAGTGGGTCGCTAATTAGAAGAGCTGAAATGTGTGGGAGGTGGAGAGGTGCCCTGAAGCTTCCTCACTCGGAGAAAGACAGAATTCCTGAGGATAGGTAACAGAAAGGAGGGAGAAGTTTCAAAGACAATGTGGTCTTCTAGAAGAAAAGATAAATGAAAGCATATTGCTTTAGCAAAGAGGAATGACAAAAAAACAAAACAAAACAAAAACCCAGAAAGATGGTGGGCCCTTAGATACTCAGAGGATGTGGGGAAACAGCAGAGGAGAAATGAAAAGGGTATGTGTGCTGATACCATGGTTCTATCCTGATACTGAAGTGCATTCTGGGAAGGCATCCTTAGTGGAAATGGTAAGAGAAAAAAGCTAGGGGAAGAGGTGTTGAGGGATATGGATAGGAGCTGTTTTTGATTGGTGACTGATCAAAAAAATAATGGCTAATTCTTACTGCACTATGTTATTAACCAGTATAACTTCTGCCAGTAGTTATTATTTTATAATTGAGAAAACAGAAGTGACTTGCCCAAGCATCCACAGCTAATGTATAGTAGGACCAGCAACCCAACCCTGGGAAGCTGACGTCACAGTGGTACTACCAGTCACTGTGTTATCTTCTGCTACATCATTGGGGGTGAGATTCTGAGAAGCAGCAAGGAAAAGTTTGCTGTTTTTAAACTTGGGTAAAAGGCCAGTGCTTTCATTAAACTGGGAAGACCTTTACATTTATTTTGTTTTGACTTTCATTTTTCAAGATAGGACTGAAGGACCAGAGGGGAAGTAACTTGCCTGAGGTCACAGAGGGAGCTCCTACCGTGTAATAGAACAAGTAGAAATCCCAGCTTCCTGAGACCAGATTCAAGGCTTAGCTCTACCAAGTACTAGCTGGAAGCCATTTCTTATCTTTGGATCTCAACTATATCCTATGAAAATAGCAATTGACATCTCCTGTAGCAAAATTTAACATGACACTAAGAGTTTAAGCTCCAAGGTCCCTCGCTACATAATCCCCTTTTAGAGATCTATGCCTAATTTTATATTTATAATTTTAATTACTTTTTCCACCAGAAATGTATAAGCTTCACACAAAGTTTGGCTCCGTTCTGGATCTATTTTAATCTGAGTAGTTATAATGACTTTGTTTATAATCCTGGGATAAAAAAATCCAGATGATCTGACATCCAAGCCAGAATTCTTCCTGTGGATAACAATGGATGCCTCTTCTCTCCCATTTCCAAATTTCTGGACCTCCTCTCACAATCCCTGCCTTCTCACCTTACCTATCACTGAATCACTAATGTCTAGGCACCCCATATAACACTCCTAAGTGGTTTTGTGGGCTATAAAACTAAGTCTCTCCTACTGTGAACATATCTGCAGGTACAATCAAAATATTTCTCTTAGTTACATTTTCTTAATGTTGAATATATTTTTTTAAGCCAGCAAGTGAAAGACAAATGCTGCCAGGTTTTAAATCCCATTTTTCTAGAGGGCATTTACATTCTAGGAGAGGCAATTTATGAAAACAAAGCATGTAAAGATGGAATTTGCAGCTGCTGGGCTAGCTAGCTCCCGACTCGTTGCACAGCCAGTTCCCACTCTGGTCCTGTTTGGAATCGGAGGATGGTGGTTGGGCCCCATGAAGCCTGGCAGATATTACTTGGGGAAGTGAGCTCATCATCACTAAAACTGATTGACTTCAAAAATCTCAATTCTGAGACAAATGTGGAGCCAAGGTTGTTAAAATGAAACATGGAATTATGAGCAATGTTTCACTTTTCATGGTGCTTCAGATAAATTCAACAGCAGTTAAAATTTCATACCTGGAAAATATTTGCATATTTCACAAGTATAAATTCATCTCCGGAGAGCATAAAACAGACTTTCTAGTTAATGAAGCATTTCAAATGCATTTAATTGTCTCCTAAAAGAAAGCCAAAAAACTCAAATCAAATTGTTGAGTTGTAATCATCGTCAAGGATGCTTGTCCAATATAATTTTTTATGCATAATTAAAATCCTTTTTCCTGTAATGTCAATATGGCAGGAATAGTCTTAAAGTATGTGATTTATTTATATTAATTATTCAGATATGCTCATATTCTAAGTAGTAATCTGCCAAGTATTAGAGCAGTTACTTTGGATTTTCTGCTGCCTGTAAATTTGTGCATGAATGATTTAATTCCAACTCCTTTAACTTCACAGTGATACTGCTAGTGTTGGGAAGTTTAAAGAAAAACAGTTTTGTCTTTTAAATCCTGATGTGGAGAAGATGAGTGCATAAGTAATATGAGCTCTATTGCAGACTTACGGGAGAATGCTTGCAGATTTTTTGGATGCCCCAGAGAAATTGCGAGGTCTTCCAAGATCTGCTCTCCCCTCTGCAGGTACAGGGGCCAAACTACCCTACTAAAAAGCAGGGGAACAAAACAACAAAAGCCCTGTGCCTATCTGGATAGATTTTTTTTGTTTGTTTGTTTCAGCTGCAAGCCATCTGGCTGAAAGTCTGATTAGAATACAAACGAGAAACATTTTAAAACCAATCAGACCATAATATGCAAATGAACTTTGGGGTCTAGTGATTTCACTACAAAGTTCCCAACACTGGGAAGTCCTTGCTTTTCCTGAATCCCCACCCCCCCATCAAGCTGTGACTTCAATGATGAAGGGTAAGACAGTCTCTCTTCTAGGCACCACCGGATTGATTTCTGACAAATGTAAATTGATTCTATTACTGTTCCTCTTAAAACCCCACTTTGTGCTTAGAACAGAATTTAACCTCCTTAGCTGTCTCCTACATCCCTCTTCTAGGCTTGCCTCTCTAGTTCCACCTCATCCCATCCCATTCTCTTCCTTGATCACTTTATTCCCCTTGAATAGCTGTTGCTTTTTCTGGGGAGTCAAGATCTCTCCTTGCCAGGGGGGTCTTTGCATTTGCACTCCCCTGGGTCTGGAATCCTCTTTCTTGGCTCTGCACAGGCCTGCGTGCCCGGCTTAGCTAACCTAGCTCTCCTCCACACAGTTAGCCTCCTTGACAGCATCCGGTTTCCTTCTCTCACTCGCACTTGAGATTTTATCATAAACTAATATACTGTTTCTGTGACTTCTTATTTTATTGTGCATCTCCCATTGAGAATCTCTTTAGTACTTTGTGTGACACCTGAAATGGTTCCAGGCACGATAGAAGTATTCACAGGTTTTTATTGGATCAATGTAAAGAATATTTACAAATGAAGGGAATAAAGGAAAGAAGAAAGAGCATCAATGAATGACCTGGTGAAAATTAGCATTATCCCCAAAACCATGTAATATGGATATGGCAAAAAGCGCATTAGAAAATCAAAACATATGTGACCATAAAAACACAGAAGTATTCTTTTTTACATTTATCATGCTTTTATATTTACCTTTTCTGAGCAATTTAAATATTGAGCAAATAGAACTCAGAGTAGGTTCTCTACAATGTTTTTTAATCAATCACTGTATAATGTGGCCAATTTGAATCTTAAACTATTATATTTATTCATCTACTTATGTTTTCCTGTTTCTGGACAACGCAGTTTTGGTCCAAGATTTAAATAGCACATTTATTTCCTTTTTTTTTTTTTTTTTTTTTTTTTTTTTTGGTAATGGATGATACATGAACTTTTACATTTTCGTAAGTTTGGACATTTAACAAAGTTCAATGCCACAATTCATGCTCAGAGGGAAAAAAAACAATATATTTTTTTTTCAAACTTTATCCTGTCATCTTTTTAAAGGAACTTTGTCAGATAGGTCTTATATTATGACAAAGGCCAGGCCAAGCTGTTCCAACAAAGATGCACAAATTTAGCTGCTCAGATAAGATAAATGTTTGTTCTTCTCTCATGTCATGGTCCAAAGGTAGATGGTTCAGGACTCAGTACCTTCAAAGCAACTTCTCCAGTTCTTCTGATCATGAAACCTGGGTCAAAGAAAGATTATACCGAATGGAATTAAGGAAGACTATGTCCAAGTGAACAATACTGTATTGTATGTTGAAAAGTTGCTGAGAGATCTTGAAAGTTCTTATCATAAGAAGAAAAACTTCTAACTCTGAAGGGATGGATGTTAACTAACTGTGATGATCGCTTCACAATCTATGCAGATATCAAATTATTATGTTGTACACCTTAAACAGTGTTATAGGTCAATTGTATCTTAATAAACCTGAAGGAAAAGGACTATTGCGTAATTGAAGAGAGAGATTGAAGGTGAGTTTTCAAACACTCAGGTGAACTGGTGGGAAAGTACTGGAGGGCATGGGGGGAGCTGCCAATCAATGTGATTAGGCCATCTGTGTGTGCTAATTGGTGCTTACCCACTTGCAGAGCCTGGGAAATTGGGGAACTATCATTCTTAATGGTCACATTTCTTTTTTTAAATATTTTAAGGTTTATTTTTGAGAGAGAGGAAGAGTACATGCATGAGCATGGAAGGGGTGGAGAACAAGGCAGACAGAAGATCCAAAGTGGGCTCTGCTCTGACAGCAGCGAGCCCAGTGTGGGGCTTGAGATCATGACCTGAGCCAAAGTCACTCAACTCAGGTAACTGAGCCACCCAGGTACCCTGATGGTTACATTTTTTTTTTTTTTAATTTTTAAGGTTTATTTATTTTTGAGAGAGACAGAATCCGAAGCAGGCTCCAGGCTCTGAGCTGTCAGCACAGAGCCTGAGGCGGGGCTCAAACCCACAAACCTCGAGACCATGACCTGAGCCGAAGTCAGATGCTTAACCACCTGAGACACCCAGGTGCCCCTGAGGGTTACACATCTAAGGGATGGCTCCCAGGTCTCTGAGAAAGACCTTCCTAGATTGTAAAGCTGGCAAGAAGCTGGGAGATTTACACTTCAAAGGGGCAGAGAATTTACAAGTTTTTAAAAGTAAAATGCTTTTTGTAGTCTGATACCACTAGAGCATAAAACTTACTAAGACTTCTGGTGTGCTAGCCACCTCTTGTTCATCGTGTCCAGTCAGCATGATGTCATCTAATGGATCAATGTAATGTTCTGAGAAACTCAGTCTGAATCTCTTCAGACTATATTATGGCAGAGGGCAAGAGAGTTAACATGGCCCTGAAGCAAAAGCATAAATGGAAGTCTTTGTGCCAGTCGCATAAATGCAAACTATGTCTGATCCTCTTATCTGACCAGAATAGGAAAGAATGCATTTAATAAATCAATGGTTGCATACCGTGAGAACATGAGGCTTTATAAATCTGCTCTAGCAATGACACAACATCTAGCACGGCAACTGTGAACAGGGTTTCTGCTTATTTGAGCTTGAAGTGGTCCATACTGAAGTCATTCTCTAGGATCTGCACATTTCTGTAGGAGCCAGACTGGCAAACTTAACAAACATAGTATAGGAACTACCACTCCAGCATCCTTTAGGTTGTTAATGATCTTAATTCCTGCCAATCCCTATCTGAGTATAATATTAGGAAGAAAATGGTTTATAGCAGTTATAGGAAAAAGATACAGTAAATTGCTAACTCATTCATCAGGAAGGAAGTGTAATCTATGGGAAAAGATACAGGTCAGAAAGACCAACAGACCAACATTTAAATTGTTTAGCTATGTGGTCTGATTACTCTTTGTGTGACCTACTATAAATTATTTAGCTCTGAGTCCCAATTTATCTACCTGTATACAGGCTTAGTAATACTTGTCTTCAATCTCTGTGAGAGTATGGGAGGCTATTAACAGATGGATACAGATAGTTTCCTTAATAATGGTAGATATTTGGTGCTGTAAAAGTATATTGGGTGGGCTACCAAAGACCTGAAAAAGAAATGTAAGCAATTCATTAGGAGTGGATAGGACTTAATGATATTTTATCTGCATATTTATGTGAGTTCCTTAAAGGATGGTGTTAAAAGCTCTAGCCATGTGACTATGAATATTTTTTTTTTGTTCCTTGCAATTTGTCAGTATCTGCTTTATATATATCAAGGCTATGTCTTTAAATATATGCAAATTTGAGATTTTTTTCTTAAGCTATTATCATTATGAAATATCTAAGTTTCTTTATCAGTCTCTCTTGTTGTACAGTCTATTTTGTCCCGTATCTGTATAGCCAGAGACTATCTTCTTTACAGATAGCAAATGTCTTGTCCATCCAGGAATATGTCTTGCTGTAAAGTCTAGCTGGTCTGATATTATTATACCAGGTATCCTTTGTTTAGTGTCTGCATGGTTGCTACTAAGTGTGATAAGTGCAATGAAGGAAATAAAAATTCATGATAGAGAGCAATCAATCAAGAGGAACTTTAGATAGAATATTAAGGAATACCACTGTCCTAGAAATGGAGAGCTAGATAATGAGAAAGTACCAGCCAATCAAAGATCCAGATAAAGAACTTTCCTTGTGCAGATACAAAGAAACCCCTCATGACAAAAGGCACTAGCCCTAGTCTTGTAATAGGAACAAGGCCTATTGGGGAAAAGGTATAAGTAAGCTAAAGACAGAATGGCTAGAGAGGAGTTGGGAGCTAGGTAGGAACTAGGTAGTGCAGGACCATATAAACCAGGATTAGCAAACATTTTCTGTAAAGTCTCAAATAGTAAATATAGGTTTTGCAGTTCAAATGGTTTCTGTTGCAGTGCCTCAATTTGCCACTCTAGGACAAAAGTAATCCTAGATAATGTGTAATTGACTGAGCATGACTGTGTCTCAATAGAAGTATTTATAAAAACAGGGGGCTCAATGTGGCCCACGGGCTATGGTTGTTTAACCCCTAGTAAGAAGCATGATAAGGATTTGGATTAATCTAAATGCATTGGGAAGTCTTTAAAGACTTGTTATTTTTGCTGTTATTTTTGTTTTCTTGATTGTTAGGTATGAGATTCTGATATATATTTTTCCATTGGTCACCCTATTTACTAGAGATTGGGCAGTAGGGGGGAATAAGAGTGCAAGCAGGAAGAAAAAAAAAATGGAATCATTACAGTGCTCACTCAAGATGTAGGATTGCTTGGATTAGAGTACCTTAGAATGGACCTAGAAATCCAACATATTAATTGATGATAGAAGGGAAAGGACTTGGTGATGGATTATACTTTAGAGATGAGGAAAATGCAAAAATCAAAAATGACTCTTTAGCAGTGGCATTTAATGAGGGAGAGAAAACTTGGAATTGAACAAGATGGATGGAAACAAAAATCCCATTTTAGACATGTTTTGTGTTTGAGATGCCTATTAGACATACAATAGAAATAAGATGTCAGGTAGACCATGCATGTGGAACTCAGGAAAGGAGTTTAGGTTAGAAATACTAGGGTGAATCAGCGAATTGCTGATAATCACCTAATTTTCACTTCGAAAGACCTCATTTTCACGTGGTTCGATTTCATGCACCTTTTTTACTCAGGGAGAAAGTTGAGGGGAGAGAAAATAAGAATGACAAGCACAGAGACCTGCCCAAGGCACACCAACTGTAAAGGTCAAAAGAGGACATGTCAGCAAGAGACTGAGAAAGAGCAGCCCGGTGAAGAGGGAACAAAATCTGGGAAGTACCCTGTAAGCTGAGAAAAGTGCTTCAACAGAAACTATGTTGAATGCACTTGAAGGCTGAATGCTGGAGTAATACAAGGAGGAAGGCCATTAGGCAGCGCAGAAGGCCATTGAAGGGGGGACCTGGAAGAAAAGGATCGGAATCTGTTATTGAATGAGAGGTGATATGGAAACAACGTGTATCATCAATTCTTTTGAGATGTTTACTGTGCTGTTCAGAGTGGGAGGAGAATGGGGATTTTATGCTTGATTATTTGTTTTAACATCCGGAATGCAAAAACATACCCTCATGCCCTCTGTTACAGGAAGTAATGTGAATGATGCAAGAGCAACCAGGTGCCTGCAGGGGGAGATAGTTACGTAGGCACAAGTGTGGGGGGCCTGGAGCCCAACTAAACAGAACAGGAACTAGTACACACCTGAGCTATCCCTTCTCTAAAATCTGGATTTCAGTTCTTAACCTTCCAGCCCTGACAGATGACATTAGATTGGCCATTCATCAACAGAAGGATAAAGCAGTATATTTCTAATACAGAAAGCTTTAATTCTGAAAGAAATTAAAATGGAAGACCAGGGAACACAGAAATTGGAATGTATTGGTTCCTGTAAATACTGGCTCCACGATGAAATAAAAAGTTCAATGTATTCTGATCAGTAAAGCTGGACAGAGAAGAATTGTTCCACTTCTTTGAGAGGAGAATATAAATGGATTGTTATGGAATATAAATACAATGTTTATAAATAATATTTCAGTTGCAGTGGAAGAAGAGGAATAAGAAGAGAATTTGGGGGGGAGGATGGGTAGAATTCCATTTATACCATTAACACAAGGTGCTGCCACGTAAGAATCTTTAACCCAGACACACAGGTAGGGCCCTAAATAAAAATTTAAATATTGAAGGAACATGATGCACATCAATAAACAGACCCTGCTCAAAATTTCACTTGGGTTCTCCTACCTATTCTAGCTCCTTCCATAGTATCCTGTACATTTCCATTATGCACCAACTAAGGGGTGATAATACTTAGCACAGAAGGAGATCTCCCATCCTACCTCCCTTTACTGTAATGTTTCTTGCTAGTATCCCTCTCAACCTACTACAGCTGAAGCAGACTAACACTAAGGTAATAAAAAGTCTCCCTCCTGAATGTCCTGTAAAACATCTCCCCTCCACTGCAAAGCTTCTCCAAAGGCCTACTTTATGCCTTGGTTTAAAGGCAGGCAGGGGCACATCCGTTACAGAGAAGCCAAACAGAGTACAGCAAGCTCAGGGAGCAGTGGCAGCACTTAATAAGGAGATCTAGCTTAAAATTGAAAGGCTGGGACTGTGTTTGGAGCTACAACGTAGTCCAGCTTGACTAGAGCACAGATTACGTGGAAAACACCAAGAGCGGACAGAGGGGGCAAGAGCGAGCAAAGAGGAATGGACAGTACTTGGGGGTAATTGGGTGCCGGATTGCTTGGTTTAGGATTCCAACTTCTCTGCGTGAGCTGGAGCAAGTCCTTCAACCTTCTGTACCTCTGTGTACTCATCTGAAAAATGGGAGTAATAATTAGGCTTATCAAGAAGATTACATATGTGAATGGATGAAACATGTTCAGAAAAGTGCCTGGCCACAGTGAATGCTCAGTAAAAGCTGGTATCAGGGCACCCGGGTGGTTCAGTCAGTGAAGCCTCTGACCCTTGGTTTCAGCTCAGGTCATGACCTCATGGTTTGTGGGTTCGAGCCCTGCATTGGTCTCTATGCTGACAAGGTGGAGCCTGCTTGGGATTCTGTCTCCTTCTCTCTCTGCCCCTCCCCTGCTAGCTCTCTCCCTCTCTCTCAAATACTTGGTTTGTTTTTTTGTTTAAAGTAGCTGCTGTTATTTGGTGGAGAGTGGTATCTTATTTTAGTAAAAGGGTGTGCCATGGCCAGTTTTATGGGGAAATAGGTTTGCGTTTTAGTGACTAAATATAACTACTTCTGATGTCATCAAAGCATAAGAAGTGCCTACTGCAAACTACTCCAGACTGATACATGACTCGTCGACAGAGTGGGAGGCTTGGCTGAGTCACAGGAAATGCAAAAAATTAAGGCCCTGTAAAAGAAGTTTATTAACATCCAGCTGGCCCAGCGTCAGTACTGGCCAGTCTGTTTATGCTCTATGACACTGCTTTCGTGCTTTATGACACAGGTTGATTAATGCTTAATGACAGTTTGGTGTTATTTGTAAAACTCCTTGAACTTTTTTTCATTTTCTGTTGCAAATCCCCTAGAACAACTCTTACAAAGATAGAAGTTATTAGTATAGGTGGTTTAATAGGATTGAAATTTTGCTACTTGGTACAGACTGATGAATGTTGCTTTAGAGAGCTGGGCGTGGGGGGCACCCTTTTCAGTAGTACTGGATTCTTTTAACCCCCGAGATAATCTGGTA
This sequence comes from Panthera pardus, assembly GCF_024362965.1. Lineage (NCBI taxonomy): Eukaryota > Metazoa > Chordata > Mammalia > Carnivora > Felidae > Panthera > Panthera pardus. The sequence goes on from NW_026527002.1 coordinate 50,818,194, forward strand.
ACAAGAATTTCATACTAAAATTTGTTCAGTGTTAGAACTTGAATCTATGAATGGTGACCAAGACGTTTTAGTAAAAACAATATGTGCAGGTGCCCTGCAAAAATTAATTCCATAGAAAATCCAAAAGCCAGTTCAACAAGCAATCCATTTGGTCTTTTGACACCAAATAAAAGAGAAATTCGTATAATTTTTTTACCTTGTCCCATAGCTGATTTTTAAAACACATTGTAGTAAGAAATTAGCTTACGTTTAAAATTCTTCTAATTGCTTTATAACAGGAAACTACTTGCTGAGCTTGCGTATTTAAATTATAACCTAACACCTAACATTTACCTAGTAATATTTAGGTAACTTCTCCAAAATTGTCTAGGAAGAAAGCAGGAAAGGGGAAAGATGAATTATCTATACACAAACTTCCCTATTCACAAACTGATTTTTATTGTTGTAGGATTGGAGCATCAGCTGATTTTTGTCAGGGTCTCATCGGCCTGAGCTGGTGTCCCATGATTTCTCTGCCATTGCAATCTCCCAAACAGAATATGAGATAGGTGCTAATAAATAGTCCCATGACATAGAAGAAAGAGAAACATCGTTCACTACCTCTCAATATTGTTATCTCTGAAACATATGGAATTTTAAAAATTGATAAAAAATCATTTTATCCCATCTCAGAGTATGAGCTTGTCAACACTGCTCTAAGAAGAAGCGGTCAATGTCTGATGCTACTGTGAACCATTAGAAAAACACAGTGAGACAATGTGTTAAAGCTAGCATATGAATATTTGCTGACAATTCAGTGGTGAGGTTATTAGCATTGTACCTATGTGTGAGAGGAAGGTAAATGTTCAACTTAATCATCTGTTTACAAAAAGTTACCCAGAGTACACAGCTAAAAAAGACTTGCTAAAATATAATGTCCACAAATTACCAGATTTTTTTAAATGTCAAAGAAATATTTTGACATTAAAGGAAACTTCTAAAGTGAAAAATACCCATATTCTACTTTTAATTAATGCATTACTTTCCGTATTTTACTTAATTGTTCTCCAGTCTCCTGCGGCTCTTGCCACCATCCCAGCTACCTGATGCCCCTGACTCTGGTCTTCTGTTGTTTTCCTCTGACTCTCACAGAACAAAGGCAAGGCTCGAGAGTTCTCAAGGCCTTCCGAGGCCTGGGACAGTAGGATTTAGAGGGTCTTCCAGTAACCTCTACTTGTGAATTCTGTAGCTCTTAGTGTCCTATGATTCTAAGAGTTCACAATTTCTGGAAATGACCCCAGTCAAAGGGAGGCCTAGCTTCCTTTCTGGTCTGACCCCCACTACCATCTACAACGGCCCACCTCTGCTGGAATCTTTCACTGTGCTTCCCAGTCGTTGACACCTGAAGGGGGGCTCCATTCACCATCAGAGCTTGCTGGCCAGAGTTTTTTCTTCCAACCTGTGTCCAACTAGGAGTCAGGATTGGATTTCAGTCTCCTTTGACTTTTCTCTGGTTGATACTGCAGGAAAATTCTTCCTTTCTCTCTGGCACTCCCTCCCTCTTCATACTTCAGAAGCCAGATGATGTTCTCTATTGTGTGGTTCAAATGCCCTTCCAGCAGGAAACCTATGCAGCATCAGATGGGTATACTACCATGGTCCCAGAGGCTGTGTGGACAACTGTCCCAGAAGGATCTGGTAGATGGCCAGCGCTTATTCCCGGTTTTTCTTACCTGAATCCTCTCAATCTGTGTGTGTGTGCACATGGCTGGCCCTTCACACTCATTTATATTGGGCCCCTTGTGAAAGCCATCTTATATGTCTGCAATCATAATGGTTTGACCATACTGTATTTTATGATGAGCATTGCTTTTTAAAAGTTCACATTGCAAGGAGCACCTGGATGGCTCAGTTGATTGGGCATCCGACTTCGGCTCAGGTCATGATCTCACGGTCCCTGAGTTTGAGCCCCACGTCGGGCTCTATGCTGACAGCTCAGAGCCTGGAGCCTGCTTCAGATTCTGTGTCTCCCACTCTCTCTGCCCCTCCCCCACTCATGTTCTGTCTCTATCAAAAAATGAATAAACGTTAAAAAGATTTGTTTAGGGGCGCCTGGGTGGCTCAGTCGGTTAAGCGTCCGACTTCGGCTCAGGTCACGATCTCGCGGTCCGCGGGTTCGAGCCCCGCGTTGGGCTCTGGGCTGATGGCTCAGAGCCTGGAGCCTGCTTCTGATTCTGTGTTTCCCTCTCTCTCTGCCCCTTCCCTGTTCATGCTGTGTCTCTCTCTGTCTGAAAAATAAATAAACGTAAAAAAAATTAAAAAAAAAAAAAGATTTGTTTAAAAGTCCACATGGCTTTATATTCTCCATGATAGTTTATTTTAATGGTTGCATAATATTCCATCTGTTAAAATCATCATTTGCATAATCATTTCCATATTACTAAATTATAGGTTGTTTTCTCTGTTTGCAAGGCTAAATAATAAAATGTTTAGAGCACAAGATCTGCAGTCTGATGTCTCCTGCACTGTGGCACTTAAACACTTTGCACCTCAGTTCCTCATCTGTACGATGGGAAGTGGGCATGTGAAGATTAACTGAGTACATAAAGCATCTAATACGTACCTGGCACAGTGTTAGTATTATGGAAGCATTGGTTGTTGAAGACCGTTTCACTTCCACTAGCTAGAAAATACTTAACAAACACCTCCCTATATATATTTTGCTCTTGAAAAAAATTTTTTAAGCCTACATTCTAAAAATCTTACTTGTTTGATGAAGGAAAGACCAATTTTGTGACTTTTGACCTCTAGACAAACTGCTTCCCATACAGTCTGTACTAATTTGCAATTACATAAAAATGACACTAGTTTTGAAACATGTCAAAATGTCTTACCAATTTTACTATTAGTAAAAACTAAATTAGATTTTTTATTAAGTAGGGACTATTTTTTAAGGAGGTTTGCCATGATTGTTTTCTATTTAATCCTGTATGAAGTCTTTCATAATATTCTAAATCACATAATCAATGCATCCCACTTCAGATAATATAGAAGTATACCTACAATTCAAGAAATACAATGAGATTGGCAAACTCATTAGAAACGGTAGATTTTTCTTGGTCTCTAGGATAGAATTGTAAGTTGCAAATTTTCTAGGAGCCCATTGAAATTTGATCTGTATATAGCTCTGTGTGTCTTCCTCTAATTCAGTTGTACTGAAGCCAGTGACTTGGTAGATGGTTTAATTGCCTCTACTAGAGAAGAACAGGGTGATTTGGGGAGAGCGCAGGATGTCCTGTTTATTAACAATGTGAACTATTGGTAATAGTTTTTGCCCTGAATTCAAAATCTGTTTTCAACTTCAAGTGAATTTTCATAATAATGACTCACAATGATCATTATGATGATGATCAAACACCTATTAGTTATGGAGTATCTACTATGTATCAGACATCTGACTACATATTTGACATTCATTATTCCTAATCATAAATTCTCCACCAACTGTTTGGCAGATAAGTCTGTTGAGAATCTGAGAGCATGAGCAACTTGTCCAACATTAAATGAATAGTAAATGTGCACAGAATAATTCTGTAGTAGGAGCTGCCGTTTTTTTTAAACATAACTCCAAAGATTCATTTCATGTAAAATAATAAAAAATTTGAAATCCTATCTTGCTCTACTGGGGAGGACCGTAGTCCATTTTCTGTCTCTTTAAATTCCTCAGAGTGTCTACGCAACACAAAATAGAGACCTGTCTATATTTTACCCTGTAAAACAAAATCTTCCTTCCTTGGAATTTTGTTTGTTATTTATGTTGGGTGAGAGAACTAAAAGTAAATTTCCATCACTACCTTCTGGTCTGTGGACCTTCAAAAATTTGCCAACTTAATAACAGATTGGATAATTTATTTTCTCTTCTGGCTTCATCACTTGATGCATGGGACAGCTGTGTCTCTGAACATGTTACTTGCTCAGGGCAAATTGATCCCTAGGAATTAGTGGCTAGTTTTCCCAGATAAACATCAAGATTCTGAAAATGAACACATTGTCTGTAGAAACCCATGAAATGAAAACCTTACACAACCTTAGAATTAAGTAAAAATCATTTTCTTCATTCATTCGTTCACAAACGTGTATCAAATGCCCACTATGTGCAAGCACTACATCAGCCATTAAAAGGAAATGAAGGTAAACAGGAAATAGTCCCACCTTTGATAACAGAGAAATACACCTCCAATTCAAGAAACATGGTAACATTGTGTTATTATGGAAGCACTGTGGAAGGAAACTGAGCCTCCCTGAAACTATGACCTTCTTCCATGGCTTGAGGCAGAATCACATGTGGAGAGAAGGCTTCCAGGTTACATTTCCAAGTTCCAAGACCCCCTCATTGATCCCCACAGTGCCGCACGGTGTGTTGGGAAACGAGACCACAAAGCTAAACAAGGCATAAACCCCCAGTGACTAGCAGCACATATTCTTGTGAGGAATATAAACATCTATACAACTGTCTGCTGTACAATGCGGGGATTCTAATGATAAAGGCCTTGGTGATGCTGCTGTACCTCCTGTTCCTCAATATTTAATCACATGGAAGAGTGATTTTTTTTGCCATCTATCAATTCACTGAATTTATTTTTGTCAAATACCAATTCTTCACGAAGAGCACATCTTTCTGTTATTCAAACTTATGACAGAAAATTTGGTTACCATCCCTGACTAACTTGAATACAATTCTATAGCTACAAATAGCAAAACCAAAAAACCCTTAGAATTTAAGACCCTGGGGATGAAAACTAGAGTCTAAACATTGTGACTCTAACAGGATTTGGGATGAGAATTTGGCTGGGACCTCAGTGGAATAGAATGATGCTTTTGTATTCAAATTTTCTGTGCCGTCCCCCAGATAAAGAAAATACATGCTTTAAGTAACCTAGGGGAGAATTTTCTGACATGACTTACTTGGTCTCTGTATCTTGAGCTGTTCTCAATCAGTGTGTTAACACCACCAAGTAATGATTTTTTTTGAGTGCCTACAATGTTTACTGCACCCTTCCAAGAATTCTGAGAAAAAGTCAAAATCCAGCTTAAAATCTAACCTAAGAGGTTATATGTCTGTGTATATATATGTGTATAGACAGATATATCTCCTTTTAGATTTAAAAAATTCTATAGAATTTTATTTACTCGGACCTTTTTAGAAGTATATCTGATCTTTAAAATAGCAAACCTGGGGCACCTGGGTGGCTCAGTCTGTTGGGCGTCCGACTTCAGCTCAGGTCATGATCTCACAGTTTGTGAGTTCGAGTCCTGCGTTGGGCTCTGTGCTGACAAGTCAGAGCCTGGAGCCTGCTTCTGATTCTGTGTCTCCCTCTCTCTCTGCCTCTCCCCCCGCTCATGCTCTCTCTCTCTGTGTCAAAAATAAAAATAAACATTAAAAAAACAAAACAGCAAACCTATTTTAAGAATAATCCTGTATATTTCTATACATGATTTTCCTCTCCAACATCAATGCTTTATATGGCCCCTGACATTTAGTAGGTAGTTATTCAATATTTTACAATTGATTAGTATTTCTCTGACCAAATATCAGCTAAAAGCGACAATAATAAACCAAGTCACCTATTCAATTTTTTTTTTTTCATATTATTTTAGAAGTTGAAACCATTTAGGGGGAAATAGGAACATTTTTGTAGATTCCTAATATGCTACTTTTGAAACCGGGCTTAACTTTGACATCAGGAGTTGATAATCATTTGGTTGCCAAGGGAAATACGTGCTTTGGCTCATCTACTATGGAGCTAAAGCATTGTTTTGCAAATGGTACAAAATTTACAAAACTGAAAGACAATTGCTTATGTCACTGCTAAAGCCCCAAAGAAAATCTCTTCTCTGAATTGACTAATCTGTCTTGCTTCTCTGGGACTATCCTAGGAAGCTAACCTCACATGCTTTCCATTGGCATCATTTTTCAAATGTACTCTTGTAATATTGGAAGATCTCTTTTTAATGTTTATTTTTGAGAGAGAAAGAGAGAGCAGGGGAGGGGCAGAGAGAGAGAGGGAGACAGAGGATACAAAGCAGGCTCTGCTGTGAGATCATGACCTGAGCCAAAATCTGATGCATAATTGAGCTACCCAGGTGCCCCTATTTTTTTTTAAATAAATTTTATTTTAGAAAGCACAAGTAGGGGAGAGAGGCAGAGGGGGAGAGAGAGAATCTCAAGCAGGCTCCACACTCAGCACAGAGTCCAAAGCGGGGCTAGATCCCACGACCCTGGGATCATGACCCGTGTCAAAATTAAGAGTTGGATGTTCACCTGACTGAGCCACCCAGGGGCCCCAATATTGGAAGATTTAAAGACAGCCAGGAAAAATTTTTCTGCAGCATTCAGTCATTTATCCCTTGTTAAGTACAGAAAACAAACAAAAAGAAAACCCACTGGAGTCTATGTAACCTCAAGACGGATTGAGATATCTTTTTATTAGTACCATCCTAACCTGTCCTGAAATATGCTTAGACCTAGTGAGAGTGCTGGTCTGTTATTAGAGCTTACCTTTTTTGTTTGTTTTGCTGTTTCCAGATATTAAAGGAGGAGATAAATCTCTGGTGAGTTAGCGTGTTTTCACAGGCAGCTGTGATGCTTCCCTGCACACTGCCTGTGAGCAATCATACTTAATGTCTGGGCAGAGAACCAATGTCTCATGAGCAGCCACCTGTAGGTCTGATTAAAGAATGGTCTGACGGCTCCCATGGAGATGGCTTTCCAATTTCCTTCAGCCTCCGTGTTGGCAGATTTGGGCAAAAAAGCACGATGGCAAAGTAGGAGGCTGTTTGGGGGAAAGGTGGAAAAACACTGTAGAATGTGCAGAGGTCTAAGAAATACTATGAGGCATTCTTTCTCCAGCATGGAAAATAAATGTGAACTTTGATTTACTGTAACAGGCAGTAGGAGTTTTCCAAATAGAGGCGGCTGTATTTACAAATGAGAACCACAGACGGCTTGTTGATTATGAGGACCAGGAAGTCAAATGTACTTTGTCACTATTGCCAGTTTCATGGGAGAGAGATGTCCCTGGTGGAGCACAGACAGCATGTTTGAACGAGAAGCTGATTATGCCAAGAGGTTAGTATGCCTGAGAGCAGCACTTACTGATTGGTGAGCAGGAGAGACCAGAGAACTAGCAATGAATATTGATCTGTGAGTAGGACGCAGGAGAGCTAGCAATGAAGCAGAATGTATCACTCTCTCTCTAAAACACCTGAGAGAATCAAAGCAACCTGAAATGCACATCTAATATAGGAATTACTTTAATTCCCCTGGTCTCGCCTTTTCTCTATCTTAAAATAGCTGGAAGAAAGCCCATCTGTTTGAAATGCAGCACACAAAATGGAAAACATGGAACATTCGAAACTAGTGTTTAGTTTAGAAATATTTGCAGGCAGAATTAAGAAAAAAAATATGCAAGAAGCGCAGGAGTCGCAGGGAAAGAAATCCAAAAGAAGGTTATAGCCAGATTTGCTTCAGGAGCAAAATCAAACCATGATGCACTGTCAGCTTTCACTGGGCTTACTTCCCTTAAATGACAAGTCTCTATTTTTAGAAGTGTTTTCTGACCAGTTTCTAGTCTGTCTTCCTCACTACCTGATGGAGACTCAGAATTACAAAGGCTAGAAAGAACCTTTGCTATAACTCTGCTCTACCTGAATCTCTGAAATTCTCCACGAAGCAATGTAAGGCTCTTTGTCATCAGACCTTACTTGGAAGGCATATAAACTTTTATAAATATGAAATTCCTGGGTTTCTTGAAACTGAGCTTCGCTAAAGGCCATAAGCATTTTTAGATTTCTCATCATTAGAAATTAAAATTGGATATGCTGGATATATTGTTACGTAAAATAACTTTAAAATGTAAGTTCTTGATCACACATACAGTAAAATCTCAGGGGAGAAGTCAACTCTGACTAGAAAAACTAATCTGAGAAATTTCATTTAAATATACTTGCAAGAGAAGTTTTGCTTATTTAACTTTAAAATATGAGCTGGGATATATTTTTAAAAATATTTTCAAAGATTGGGGTGCCTGGGTGGCTTAGTTGGTTGAGCACAGACTTGGGCTCGGGTCATGATCTCACGGTTCCTGGGTTCGAGCCCCGTCGGGCTCTGTGCTGACAGTGCAAAGCCTGCTTGGGATTCTCTCCCTCTCCCTCTCCCTCTCCCTCTCCCTCTCCCTCTCCCTCTCCCTCTGTCCACCCACCCCCACCCCGCTAATGCTCGCTCTCTCTCAAAATAAATAAATAAACATCTTTTAAAAAATTAGTCTAAAATTGTTAATATTGTTATGTGAATTTCACCTCAAGAAAAATATTTTTTTTTAATGTTTGTCTTTATTTTTGAGACAGAGAAAGAGCATGAACAGGGGAGAGGCAGGCAAAGAATCGGAAGCAGGCTCAAGTCTCTGAGCTGTCAGCACAGAGCCCGACGCGGGGCTCGAACTCGTCAACTGGGGATCATGACCTGAGCCGAAGTCGGCCACTCAACCGACTGAGTCACCCAGGCACCCAAGAAAAATAATTATAAAAATGTAAGATGGCAACATCATAGAGAAGGGCAGATGATGGGTGGATACTTCAGATTGAGCCATCAGGGAAACAACTCCAAAGAAGTTATTTTTAATTAAAACATAAATGTTAAAAGGGATGCCAGGTTGGCTCAGTTGGTTGTGTCTGACTTTGGCTCAGGTCATGATCTCATGGTTCGTGGGTTAGAGCCGGCGTTGGGCTCTGTGCTGACAGCTTGGTGCCTGGAACTTGCTTCAGATTCTCTGCCCCTCCCCCGCTCATGCGTGCTCGCTGGCTCTTTCTCTCTCTCTCTTTCTCTCTCACTCTCTCAAAAATAAACAGTAAAAAAATATTTTCAAAGGTTATTTTTCATTCAAATTTCCCCATCTTGGTAAACTGTTTCCTTCTGTTGACTCAGCTGAAACAGTAATGTCAAAATCATGGAGCTATAATTATGTAAACACTGTGGTGACCATCCAATGGAGAGAAGTGTGATGAAATTTTTCACTATGACTGTGGTTTGTCACTTTCTTCATTTAGTTCTGTTTTTGTTTTATAAATTGTGAGGCTATGTTTATTAATTGCAGACAGATTTGGAGTTTTATGTTTATCTGGTGAAGTGACCATCTCTGTCTCTAATAATACTTCTTGCCTTAACATTTACTTTAAAATATATATTACAGCATAGCTACACGGCTTCCTTTTGGTTAGTAATTGTGTAGTGTATCTTTTTTTCTATTCTGCTTTTAAACTCTTTGTCCTGATATTTGAGGTATGTCTTTTGTAAGCATCATATGCTTGAGTTTTGTAGCTGTTTTGTTTTTGTTATTAACCCATCACTGCTTTTTAATTTGATAATTAATCACTTGCCATAAACTAATGGCTGGCACATTTGGATTTAATTCTACCATCTTCCTATTTGCTATTTGTTTTAGTTGTTTTTTGTTCCTTTTGCCTTCTTGTTGATTAATCAAGTGTTTTTATTTTATTACATTTTTCTCCACTAGCTTGTCGGTTATATATTCTTTTATTACCTTTCAGTGGTTACCCTAAATGTTATCATATAACTTTGACATTTTAGCATCTGTTCCAAAGGAATAGTTCTACCATTTCCCAACAAGGATCTGAGAATATATTTATTCTATTTATGCCTCCTACCTTTTTTGGTATTGTTTGATTCTAAACTTATTTAAACTGCAAGTTATTATTGCTATTGCTTTATGTAGTTAATATTCATTTATACTTAATTGCATGTTTACCTCTTCTGTGCTCTTCAAGTTTAAATTTTGCCTCTATAACTAGATTGCCATCCCCTTATACAAGGTTTATTTGTTGTCCTCATAATATCAGTCTCCCTGACCATGCGCTATGAACAACTTAAGTTCCGACCATATCAAACACTTACTCCCAACTGCGGGCTCATCCCGATTTAACAGGATGGCTATTTTGTTGCTATCTTTGCAGATGTCACTCCTTTTCCCTCCAAACCCCATATCTCTGTCTTCCAGATTAGCTCAAAGACCAGATCAGATCTGGATCGCATGTCCCTGCTCTGTGACATAAATTTAATTGGCTATATACACTGAAAGTTTACAAGACATTGAATTTCATGGTATCAGGACAGTGCTCTTTACCTCTGAATATGTTGTCCTGAGTTCTTTGTTTGGCACATGTTTTAGTTTTCTATGGCTTCTGTAACAAAGTACTACAAAGTAGGTGGTTTAAATTACAGAAATTTATTGTCTCATTGTTCTGGAGGCCAGCAATCTGAAATCAGTGTTAACAGGGTTGATTCCTTTTGAGGGCTCTGAGAGAATAATCTGTTCTTGGTCTTTCTCCTTAGCTTGTAGATGGTCTCTTAAATGTTCATACATTCTGTTTCCAAATTCCCCATTTATAAGGAAACCGATAGTGTTAGAGCCCAATCTAACCAATTCATTTTAACTCAACACCTTATCCCCAAGAAAGTCCACCTTCTGAAGTAATGAGGGTTAAGATTTCAACATGAATTTTGGAGGGACACAGTTCAACTCATAACAGCACATAATAGGTATTTAATTACTATATGTGGAATAATTCATTTGGGGAATGAAGAGTTTGTAGCACCTATGTGGACATAGAGTTTCAGATCAACTTGCATGTTTGAGATAATGGGACTTATCTTTCAATTTATACTACACAATTTATATATAAAAGTTCTAGACAATACATGAGTTGACCAAAAGATTAGCAAAATGATATAAATGTGTAGGCCCCTGTGGTGATGAAAATGATTATTAAACTTAGTTTGATGTATATATAACATAAAATTTTAGATTCATCATGTTGAGACATATTTAAAAAGAACTTGTAATCACCAAGTATTTACTTGTTACTAAATACATTTCTGGAAACCTTCAGAAACAGATGATTTTTTTAAATATGAAAATTTGAATTTAGTCACTAGAGGGAGCTGTATGTCACTGTACATAGTAACTTAAAGAGCAGATGTCAATATTTAAGAATTATAAACATTGGTAGAAACTAAATTTATAAAGTAAGAAAACCAGGAATAGAGACATTTTAAGAATAAATCAGATTTGAACAAATTCACCTAATATTTACAGAACATACTGCCCAACAACATATTGCCCAACAGCAACAGTCTTTGCGAATGCACAGAGAACAATTACCAAGTTAAACCATATTCTAGGCCATTATAGAGACCTCAGGGGACTTCCAAACAACTTCAGACATGTGAATATGTCATCTGACTACAATGAGATTAAGTCAATAACAGATTCCTAGAAAAATCTCTAAATATTTGGAAACGAAACACCCTTCAAAATAACTCATGGATCAAAATAAATAGATAGATATTGTGGTGTCTGGGTGGCTGAGTTGGTTAAGCGTCTGACATCAGCTCAGGTCATGATTTCATGGTCCATGAATTTGAGCCCTGTGTGGGGCTCTGTGCTGACAATTTAGAGCCTGAAGCCTGCTTCGGATTCTGTGTCTTCTTTTCTCTGCCCCTCCCCTGCTGGTGCTCTGTCTCTCTGTCTCTCTCTTAAAAATAAACATTAAATTTTTTTTTAAAGAAATACGTATTTTAAAATGAATGAAAATGAAAACAGTACATATCAAAATATGAGGTGTTGATAAAGCAGTACACAAGAGGAAATATATAAAATAACATGCTTTTATTAAAAAAATTAGGTTCTCAATACAGTGACCTCAGGTTGCACCTAAATTAAAAAAAAAAAAGCAAATGAAATGCAAAGTAAGCAGAAAACAATAAAATCATGAAGATCAGAATGAAATCTAGGAAATGGAAAAAGAAAAGCAATGGAGAAAACCAATGAAATCTAAAGCTGGTTCTTTGAGCAAATCAATAAACTTGATAAAACCCTAACTAGTCAGACCAGGTGATCATAAAAGAGGGAAGACACAAATTAACGAGACAAGAACAGGAGTGATGACATTACTACAGACTCTACAGAGCTGCTATTAAAATACACATGGAATGCAATTGTTATTGGGTTTGTTTTTTGGGTTTTGGGTTTTGTTTGTTTGTGTTTGTTTGTTTGTTTGTTTTTTTGAGAGAAAGAGAGTGAGAGAATCTTAAGCAGGCTCCATGCTCAGCATGGAGCCCGATGCAGGACTCAATCCCATGACCCTGGGATCATGACCTGAGCGGAAATCAAGAGTTAGATGCTTAACTGACTGAGCCCCGCAGGTGCCCCTGGAATGCAGTTTTAATAACCTAGGGGCTATGAAAGAATACCTTTGGTGACTGGTCTTCCCCACCCTGACTTCTGTTGGCAAGGTTTGAGACTTTCTTTGGATGCTCTATAGCATTCTTGTACCTACCCCTTAATATTTTAAATTACCTTTATATGTATGTAACTCCTACCCTAGACAAAGAGTTTCTGCAGGCATTTGCTGAACAAAATACTTGGAAGTATGAAGGTATAAAATACTCTAGATTACAGAGTTACAGCAGAGTAAGAGGGAACATCAGAGTCAGCAAGCTTACTTTGAGTGACTTCTTGGGGTGACCACCTGGTGGCCCCTCTGGAAGAAAAGACACATTAAAATAGCAGAAGGGAGCAGCTGGATCCCTTTCTTGCTTGTCACCTCTAATTTGCTTTTTCCTAACTATTCATGAGATTGAGTGTTTTTTCATAGGTTTTGGCCACCTGCATTTCTTTTTTGAGAGATTGAATTTTTATATTTTTGCCCAATTTTATTTTTTGTTTTTGCTTCAAGACTTCATAAAGATAGATAGTTGGGGTTTCAACCCTTTGAGTTATACATTTGTTGCAAATGTTTTTCTCAAGATAAAGTTTGTTTTTTACTATTGCTGATAGTCTTTTACTGTTATTTTTTTTAATTTATATTTTAGTTCCCCAAGTGTTGTAGGTTTAATTTTTCTGAGTTTCCCAACTAATAAATGAAAAGATACCCAAAATTTGAAATATACAATCTACTAAATTTTCTTCTAACATATTGTTTTGTACTGTAGGCTTAAATTCTTAACCTATCTGGAGTAAATTTTGTATATGGTATGAGATGGAATCTACTTTACCTTTTTTCCAGATTAAATGCCAGTAACACCACCACATTTATAAAGTAAACCATCATATTTTCTGTAGAATTGAAATGCAAAGTTTTCTACACAGTTTCCATATGCATTCAAGAATTTATTTTAGGACTCTAATCTTCTACCAATATTTTTCTTTGTTTCTATACTAATACCATGCTGTTAATTTTACAGTGAATTTTCAATGTGTCAATACTTAACAAGTTCCCCACCAATTTTCAAACTCATTTTGATAAGGGTGCCTGGGTGGTGGAGTTGGTTAAGTGTCTACCTTTGGCTCAGGTCATGATCTCTTGGTTCGTGGGTTTGAACCCCATGTCAGGCTCTGTGCTGACACCTCAGAGACTGTTGCCTGCTTCAGATTCCGTTTCTCCTTTTCTCTCTGCCCTTCCCACACTCCTGCTCTGTCTCTCTCTCTTTCTCTCAAAAATAAATAAACATTAAAAAAGCTTTTTCAAGTAAATAAAACTCATTTTGGTAGATACTTTAGATTTCCTGCGTGTATAATTATATCATTTGCAAATTCAAGTTTTATTCCTCTTTCCAGTATCTAAAACTTTTTCCTTATTACATTTGCCAGAATCACCTTTGATATTATACCTAGAGGTAATTTGGGGTATTCCTGTCTTATTCCTGATTTTAATGGAAATGACTTCATCATCCACCATTTGGTATAATATTTGCTTTTGGCTTTAGCAAATAGTCTTAATTATGTTTAAACATTTGCTTGTGTTCTTTTTAAATTTGATATGTAGATTTTGAAATTTACAAAAAGGTATTGAGAAAATAATAACTATTGTAAATACACCAACCAGGATTAACATGGATAATATTCCATTCTCATTCTAGTCAGTGTTTTCATTTACAATGTTTATTAAATTTTATCAAAGCCTTTTTATTATCAGCTTCTATAAACATGAAATCCCTTCATAATTTGTAAATGCACTTAATTATATTAATGATTATATATTTCTTAATTTCTTCAAATTAATTTTCTTGTAATAAATCCTATTTGGTTATCTTGAATTAATCTCACCTTATTACTAAATTTGGTGATATGAGAATTTTTACATATTTATAAATGAATTTGATCTATTTTTTTTCTTTATCATATTAAATATAACATATTTGTATTAGGTCTATGCTTCATAATAATTTTATTGTCTAAAATAGTTTAAATGCCCTAAAGTGTATTCTCTTTAAAAATTAGCTCAAACTAAGCTATAAACAAGGCTTATACCTTCCTAATATGGTGACTTTTCAGTTATGTTTGTGGGATCTTTAATGGTGATCAATCCATTTAGATACTTTGTCTCTCCTTGGGTCAATTTTTCATAGTATTTATTTGAGGAGTATGAAATCATTTTCTCTAGATCCTTACACTTCTTGCCATGTATTCTTTTAAAGTTACACAAAGTTGCATAATCTCTCACAATTTGAAAATTACTTCCATATCTGTGATTTTATGTTCCCTCAATGTCAATGTCAAAAATTTTTATGCTCTATTTCCTTGTCTGGTTCCCATAGTTTTGTTTTATTGCACCTTTCAAAGTACCAGTTTTTATATTTCTTTATCCTTTCTATGATTTTTGTTTGTGTTGACTTTTTTCAACCTGGGCTTTAAAATAATTACCTTCAGGTTGGCAACAAGACTTTTTTTTTTTTTTATCTCCTATTTATTTTTGAGAGAAAGAGTATGAACAGGGGAGGAACAGAGAGGGAGACACAGAATCTGAAGCAGACTCCAGGCTCTGAGCTGTCAGCATAGAGCCGCATGTGGGGCTTGAACCCATAAGCCATGTGATCATGACCTGAGGCAAAGTTGGACTCAACCGACTGAACCACCCACACACCCCAACGAGACTCTTAATCAAAGACTAGCTTCAAGACCTAAAATGTGTATACATCACTACAAAAGAAAAGGCTAAAGTCTCAGAGAGGAACCCACTGTTTATTAAATATCTTCTGTATAAATGGTACCTACTGGCACTAATCATTCCCAGCCTCCCTGAGAAAGATGGAATATACCAAAGAGGAAGATAAAGAAGTGACAGGCACATGTAGGTCTACAGGGTGTGTGAACTCCCATTTTATATATATATATATATATATATATATATATATATATATATATATATATATATTTTTTTTTTTTTTTTTTTTTTTTTTTTTTTTTAGCTTCCCATAGTATCCCTAGATTCCTTCACCCAACTAAGGTTGAAACTGAGGAACACAGACAAAAGCAATCACTGGCTATTAGGGTAAAAACAATTCATGAAGACTTTAGGCATGATCAAGGTGAAGTAGGAATCTTATCTCTAAAAGAATCTTGTCTCTTGTCTCTATATCTCTTCACGTATTTTGTTTTACTCTCAGCAGTATTTCCAAAAAGAATTTATTTTAAGCAATGCTTCTGTTTACATTAAATTTATGCCGACCACTGTGGCAGTCTGGGGGGGAAAACCACACCTCCAAAAGATAACATTCACTCTGAACCTGTGAATATCACCTTATAGTCAAAAGACTAAATGCTACCTTGCTTGGAAAAGGATCTTTGTAGATTTTATGAGGGTAAGTGTTTTGGAATGAGGAGATAATCTTGGGTTCTAAATGCCAATATAAATATTTTTTTATGAGAGAGAAGCAAAGGGAGATAACACACACATGCACATGCATACACGCACACGTGCATGCACACACACACGCAGTGGAGAGAGGCAGAGATTGAAGTGATACAGCCACTAGGTGAAGTAACACTAAAAAATGTCTGCAGCCCCTAGAAGCTTTAAGAAGCAAGCAACAGATTCTCCCATTAGAACATAGACACCTTGATATTAGACTCTGGCCTTTAGAACTGTAAGAAAATACATTTTGGTTTTTTTAAGCCACCAAGTTTGTGGTAACTTGTTACAGCAGCTAGGAAACTACTTAAACTGCTTTATTTCTTAAACTCAATTTTTTAAAAGGTTAAGGAGAAATCTTTAGAGTTTATTGTCATATTTTATCATTTAATAAAGGTAAAAACTGAAATTCTTCGATTCACGAAGATTTGTTTGAAACGGTCATCTTTTAGCAAGACAAAAGAAGGCCAGAGGCAACTGATTAAAAAATGATATGACTCAAGTTCTAAACCCCAAGTAGTTCCTGCTCAGTACATATTGATTATGAACCAACAAAGTCAGTTTTTATTGAAATCCATTAATGGATGGGCAGACATTGGAGTCTCACTGACTTTAGTTGCATGAAATTTCTTTTAATTTCTTTTATAAATCTATAAGGTAACACTTGATTAGAGGGAAGCCAAAATAAACCCACATCCCATGGGCACAAAATTTTACTTACCTACACCTTCTAATTTTTTATTCATACTGCAAGCTAGAGTATATATGTAATAAGTGAATCAGATTTCATGATAATAAATTCCAAAGAATCATCTTGCTTTAATAATAGTTTGGACAGTTATCAGATTTTTATCAACATTATCTCCAATCTTTACAATGTTTTGAAAATTAGATTTTAGTTTCCATTTTAGAAATGAGTTAAGTGAGAATTAGACTGTTATTTGCTGAGGGTTTTAAAGACAAAAAGATATAAACTAAGGAAGTTCTGACTTTCTAGCCTATGTTCTTTCCACTATACTGCATTTCCTCTTAACTGATAGTTGCCACCGCATATTGCTTGAAAAAGGAAAAAGACCTTAAAGCTTGACCTTCTTCTTTGTCCTTTTCTACCTTTCCCCCTTCCCCTCCCTCCATTTTTTCCCTCTTCTTCTTCCGTCCTTTTCTCATCAAAAGGATCTTTGAGTTGGCTCAGAGATAGAACTAAAATTGTCATTTTTTTCTATAACAAAACCTGTACTGGGTTCTTATATCAATGTTTACCTAATTAGTGATAAAATTGATTTTAGCACACAATTTTCTTCATGTATTGTGTGCAACACTGCAAGTTATTTTCTAAAATTCTCATAAATATAACCTTACTCCCCAAAATAGAGGCATATAAATAGAGCTTAGTGATCTATGACAAAGAGGCAAAGGTAACACAATAGAGCAAAGATCGTCTTTTCAGTAAACAGTGTTGCAACATCTGGACATCCAGATGCAAAAAAAAAAAAAAAAACAAAAAAAAAAACAAAAAACCTAAACATCAACCTCACATGCTTCACAAAATAGATCCCAGACCTAAATATTAAACACAAAACTATAAAACTCTTAGATCATATAGGAGAAAACCTAGATGACCATGGGTTTTGTAATGGCTTTATAGATCCAACACCAAAGGCACAATCCATGAAAGAAATAATTGATGAGCTGGACTTCGTTAAAATTAAAAACTCTACTCTGCAAAAGACAATGTCAGAGAATTAGAAGACAGACTTGGAGAAAGTACTTGCAAAAGATATTTCTGATAAAGGTCTGTTATCCAAATGATACGGACGCTTGAAACTCAATAAGAAAATGATGGTTTTCTTACAAAACTAAACATATTCTTACCATATGATCCAGCATCATGCTCCTGGGTATTTAACTAAATGAACCAAAAACTTATGTCCACACAAAAAACCTGTGCACAGATGTTTATGGCAGCTTTATTCATAATTATCAAAACTTAGAAGCAATCGAGATGCCCGTTAGCAGATGAATGAGTAAATAAACTGTGGTGCAATCAGATAGTGGAATATAATTCAGAGCTAAAAAGAAAGGGAGCTATCAAGTCATGAAAATACAGGGAGGAAACTTAAATGCATATTACTAAGTGAAAAAGCCAATGTGGGAAAGCTACATAACGTAGGATTCCACAGGTATGACCTTCTGGAATAGGCAAAACTATGGAGATAATAAAAAATTCAGTAGTTTCCAGGGGTTAAGGGAGCGATAGGATAGAGCACAGAAGAATTTTAGGGTGGTAAAGCTACCCTGTATGATACGCTAACGATGCATACCTTCATCATTATACATTTGTCCAAACCCATGGAGTGTCCAACACCAAAAGTGAACTGTAAACTAGGGACTTTGGGTGATTACGATGTGTCGGCATAGGCTCATCGGTTATAACAAGTGGATCACTCTGGTGGGGGATGTTGGTAATGGGGGAAACTGTACGGGTGTGGGGGCAGGAGGTATATGAAAAATCCCTATACCTTCTTAATTTTGCCGTGAACCTAAGCCTGCTCTAAAAAATCTTTTTAAAATGCTACATTGACTTAGGGTGTTTAATCCTCGGATTCTGGCCCTGTTTTTCATTGTCTGTCTCAGAAATGGTATATCTTTCCAGTTGCCCAAGATACAAATCTCCGAACCATCTGCAACTTGACTCTCTATCACCCAAGTTCCTTTCACACCACGTATAGCTAGCTAATCAAATTCTGTCAAATTTTAAGGTGGGAGGCATAGGCCGATTGAAAAATCTAATAAAAACTCATACCCAAAAGGCACTTATATAAAAAAAAAAAAAAGTGCATGCAGTTTCAGGGACTTCACAGATGTCTCAGAACCCATCCTTAGACGGTGTCTTAGAAACCCTGCCTCTGCTAAGCATTCTCTCCTTAATCTGTCTCAGCTTTGCATCCACACTCCACACTGCAGTCTTCTTCATCTTTCACCTGAATTATAGTTTAGTCTCTCAGCTGATTCTCTGACTCCTGTCTCCACTCTATTCATTAACCAGATGCCAGGATAAACTTTCTAAAATAGATAACTGAGCATACCCGATCCTGTCAACGGTGCCTAGAAACAGCTCATGCTGGCAGGCAAGTACTGACAATAGACATTTCTTCCTGGCTTGGAGTTTAGGGATAGGTTGGTACTTTGAGATCAGTCATAGTGGGAGTATTTGCACTATGAAAATTGGTAAACAGTACAAATCAGACTTTTTTATTTAGAGAAGAGGTTTGCTAGCACAATACAGCCTGTATTGTTAACTTCTGGCATTTCCTGTTGTCTAAAGTTCAAACTCTTAGCATTTGAGGCCCTGGAATCTGGTCTTAAATGTCCTTTCCGGCCCCATTTCCCTCTATTCTCCATGGCCAAAGCTATAATCTCCAGCCACCCAAGCTGCTCATAGCCCTCTGATTATAGCAAATGATTTCCCAGATCTGTAACCCAGAATGTGCCAGTCCCAATACCAAGAGCTCTTCTCAAAAACCTAATCTATTTTGTTCAAAGTTGATCATAACTATTGCCCTTGCTGACCAGTCTTTCCTAATACTAATACTAATACCAGTATTTCCTAATACTCATAATCCCTACTATGCTCCAAGAACAGTCCTTTACCCCTCCCAGGACATTTACCAATTGTTTAATAAACATTTATTGAGTGTGCTATAGGCAATGGCAATGTATTTCTGTCCAAACTGTAAGTTCCTTCCAGTCAAAGATTGAATTTATCTTTTTGATTTCCAAGATTGACCTTCCATCCTAAGTTTAGAACTTTATCCACTGTAGACATGATGTGCAATAAATTTGTTGAGTTTAATCAAAACCCTTTATAGTACAATTCAACATCTCATTGAATTTGTAATAGGGTTCCAGGTAGTGAAGCTATAACAAAGCCTATATACGTGTCTGTATAACATGTGGCACAGTTGAAAGTGGGTATTAACTGTTAAGAAAGTAGAGGATAATATCTACAGTATGACACATTGTCTTCAAGGCACACAGAGAAGTACTTCTGGGTAACTTATGTCTTGTTCTGAAGGTTAACTTATGACTTTCCTTTATTACATTATTTAACTATGTGCTGAGAACCCCTGTTGAGGACAGTCATTGGCAAAACTACTCTTAGGAGCAGGTTTGAGAATCTATGGTTTTGCCCAGCTTTGGTGGATATTAACCAAGCTAGATGTCACATCTTTCCTATGACTCATTCCTCACAGCAGTCAGGAAGAATGAATATTTCTATTCCTAAATTCCCAAAGAGGAAAGGAAGGCAAAAGAAGACTGTGTGGTTTGTTCACATTTAGCATGAAATGTGAATAGCATATGCACTGACACAAAGCAACCAGACAGCATTTTAATTGCTCATCTAACCTCCGGAAAGAGTCACCATCTGTTGAAATTCTGAAGATTAAAAGATATAAAACCTGACAAAAAACCGAAAGCACATAATAAACCATAGAGCCTAGTCACAAATCTCGGAAAATATCCACAGTAAAATGTAATTTATCTACAAATAAGAAGAGAATAATATCCCCAATTAAAAGAGAGTGCCAGGAAGCATTCACATGGGGATAGAACACAAATGAAACAGTGTTTTAACCTTTGAAAGACAGCCTACAATGAAAGCCTGGTTTTCCGTGGTTAAGGTAATACCCTTCACATTCTCGGAAATCAAACCTTGTCCCTAAACAACCTGCTTTTTTTTTTTTTTTTTTTTTTTTTTAATCAAGATGAGTTTCAAATTATCAAAGGCTACCTGACATTTGACCACTGTCACAGAGACAAGTTCTTCATCTCTGGAAATGTCAAGGTTTTGCCACCCATCGGTTTTTAATAGGTATTTTTAAAATTCCATTTTGTAAGTAAAAATTGTCAACACTCTAAAACTGAACTTCAGTCTCCCAAGTACTTCTGTGTGCACAACAGAGTTCTCAAGGTGTGTAAAGTCTACTAATGAAACAGATGTTAATATGTTGACCTTACCTCAAATCTTCATTTAACTTCATGAAATTATGCTGGTTATACAGTAATCAGAGAGAGGTGACATTTCAACTGAATCCCTGCCTTAACTATAATCACTCAATAGACATTTGTTAATAGCAGCTAATACTCATTGAAGCAGTTGAAGAGTTTTATGTTATTAATTCCCTAATCTCATCCAATCCATGTGAGATCAGTGCTATCATTAGCATTTTACATTCGAAGAAACTAAGGCATCAAATGTTTTTTAAGTGGGCCTCACACCCAGAGGGGAGCCCAGTGTGGGGCTTGAACTCATGATTCGGAGATCAAGACCTGAGCTGAAATCAAGATTCAGATGCTTAACTGACTGAGCCACCCAAGCACCCTTGTTGTTGTTGTTGTTGTTGTTGTTGTTGTTTCTTTTTAATATGCTCAATATTAGCTAGTAATTTTTAAAGTTGAAATTCCAACCTAGCCAGTCTGGTGCCAACACCCACACACTTAGCCACTATTTCAAACCTAAAAAAAAAAAGTTCTGATAAATTTTAACAATATATGCTATTTATGAACTCATGTGTCGTGGAACATTCTAGAAGACATTATTATTTTTTTTTTTTTTTTGGCAATTGAGTGACAGCATTCACAATGGTCTCAAAAACACTAGACCTATAAAGTTGTAGCTAATAATTATGAATTATTATGTCAGATACCATGTGCTACTGAGAATCTGAAAATTAATTAGGAATGACCCTGCCTTCCAGAATTTTAGAGTTGGGGGAGGGAGATTCATAAATAGAGCACAGCTATATGGTATAGGGCTATGGCAGGACTGCACAGAACACCGAGAGAGGGCACAGAGTGCCATGTCCTCCCCACAGGAGAGACTAGGGAAGGAAGCTCAGAGTAGGTGTTACATGGTTGGATACTGTGGTAGACAGAATAATGCCCCCACCCCCCAAACATGTCTGTGTCTTTTTTTTTTTTTTTTTTTTTTTTAATCCCTGGAACCTGTGAGTATGTTACCTTTCACAAAAAAATGGAGTTTGCAGATGTGATTAAATTAAAGATCTTGAGTCGGGGAGATTATCCTGAATTATCCAGGTGGGTCCAACATAATCACAAAGGTATTATAGGAAAGAGGGAGGAAGGAGAAAGAGGAGATGTGAAAATAGAAGCAGCAGAGTGAAGTGATTGTTGGCTTTGAAGACGAAAGAAGGCTACAAGTCCATGAACGAAGGCAGCCTCTAGACACTGGAAAAGACAAAGAGCAGAGTTTTCCCCAAACCCCCGGAAGGACCACAGCCCTGCCACATCTTGACTTGAGCCCCACAAAACCCATTGCAGACCTCCGAGCTCCAGAACTGTCACATGATACGTCTGTGTTGTTTTAACGCACTACGTTTGTGCAATTTGTCGTAGAGCAACAGGAAACTAACACACGCTTCAGGTTTCAGGTCTTCGGTGTCAACCCTGCAGGTTGTCACTGGCCACTTGTACAGATGTTTCCCTGTTACTCTCCTTACATCACCTGAGGGTTTTTTTCTTCATGGAATTTACTGACATTTTAACTCTGCAACTATTATTTTTACTTAATGTTTCTTCCACATTGAGCTGTTAACTCCATAAGAGCAGTAATACGCTTTGCCTAGCACAATACATAATACATGCACAGCACTCAGTGATGTTTGATGATGTGGGGGGAAAAATAGGAATGAACTGAGGTTTGGTATATCTCAACCTATAGGTGAGGATGTGTAGACGGGCCCCTTCAGGAAACAGAAAGTTATCCATGTGTCTGGAACCAGAGGAGAGGAAAGGACGAGAAAGTTGGAGAGGGATTCTGCTCAGTAGCTTGGTCTTCATGACCATCCCACAAGCAAAGAATGTCATGCCAAGACTTTTTTTTAACTTCATCAGATGTGGTTTATTAAAAAAATAAATCATTCTCACAGTATGGTAGAAAATTATTGGAAGGAACCAAGACTAGAGGCAGGAAAATGAGACTTTTGTGTTAGCCCCATATGGAAATTAGGAGTCGAAACCAAAGGGATGAGGAGATGGAGGGAAGGCAACTAATTTACACAATAAAAAATGACCTTTTTCTTTTAGAAGACATACTCTTGGCAAAAATAAAGAGCACATGTTAATTTAAGTAAACAATTTTGTTAGTCTTTCAGTTATTATCTGGGCTCGATAATTTATATTTCTAAAGAACGTTGAGTCTTCAGAGTTCTGAGCACATTTTAAACATAAAACAGCATTTCACAAACGTTACTCAGAAGCGAAGATCGTGATTTTCTTACCACGTGTTTATCATCTGCACTATTGTGTGTATAGTATTTTTATTTAAAGAAACATTAAATCAACAATTTCAAGAAATCAGCCTCATTCTAGGCAAGATCAGTAAAATCACAATTCAGTGCCACCTGTATTTTCTAAAATGTATTAAAATATTTAACTACTAAAATCAGTGTTAACTGTTTACTACCTAAAATCATCTCACCATGTCACCACTCATGTGCCATCCTGTGGTTGATATGGAAAATAGTTAATCTGTATGAGCATGCCTCTCTCAAAACAAAATGAGTTTGCAAAAGAAAACAAAGGGTTAAGAACACTTTGGTTCAACTCTCATGTCCACCTTTTTTTTCCCCCATATTTATTCATTTTTGAGAGAGAGACACACTGAGAGTGAGCAGGGGAGGGGTAGAGGAAGAGGGAGACACAGAATCCAAAGCAGACTCCAGGCTCCAAGCTGTCATCACAGCCGATACGGTGTAGACACGGGGTGGGGTGCTCATGCTCACAAGCTGTGAGATCATGACCTGAGCCAAAGTCAGACACTTAACCCCATGAGCCACCTAGGAGCTCCTCATGTCCGCCTTTGATTTGGTGTTTACACTTAAGTCATTGAACAGAGTCTGACGTATTCGTCTGGGAGATGAGAGCAATTGCTGGGCATCTAAAGGCTCTCTTTCTTCACCTGTACGTTCTAGAGCCACACCGTCTTCCACACTTGGTGCTAAATTGCTCTAATGGAAATCGTTTTCTGTTACCAGCAAAAATGATAAGCGTTAGAGATTTTAGAATTTATTTTTAGTTAGTACCGTTGACCAGTGCAAAATAGAATGTTTTGTCTGAGTCAAATCTGCATCTTCCACTATCTTCTGGATTAGTTATATTTTTCAACAACTCCCCAAGAATTTTTTCCCTGTTGTTTTGCTTTGCCCTGTTACCCTGTTCTATGTACTGGCTGTAACAGGAGGAGCTACAATGTGTCCCCCAATCCTGTAAGATATTCTGGGCTACAAAGGGTAGAATATTCTGTTGCAAAATGAACCACCTTAACTGAACCATCTTACATCTAGGGAAGCTGAAATTTAAAACATTCCATAGGCCATATTTCTCAAACTCTCCCATCAAGTCAGTACATTGTAAATTCTGTTTCAAATATTTTAATCACTGGTTTTAGATGTGAACTTGTAAATTTGGGGTAAACAAGTGAAAAGTTTGGCTTTCGGAATTTCTCCTTTCAGTATGACTTTAGCCACTGGCATTTACTGAACATGCATAGGATGAATTAACTGAATCAAGCTTTCCTTTACAAAACCACTATAGTGTAACCAAGTCATACCTTAATCAGCAAAATCTTGTTTTCTGATTATGTTATTTCGGAATATGTAATTGAGCAAGTTGAGCCTCAATTTACCTTCATAGATATTATTTTAAAAATTGCTAAACTTCAATAATGTAAATAGGGGAACTGCTCAAAAGTGAAGAAGAGCCAACTGTCTGAGGAGTTTGAAAAAAAATTCCTTAAAGGCGATATTTGCACAGAAACAGGGAGTTGGTTAATTAAACTTTTTTCAGCATCTATGCCTAGCTACTGCTTTATTTTTTATTTTTTTTCACAGTTGAAATTGTTTGTCTTTATTTTTTTTTATTTTTATTTTTTCAATATATGAAATTTATTGTCAAATTGGTTTCCATACAACACCCAGTGCTCATCCCAAAAGGTGCCCTCCTCAATACTCATCACCCACCCTTCCCTCCCTCCCACCCCCCATCAACCCTCAGTTTGTTCTCAGTTTTTAAGAGTCTCTTATGCTTTGGCTCTCCCCCACTCTAACCTCTTTTTTTTTTTTTCCTTCCCCTCCCCCATGGGTTTCTGTTAAGTTTCTCAGGATCCACATAAGAGTGAAAACATATGGTATCTGTCTTTCTCTGTATGGCTTATTTCACTTAGCATCACACTCTCCAGTTCCATCCACGTTGCTACAAAAGGCCAGATTTCATTCTTTCTCATTGCCACGTAGTACTCCATTGTGTATATAAACCACAATTTCTTTATCCATTCATCAGTTGATGGACATTTAGGCTCTTTCCACAATTTGGCTATTGTTGAGAGTGCTGCTATAAACATTGGGGTACAAGTGCCCCTATGCATCAGTACTCCTGTATCCCTTGGGTAAATTCCTAGCAGTGCTATTGCTGGGTCATAGGGTAGGTCTATTTTTAATTTTCTGAGGAACTTCCACACTGTTTTCCAGAGTGGCTGCACCAATTTGCATTCCCACCAACAGTGCAAGAGGGTTCCCGTTTCTCCACATCCTCTCCAGCATCTATAGTCTCCTGATTTGTTCATTTTGGCCACTCTGACTGGCGTCAGGTGATATCTGAGTGTGGTTTTGATTTGTATTTCCCTGATGAAGAGCGACGTTGAGCATCTTCTCATGTGCCTGTTGGCCATCTGGATGTCTTCTTTAGAGAAGTGTCTATTCATGTTTTCTGCCCATTTCTTCACTGGGTTATTTGTTTTTTGGGTGTGGCGTTTGGTGAGCTCTTTATAGATTTTGGATACTAGCCCTTTGTCTGATATGTTATTTGCAAATATCTTTTCCCATTCCGTTGGTTGCCTTTTAGTTTTGTTGGTTGTTTCCTTTGCTGTGCAGAAACTTTTTATCTTCATAAGGTCCCAGTAATTCATTTTTGCTTTTAATTCCCTTGCCTTTGGGATGTGTCGAGTAAGAGATTGCTACGGCTGAGGTCAGAGAGGTCTTTTCCTGCTTTCTCCTCTAGGGTTTTGATGGTTTCCTGTCTCACATTCAGGTCCTTTATCCATTTTGAGTTTATTTTTGTGAATGGTGTGAGAAAGTGGTCTAGTTTCAACCTTCTGCATGTTGCTGTCCAGTTCTCCCAGCACCATTTGTTAAAGAGACTGTCTTTTTTCCATTGGATGTTCTTTCCTGCTTTGTCAAAGATTAGTTGGCCATGCGTTTGTGGGTCTAGTTCTGGGGTTTCTATTCTATTCCATTGGTCTATGTGTCTGTTTTTGTGCCAATACCATGCTGTCTTGATGATGACGCCTAGCTACTGCTTTAATTCTGCACACATGTTTAAACGTAGAATAATTATAATAACAAATTAAAAATACTTAAAAATTTAAATATACTTAAAATATTTTGTGTGTGCATGTGCACCCATAGAAGCCAATGTGTGTGTGTATAAACTTAAAATAGTCTCCTAGGGACTATACCTAAAAAATATTTTGGGTGTGTTTCTCATAGCACCTTTTCACCATAAGTATTAACTCTCTTCCTCCAAATAATATAAAAGCAGATAAAATATGGACACATGTATGAAGGTTATTTTGCTGTGTAATGCCATAAATACATAGTTTTAAACTAGAAAGAGATGTCAGAAACATAATTTAAAATTAGATATAAAAACCTGGCAATATGGAGTACCTACTCAATTAAAAGTAAAATGTTAATTTATATCTTTAAATATACATTTATTTTACCTTCATAGGTTTAAAAAAATGCTCTTCTTCCATATAACTTTAATGGATAAATTCACATAACATAATAAAATTCACATCTTTAAAATTTTGAAAAATAAAATATTTGGAAATATTTTAAATATATGTAATACTTTAATACGTATGTTATAAACACACAGATACAGGGGCTCTTGGGTGACTTAGTCGGGTAAGCATCCGACTTCAGCTCAGGTCATGATCTCAGGGTTTGTGGACTCAAGCCCCACTTCGGGCTCTGTGTCTCCCTTGCTCTCTGCCCCTCCCCCGCTTGCACTCTGCCTGTCTCTCAAAATAAATAAACGTTAAAAAAATTGTTTTTAAATAAATAAAAAATAAACACACAGATACACACATATATATAATTTCTTCTTTATTCACATAATGAAAATGTACATTACCAGCTTATCATTCCTTTGATCAAAACCCAACCCTGTTTAAACTTTGGGAAAGCCTATCTCCTGAAACTGAGATATTTTTTGGTACTTAAGATAGAAATTCTATCTTTCCTACACACCTCAGCTTAAAAGCATAATATTCCCATAAACAGATTTCAGAACCGAACACTCGACTAGTATTTGTTGCTGCTTCTGAACCTTTTTTTTTTTTTTTTTTTTTTTAACGTTTATTTATTTTTGAGACAGAGAGAGACAGAGCATGAACGGGGGAGGGGCAGAGAGAGAGGGAGACACAGAACTGGAAGCAGGCTCCAGGCTCTGAGCCATCAGCCCAGAGCCTGACGCGGGGCTCGAACTCACGGTCCGTGAGATCGTGACCTGAGCTGAAGTCGGACGCTCAACCGACTGAGCCACCCAGGCGCCCCTGCTTCTGAACCTTTTACAACTGAAGTATTTAGCGCATCCACGTCTAAATGTTAATAGTATGTTGAATTGGCTTCTTTTTCCAGAATTCCAACCAAGCAAACTAGAAATAACAATGGCTTTTAAACTCTGAGGTTAATTAAAATCTGCATATACTTTTGATGACTTAAGTTATTTTACAGATTTAAAGACTTAAAGAAAATAGTGATTTAAATAACTCATAATCAAAATATTTGAAATATTTTAAATATGGAAGAAATATTTAAAATAAAGAGGATAAAATTAACTTGGCTAATTTAGCATTTGAATAATCAAGAAAAAATTCTCTGACAACCTTTATCCTCCTGTATATTTTAAGATCTTTGATTAATACAGCAATTGGTAGTCACTGGAGAAAACCTGGAAAAAAAAATTATGAGGAAGGCAATTACACATGATCACTCCTAACAGAAAACTATTCCCATTTTGACGGATCCTCACTCAAAGGTTCACATATGTGTTCTGGGTCATACATACATCCACATACATTTTTCTGTCTCATGTAGCTAAGATCACAATATATACTGTATAAACTTTGCAAGTGTTATTTTTCTTGCTAATCCATTTTTTTTGCTAACATAATTTTAATGTTTAAAAAATACAAATAGTATGTCAAAGTGATATATTAAAATTTATCTTATTTTTCAGATCTAAATCATCTCCAATTTTACCCATTTTAATAACACCATGACATAACATGCTTGTAAATCTTTTCCTCTGAATCATTGATCATGTTTAAATCTTTTCTCTTTCCAATATCACAGCTATCATTGAAGGCCAATTCACCCTTGAATGGCTGTGTTTCCAGCCTCTAAGCCGAACATTTCACATTCACTTTTGCCCCCTACAATCCAAACTCCACCTTATTGCCAGAGTGGTCTTCTTAAAACACCAATACGCTGGGACACCTGCGTGAGTCAGTCAGTTACGCAACCGACTATGGACTTTGTCTCAGTTCATGATTCCAGGGTCTTAGGGTAGAGTCAGAGTCCCAAGTGAGCCTCTGTGCTCAGCACAGAGCCTGTTTAAGAGTCTTCTTCTCCCTCTCCCTCTGTCCTTCCCTTCCTCACGCTCACATGCACGCGAACTCTCTCTCTCTCAAAACAAAAACTCCACCAATATGCTGGTGTTTTCTGCCTTTCTTAAACTTTTTGGTGGCTGCTCATTGCTTCTGGGATAAAATTGAAGTGCTATTGCTCAAAATCTGCCTGCCTGCCTTCTCCTCAAATCTCATCACGAACTAGGTTCCTCTTTCCTTATCAAGTTCCTTATCAAGTTCTAGAATTCTTGCCATTTCTCTTTGGTGCCCACTGAAACTTTTTACAAAAAAGCGCTGCCTTCTCATGTGCCAGTCTGTCCATCTAGAACAGTTTTGTCCTTCTTCATGTAGCCAACTTTGACATACCCTTTATGTCTTATTCTAGATGCTACTTCCTTCGAGAAAACATATCTTATATGCCTTCCCAGCCCCCTGAAAATTTAATTTAATTTTATATTATTTTATTTATTTTATTTTTTTTTTGAGAGGGAGAGTGCACTTGCAAGTAGGGAAGAGGCAGAAGAAGAGGGAGAGAGAGAATCTTAAGCAGGCTCCATGCCCAGCTCAGAGGCAGACGAGTGGTTCCATTGGGGCTCAACCTCACAACCAACCATGAGGTCATGACCTGAGCTGAAATCAAGAGTCCAATGCTCAACCAACTGTTCCACCTGCACAGGCCTGCCCCTGAAATTTTCCATAGGACTTACCAAGATAGTAAATTTATATATATGAAATTGTTTTTCCTTTATAGTCTTTGTTTTATACACCTTTCTGCATCTTGTTGTTCTTACTCACTAAGGCATAGGAAAGTCTAAGTCAACTGGTATCCATTTTTTAATGGTCACATCATATGCTATGGTACAGATGAATCTAATTTATCCAACCATTCATCTACTGTTCATGATTAACTCTTTTGCCAGTTTTTAGTTACTATACCCAATGCTGCAATAAAATTAGATATAAATATAAAATAAATATAATATGCAAATGGTTTTATTTCCAAAAATTAGTTTTCAAGGGTTTGCATGCTACTTTTAAGGATACAATGTATTTCACATTGTAATAGATATGGTCAGATCAACTTCTTAAAATTGTAAAATCTTACATTTCTACAAGTAATATATAGAATTTAATTTTCCCCATGTGCCAACCAGCAATAGGTATTGTAAAGTTTTTTACAGTCTAATTAGAAAAAATGATATATCTGGGTCATTTTAATTTGCATTTCCCTTATTGTTAATGAAGTTGGGAATCGTTCTATGAATTTACTGGCTATTTGGATTTATGCTCCTGTGTTAACTGCCTATCCATATACATTGCCTATTTTCCTTTTCATTTTTTTCCTGTGAATTTGTATAAGATTTTTAGTCTATCATAGATGTTAGCTCTTAGTGTGCTCTATGCATTACAATTGTTTTTCCAAATCAAGTATTTACATATAGACATTGTGATATTTTGTGCCTGATAAAAGTTAAGCATTTAAGTAGTCAAAAATGTTTACCTCCTTTTATATGTCTTTTTTCTCCATTTTAAGAAAGCATCCTCTATGTCTTGGCTTTATATACATACAGTCTCTAGTGTTTCTTGTAAGGTGTTTAATGTTTTTACATTTATATTTTGTATTTAATGTTTATCCACTGTAATTTATTTGCATACGGCATAAAATGTGGAATCATTTTTATTTCTTCCAAGATAAGCCAGTTGACTCAGCATAAATTGATAAATAGTCTATTTTTCCCATTGAATTAAACTATTTGGTGTGTAATAAATTCTTATACTTAATAGGTATGTTTCTGAATTTCTGTATTTTCTACTATTTGTCTATTCCTATGTTGACATTATGTTGATAGGATTACAAAGGCTTTCTACATTTTTTTGTATTATGATCTCTGATAAGGAAGAGCCATACATTCTAATTAACATATCCTGGCTCTATCTTGACATTTGATCCACTATATTTGTTTAAATTTATTTTATCCAATATTTTCTACCTAAAAATAAACTTGTTGGGATTCTAATTGGAATTGCATAACACATATGAGTTAATTTCTGGAGAAGTTCTATGGTAGTGAGTCTTACATTTAAGAACTTTGCAGGTCCTCCAAGTATTTTATTCTGATGAACAGATAATAGCTTGGTTGGGTTTGGATTTTTGTGTTGAAGCTCTTTTCTCTCAGTAATTTATAGATTGTGTATCACTGCCTTTCAATCAACTCAGTTGTGAATGAGATGTCCAGCATCAATCTGATTTTCTGTTTTTCTGTAGATTACTTATTTTTTCCTGCATGGATGCTTGCAAACTTGAGAGTCTTGCCAGAATTTGCCTAGGTGAGTGCATTTTCTCGTTCATCCTGTCCAGAATTTATTAAGTCCTTTCAACTGGCAATGCAGATCTTTCTTCAGCTCTGGAAGAAAATCTTCTATTATTTGCTTGATTATTCCCTCTCTGACATGTGTTCCATTCTCCTCCTGCAATCCCCATTTTTCACTTTTTAATTTTCTTGAATCTATCCACTAACTCTCTTATATTTTCCATTTTATACCTTCAATCTATTTATACTTCCCTCTGTGCTTTGGGATAGTGCTTCAATTTGATCTTCAGGCTAATAATTCAGGTTTCAATGGAAATCATCCTCTCCTACATTTATATACTGAATTGAATAGTTATAAAAAAATCAAGTTTTGGCTCCAAAAAGTGCTCGTATTTTTCTCTTCAATTTATTTTTTGTCTCCTCCAGAAGCTCTATTTCACTTGGGATGGATTCCATTTATTCTGATTGATTTTCCTATTTCTGACTTTTAGTCCCCTTAGATGGTTATTTTTGTTTTTTTTGGTTTTTTTTCCCCTTCATCTGCTTACGAGGGCTCTGCCAGCATTGAAGTTCCCTACATGAAAGCATTCTTCAAGGCAGTTGAAGGTAATGAGTCCTACCCATGTGCGCTGATGGTATAGACACAGGCTGGCTGCCAATTTGCTGATGAGGCCTCTGCAGGAAGATTGTAGGGACAGTAAGAGTCTTCTTCATGAGCATCTAAACTTCTCTAAGGGCCAAGCTCTTACCAGGACCCACTACTCTCAGACTTTACATTAAAACTCATGCTATTCTCTAGCTGTTCTCCCAGTCTGTAGGGAAGAAATCCTAGTACCAGTTTTCTCCACTAAGATGCCAACAAAGCCTAGAGCATTGTACACATCTGCCTATAAACCCTGTAGCATTTGTATCACTAGAGGCAAATACTTTGCGTTTAGGCTATAGAAACGGGAAGATGGCCAGAGAGTTGTATTTTGGTCGCTATGTTCCCAGAATATCTCTCCAAAGTATTTTCCAAAGTTTGTCTTTTCTTTCTATATCTTCTTTCTGCTCTAAGAAGGCACAAGTCATGCCCATTTTCCTTGCCATTGTATATCTGGGGACCAGTACAACACCTGCATCCAATAAAATAAGGCTTTAGTTTTTTAGAATAAATGCATGTTTCTGATAGTAATCCTTAGAAAATATTTTTTAATTAAACATTCAGAGCTATGCTCACTTCTTTTGATTGTTCTTTATACTGAATTTATACTTAGAAAGATCTTTCCAAATCAGATACTTGCTAAATTTTTGTATATAGATTCATCAGGATTTTCCCATTATCAGACAGTCCAGAGCTTTTTTCATCTTAATGACTCAGTGACTTCACTTGGGCCTATCAGAGATGAGCTAGATCCTTGTTCCTTGTTCAGCCACCATAGGTTCCCCTTAGAAAAGGACATGTTTGCATGCATCTCAGGAGCAATCTTAGTTCTGTTTCCCCATAAAACTAACTAGCCCCCAGGAAGCCATGTAGTTAGAATTGGATGAGAAACATATGACTATGTTTTTAAAAATATAATGAAAAAGCACACTGGAGAACTTGTTTTCTATTGTTGTTGTTTTTCAACTCTGGGAGCTGGAGAACGTTAATTGCTTTGCCAGTCAAAACAGGTGCAAATCCAGTGATCAGGTGATTCTGTTGCCTTGACAAAGGATAGCTATTCTTGCTCATAACAGATCTATCCAAAGGTGAAATGACAGTATGTTCCAAATTTACCAGTAAAATTTCCACATGCATTAAAGAAGATAGTTTTTATAATAAAACTCTCTCCCAACAATACTGTGCTCCTCTCTCACCTATCTTGCTCAGGTCTTCTACATAGTGGGTTATGAGGAGCTTTTACAAACCCCAAAGATGAGGCCACACCCCATACTAATTAAATCAAAACCTCTGGAAGTAGAGCCCAAGTGTCTGCATTTCTTAAAGCTCCCCAAGTGATTACAATGTGTGGCCATGTTTGAGAACCAGGGCACTAGATACTTGCTACTCTAAGTGTCATCCAAGGGCTAGCATCATTGACATGACCAGAGAAATGGTGAGGTACATCAAATCTCAGGCAACATCCCCAAACTACTAAGTCAGTGTCTATAATTTAAGAGGTGATAAATATGCACTTTCAAATTTAAGAAGTACAGAGCTAGACCATCTGGTTTACCTCACTGGTCATGACCTCTGCAAACAGGCTGGTTCTAAGAATTCATTCACAAGTGGCTAATTTGGTGTTTATTCTGTGTCAAGCATCTTGCTAACAGTACAAGATACATTGCTTTGGTAGGTGTAGTTTTTTGCAGTCACAGGAACAATGTAGAGTCAAATACATTTTAAGATGTTATCAATTTAACTTCAGTTCCCTTTGGCCCAACAAAATGACTAGGTTTGGATGTTCTGCTCAGACAAGCAAACCTCTAGATAGCCACAGGTACATCATCTATGCCCTCTCCCTGGTCGTTTGAAGTTGAAGACATCCCACAAAATATTTGCATAACCAGACTGTTTGAATTATCCTTTTACATTCTGGGTGTCAAGGTAGTATTGCCTAAGAAGGCAGCAGTCTGGGCATAAAAACTGGTGCCGTTGGAGAGACTTGCACATGATCTGGGAATTCGGGATTGTGTCCGGTAGGTAGACCTATTATTGGCTGAATTTGTGGGGAGATTTTTATTTTTATTTTTTTAAATAAATTTTTAAATTACTTGTTTTTTTTTAATAAATACTTTTATCTATCCTCATGATCCTTTTCCTTGCCCACTAGCTAAATACATGTGAGATAGAACCTCTGACCTCCAGAACGCCCCACACCACATCTTCCTCTCTCCTCTTTACTGGCAAATATTAGGGAATACCGTCATGACTTAGACTTAATCCCAGTAGGACAAAGAGAAAAGTGTAACTACCATATACCTGATAGTAAATTGTTTCTCTGGTGGAAATTATGCTAAAATACTCCCCTAAGAATATAAACTATTGGTAAAGCTTGCTTCTTCAATTAATAAACATGTTTATCATACAACGACTAACCACAACATTCTAAGAAGGTATAATGTTGTGGAATAAAAGGCCACTGAAATCGAGCAATTTACGGTCTAGATGTGACAATTTCTACATCTATCAATTCACAATTACTATATACTCTACTTAGGTATCTACTGCCTTATGTGTGTGTGTGTGTGTGTATATATACACACACACACATACATATGTACACTGTATATTATATCCAAATAACTTATGTGTTGTTTATCAAGCATTTATAGCCAATAGAGCATAAATGAATCTGTATACTCTCCAGTCTACTGCAAGGATATGGTCCCCTGAATCCCATAATATAGGAGAATCAATTTCTGTGATTATTACTGGAAAAGTTTCAGCTTGAAAAATGAGCATAAAATTGCTTCCTGATCTTTCTATAAATATTTAGCAAATGCTTACAACATATAAGGTGCTACCCCAGTGCTAGAGTAAACTTATGGGCAAACTAGACAAGGTCCTTCCTTCATGGGTATTCTATCCTAACTTGAGGAGACTAGATGGATGGGTAGAGATTAAAAGGAGATCAGCAATAAAAATCAAGGAAAAATAAAAACTGTAGCAAAAAACTACAAATAGAAGAGAGAGTTCTAGAGCTAAGGCCCAAATAAGGAGTTTCAGCCATAAAAGTAGCAGGGTTCTGAAAGAGAGATGAGCTTCTCAAGACCCAGAAGCAGACACAGGGTCAGTATGTTTGCAGAGTAAGATGGGCTCTGCCTTCTCAAATGAGTGATCTCCTAGGTCACCTCAGAACAAAACAAAACCAAACAAACAAAAAAACAACAACCTGAAAACTCATGCATGGAAAATTTGTATATGTCAGGCCTGGGAGGAGCAGGATCCTTCTACTCATATTTCATTAGGTAGATGATGAAATATCTATGGCCATTCCTCACTGCAAGAGAAACTGGAAAATACAGTCTGTGAGTTCAGTAAGAAGAGGAAACAAGTTTATTAATTAGCTGGGTAGCAATAGCTACAAAAGTCAGACTTCAAATCCCGACTCTAATAGAAGTTCTGATGTGCAAGACACCTGGTCTTCTCCGGTAGTGACTGCTCAAAACTCCAAATTCCCTCTGGAATGTTCATCTAATTCCCACAAGTGGAATGTCTTAGTACTCCCACATGTAGTACTAAAACTACTAGATTTCTACTGATGTTTCCAGTGACTGAATCACAAAGAGTCCCAGAAACTCTACTTGTCTACTTGCCAATATCCATGCTCTCCCTCTTCTGAGGTAACACAACATCGATATTTAGTTTGGGGCACTTTCACGTGGACTAAGGACATTTTTCGGTCCCTCGTCACTAGTCTAACTTGGAGCAAGGAAACCGAAAGAAAAGAAGGTGTATGTAACTTGTGAGAAGTGCCCCTACCCTCCTTCCTGCCAGCTGGAGCGCAGAGATTGATGGCTATAGCTGGAGTACACATCTTAAACCATAAGCTGCAAGACATGCTCATCATAGCAGGTCAGTAAATAAAAGGAAGTTGGGTCCTTGATGGTTTTAGAGGTGCCACACCAATCCTGAGCTTGCGTACATTTATATAAGAGAAAACAAATTTCTTTTGTTTATTAAGTTTTTTTATTTTAATTCCATACACTTAACATATATTTCATATGGTTAACATACAGTGTTATATTAGTGTAGGGGTACAATATAGTGATTCAATAATTCTATACATTACTCATCATGGTACGTGTACTCTTTAATCCCCATCACGTATTTCACCATCCTCATACCTCGTAACCATCAGTGTGTTCTCTACAGTTAAGAGTCTGTTTCTTGGTTTGTCTCTTTCTCTCCCTTTCCCCCCCCTTTGCTTTTTTTGTTTTGTTTTGTTTCTTAAATTCCATATATGAGTGAAATCATATGATACTTGTCTTTCCTTGACTTATTTCGTTTAGCATCATACTCTAGCTCCATCCATGTCCTTGCAAATGGCAAGATTTTATTCTTTTTTATGGTTGAGTAATATTTCATTGTGTGTGTGTGTGTGTGTGTGTATATATATATATATATATATATATATATATATATATATATATATATATATATCTCCAGTAGTATATCCTGTAGTGTGATTACTGGATCTTAGGGTAGTTCTATTTTTAACAGTAAACCTCAAACCGTTTTCCGCAGTGGCTGTACCAGTTTGCATTCCCACCAACAGTTCACAAAGGTATCTTTTTCTCCATATCCTCATCAACAATTGTTTCCTGTGTTTTTTGTTTTTTGTTTTTTGTTTTTCTAGCCATTGTGACTGGTGTGAGGTGACATCTCATTGTAGTTTTGATTTGCACTTCCCTGATGATAAGCGATGTTGAGCATCTGTTCATTTGTCTGCTGCCCATCTGTATGTCTTCTTTGGAAAAATGTTTGCACATGTCCTCTGCCCATTTTTAATTGGATTTTTTGGTTTGGGTGTGTTGAGTTGTATCAGTTCTTTATGTATTTTGGATACCAACCTTTTATCGGATAAGTCATTTGCAAATA
This sequence comes from Panthera pardus, assembly GCF_024362965.1. Classification (NCBI taxonomy): domain Eukaryota; kingdom Metazoa; phylum Chordata; class Mammalia; order Carnivora; family Felidae; genus Panthera; species Panthera pardus. The sequence continues at coordinate 50,854,534 of NW_026527002.1, forward strand.
TCTCCTCCTGTTCAGTAGGTTGCTTTTTGGTTTTGCTGTTTCCTTTGCTGTACAGAAACTTTTTATTTTGATGTAGTCCCAGTAGTTTATTTTTGCTTTTAGTTCCCTTGCCTCAAAGTCATATCTAGAAAAAAATCACTGTGGCCAATGTCAGAGAAATTACTTCCTATGTTCTTTTCTAGGATTTTTATAGCTTCATGTCTCACATGTAGGTCATTATTTCCTGTCTAGTTTATTTTTATGTGTAATGACAGAAGAGGGTCCAGTTTCATTCTTTTGCATGTAGCTATACAGTTTTCTTAATGCCATTTGTTGAGCAGACTTTTTCCAATTACATATTCTTTCCTCCTTTGTTGAAGATTAATTGACCGTATAATTGTGGGTTCATTTCTGGGTTTTCTATTCTGTTCCATTGATCTTTGTGTCTGTTTTTGTGCCAGTACCATACTGTTTTGATTGCTACAGCTTTATAATATACAGTGAAGTCTGGAATTGTGATACCTTCAGTTTTCTTTGTCTTTTTCAGTATTTCTTTGGCTATTTGGGGTCTTTTGTGGTTCCCTACAAATTTTAGGATTGTTTCTTCTACTTCTGTGCAAAATTCTGTTAGTATTTGAATAGGGATTGCATTAAACCTGTAGATTGCTTTGGGTAGTATAGACATTTTAACAATATTTGTGCTCCCAATCTCTGAGCATGGAATATCGTTCCATTTCTTTGTCATCTTCAATTTCTTTCATCTGTGTTTTATAGATTTCAGAGTATAGGTCTTTTACCTCTTTGGCTAAGTTTATTCCTACTTATTTTATTATTTTTGGTACAGTTGTAAATGGGATTGTTTTCTTAGTATCTCTTTCTGCTTCATTATTAGTGTGTAGAAATGCAATAGTTTTCTGTCTATTGATTTTGTATCCTGTGACTTTACTGAACTTATTTATCAGTTCTAGTCATTTTTTTTTTTTGGTGGAATCTTTAGGGTTTTCTTTATATAGTATTATGTCATCTGCAAATAGTGTAAGTTTTACTTCTTATTTACCAATTTGAATTCCTTTCACTTTTTTTTGTTGTTGATTGCTGTGGGTAGGACTTCCAGTATTATGCTGAATAAAAGTGGTGAGAATAAACATCCTTGTCTTGTTCCTGACTGTAGAGGAAAAGCTCTTGATGATGATGTTGGCTATAGGTTTTTCATATAATGGCTTTATTATGTTGAGGTATGTTCTCTCTAATACTACTTTGTTGAGGGTTTTTCTCATGCCTGAATGTTGTACTTTGTCAAATGCTTTTCATGAATCTATTGAAATTATAGTATAGTTTTTACCTTTTCTCTTATTGATATGAAGTATCATATTGATTGATTTGCAAGTATTGAACCACTCTTCATTCTGGGAATAAATCCCAGTTGATTGTGGTGAATGATTTTTTTTAATGTATTGTTGAACTCGATTTGCTACTATTTTGTTGAGGATTTTTGCATTTATGTTCACCAGAGATATTGGCCTGTAGTTCTCTTTTCTTGTGGTATCTTTATCTGGTTTTGATATCAGGGTAATGCTGGCCTCACAGAGTGAATTTGGAAGTTTTCCTTCATCTTCTATTTTTTTTGGAATAGTTTAAAAAGAATAGGTATTGACTCTTCTTTACATGTTTGGTAGAATTTGCTTGTGAAGCCATCTGACCCTGGACTTTTGTTCATTTGGGGGTTTTTGATTACTGATTCAATTTCATTGCTGGTAATTGGTCTGTTCCAATTTTCCATTTCTTCCTGCTTCAGTTTTGAGGATTATATGTTTCTAGAAATTGATCTATTTCTTCTAGGTTTTCCAATTTGTTGGCATATAATTTTTCATAATATCCTTTTACAATTGTTTATATTTCTGTGGTATTGGTTGTTATTTCTCTGCTTTCGTTTATGACCTTGTGTATTTGAGTCCTCTCATTTTTTTTATGAGTCTGGCTAAAGGTTTATCAATTTTGTTGATATTTTCAAAGAACCAGCTTCTGGTTTCATTGATCTGTTCTATTGTTTGTTTTTCAGTTTCTCTATCATTTATTTCTGCTCTAATCTTTATTTTTCCTTCCTTCTTCTGGGTTTGGGGTTTGTTTTTTGTATTTCTAAAAGCTCCTTTAAATGTAAGTTTTTGTTGTTTATTTAAAATTTTTCATGTTTCTTGAGGTAGGCCTGTATTGTTCTAAGCGTCCCTTGTAGAACTGCTTTTGCTGCATTTCATTGCATTTTCATTTTAATTTGTTTCCAGGTAATTTTGATTTCTTCTTTGATTTCTTGGTTGACTCATTCATTGTTTAGCAGCATGTTATTTAACCTCAATGTATTCGAGCTCTTTCCAGATTTTTTCTTATGGTTTATTTCTAGTTGCATAGCATTGTGGTCAGAAAAGATGCATGGTATGACTTCAATCTTTTTGAATTTGTTGAGACTTGTTTTGTGGCCTGATATGTGATCTAGTTTGGAGACTATCCCAGAGAAAAACTATAAAAACAACCATAAAACAAGTAACAAAATGGCAATAAATACATATCTATCAATAATTACTTTGAATGTATATGGACTAAACACTCCAATCAAAAGACGTAGGTTGACAGAGTGCATAAAAAAACAAGACCTATGCTGCCAACAAGAGACTCATTTCAGACTAAACACCTGTAGGTTGAAAGTGAGGGGATGGAAAAACATCTACCATGTGAATGGATGTCAAAAGAAAGCCAGGGTAGCAATATTTGTATTGGACAAAATAGACTTTAAAGCAAAGACTGTAGCAAGAGACAAAGAAGGATGCTATATAATAATAAAGGGGGATAATCCAATAGGAAGATATAACAGTTGTAAATATATAAGCACCCAACATGAGAGCACACAAACACATAAAACAGATAACAAACATAAAGGAACTAATCAATAGTAAATACAATAATAGTAGGGGATTTTAACACCTCACTTACATCAATGTGTAGATCATCCAAACAGAAAATCAAGAAGGAAACAATGGCTTTAAATGACACACTGGACCAGATGGATTTAACCAATTTATTGAGGACATTCCATCCTAAAACAGCAGAATACACATTCTTTTCAAGCACACATAGAGAAAAACTAATTTCCACCTATTTAAGCTATTGTTATCTTGGGTGTTCTGTCACTTGCTGCCAAAAGTAATTCTTACCAATACGCTAACTTTGTGGCAGGTTCCATAGTAGATGCTTTATATGCATTATGTAATTTAATGTATACAGCAGCTCAGGAAGTGTGGATATTATTTTGCCAATTTTATAGATAGCAAAACTGAAGCTCAAAGAAATTAATTACTCACAGCTAGAAAGTGGAGTTAATGGCATTCTGAAACAGCTCTGTTCATCTTGAAGCAAGTATTGTCAGCTAACATACCATATTGGCACTTACGGAATATAATCTGCTTCAGCCTATATGTTCAATGTACTCCTAAGGCACTACTTATAAGCATAACAGCAACCTTTCTGTACCGCAACTCACCATTGCCATTTCTCTGATATTTTTGTCCTCTTCTGGGACTTGGGCTTGTACTTGTTCCTTAATTCTTGTATTGAGCTCCAAGTTCAGTAAATGGGTTTCTGGTTCCTTTTGTAAGGCCTATGTTCCCACCTTAGATTCTTACTCCCTTTTCCACCTTTCCCCAATCCATGGAGGATCTAATGTCCTGTTCCTCAATCCTCATTCTTGTGGTTGGATCTCTACTAACTCCAAATTTCTCCGATGTGCATTATTGTCAGCCATGCTATCTTCCTAATCTCAGCCACAGCTCTGGTTTGTCCCCATTATCATACCTATGGGATATGACAAAATAGATCACAGTGTGATCCAGATCCCAGAGTCTAGCATTGGCTTGTCTGCAACCAAACATCAACTTTGGTATTAACTGCCTTGGGATCTGGGTATGTCATCTAACCTGTTCAAGCTTCAGTTTCCTCTCACATAAAATGGAATAATAATAATATCAATAATAATATTAAACTCACAGATTTTTTTGTAAGAGTTAGGTAATATAAGTGATGCATGTAGGGCTAGTATATTAAATTACTCAAGAAATGTTAATTGTAATCCTTTTCATCATCACTGATTCTAAGATAAGTCTGACCTAACCTCATGTGTCTTCCCTGTTGCTAGGCAATCCTTTAAATTTTCCTTGTTGACTCTCTAGGCTAACAAAACTTTCACAGGGACTGCTTTAAGTCTAGTTATTTGCCTACTTGTCCTTCTCCTCTAATAGATTGAAAGCCCCTTAAGGGAACGTACCATGTTTTATTCATTGTTATTTCCTCTAAAATACAGTGAGTATACAAGCAGATTTTTTGAATTAAGACCATAAAACCAAAATGACTCATTTTAAGAGAAGAAAAAATGTAAGCTCAGTCAGGTAAATATTCTTGCCAAGCCAAAACCATATCATATCATATCTCTGTGTTTTCCCCCATGTTGTTCTTACAACATTTTAAATCTTTTAAAAAGCAAGATCAGACGTTACCTTCTATAAATATCTTTCCATGAAGTTAACCATTCTTATCTCCTTTTGAATCTTATTCATGACTATATCATATTTTCTTGTATTTTATTCTCACACCCAATTTCATTATTCTTTGTGAAGTCATATATATTATAGTGACTTACTCAATTATTTGTTGCTCCCATAGCATCTAATGCAGTTCCTAAAACATGAAAGATGACAGTAAATGTGTGTTGGATTTAGAGTGAGTCACATCAATGTTTTTCTAAATACTATAGATATGAGCAGCCCCACTGTGCAGAATGCATAGAGATGGTAATCAAATTACACTAGGGAGTTTTTCTTAACCCCATGAGAGTTCACGTCTTCCAGATGAGTTGATCACATCCAGAGCTTTATAGAGTCTTAACCCACCATCCTCCTCCCTACGAGATGAATGCCACCACCCAACCTTCCTACTGCCCTACAATAATAGAAGAACTATATTCCAGTGAATCACCACTATCCCAAATTATTCACTCGAGTTCTGGAAATTTGTGGTCATGTTATCAGGCACTCAATTTTGCAGTCTCAGAAGATTCAAAAATCCAATCAGTTAGTTGATTCACTGTTTGCAGGCTAGTACTTAGGGAATTCAAGATTCTGCCATACTTGTCTTCATTCAAAAGCATTATATTCAGGGTGTCTAAAGTGAGATTGGCAGAAAGAGGGAGAAGGAGTACAGTTGAAGAGTGGGAAGATTATAGGAGAAGATATATTCAATTTTATTTTGTACCTAATCCTTTAAAATATGTAGTTTAAAAAATATTTTAACTAAAAATATATCATTGATAAGTTTATAATTTATATATATTGGAAGTGAAAGCTCAGAAATTTTTACCGATAAAATACTGTCAAGAGTTTTATAAACTACTACATGACCTCTCATCATATGGAGCTTTCTCTTTGGAATTAAAAAAGAAGAAAAAAACTATTCTTATTGTCTTCTCTGTATATGTTAGTGTTTCTCTTTACTTTCTGTCTCCTTTTTATTGTCTGACTCTTAGATTGATTTGGCAATCAATGAAAACATCTTTTAACAGATCCAGAACTTAAAGACTCAAATCTAAAGTTTAATTCAGACATATCTTTATGCTGCAAGGTCTGATTTGCTACCATGCAAATGCATTCCCTTTCTTTTATTTTAGTTTGAGTGTAGAGCAGAAGGGAAGAGAAGGAAAGGGGAGAAAGGGAAGGAAAGTAGGAAGGCAGGCTGTATGACTATGTTATCGATCCTCTCCATATGCTGTTCACCACTAGAGAAGATAAGTGCCTGTCAGCATGGTGAGGTAGGCTGCCAAGCAGGATCAGAAAAATAATCAATGGCAAGACAAGCACTATAGATTTCCACTCCCCCCAATCCTTGCAAAGATAAACCCGGCAACTCATCTGTTTCTTACTTGTCAGTTGCAAGGACAGTTATAAGAACTCAGAAATACAATGATGAAAGAACAGAATGCTAAATGATAGGGTTTTAGGACTTTCTAGGTCTTTACTAATTATAATGTATTTTACACAAATTGGCAAATATTGACTGACTCATTACCTATAGAATGCTAGGGGACTGTTACTAGGGGTAGTGAAATAACACATGTGAAATATAGTAAATACCATAAGTTCTTTCCTTGACATGAATTTCCCATGTATAATGGATACAATCCTATTATTAAATATTGGTTTTAATGCTTATCATTTAACTTTGAGTCACAGCTTTAAAAAGATTTTTAAGGATAGACTATGCTAAAATATACAAAAAAATATTAATTTCTCAGAGCTAATGTTTTTTTCCCTAACCTCAAATAACTACCAAGTTACTAAGCCAGTTGTATTAACTTCCTTATTATACTAAGTGAATATATGTAGAACATATGTTTTCAACTTAACAATTTCATACATGCATGAAGTTGTCACTCTAGAGCCAGTATTCAACACCTCCCTCAGCAGCTGACTCATTCTCTGACAGGATGTGGGCAACCCTGGTTGTCCTTTCAAAGCACTGGTGGTCATACTTAGAATCTTGAAACCACATACACAAGAGTGAAAGTGAGGATGACACCAAAGAGGGTGTTAACCAGTTTGTATTGAGAGAGGGATGCTAAAACCTCTCAATTCTGCTTTGAACATAGAGCTAGTGTTCATTTGTTTCCTGCTTAGAGACTTCTTCATTCTTTTTATATCATCCAGTAGGTGGCCTCTTTGTTAACCTTGCTTCTGAATATTCCCTTCCAGAGCAAAGAATAATAGATACCATTGTGGCCAGGACTCCTAGCTGAGCTTAGCGATAGAGCCTTCAAATTTTAGTTGAGCACTTAAGCACCTTGAAAAAGGCGGGGTTTCTTAGAGTATTTTATAGCTACGTGTGACCATGTAACAGAATTCTGTCCACATGGCCTAATTCTGGCAAAAGTTCTATGTGGTGAATTTGGGGGGCTCTCCTGAATACCCCTTGCCTGCTTTCTTATTTATGCCTTTTGCTATCATACTGTTTAGAACGTAAACTCTGCCTTATTGGATTATGAACATAGAGCCCAAGTGAACTGGACAGAGCCTAGATCCCTGAGAACTTCACAGAGCAAAGCTGCCATGCCAACCATGGCTTGCAGACCTCTACACTTTTGACTGAGAGACAAAGACGTCTATCCTCTTTAAACCACAGTTTTGTTGTTATTATTGTTTGTTTCATCAATTACAAGTGAGGTGAATCCTATCTCAATTATCACACAAGATACAGCATTTACAGTAGACCAGAACTTGTTCAGATTTTGACTAGTACACCGATGATGCTCAGAACTCTAATCCAAATGCCAGGACCACCCAGAAATCTATTCCCTACATGGGGTGAAAAGCATGTACGGTTTTATTGTTTTATTACTTATTCATTTTTGATAAGTGGGGGTGCAAGTGATTGAGGGGCAGAGAGAGAGAGAGAGAGAAGTAGGGCTCACCTGAAGGGGGGCTTGTACTCACCCAAAGTGGGGCATGAGCTCACCTGAAGTGCTGCTTGAGCTCACCTGATGCAGGACTCAAACTCATGAACCATGAGATCATGACCTGAGCCCAAGTCTGATGTTTAACTGATTGAGCCACCCAGGCGCCCAAGGCATGTATATTTTTAAGGGTGATAGAACAACCTTACTTTAAAAGATTTCCTTAGCTAGAGTTATTCATTGTAAATAAATATATATATATATATATATATATATATATATATATATATATATATATATATATATATATCTCACTTAGATATATAACACTCCTAGGGGTACCGTGATGATGTAATGTAGACTATTTGTCTAGAAGAATATCATCTAACTTTGATCTGATCAACAGAGAATTGTCCTTTTAAAATGATGCATGAGGAGGCTTGATTACTAGATGCAGTGACATTTGGGGAGGAAACAGTTTGCTGGCAGCCTGGCCCGGAGCTGCTCTTGCTCCTGCCTGCACATGCACTCACCCAGGGCTGCTACAGAAAACTCACTGCAAATGTCATAGGCGGAAAATAAACTGATGAAAGGCTAATTGCCACTTGGAGAGGACAATCTGATTGCAATGGCTATTGCATAATGTACAGATTCAAGGTGAACGGCTTCCAAGTTTCCAAGGTGAAAAAGGCTATAAATCCATTTGGGGAGCAAAATAAAGTGTAATATTCTGTCTTTATAAAATATCTACTCGCCAAAGAACCTGAAAGGATTTCAAAGATAAGCCAACATCCTCTAAATTCTAGGAACACACAAAAGGAGATAATCGGAATTTCTATTCACCATAAAACCCTAAACCACTACCTGAAAAGACAATCCTTCTCTTGGCAGGTAATCAGAATACCTCCATCCCAGAAATGATTGAGACCATCTGATATAACTTCCCTTACCTCTTTTGTCTCCTCCTCAAGTGTTACTTCCTGAAAAGGATTTACACACCCAAGAGCTCTGTTCCATGGGAACTGATAGTCCTCCCTGACTTCTCCAGGAATTTGCTGTCTCAGTCTATTCCATTTCCCCATATTCAAATTCTCCCTTTCCACTTCCCTTCCTTCCTCAACACTACAAAGAGCTTCAAATCTACTTCTTCTCTTCAACTTCTTTTCTTCCCTAAGCTAGCTAGCTTCCTCCTTTTACTGCAAAAACAGCCTATTTCTTGCCTCCACTTCTCTCCCTTCCTCTATCTTAGCCCCTATAATCTGGGCACTGTCCCCATCTTGAATCAATCTTCTTTATTAGGGTTCACTGATGGAACTTAAATGGTCTTTTCTTAGGTCTCCTTCTGGTGACCTCTAATGTCTGTAGCCCTCATTGGTTCTTTGCCTCTCCTCAAGTCAATTTCTTCTATCAGTTTATACTGACCCCTGCAGGGACCCTCATTATTGGCCATTTCCTCCTTAAAATTTTTCCTCTTTTCAATGAACATCCTTTCAATCTGTAATGACCTAGTTCTTTTCTTCTGATGCTTTTCTGGCATGTTTTTTTATCTGTCTGACATTTAAATATAAATGCTGCCCAAAGCTTATATCTTAGCACATCATGTTTTTCCCTATGATCTATCCCATCAGAAATACCATTTTGATAGTTCTTATGATTATAACTCCATGGCAATAATTCTCAACTAAATTGTCTCAAGCCCTGAAACCAAACTAGATACCCTCTACATCCTATGTGGTTGTAGTACAAAGCATAAAATCAAAGTATTTCAAAGAGAACACATGATTTTACATCATAATCCTATCTCTCCTTCATTTTGTATTTCTCCTCCCAATTCATAACCACTTCATCATTTTGATTTTTGAGATTCATCACACAAATGTTATTGTCTATCCCTTTAATTCATGACCTATTCCCAGCCCTGTAACCATTGATTTAATTCTAAATAAGCACAAGGAATCCTCACATGCTATTGCAGATGCAAAGATCAAGTATTATCTTCCTGAAGATGCATACGAGTTGATGTCAGCCCTCACAGCTCTGCCCACACAATGACTCTTATGTTCATTTGCTTATTTTCATTCTCATGGATTCCAGTTCAAGCCCATATGAACTCTTTCATTGTCCATTGTTATAGCTTTATGAGAGGTCTCCCTCCTTCCTCTCATAACCAAATAACCCTCTACATTGTTTCCATAGTTACCAATTCTAAACGAAATCCAATCCAGATATTTGTCTGGTTAAAAAAAAAGGGGGGGGGGGGAGAAAGAAAGCCTTTGTTGCCTCTCCACTGCACCCAAAACAAAATCCATACTCTTGCCTAGAACTTAAATCTCAACACAATTTACTTGTATGCTCAACAAAGATTATTGAGTACATACGTGCTCAGGTACATTCTAGATGCTGGGGGTACACAGTCCATGCCTATAGATCAAATTTAGCATCATAGGACCAAAAATGATTTTAAACCCAGCATACCAAAAAGATCCAGGACACTGATGGAGTTATATTTTTTAAGTCAAGCAGTTGATAGTAATTCAAAAGTAATTCCAGTCTTTATATGCTCTTCTTGAAAAACATTACCAGAAATTTGATTTCTATCCTACAGCAGCACAGCAAAACTCTACAAAAAATATTTCTTGTCCACTAAAATCCCTCCTTCCTCTGCAATTGCTTTAGAGACTATTATTTATTAAATCTTAAAAAATTTATCCCCGTTATAACCAGGTGGATTTTCAGTTTTTCTCTCTAGCTTCAAATTTAGATGTTACTGTTCTTAATCAAGTACAAGGATTCTTCATCACAAAAGCAAACCCAGGAACTGACCCTTTCTGTAGCCTTTCTAGCTTTGCTTGTCTCTGCCTTTTGTCACAATTATTTCCACAAAAAGCTCAGGAAAAGGGGTTGGCAAAGAAATAACCCTACTTGAATTGGAAAAACACTGGGAAGACAACTTTGAGAATGCTCACATACTAAAAACGAAAAAAAAATCTTCAAATAAAAAAATATATAAAGGAATTTCCTTGCTGGAGTTATCAGTGTTGGGGGGTGAAGAAGTGAGTCATTACCAGGTAGGGATGGCTCCCCTGAGAAGGACGCACCTGAGTTGAATCTATAAGAATGAGTTAATCTGTGGAGAGCAAGGATGAAAACCATCATTAACAACAGGGTAGACATGAAAGTCAAGCAATGGCAGGAGCTTAACCACAAGGGTGAGAATATGGAACAAAGTCCGAGACCTAGAGCCACAGACTAGCATAAAAAAGCCAAAGCAGACCAGGCATGGACAATCAGAATTTACTAACAAAGACCAATGAAGTAGCCCCCACCTTCCGTGTGTGTGTGTGTGTGTGTGTGTGTGTGTGTGTGTGTGTGTGTGTGTATGTTTAGATAGTTGGTAGCACAGAAAACAAAACTGGAGAGGAGCATGTGGAGGTTACCAATGTGTGCAGAGTAACCCCTGAGAGCTGAAGATTTGGGATATATCAGGTAATTAAGGGGTTCAGTGGTTATGTCTAATCTCCTGGTTCCCACATATGGGAACTCATATGGGTGGCTCATAAGCAGAAGCTTTTCTAGAAGGAGTGCTGGGATGCCAGTATCATTGGGGTACTATTTGTTGAAGAAGGATGGACCCCAAAATTCAACTGAAGATGGAATCTGTTTCTTAGTGTTTATAAATGAAGCTAGTAGTGAGTTCTAAGAATGGGAAGGGGCAGAGCAAACAATGGGTTGATATCTCCTTATCCAGCATTATTTCCCATTGCCTATTTCTTAATTTTCTTTTAAATTTTCAAATTTTATTTTTCTTTTAAATTTTAAAATTCTCCTACAGAGACACAGAATTGTTCCATATATAATCATAAGTCTTTGCTCACGATGTATCATTATCATTAGTATAGTGAACTTATTTTATCCTTATTATTTTGTGAATTTAACTATTTATTTTATAATATACAGATACCCATAAAACCACTAGCCAAGCCAATAATAAAACGTAACCCATAACATAGCATCTGCCTATTTTCTTCTCCTCCAACTCCCTCCAAGTGGTAAGGACAATCCTGAATGTGTTTCATTCTGTTGGTTTTTAGTGTGTGTGTGTGTGTGTTTAGCAATATATATACATATATATAATTGGAATATATATATAATTGGAATATATATAATAATTGGAATACATACAACAGTTGGAATATATATACGTGGGTGTGTGTGTGTGTGTGTGTGTATAATTGGAATCCCAGAACAATAGAAGACAGAAGTGGGCAGCAGAAGAAGAAATAATGCCCAAATTTGACCAAAAAATATATATATACATAAGTCTACAGATTCAAGAAGCTTAACAAATCCCAGGTAGGTAAACCCAAAATGGGGAGGGGTTAATGGGAATAAATAGTTACTCTGCAAATGAGCAGCATAAGGTAGGAGCTCAGAATGTGGTCTTCAGAGAGACATTTCTTGGGTTTAAATCTCAGCTATTTCATTTACTAGTTGTGTAAACTTGAGCAAGTTACCTAACCCCGCTCTACCTCACTTTCTTCATACATAAGGACAATAATCGTTAACTATTTTTTAATATTGTTGTGAACATTCTATGAATTACTAAATAAAAAGCATTCAGAGGATATCCGTGCATATTCCAAGCACTCAAAATTCTAATTTTAAATAAAAGGGAAAACATTGATTAAGAGAAGGAATACAGAAATAAGCATTTATGATGATGATGTACAATTTTGAATTATATATAAATAAAGTAATTTTGCCCCTTATAAGTTTTTGTATTCTTTAACTGTCCATGCCTATGTTTCTGTATACTAAAATTCAACAAATCTAAGAGAGTAAATACTACATTCAAGTGTGATGCCATCTCTAGATGTTCAAAATGCCAATGTTATTGATATTAAATATGCTAGTCATAACAATACATTTTTTGCATAGCATATTTCTCCAAAATGTGTAAAACATGCGTGACATGAAAATTGGATCTTAATAATATGGGTACTTTTCTTCAATCCAGATGTCATTTTAATCTCTATAGGAAGATTTGTTTATATATAAAAGCAACCAAGTAATAGATTCTTTATAATTTAATAGACACAAAATATATCATGTATATTTATAGCATATTACTTCCTTACAAAATCTATATTATTACTCACCAATGAATTATTTTCTCACTATTCTAGTTCAATTTTAGAATAGTCCCTAACTCAAATTACCTATACAATGCAGACAATCTAAACTGACTTTGAAGTTAGTAGGCCTATGCAATTTTTAAAAACTTACTGACCTACGGGCACCTGGGTGGCTCAGTAGGTTAAGCGCCTGACTGTTGATTTCAGTTCAGGTTGTGATCTTGCAGCTGGTGGGTTCAAGCCCTGCATTGGACTCTGCTCTGGCAGCATGGAGCCTGCTTAGGGTTCCTGGTCTCTCTCTCTCACTATCTCTCTCACTCTCTGCCCCACCCACTCTCTCTCAAAAATGAATAGACATTTAAAATAAAATTAATTAAAAAAATTATTGGTCTAACTAGAAACTAGTTTAATTCTATAAACCAGTTATCTTTTTCAAAATCATGATTCACTTAAGAGTTTTATTTACGAAAAAAGAATAACATATTCAACTACAGACAGGGAAGGAAGACTTTTATTCTCTTATTCAGTGAATGTTTACTAAGGATCTACTATATGTTTGGAACATGTAGTGAGCAAAATTCACCAGAACATTCTTTATTCTTTTAAAACTTACACTTTCAATGTTCTCAATTGACAGCTCACTTCTGTGCTCCTAGACAGCACACTATGGGAAAGACTTGATAGCATTTCATGATTCATTTGTGGGAAAAGCATTTTCTGCCTCCCTTCCAACTCCCTAACCACCCATCTCCTTCAGAAGTTGCTCTTCCTTTTCCATACATATCTTGGTTATAAATGTTCCCCCAAACTTTGGGAGCAGTATTCTTTCCCCAAGTGAATTCTGTGAATTCATTTTTCCCCACTCCCCTTGGATTCACTTCATTCATAGTGTTAGTGATCTTCTCTATCCTGATGATAGGTTGATTGCATGATAGGAACATTGAACTCAGTTGATGGTCAGAAAATCTGGGAGCTGGTTCTAACTCTTACACTAATTGCTTTGTGACTTTGGGCATGTTGTTTAAGCTTTTAAGGCTCAATTTCATAATCTATAAATTGAGAAGTTTGTACCAGATGTTGTCTAAGATCCCTTCAAGCAATGAAATACTGTTATTCTCTGATTCTCAAATATAAATCTTCATTATGAATCTGTCTTTCATGGTTTATTCCTACCATCCCAGTATGCTTTAGGGTGTTTTACTTTGGATATCCCATAGCCTAAAATTTAGTATCTAAAAACTCAAGTGAATCTAAAATTAATTAGTTCCTCTCCAAACTTTCTTTACTTCCAAATTAATAAAGTCTTTCGGTTGTACAACTTGAATCCATATGAATGAACAACAGGCAATAACTGGGTAGTAGGAGAGCACCAGCTTAATGTCATAAGAGAAGCTATACCCCCAAAAGCAAGTGACTCCTCTTTGGCAGAGGAAGTATAATTTGGAGAAGTTTCTAGGGTGAAGAGTTTTACAGGAAGCTTTCAGGTCAGTTTTTTTTTTTTTTTTCCTTTTTAAAGTTCCGATAGGTTGATATAACCTTTCCCACTGCATGAAACATTTTTAGGTTATGAGAACACTTAGAATTTCACAAGAAAATTGTAGCTTGGGCTCCATAACACCCCAATAAGTAATTACTTTTTAAACAGGCAAATGTGTACAGTCTTCTGCGCAACAGTATATTGGTTATTTCCTCCTTATTATTGGTTATGTGTTCCCCATCTAGAATGGTGTCCCCATTTCCTTCTGCTTCAAGAGAGGCAATATTAAGTTGTAGTTGAGCTTTAAGGATATGGGCATTGTAGTCAGAAAGTGCTGGGTTTATTCCACATTTTACTATCTGCGTGGCCTAGAGCAAGATACTTCAAGGTCCCAATCGTACTCTCCTCAACTGAAACACTTAACACTGATGCTGCACATGGTAACTGATCTATAAATTTTCATTGCAATCATTATCAACATCATAATCTAATTCTAAACCATTCACTGTGTTCTTTTAAACTCACCAATAAATTGCCTTTCCCTCCTCCCCACCCTGACCTGGCTAATCAATTTGTTAAAAAGACTGCCACCCATCTCCAAATCAACCCCAAACTTTGGTGGTATTTATGAAAATTTACTATTTTTTCCAATCAATGTCAGATTTAAGAAGAAAATAGTACCATAAGATCTATCCTAGGGGTGAAAGAATGATTTGGTTTCTGGATTTGCTTTTAGGGGTGGATGAAGAGTGAACCCCGTTTCTGGAAAGGCCCTGTTTTCTTTCTCCACCCTACTTCTTCCTCTCTTTGTTATTCTTGATGCCATTGAAACTGACAGAAGTAAAGTAGGAGGTCATGCAAAGCATTTTTGTTATCAGAGGTCTTGTCCCCTAAGTCCCCGAAAAGAAGGAGTTGCCTCTCAGGTCCCTCTTTCTAGTTTGGTGCATTTACTTCTACAGAAAACTAAACAGAGATCTTACAACACCTGAGGGCATTCACTTAAAACACTTTTAATGAAACGAAAGAAAAAGCCAGGTTGGCAACCAAATACCAGCTAACACTTAACCTTTTGTAGATGGCTCCCCAAATCCTGGCTTCCACTTTGAGTTACCTCAATAGCAAAATGCCTGTGGGGGTGAAAATAGATTCATCAAGCCACCTTAATACCAGAAATAAATCTTTCTGTTATCTGGGATAGAATGAAGACAGAAGAACAAAACACGTTGCTATGACTGTATAGTCTACAACATAACTTTCATCTGGAAATGTCCTTGATTGTTCCCAGGTTCCCCATATATAAATTGATGAAAAGAAATGCTCTTTAAAAAAATCCCGGTGTTTTTTTGTAACTCAAACCCTAGACCTGGTAAACAGGATGCCCCCAAACAACTCAATAGCTGGATCTGACATTCATCTCATCTTATAACATGTGGCCGTCCCTCACCATTGCTTAGTGAGGCAATATCACTTCTAAAGAGGATTGTGGGTTGGCATTGTCTTATAATTGCCAGTTTGCAGCAGACTTGACGTAGGCAGGTAAATAGTTCAACTAAAAGATGATGTGACAATGTGAAAATGTCATACTTCTTGTACCTGGAGTGCTGAGATGTTTTTCCTCTTTTCTGATATAAACACTTTCATCCAGCTCAACAGAGATGCAAACAAAATTAATCTAATACTTTACAAATATTTGTTCTCTGTAAATCGAAACAATCAAACTTACCACCCCTTATTTATATGCCCTTGCTTTTCCTGCAATGGCAGTGGGCTTCTATGAGAACCTAAAGTACCTTTTCTTTGTGGTCTTTATCTGTAAGTTGGTTAAGATATTGACTAGGATGAGAAGTTTACTTTCCATGGCGTGGTCCCTCCTTGCTGATGTCCTCATTTAATCAGGCAGGATAGGACTAATAAAACAAGTGGAATGATACTCCTTCACAAATGCATACAGCAAGATCCAAAGAGTACCATCAAAAGAATAATAGCTAACATGCAGTATTTGAGATGCTCATCAATGTGTATAAATGAATCACTTATTTGACAACAATATATCTTTGAGTAGAAGTGCTGAATGTGAACATCCTTGCCTTGTTCTTAATATTAGAAAGAGTTCACTATTACATTATTAAGTATTATGTTAATTGTAGGGTTTTTTGTAGATACTCTTCATTAGGTTGAAGAAGTTCTTTATTCTTTGTTCCTGAGAGTTTCTATCATAAATGGATATTGGATTTTTGTCAAATGCTTTATCTACATTTATTTAGATAATCATATGGTTTTTGTTCTTGATTCTCTTAATAACATAAATTGTCTGATTTCCTAATGTTAAGTTTACATTTCTGTGTTTATTTACTTATTCTTTTTTTAAGTTTATTTATTTTGAGAGAGAGACTGAGAACAGGGGAAGGGCAGAGAGGAGGAGAGAGAGAGAGAGAATCGCCAGCAGGCTCTGCACAGTCAGCACAGAGCTTTATATGGGGCTCGAACTCACGAACCCGTGAGATCATGACCTGAGTTGAAATCAAGAGTCAGACGCTTAACCAACTGAGCTACCCAGGCACCCCTATTCACTTATTCTTAATTAGTCCAGCTAGAGTTTAATCAGTTTTGTTGATTTTTTTCCAAATGTGTTGTTAGCTATTTCATTGGTTATTTGTTCTTACCTTTATTATTTCCTTCTAACTATTTGCATTTATTCTGCTCTTCTTTGCGGACTTCTTAATATAGAAGCTAAATCCACAGATTTCTTTCTTTCTTCTTTTCTAATACAAGCATTTAAATCTATAAACTTTTCCCTAAGCACTACTTTAGCTGCATCCTACAAATGTTAATATGTCATATTTATCATTCTGTTCAAGCTATCTCCTACTTACTCTTGTGATTTCTTCTTTCACAATGGATTATTTAGGAGTATGTCCTTTAATTTCCAAGTATTTTGTGATTTCCTGGTTATCTTATTGCTGCTGATACATTCTTTTCTTCCCTGAAAAAAAAAAAATACCCAGAATGATTCAATCTCTTAAAATTTATTGTAAGTTGTTTTATTGGCCAGTAAGATCTATCCTTGTACTACTTGCATGTTTTAAAACATTTTCTTGTTTTGTAGTTGTTGCGTGTGGTGTTATGTAAATACCAATGTGGTCAAGGTGGTCGATAGGATAGCATTGGTTGGATCAACATTGTCATTACTATTCTTTTCTCTACTGATTCTGTCGGTTGCTGAGAGAGTAGTTTAAAAATCTCCAAACCTGAGTTTGGAATTGTTATTTTTCCCTTTTAATTATGTACTATATTTTGAAGAAACTTAAAACTTTTAAAAAATGTGTACCCCCTCCTGTAGCTTTTGTATTATCACATGCATTTTCTTGTACATATATGTTTTGTTGTTGCACATATTTGTTGTACACAAAATTTACAAAAGCTTCCGATTAATGTTTCATCTAGTCAATATTCATTTATATTTACATACAAACATACCCCTTCTAAATGGTTGCTTTTCTGTCAGAAATTACTTTCCTCCTGATTGAAGATTTCTCTTTAGAACATTGCTTTTTTTTTTCTTTTTTTTTTAAGTTTTGCTTTGTTTCTAATGCAGGCCTTCTGGTGACAACTTAGCTGAAAGAATACCAATTTGATCTTCATTTTTCAGAAATACTTTCACTGGGTATAGAATCTTGATTTGGCACCTGCTTTCATTCAGTATCACCAGGGCTCTAGCGTATGTCTCTGTCCTCCTACTTGGAAGTACAGGTACTATTTTAAATAGAGTGGAAAAACTCTCTGAGGAGATGAAATTTAAGTAGTTTCTTGAATCAGTTCTGGAATATTTGTGAAAGAAAAACATTCCAGAAAGACCAAAAAGTAAATTCAGAGATGCTGAGGGAGAAACACATGTTTTTGTTTAAAACATTCCAGAAAGACCAAAAAGTAAATTCAGAGGTGCTGAGGGAGAAACACATGTTTTTGTTTGTTTGTTTGTTTGTTTGTTTGTTTATATTCAAGAAACTGTCAAGGGAAAACAACAACAAAAGCCAGCATGGCTGGACTATATGAAACATGAGCAAACATTATACATGAAAAACTGGAAAACTCTCTTAGGTCCAAATCACAGAGGACCTTGCAAGTCAAGATAAAGTATCTAAATTTTAATTTACTTATAATTGGAAATCTTTGGAATGTTTTAGGAAGTGATATAACTTGACCAGGATTATTATTTTTAAATCACTATCTCATTTGTCTTCATTGACATGCCATTTAATTCTCAAAAATCCTAGAATATTTAATGTAGGAAGTACTATACTTAGGTCTACCTAAAGGTAAGGGAAGTGAGGCTAAAAATCCATCTAAGGACTTCTCCAAATCTATATAGTCAATAAGTGACAGAGCTTAAATATTTACCTATATCTATCTCTCGACCTCCAAAACTGCACATGATTTCAGTTTGAATTGAGTCTTACTTGAAATTTTCTCACAGATCCATAGTACTAACCATCACATACAGTGTGTAAGATTCTTTTTTTTTTCAAATGGTTATTTTTGAAGGCATTTATGAGTGATAAGCTTAAATAAAGCTTCTTTTCTATTTGAGTTTTTGCACCTTGCTGTTACGCATATAAAAAGATTTTTCAATAGAAATAGAATCCAGTCCTACTTTCTTTAGGAGAAAACCTAAAATAGCTTTAAAAAAACAAACAAAAAAACTTCATTCTATCTCAATTATTTGCCACCTGTTCTCCCATTTAATCAGTCTTTCTACAGATTGATCCAAACATAATCGGAAAGCAAGTTGGAACTACTGAATTAATTTAAAAATTTCCCAGGGAATTTGGAAAGGAGCTTACTTTCCAAACTATCTGATTCCCTTTATGTAGCTATTACATTTGAAAAAAAAAAAAAAGAAAGAAAAAAAGACAGACAAAATTTGAAACTGTTTTATCTAACACCAAAAGTTTAATGATAATCCACTCACCTAGAATATAGCATAAGTAAATGACAGAAAATGGAAATACTCTCACATGTACAGTTATCAAGTTAGGTGCCCTCCAGTTGGTTGACAAAACTTGCTTTTCAGAAAAGAAAAAAAGGAGCTAGGACCACCCACTTCGCCTTCCCACTTCATTCCCAAGTGAGAGGAAGGCCTCCTTCCTTGACTCCAGGAATAGCAACTAAAATATGTGTATCTTAAATAATCCAATTTCAATTTGGGAAAAAAAGGAAAAACAAGAGCAATGGCAACCCAGACAAAAATATCTCTTATTTTAAGTATATTAAATAAGAAAACATAATGCACAGAAGTTGAAATGCCAAAAAAAGAAAACGAAAACAAAAAGTCCCTCTATTTCCTAGTCTAGACCAAACCTAAGAATTGATTTTTGTAAGTGATCCCCTTAGATTTTCCATCATCTATCCATTCTAGTTAATTTTTATCCGCTCCCTAAATAACAAATCTAACTGTAACCAATATCATTTAGAAGAAAGTAGATGGCTTTCTATGAATGCCATACTTATTCTCTTAATCTCAGAAAATATATAAATTCATGCTGTAGTGTCTCAAGTCACAAACAATAGAAATGATTGGAGGCATGAAAGTGATGGAGTCAGTGCATAATTATTGGTTGCATGAGAAGAAAATAAACCTCTAATCTGAGATATTTGAAGTGTCCCAGAGAATGAAAGCAAGGCTTCTATTTAGCAATTAATCTCAACTATTTAATAGATATGCAAAGTAGCGTTAGGAAGAGTACCCTCTTCCAAGGAGAAATTGCTAGCAACAGGGAACCACCTACATTAGATTTCATATTAAAAGCTCATGAGCTATATAATGGGTGGAAGCTACAGGGAGATGGCTTTTTGGCTCCTTAGAAAAATCTTTCATACAGTGAAAGACCATTGAAAGATGAAATAGGTTGCCTCAGAAGATCATGAATTCTCTGTCACTCTGAATTGGTACAATTCTATAATAATATCCAGTAGGAATAAAGCAAGGATTTAAAATATGTGGGTATAAAATAATTCTATCTAGAGAACTGATCAAGAGAAGGGATTAAAGCAAAGGGTATAGCACTGATATTTCTTTTGTGGTAATTTAAAAACAGTAATTATGTAACTTTTATCACCTATTAAATTATCACAGATTAGGGATGCCTGGGTGGCTCAGTTGGTTGAGTCTCCGACTTTTGATTTCAGCTCAGGTCATGATCCCAGGGTCCTGGGATTGAGCCCCGTGTGGCACTCTGTGCTGAGCGTGAAGCCTGCTTGGGATACTCTCTCTCGCTCCCTTTGCCCTTCTCCCCTGTTTCTCTCCCTCCCTCCCCACCTTCAAATAAAAAAAATAAATAAATTATCACAGTGATCTCACCCAGGGTAGGCAAGCATGTGAGGAAACAGGCATTCTCATACCCTGGGATGAGGAAGCAAATCAACACAATCTTTTGGGGGACAATCATCAAAATTTAAAATACTCAATCGTGCACTTGGTGTTACATATTAAGTGATGAATCACTAAATTCTACTCCTGAAGCCAATATTATACTATATGTTACTTAACTAGAATTTAGATAAAGATTTGAAACAAAAAAATAATACAATAATTATTTTATTAAATAATTTCACATCTAGGAATCTATCATACAGAAATATTTTCAGTGCTATTTACATATATGTAAAAAATGTTTATTTCTAAAAAAAATAGAAAATTAGAGAATATAGGTGGTCAACAAGAATGGAGAAGTTAAATGAATTATGGTGGATTTACATTACAGGATATTTTGTAGTCATTAAAAATAATGAGTTGTTTCTCTGTGTTCTAACAAGGAACAACCTCAAAGTTTACATTGTTCCGGGAAGAAATGAACACATAGCCTGATTCTATTTTAGCTTTTGTAACAACAAAACTGTTGTATGTGGTTAGATTAATACTGAGAAAACTTCCTTAAAATTCATACCGCACTGGGGAACCTGGGTGGCTCAGCTGGTTAAGTGTTCCACTTCAGCTCAGAGCATAATCTCACAGTTCATGAGTTCAAGCCTCTTGTCAAGCTCTGTGCTAACAGCTCAGAGCCTGGAGCCTGCTTTGGATTCTGTCTCCCCCTCTCTCTGCCCCTCCCCCATTTGTGTTCTGTCTCTCTCTCTGAAAAATAAATAAACATTAAAAAAAAAAAAAAGAATTCATACCACTCTGTTAAGGGAGAAGAGGAGATTAAGGACAAGATTTTCACTTTTTTTCACTGTGGATACCTCACAATTGTTTAAATCATTTTTAAGAAACATTTACAACTGTTGGAGCTTTTTTGGAAGTCCATCACAATTTTAAAACTTTATCTTTGTTGTAGCCAATATTTCCTGATTGATAATCTCCAAGGGTCCTGCAAATTGTCAGATTGAGGAAGGTTATGCATTCTTGAAAAAACTGCCATTCCCTTGGACCAAAAAGCAATAATGAGAAGAAAAAAAACAAGTTATTACAAGAAGACACCTTGAATAGGGTGATTTATTATATTCTATTTCTTTCTTTATATCTTTGTGACATCATTGCTTTATACTATTTTTTTGAACATTTATCTGAGAGAGACAGACACAGGGCATGAGCGGGGGAGGGGCAGAGAGAGAGGGAGACACATAATCCGAAGCGGGCTCCAGGCTCTGAGCTGTCAGCACAGAGCCAGATGTGGGGCTTGAACCCACGAACTGTGAGATCATTATCTGAGCTGAAGTCAGATGCTTAACTGACTGAGACACCCAGGCGCTCCATTGCTTTATACTCTTGATAAAAGTACTCCCAAACATCAAAATGAAGAAAGCAGAGAAAAATGGGATTCAAGTGTAATCTTAATAGTAATTTATATGACCAAGTTGGCTTCAAGTGAGTGTTGCAAAGGAGACCTGGGAGAGAACCCTCCCAAAGTAGTAAACATGACCGTGGGATTTCAGATACATTTCCATTACTTCCCTGGTCTCCTACGTTGCACATCAAAAGCATTTAGGTCAATCATGCCAGCTTCCCTTGGTGACTCACAAGAGATTATATAAATTGTTGGTTATGCTGCAGAACTGTGCAAATGCCTGCTTAAAATAAAATTTATTTAAGGGAATAGGATTTTGGGTTGTTTTTCCAATTCTTCATAATTTGAATTTGGCTTTAAAATACATCATGAAAGAAAACGGCAGCAGCCATACATGACTTTATTAAAGATTTAATAGCAGTTCAGACTTTCCTAATTTCTTTGTGGTTACATCTTTTAGAACTTCAAGCTCACCGTAGCATAAATGAGACTTCTTCTTCACCACAGTGTGATGACAATGTTGCAATGATGTCATTCTCTCACTGGTGTCCATCTCTCGTTTTCTATCAAGAAGGACTGACATCAACATTCCCTTTGGCCTAGTAGAACTATCGTACTTGCACCTTACAAATGTCAACAAAGCAAGCCTGACATGAGTAGTGTTAGCTCGACAATAGAAATAAAATTAGCTGCTTTTGTTATCAAATCTCAGAAGAAAGTTTTGCTGAACAATTAGAATACGAATGATCTGAATTAATTATTTCTGATTCTTCTCTGCTCCTGCTCCGAGTATATTGCTGGACCAATTTTCACATTCTCTTTACACCTTTTCACCACAGTACAGTCGGTAACACCTCAACATAAAAACCCCTGACTCAAGGCCATTCCCTTGTAATGAGAACTCTAACAGCGGGGGCATGTGCAGACTAGAAGCTCACCACAGGCTTCCAGTGTAGACAATGGAATGCTTTAGAGTGTGTGGAAGGATTTTGCCTTTTGAATTCTCTCTTTGGGGCTACTCTCCCCTATTCTCAATTCCATCCTGTCATCCAACTTCTATCCATTTCTTTCTCTTATACAAAAAGTACTCCTTCTCCTAGAGTTTTTGTGAGTTTTCCTCATTTTTCTTTTCCCTCTTCCTTATTTGAGGATATAATTAAATTGCTCAGTGCACTGGCCTCATTTCCTGAGATACATTGTTCAGACAATTTTCTCTACATTAAGACAGGTTTTCAGCACAGATATTTTCCTCTTGTTCACACTGTTACCGAAACCCAAGTTCAGATGATCATTGTCTGAAAGCCAGTACTCAAGAGACAAGTGTTGGTTGGAAAGGAAAGATTGCTTTATTCAGGAGGCTGGCAACCTGGGGAGACTGTCTAAAGGGATGTCTAAAGGCCATCTGCCAGGTTCTGGGTTAAGGAGCAGGGTTTTTCAAAGAAAAATTCAGGTAGGAGATTGTATACATATTGACGAAAGGGGCAGGAAAGCTTACTATTCATGAGGAAAAATGGAGCACGTGCATTGAGCAAACATATAAAAAAAAAATCCTATGTTCATTTTGGGGTGGAGATTTAACATCAGAAAGAGGCAAAAATTAGCCCCTAACTTCAAGACGTTATCTTAGGATAAGGAGAAGTGTCTATGGGCATGCTCTAAGAGCTGGTATAAACAGATAGGGTCTTGTATTCCTTATGTCAAGTACAGAACACAGGGCCTTGCTTGTTCCCAGGCTGGAACCACATCAGTTGACCTTGAGTCCAGGCTTCTTCAGAGACTAATAGATTCTTCAGAGACTAGTGGATTTGTTAGCTGATTAGGGGAGGATAGTTCTCTGAAAGACAAACTTTAAATTTTCTGCTAATTTCAACCTCATTAACCCTGTAGGGCAAGGTTTTGCCACAGGATTCTGTACCCTGGAGTATTACTTTACTTGGATGCATGTCAGTCTTGCCTTAAAGTCAAAATGCTTCTTCCATCGATAGTCACTTATCCCAATGTCAGATATGCAAATGAAGCAGATAGTGTCATTTCCCCTCAGTGAAACTGCTTATTGGAAATCTACAAATACTGCTTAGCAGTTAGTGGGCACCTACCAATGCCAGGTGCATTCACACATGCTCTCTCACTTAATCCTTCTACAAACTCTCAAATTAACTGCATTCTGTCCAGCATACAGAGAATGAAACCCAAGCCCAGAGAGGGCATATAACTTACCAAGGTTACACAGCTAGTAACTGGCAGAGCTGGGATTCAAGTTCAGGGCTCCTAAATATTTCTTACCATGCTTCCCATAATCTGTGAAACATCAAAACATCAAAAGCAGAACAAGGATATATAAAAGTATAAAAGTTCAGTTTCTACCTATCTTTTCAAGCTTTGTGGTTTTATGCTAACCTTAACCCCTCCTGGTTCAGCTTTTCCATCCATAAAATTATTTGCCACTTGACGAAGATATTTTTCAAATTTGTGAAATTATGGTTAGAGATAAGTATGGAAACTAACTGTGGTACATGTGCCTTTGTCCTTTAAAGAGTCAGAATATCTCTAATGAAAATTAATAAATACTAGAGAATATCCAATGTATGTTATTTTCCTCTAAGCATCTGTTTGTGGGATATTCAGAATGAATTTACAGTAGGCAGGAAATTGTATACAGCCTCTTAAAAAAGATATTGCAAGGGGCATCTGGGTGGCTCAGTCGGTTAAGCCTCCAACTCTTGGCTTCAGCTCAGGTCATAATCTCACAGTTTGTGAGTTTAAGCCCCACATTGAGCCCAATGTGCTGACAGTGAAGAGCCTGCTTGGCATTCTCTCTTTCCCTCTTTCTCTGCCTCTCCCCTGCTCGCGCTTTCTGTCTCTCTCTAAAAAATAAACTTAAAACAATTTTTGTGAGTGGTAGATGCATGTGGGCCTGGTAGGTTTGAGTCCATTCGAAATATTTCAAAACATATTGTATACTTATGATCTAATAACGTCTATCGAGTAAGTTGTCATTGACAGAAGGAGATTTTTAGGAAGAAAAGCATTGTCTCATTTATGTAAGGATGACAACAGTGGGGGAAAGAGGAAATGCAAATAAGAAAATCTTTAGTCAGAATGGTAAGAAATAATATTTTCTGCCTCACCCCTCTCATGGGGAACCCTGAAAAACTTTGAAAAGGATGTGTGGCAAAGAAGAAAACATAGCAGTGGTAGTTTGCTTTAAATAAACCAAAACTCATCTTTAATATCTAGCCATATGAAAGAGGTCAACTGTGGTGATCCCAATATGTTTGTATCGACACCTTATTTCAGAATGGGCACTAATGGATTTTTAGGTGCCCTAACATGGGCTTTCAGGGTTAAGTGTGATCCTTTTAAAGGAGAATAGAAACAACCAGAGGCCAGATATGTAACCAAGTGGTTTACTTATCCAGGTGAATGGCACCTTTACATACCTGGGAATGTTCTGGCAGTTGTTCTAGAAGTACATGTCAGGTTAGCCCTGTGCTCTCTGGAATGCTGGGTGCCCCGCTGTGTAACATTGGTATGCTGCAAAGTTATCCAGCAGAGTCTATGAGCGACTCAGATGAACACCTTCCCTATCATCTCCTATGGAATGTTTACTGCCTTTTCTCTGGCGCAATGAAATGGGGAAAGAGTAGTGAAAGCAAGGGGAATAAGGAGGACGGAATTTAAAATAATCACAATCTGAAAGCTTTACCATTGCCTAACTGAAATGTGATTGAAATGTAATTGCATGCTTTGCTCACATAGTTTCAGATGAAGATTCAAACTACTATCTATATAATCATCACATGCATTAAATATAGACATTGAGTGACAAAGCTATTCAAATAGCACAGATGATGGCACTGGGACTTCGGGATTTAGTGTTGTAAGAAGTGGATCCATATCTTAGCTCAAAGATTTATTTATGGTTGATTACAATGGAGTTATTTACTTACCTTCTTAATCTCTGAAAGGGAATTAATAATTATACAAACCTTGCAGAATTGGGGGAAGTAACTAAGGTTGCTGCACCTTGTAATATGTAAAGCCCTATTAAATATGAATTACTATTGTCATTGACCAAAAAAATAAGGAGATGTTCAAATCAAGTTTAGAGGGCAATGCAATAATAATTAATGTGGGTAGTCTGATTATGAATTCTGTAGAAATACCCCATAATTTTCTCACATTTCTTCATGATACTAGTTTATAAGCAGGCATGTCCTTTCTTGCCATGAATGCTAGTTAACAGTAATTTATAGCTCATACCATATACTTTAATCTCCTTGTTGTTGTTTATTGCATATATTACCTTATGTACTTTTAGTAGCTATAAATATGTCAAACATCTAGTAATATTACCTTGCCTGGGGTTGTTTTTTATAAAAACGTCTCCAGTAGATTTTAGCATATAGCTGTCATGTCTATGATACAAATAGTATCTAAAAATGCGCCTTTCAGATCCATGATTGTGCTTCACTGATTACAGCAACCTTTTCTATTTTAGGAAAGGAAAATTCATGCCTCAAAGCAAAGGAATCAGGGCCAGACAAAAGCACAGGGAATGCAAAGTTAAAACTGTAAGGAAGGTCCGCTTTTTGCTCATCTCCATGAACCTGACATACAAGGACTATTTCATCCTGCTTTTTTGGAGCAGCAAACAAGGAATCAACTTGAAAGGATTTATTGAAGCTTCTTCCTTGGGTTCCACAGCAGCTTTTTCCAAAATGTGCTCAAATACAAAATAGTTTCCAGAGCTCCTCATGGGGGAGAAAACATAGAGGAGGGTTCTGTTTTCAAATAAAGATCCAACATTCCAATTCTTCTCCGAGATTAACAGCTATCAGCATCTTTATGTCTCTGTAAAATCCTATGACAAAGAAAATTGTTCACCTTTGTCCTGCCCAGCGTTTCCTAACAGCATCTGATCTCAGAATGTTTTTATTACTTAACATTGATTAGAACCACATGGTGGGAATGTCTGTATTACTGAAAACCCATGCATGGAATATGAACAAGAAGGACCTCAGAAGTAAGCAGGCCCGCAGTGCAGTGCACAGAATCTGATAGAGCTGCTGGGATCTAGGACCCAAAAGACTCGGTTTTAAGATATTCCCGTTTTAGAGTTTTTAAAACAAAATCTCTTTTCAGATTAGAAGATCTGTTCCCACCAAAGGGAAACCCACATGCTCATGCACACGTGTCCACGAGCAGTCTACACTAGAACTCGCAGTGAAAACGATCTCTAAGTGTGCCCTTGGTTGCTGGCTAGAAGGCTGTGCCAGATTTCTGTGCAGCCTTTTAGAAAGATGGCCTGTTGGGTTTGCTTCATGTTCAACGGTTGACTGGTGTCTCACTGACTTTTGTAGCCTAGGTGCACAATAGCAATATTTTTTCTAATCTTTTGGCCACTTTCCAGCCCAACAAGAAATTGAAAATACACACTGTGTCAAGTATACTAGTGTATGTTTGGCTACCTGGGCAACGACTTTCCTCTCCTCACTACTGAGATAGCTTGATCCTGTATATACCCTGTTTGTAATTCCTCACCACAGGAGGGATTAAAGAGGATCCTTTTCAATACTCCGACAGGATACTCAGTATCGAATAAAATATGCTGGTGATTCTGCCCAGACAGAATCATGTCCAGCTCTACCAACTGGAATATCATCTTATTCCTTAAAATTTTTTTAAATTTTATTTTAATTTTGTTTTAATGTTTATTTCTTTTGGAGAGAGAGAGAGAGTGCGAGGGGCGGGAGGCAGAGAGAGAGGGAGACACAGAATCCAAAGCAGCCTCCAGGCTCTGAACTGACAGCACAGAGCCTGACATGGGACTTGAACTCACAAGCCATGAGATCATGACCTGAGCCCAAGTAGGATGCTTAACCGACTGAGCCACCCAGACGCCCCTTCCTTAAAATCTTAAAATGATCCCCACCTTGGATCACGGTTCTTGTTACTGTCCCTTGGTCCTGATTCTTATTTCTGTGAGCAGGTATCCCACAGGAGTTAGTATCTCTAGAACTACATGATAAGTGGGGGCTTATTCCCAAAGACTACATGGAGAGGTCCCTGGGTAACACAGTTGGTTAACTGTCTGACTCTTGATTTTGGCTCAGCTCATGATCTCACAGTTAATGGGTTTGAGCTCTGCTCAGGCTCTGCGCTGACAGTGTGGAGCCTGCTTGGGATTCTCTCTCTCCCTGTCTCTCTTCCCCTCCCTTACTCCTGCTCTTTATCTCTCTCTCTCTCTCTCTCTTAAAAATAAATAAACATTAAAAAATTTAAAAACAAAGAATACATGGAAAGCTTAGACTCTGGAACTGGGGATAGTGTCAGAGCAGACCCAGCTATAAGGCTGACTTGATTCTTATCCAATGAAATACTGACCTAGAGTTCCTTACATCACAGCATATGGAGAAATAGTTTCTGAATCTTGTTCGGGGCTAAGCCCAAATGGAGTATCTGTCAAGATACAGAGTTCAAAGGCAAGGGGAAGGTAAGTCTCTACCTTTCTATTGCTCTGTATGCTGCTAACCCGAAAACTCTTGCCCCTGCCTACAGCTGTGATTCCAGGCCTGTGACTTTGCTCCAGGAACACAATGGAGTGAAAAAATAAGTATTATTCAGCTATTAGAAAATAATGGCCAGAAAATCAGGGTACAAGCATGTTGGGATTTTGTCATAAGTTATCTTGGATTTCCGTTATTTATAGTTTTCTGCTTTTCATGGGCGGCTTATTAAATCAGTAATTTCTCCAACTACTGCCATTGACTTAATCAAAAGCAGTATTAATTAGTAAATTGTAATATTAATAGTGTGTTGTGCTAGCCCTCTGTGAAGCTGTTTCAAACATATAATCCCTGTTCATGAGAAGATCCTAAATTTCTATAAGATTCCAAATTTCCAACAAAATAAAATGAAAAGTCTATTTGGCTATTATGCTGTTGCCCTTCAATTGAGACCTTGGTTTATGTGTCTGAGCTTATTTTTATTCCAGAATTAGTAAGGATCTACAATCCAATTTCTGTTGTTGTCTATCTTGCATAACAATCCATTAATAGCTTTAAATTAATTCTTCTCATAAGCATTAAATTTTACAATATGTGTACAGAAGTTCCTTTGGAACGTTCTAATTTTGTCTTTCAAAGAATTTTGTGGCAAGATTCTAGTCTTAAAAACTTAGTAAATTTATGTCTGAGAGAAATAAGAAATTTTTGAATTTTTAAGGTGTCTGACTAGGACCCTTGACTATAAATTACAGGAATAAAGGGAGACTGGAAACAGTAATGCTGGTCATCAATCTGACAGTTTTTATCAGCTCCTACTTACTGAATATTACATTATTCTAAGGGTAACACCTCAGCTCCTTCCTGTGAACATGTTCTGTTGAAAATGCTACCAAAAAAGGATAATGTTCCAAAGGAGTCCAAAGTTTTGTGAAAACTTTAACCTACTTATAATTTTAGTTTTCACATTTAGTTTGTTTAGGAACAATAACTTCATTATTTTTTCAGTAGTACAGTCCCTGTTTGGGTCATTCAATGCTTAGCCCTGGTTTAGTAAGCTAGAATTTCGATTTCTTTCTTCTCTGATCACAGGGACTTCCATTGTTCTTTAAAGATGAATCTTGACCCTGAACCCCAGACCAATGACCAAGGAGCTGAATAGCCAGCTGATACCTGGGTTGGTGGCCTTGACCTTACCATCTGGTTCCAAATATCCTTCATATCATGTTCCACACATTACCAAGCAAAATAGTTTCAAACTGGCTTTCTATAGGACTGCCTTCCCACCCATCACCCATGTGCTACTGACTGCTGGATCCAGATGCAGACAGAATGGTCTCCTCCTTCTCCTATGGGTGGGGCTTATTTCTCACCTGATTTGGCTCAGGTGGTCTGAATAGTCTCTAGGTTTTGGCCCTGCTTCCTTTAATCCACCATTTTGTGAATAAACACCACCTTAATTTTAGTAATTAAGTACAGACGGACAAATGCATGTATTTGAGGTTAAAGAGATTTCATGGACACAGTAACTTTCGAAAAGTATAAAAAAGATTGATATCACTATTATTCTATTCATCCAACATAGTATTAAGTATTTATGCTATGCCAGTCAATATGGCAGGCACTAAATATTCAGTAGTGAGTAAAACAGACATACTTTCTACCTCATAGTGCTTATAGCCTACTTTAAATCTGCCACATGTCTCCAATAAAGCTGGGTCAACTCGGATAAGTCACTTAATTGCTTAAGCCCTCATTTCCTTTTTTAAATCTGGTAAAATAAAGAGGTTAAATTAAATTGTACCAAAGATTGTCTTCAGCATAATCTTCTAAGAAAATTAACTCTCTCACAACCAGAGTAAATGATCTAAACTATAAATCTTTCCACATATATCTTGTCAGGTAGTCAAAAGCAGCCTTGGCTCTTATAAAACAAACAATCCTTCCTCAAACATAGATGTAAATGAAGAGTCTTCAGCGGTATCAGGTAAATCACAGCCCTGTTAAACCAAAGGAAAGAGTATTCTTTTCATTTCACTTATAACTTTATGTATAGCAGAACCTTAGCAACTTCAATAAGAACTTCAACTAAGAACTCTAACAAGTTACTTTTGTATAAGTCATGAAATTAAGAGCCAAACAGTGGTTGGTTCCAATTTCATGCTATTTTTCTATCTTGTGCTTGCTGAGATCACATTTTGAAGACAAGTTCATCCTTCCTATCATTACACTGTGTGATTGTGTTTTCATCTGTATGCAGATGCAGATATAGGCCTGCACAACACTGGGCCCTTAAAGATACATTTTAAAGCTATTTTCATGCAGATACTTAATGAGCACCTGCCCCTACTTGATACTTCATAGCTAAACCTTTTTTTCTATGATCTGGTCTGCAAGAAGCTGCTGCTAAATATCCATCTAGTATTCGAAATAGATGCTTAACAATCAGTATAATTGCTAACCTTGCAGAAACAGATCATCTGGGCAAGGTGTTTGGATGCTGAAAATATAAATTGAAGACAACTGCAAAGGGCAAAGTTTGAAGACTGAAGGCAGTGCGGGAAGGGGAGATGATAAAAGCAAGGAACCTTCAGAGGAATAGTTCCCTGGGAAAACCTGTCATGTTTTTTCCAAAGAAAAAACAAACCTCTAAAACGTGGATATTATTGTTCTCCTTATCTGTATTAGTACCTGGAAAATCAGTGGTATTTAAATCAGAGCACAGACAGGGAGATTGACAAGTAACGAGTCAGTTGTAATATGATCTTACTAGAGCCCAGCAGCACACTCCATAGACCATAGACCATTGTAGAGACTCAGTGAATACCTAGTGAGTGGGTACATAAATCTCAGGAGACCCAAAGTGTTGTAGAGAAGTCAGCTTAGCTTTTAAAGTGGTGGGTTCAAGGTACCCAAATGGAAATGTGAAATAAGCAGCTGGATTTATAGTGGAGTTCAGGGAAGATCTGAGTTGGGGATAAATATTCAAGAATCATCTACTCCGACAAGTTGAAGACACTCCTAACATTTCTCTCTTACTAACTACACTGGAAGACTATGGGTTTGACCGTGAGATAGATGGATGATTAAAAATAAACAGTGCTCTGTAGGTTCTAGACAGAATGAGTGGAGTCATTAGGAAAAAGTGTGACACTAATGCACTTAAGTCAATCGAGGTGGGTGCCAGGCACTCTGGATAATGAAGAGGATGGGCAGAAGAGGCCATAGAATTCCAAATACAACAAAGATGACCAACTTTTTAAAAATTGTGTCTAGGTAACCCAGACTGTTTCATGAATATAACACTGTCTCTGCAAATATAACATTCTACAGTTTTCACAATGTGAGATAGGACTTAAAAGGAGGCAAACGCATAATTTAATTCTTTAAAGATTCCTTCACAATTTCCTTTGAAATTGGGCCTGACCTACTTAATTGAAATTTTAACTATAATTATGTGTTATTATCCAGAATATATATATATATATATCCATATTCCGTGGTCTGAATTATATATATCCAGAATATATTCATATTCTGTGGCCTGAATCCCACAGACTAAAAGCTCCATGAAGTGGGGAAACATGGAGCTTTAATATCCACCCACCAATGTACACCTAGGGCTAGCCCAGCACATGGAATATAATAGCACACGATAAAGACTTGTTTCAGTTAAGGAAGGAAGGAAGCATGGATGGAAGAAATAAAAAGGAAAGAGAGCGAGAGAAAGAAAGAAAAGAGAAAGAAAAGTTCAATTTTTTACTGAATTTGGAGATTAATGTATGTGATAACTTGCTGAACCAATGTGCTATGTGACTTCATTCCCAAGCCTGGGTATTTGAAGGCTTTGGGAAGCAATTGTTCTAAGTTTGAATATGGATCTATCCTACTGAAGATATTTTCGAAGATTAAAAATGTTAATGAGTCAGTTTTGAGGATCTTTCCATTTAGAAAAGATTTCCTGTTCTATCTAACTTTCAATCTTAGAAATATTTTTAATGATGAAATGCAAAAGGTAAAAGGTAACATTATTAATGGTTAATTATTTTTACTCCCACATGGAACTTTCTATTCATGGTTTAATTTCATTTGAATAATGTTCTTCAGCGCTTTTACCATAGCAATGCCTTACTTTCATGCAGAAAATATTAACCCACAGTTAGAAATGAAATACACATATAAGAATCACATCAAATGCTCTGTTTCACTTCTCAGTTAAAGTCACCTTAACAGAAAATTTTATTTTATTTTATTTTTTAATGTTTATTTATTTTGACAGAGAGATAGAGATAGAGATAGAGAGGGAGGGAGAGAGAGAGAGAGAGAGAGAGAGAGAGAGAGAGAGAGAGAGAATGCCAAGCAGGCTCGATGCTCACCACAGAAGCCAACTCAGGGCTTGATCTCACTACCATGAGATCATGACCTGAGCTGAAATCAAGAGTTGGTTAAACCAAATGAACCACCCAGTGGCCATGACAGCAAATTTTAAAATAATCCCAAGCCCCAATCTACTCAGCCAAACTATGAAATACAGTACATAGTCTCTCCTGAGAACTTTTGTTATGAGGATTTCTCCCTCTGGTGGTGGGGAAAAAACATTTTTTTTCCTGCCTTATGTTTTATTTTGATATGATGTCTTTCCTGTATGTGCCTCTTTCCTTTCCTGGCCAGATTTGGTTTAAGCATAATATAATACTTACCTAAGGGAGTTTCCATACATTTTTGAATATACCAGGAAATCTCTCACATAATATATATATATATATATATATATATATATATATATATATATATATATACACACAGTAAAAAATTCACAGCAAAACAACTTTCTGCCTTGGTTTTCTCCAACTACCTAATTGATTCTCTTGTACTTGCTGTATTAAAATTAGCTGTAAATTCTTTCTCATTCTCCCCATTGAGAGGCAGAATTTATTTCTACTCTGTTTGAATCCAGCTCATCCTGTAGTTGCTCAATAGTAGAGGATGGTAGAAGTAACACTGGGCCAGTTCTAAGCATATCCTTTAAGAGGGTGGCTAATTCTGTTTTCTTCCTTTTGGAATGCTTGTTCAGGGACACTTTATCTCAGTATTCAGTTACCATAATAGGAGACCTTCCAAATACTTTGAAGGCCATATGTAAATATTCCAGTTGAAAGTCCCAGGTAGGCATCCATCTAAGAGCTAGCATTAACTTCAAACCACAGGAATAAGAAATCTTGGACCTTGTGTTCAATAGACTCAGATGACTGCATTCCCAGCCAATCTCATGCAGAGCAAAAGAAGCACCCAGCTGAGCCCAGGCAACTCACTGAATCAAGAGAAATAATAAAATGGTAGTTATTTTGAGTCACTAAGTTTTGAGCTATATTACGCAGCTATAGATAATGAAGACAGTATTGACACTGAAGACCTCATCTTTCTTTGTCTTCCTCTTTCTAGTCCTAGCTTTGCAAATTTCCCTTCCGTGGCTCCCATATACTGATTCTGTTTAACTCCAACCAAGCCGAGAGTTCCAGAGAAAGGATTATTTGCAAATTTTGTTCAAGATACCAAGATTCTGCGTTAACATTTTCAAAACAAATAAATGTAGGAAACAGAAAATGTATCCCTTCTGTATTTTGAAACTATCAAGAATAAAATAAGGACTAATAATGCAATGGGTTCTGCTATAACCATAGTTAGAGTTGCATTATTAATTACCATGCTTATGGGCATCCTCAGTGAAGGGATCCCACTTTAATATCTAGCTTTTCCTCTAGTGAGGCTGGTCTTTCAATATCTTTTCTCAGATGCTGGAACATTTGACCACTGCTTGATTCTTTTCTGGCTCTCCTTCCTCCTTCTAACATCTAGATGCAACTATCCTCCCAGGTCCTGTCTGAATATCTCTCTTTCTCTAAATATACACCAAATACCAGTCAACTTAGATTTGTTATCGCTTCTCAAATCAGTCAGGTTCTTTATCCAAATTTAGGTTTAATTCACATCCTTCCTTCTGTTTGAAAAAGACCTCTGACCTATCCTTTGGGGACTTCTTGAAATAAACACAACTCAGTAATGGAAACCCACACAGGGATCCAATGAGAAGCCACAACAAATATCTACCCTTCATTTTTTTCTGTACTTGCTTTAATCAACTTACTACCATACTCCCTACTCATTTCTCTGATTCCTTCTTTTATTCTTCACCACGGTCCTCATTCATCACCTAGTCTTGACACCAGTTGGAGTTTGCAATCTTACAACTCCCATTGCCATCCAGCTCCTCATGCTCATTTGATCCTGCATCCTACCATGCACTCCATGGACCAGTATCAGGACCCAGCAGGCAGACCCATGCCTGACTTGTACTGACTGCTCAGTTCATCTTGCAGACCCTGCTCAAAGGATTCCATTTCCATGAAGACATCCTTGCTACCACTATTATATATGAACTCCTTTTATTTGAATTCCCATAGCTCTGTTTGAGTTTTCCAGAACTCGTCAATATTTACCTTGTATAGAACGAGCTTGTGAGTATGACTCACTTCCCTACAAATGTCCAACCTTCATAATTAAAGGACAGTATCTGTGGTATGAGGACCACATAATAAACACTCTTTTTCTTAGTCCTGATTATTTATCCACATTAAGTATTTTACTTTTATCTATATTATGATTATCACTAACCCATGTGTATAAAAACATTTCACAGAAGTAATAATTTGGGCATTACTCTCAAATCAGCTTCAACAAGAAATTTGACTTTAGGAACTTTTTATACTTAGAAGTAACAGAGAATAGTGACCTTTATATCATATCATCACAAAAGATTTTATCAGATGAGAAGTAGACTCATTCTCTGAAGGCTAATTATGTGATCCAGGTCTTCTTTCTCAATTCATTTTTTGTCCACTTCAATTCTCCTCTTGTTAAGATGTCTTTTTCATTTAATACAGATGAGTCATTGTTTTCTCCATCTTGTCTCGCTAATTTATGTCACTTAAAAGGCTTCATGAAAGCTTTCAAGGTCACCACCAATCAGACCAATCATCTTGATAAAAATAACATTACATCATCATGCCATTTTGGCTTTCAGGTCATCTACTTTATTTATTTGGCTTAACCCCAATCCCTTACTTCAGCCACGTCTATTGAAATGAAAGCAAAAGTGTTCTTTTTTAAACCTACAGTAGCTAAAACATACAAGCTTTTGAAAATGTGGCCAAGAATGCAGAATTGTAGAAGACAAGGAAGAGAGTTGTCACTGTCTTTTGTTCCCCTCTCTTCTTTTTTCATTAGGATGTAAAATATCAAGGAGTAAGATCTTAAGGGAACTACAGCCTATTCATCAAATGACTCCTCAAAGTCCCCAGGACCAAGCTTGGTAAAAGAAATGAGTCAACACATGCTTTATATTCTGATTACCTCAGAAGGGTCCAGTAGAGGTCAAAATGAGGAGAACCATTTTGGTTCGAGATGCAGAGTGTCAGAACCCTGTGAGATTTTCAGGCATACGTGTTCATGTAAAAGTTGGTTTTAAGGCTTGATAATGGGAAAGAAGTTTGGGCTGAACATACCAAGTTGAAAGTCATCAATGTATAAACGGAGTTAAGACTGGGAGTGGGTGAACATATTCGGGAAAAGCCTGTAGCATGAGAAAAGAGATGGTAGAGGAAATAATCTTATTTAGTACGTGTCTGAATGTTTCAGTAGGAATAGAAAATAGAACTATATTTCAATACAGCATATGATTCACCCAGGACCAAAGAGATAACGAATGCTATACATAGAGAATAATTAGATGTGTACAAGTATCTTCCTAGCTTATAGCAGAAATAGTCCATGGTTTATTTATGCAAACAAGACTGAGCACAGCTAGAGGGGAAGGAGTAAAGGGATGAGTATGGGATTTTTGTTGAATGAATGAGTGAATGAATGAATGATAAAATGTTAAATTTTGTTTCTAGAATCTAGAAGCTCACATGATCAAGCCTATTTGTTCAAATGTACTTCCTTCTTCCTTGGCCACTGCTTCTGAGAAAGCTTCTAGACAATTGAATTAGAGAGGTAGTTCCTCCTTTACCTGTTTTCTATCTTATCCAGCTGCTCACTTTTATGTCAAGGTTCTACTCAATACAACAACATAGACATTCCATTCAAATGAACCTGCTCCATTTCCTATCACACTATTTTGAAAGACTGCCATACTGAGCATGGCTATGGAATGAGAAGGATTCCTTTACCCATCGTAACTTTGTTTTCTCTGCTCCAAGCCTGGCTCTGGCCCTTATGATTCTAAGGAATTAAAAGTAGTGCCAAAGTTGAAACTCCTCACCTGCCAGCCTAGTGTGACTTCCCTAGGCTTATCCCCAGTGTGCTGCTTGATAAAGGTGAAAGGCTTTTCATAACCCCTTCAATCACTTCATTCCCATAAATAAAATATTTTAGATTCTATAGTTTTCAGGTATTCAGAGAGGAGCTGGGAGATGTCTGGGGCAGGAGTTTTGGGAAGGAGGATGCCAATAAGTCTCTAATAAGAAGCTTTCTCCTCTCTATGAATGTCTTCATTTCTACAGTGGTTTTTTTTTATTCCTATATCTTTGGTGCCTGGTAAGGCCTGTAGCAGACACTATTGGATGTGTAAGCGAATGGATCCCCCGCCTCACCTTTCCATAGTGACAGACCCCGTTCTGGTGCTTGCTCTCCACATAACTTTGTGCTCAGGGAAGGTGTTAGGATCCACAGCCTAAAGACTGTGGGTCTTGATTGGTCCAAGCCGGTGGATTCATGGCCATTCTTCTCTTGCCAGTCACTGGCTTAGGAAAGGTCATATCACCCAGTTCTGGAGAATGAGACAAGAGAGGGAGGCTGACAAATGAGCTATTCTTTCTGAAAAAGAATTTTTTGCTCTGAAAGAGAAACACAGAAGATAAGAAAACAAAACAAAACAAAACTTCCTGCCTCTGGACATTGTTTGCTGACGATGATTACTAAAACTGTTGCAGCCATCTTAAGCTAAGAGGTGCTAAAGGAGGGCAAAACTGAGCTGTTGGAGATCAAACTGATTGAAAGTATATAAATAACTTGCCCTACCTCAGACCTCCTTGTTATAGGACAACAACCACCTTGTTACAAATTTGCTTTGTTTTTATGACTTCAAGTTCAGGTTTTTAATTACTCGCAGCCAAAAGTTTAACAACTAATAAAGGCCCTAATAAATATGGTGGAGTGAGAAAAAGGTTAAAGGACAAACATGGACTTCCAGCCACCATGGGTATGGAGAGCAGGTAAAACTAACCATCCTGCACTTCATTCTGGGAGAAGAAATCTGAAGTAAGAGATCAAAGGAAAGTACTTGGGAACCATATGTTTCAGTTTCTATGCAGTGTTAACATTAAAAATAATAATCACAAAAATAATTCCAATATTTCCTTGGCTTCTTAAAAACACCTAAAGCTTTGGGGGGGGCGGCGATTAGCATATCTCTAATTTACATAGAAAGCAAAAGCCTCTGTCCGTTTCTGAGACCTCAACATTATTCATAGAAAAGCCAGCTGCTATTCCCCTCCACCTCTTTTTCTCCCAATTTTACCTTCCAATCTACAGCTGCTCACAGCCACAGACTAAACTCCTTTCAGTCCCTCTTTTTCTGCCCCCTTCTGTCTTTCTTTTATCTTCATTCCTTCCTCCTTGCCCCAGGGCATGTATATGTTATCAATTTCAGAGGCAAATTTCCCATCCTGGCTTTTCCCAAGCCCATTGCTCTCTGTCGTTGCCCACACTCTGTGGCACAAAACCCCAAGAACTTCTATGACAAGGTCAGACTTCTCACACTTCATATATTACTATTTTTTGTTCTCAAAAATTCACAGCTCCAGACTGGGAAACTCCACAGGACAAATGACCTAGTTTCTTCCACAAATAAGTTGTGGGGGCTGTGGGGGACATAAAGACAAGATAAAGGGGGGATCTTATGGATGGAGAAAGGCTAAAGAAACATATCAAGAAATCGTAATGAATGGACCTTATCTGGCTTTTGATTCTACTGCCTTCCAAGAAAACATGCTTGTATTTATAACATCTATGAGATTATTAGAAACTATAACACTGACTGGATATTTAATAATACTAAGGAAATATTCATTTTATTTGTAATAGTATTAGAGCTATGTTTTCTTTTAAATGCTTTTATTTATTTTGAGGAGGGGAGGGGCAGAGAGAGAGGGAGACACAGAATCTAAAGCAGGCTCCAGGCTCTGAGCTGTCAGCACAGAGCCGGACGTGGGGCTAGAACCCACAATCCATGAGATCATGATCTGGGCCGAAGTCAGACGTTCAACCGACTGAGCCACCCAGGTGCCCCTACAGCTATGTTTTAAGAAGAGTTGTTAACTGGGGAATGCAAGCTGGTGCAGCCACTCTGGAAAACAGCATGGAGGTTCCTCAAAAAACTAAAAACAGAACTACCCTATGACCCAGCAATCGCACTACCAGGCATTTATCCATGGGATACAGGTGTGCTGTTTCGAAGGGACACAGGCACCCCCATGTTTATAGTAGCACTATCAACAATAGCCAAAGTATGGAAAGAGCCCAAATGTCCACCAATGGATGAATAAAGAAGATGTGGTGTGTGTGTATATATATATATATACACACACACACACACACACACACACACACACACACACACACACACAATGGAGTATTACTCGGCAGTCAAAAAGAATGAAATCTTTCCATTTGCAACTACATGGATGGAACTGGAGGGTATTATGCTAAGTGAGAGTAGTCAGAGAAAGACAAAAATCATATGACTTCACTTATATGAGGACTTTAAGAGACAAAACAGATGAACATAAGGGAAGGGAAACAAAAATAATATAAAAACAGGGAGGGGGACAAAACAGAAGACTCATAAATATGGAAAACAAACTGAGGGTTGCTGGAGGGGTTGTGGGATGGGGGATGGGCTAAATGGGTAAGGGGCACTAAGGAATCTACTTCTAAAATCATTGTTTCACTATATGCTAACTAATTTGGATATAAATTAAAAAAAATAAAAAAACAAAAATAAACAGAAGAGTTGTTAACTTTAAGAGGTATCTACCAGAATATTTGCAGATCCAATTATAATGTCAGAAATTTGCTTCAAAATAATATGGGAAGTGTGGAAGTGGCCACATATCGATCCTTATTGAAGCTGGGAAATAGGTACATAAACGTAAATTATATACTTTTTCTGTTTGTGATTGCATTTCTCTGTAAACAATGATAGAAATTAGAATCTTTATGGGAACAGACCATACACAAACCTGAAAGTGGCACTGATAGGCGGCTTGATGAGCGTTGCTTGTCTAAGCCTGGGAAGAATCATCCTGGAGACTCCATGGTCTCTCTGAGCATATTCCCTGCATCCCCATTATCTACCTGCATATTTCCTATGTTAGAAGCTGCGTTTCAGACCCACTACATGGTGTTTGCAATTATTCTGGCGGGCGCCATGACCTTTCCAGATGTGCTCAAAACCCAACCACCCACTTCATGTATCCATACAGAAAAAATTCCCTAACTAGAGCCTTTGTGGACACCTCTCCTTGAAACAGGACGGTGAAACACGTCATTAGATAAGTCTGTGGCAATTTTCTTTTAGCCATTAATGCCAGTAGCCATGGGTAAAAGGAATCTTTTAAATTCACTGTTTCTATCTTCCATAACGTACGTTATTCAGGTTTTCATGTGTTCTCTGCATTTAGTAAGGCTCATCTGCGAAAAGGAAGCCAGAGGCCAAATTATATTTAAACATCTCATTTGAAGTTGTCACAGAAGATGTAAAATTATTTTTCATTCAGTATGACTCAGTCTTTTATGAAAGACCTTAAGTTCAGATTCTAATATCTTCAAAATATTCACTCCGTTTTGTTAATCTGAATTCGCTAACTTCATTTCTAATGGCTCTGACGCAATTCTTTTTCAAAACTCATCTGTATTCATACAACACAGTGCCAATTTCTAACTCTCTGAAACTGATTGTGGATTTTAGTTACTGAAACAAATAACTCTCAAACATTTGTGTTTCTGTAACTCGGAGTTCCTTTGGTACAGGTTTCTTCACTTGAAAAAAAAATGTAATTCTTTTTTGTTACTCAGATTTGTAATTCATCAGAAGTTTAGCCTGCCAGTTGGCATGTTCAAGTTTAGGAAATTTATTATCTCAAATCCTGTAACAAACAGATTCCCAAAGAAGACGTGCATAAAATATAGTGGGAGAAATGGACTGGGGATCAAGAAGACAGAGGGATCTTATATAGAGGGCATTTATCTTTTTCTTTGTCTGATATCTGACTTCCCTTCTATGTTTCAGAAATTCTCTGAACAGGAGTGTTATAGGAAGTAGAGTCCTTCTACTATAAAGGCCAGTTTGTTGCTTTCTGAGCCTCTGTGGTGGCTACTGTTGAGGCTTGTGACCCAGGTTCAGCCAATCAGATGCATCTAACTTGGATTTCGAGTCTGGAGCTAGTGACATAAAGAAGCAGGGGAATTATTACCGTTGCATATGTGGCAGCAGCAACATCAGTGTCTGGAGGTAGGATTGGCAATATCACCATGGTGACAGTCAGTGCCCCGTGCCAGTAACAGTGTGGGCACAAGCTGTAGCATTCATGTCTGGTGGCATTATTACTAGTCTTCTCACTGGACTGCTTCTCCAAACTGGTTTTAGTTTTTGATTCTAGCTATGCTGTCACCTTTTATACTTGCCCGTTTTCTACCTGGCTCCCTCTTTTGTTTTGTTTTGTTGTCAAAATTCTTTAAGTAATCCATTATCTATTCAATAAATTGTTTTTCAGTCTAATTCAGCTAAGGTCAGCTTCTGTTGGTGTGAAGTAAGAATCCTCACCTTATAAAAAATGGTACCAGGAGCAGCTATAGCACAGAACCTCCAGGAAATCTGGGAGGTAGCATCTAATAAAACTATGCCCTGACTTCCCGTGGAATGAAATAACCACCATAGGCAAAACTTTGGAGGTCAGTGTCACCAATGACATATGAAGGGCAAAGTGGTCTGTGGGCTTTTAGTAACACTTGTCAGCTAAAAAAACAAATGAGACGCTCAACCCCCAAATTCTTGTCTAA
The DNA here is from genome assembly GCF_024362965.1 of Panthera pardus. Classification (NCBI taxonomy): domain Eukaryota; kingdom Metazoa; phylum Chordata; class Mammalia; order Carnivora; family Felidae; genus Panthera; species Panthera pardus. Next base: position 50,896,014 of record NW_026527002.1, read on the forward strand.
AGCCACCTGTGGGTCTTGTCCTGGAATACCACCTTCTCTTCCTCCACCACTATGTGGTTTAGAGAGAATTCTGCTCAGTTTGTTGTAATCAGCTAGAAGTGACTTCTGGAGATTTATATCCACACTAAGCATAACTTTAAAAAGCAGTGGATAAGGCAAGTCTTATCAGGGGGCAAAACTTTGGACAATACAGGTCTTTGTCCTCTTTGTCTAAATGGAAATTTGTCCCAAAATCAAGAATGACACTAACTTGTGAAGAATTAATGATTTGACATGATGGGCATTGACTTGGGGGCCAAAAAAAAAAGTGAAGGTCAATGACAAACAAGTTTGGGGAAAAGTTATGGATAGATAGAAAAAAATGTTTCATAATTAGGGGGAAATATGATTCACTCTGGGTCCTTCCCTAGTCACCCCACTTCTGTTCAGTGGGCTCATGCACAAAGTGACCAGAGTAGCTGTATCAGTTATCTATTGCTGTGTAACAGATTACCCCAAAATTTAGCAGCTTAAAACTAAGGACTGGGGAAGACCTAGAAGAATCATAACATGCACACTTACTGTGGTATTTCAGGGTCCTTATTTCTGAGAATCAGGTCTCTCTTTCAGTCAGTAGTTTCCAGGTCCAACGGCTATTTCAGGTCTAGCCAAGGTATTATAACATCGGGGGACCAATTGACCTCAGCCTCCCAATCATTCATTCTTGATCTCCCTTAATTACACAGCTTGAGTAGTACTTTACTAGCTGCCCATTTATTTGCCCTTAGAGATACCATGTCCTACAAACCATTTCTATCACTCTCTGAAAGTCAGGCCCCACCTGGAAGCCCTTCCAAATTTGCCACTCATTAAATGTGTCTGCCTGACTTCCAGCAGTTAAGTGCTGCCACTGAACTCTGCTGTTTTAAGGATTTTGCCTCCCCACTGCAAATCTTGCTCTTAGGCCTAATCTATGGATGATGCCCACCTCTGACCTTTTCACTGATGCTGGTATCCCTCTCACCAGGACGTTCTGCATTGCTTCAGTGAATGGTATATCCTCTGGGCTCTTCTGTGGACCATAGTCTCCTGGTGAGACTTTGACCTTGCGTAATATATACATAATATATTCCCACTACCACACCCATGTCTCTGAGCCCTTTGATTTCTTCCAACACTATGTTTTGGGAATTCTGGCATTCATACCTCATGCGTGGTCAGTGACTAGTAGTTTGTCCTCACCATCTCCTCCCAACCCCTGCCAAGGTGTTCAATTGTCTGTCTCAGGGGAGTGATCTCAAATAAATAAGTAAACCCTCCCTTTTCCAGCCCTTATGTTTTGCCTACCCTGATCAAGGGTCATATGTACTCTCCAGGTTCTAAGGGTGCGTGTTAGCAGGTCGTGAGGCAATTTGGAGATACAGTCCCTTTCCTTATCGTGCCCAGCATGTCTTTAGGTGAGAGTATGTTGTAATTCAACCCTTATTATTGCCTAGTGGACAAATGGGAGCTGAGGGCAGATCCTGGAGAAATGGGGACACATGCCTTTGGGGAGAGAGGCTTCTGCATCATTTCCAAATGTAAGAAGGTTCCTAGTTTTTAACAAAAAATAAGCCTTTTTTTGAAGGCCCATAGCATGCCAGGAGATCTGGGGATTCAAAATTTCAAGGACATCAATCCCATCCCATGGGTCACAATCTCATTTCTTTTTTTTTTTTTTTTTTTTTTTTTTCATCCAGAGCCCTGATTTGGTGCAGTAGATCTTCCCTGGAAGGATTTGGACCTTTATGAAGCCCAATTACGTTTCAGTCAGTCCCGAGCCTGGTCCTTGGTTTCTCTGTCCTTCTGCTGCAGGAGATGAGAGCCTCTGTTATGCTACCAAGAAGGCCTCTGGCTTTCAAACCTAGCTTTTAAGTGACAATTAATCATTCTCAGCCTTTTGTTTTGTTTTTCTCGGTATTTTTCCAAAGCATTTGTCAGGTTTAGCCAGAGCCACCAGGTCCATGCGTGTAGTTACTATTTTCCCCATACTTTTCAGACGCTTCACACATCACACTTGCTAGGGCATTCCCTTCTACCTGTCTGCCATCTCTGTTTCCCACAGGTGAAAGCCTTTTTTTTCTTTTTTAAAACATCTTTATTTAAATTCTAGTTAGCTAACATATAGTGTAACATTAGTTTCAGGAGTAGAATTTAGTGATTCATCACTTACATACAATACCCGGTGCTCATCCCATCCCGTGCCTTCCTTAAAACTCATCACCCGTTTAGTGCATACCCTGCCAACCTCCCCTTCACATCCCTGTTTGTTCTCTATAGTTAAGAGTCTCTTATGGTTTGCCCCCCTCACTTTTTTTTCTTTCTTCCCCTATGTTCATCTGTTTTGTTTTGTTTTTAATTCCATATATGAGTGAAATCATATGTATTTGTCTTCCTCTGACTGACTTACTTCACTTAGCACAATGCACTCTGGCTCCACCCACGTCGTTGCAAATGGCAAGATTTCATTCTTTTTGATTGCCGAATAATATTGCATTGTGTATATATATCATGTCTTCTTTATCCATTCATCAGTCGATGAAAATTTGGGCTCTGTTATTTGGCTATTGTTGATAAAGTTGCTGTAAATATCAAGGTGCATGTGCCCCTTTTTTTGTATTCTTTATATAAATACCTAGTGATGCCATTGCTGGGTTATAAGATAGTTCTACTTTTAACTTTTTGAGGAACCTCCATACTGTTTTCCAGAGTGGCTGCACCAGTTTGCATTCCCACCAACAGCGCAAGAGGGTTCCCTTTCTCTGCCAGTATCCGTTGTTTCCTGTGTTGTTGATGTTAGCCATTCTGACAGGTGTAAGGTGGTATCTCATCATGGTTTTGATTTATATTACCTTGATGATGAGTGACTCTCCCGGTGAAAGTCTTAACAGCCACACTGTCTTGTGCTGGGGCTCTCTGTGTTCTGCCTATCACCAGTAATGGGGTCATCGTCACCTGCCATGCATCTGTGTGATCCTGCTCCAAATCCTGTCCTTGTGTGGGCTCTCTTGGATCACTCTTACCACCAACAGTCACAGATTGGGTTTCTTGATTCTGAGAAGAGGTCTGCACACAGTAGGTTTATTAGGAAGTGCTCTTTGTCTCAATACCCCTGGAAGGGAAAGGGAGGGAAGCAAGCAGAACTAGGTGGAAGGAGAAGTAGAGCAGCAATATAACCTCAGACAAAGCCTCAGTTGACTCTGGGAGGAGTCTTGAAGATGGAACAAGCCTTCACATTGTCGCAAGTTGGAGAAAGAAAACTGGGTTGCTACAGAAAGCCAGCTGTATCAGGAGGCTGTCTTCACCTGAAGCAACGTCCAAAGAGGGTTGACAGGTGGGGGCCATCCACTCGTAGTGCTACCAGAAGATAGGTGAATAGGCCTGCATTTCGTATCCCGTACAGCATATCAAAACATCCACTGAGGGACACCTGGGTGGCTCAGTCAGTTAAGTGGCTGACTTCGGCTCAGGTCATGATCTCGCAGTTCGTGAGTTCGAGCCCCACGTCGGGCTCTGTGCTGACAGCTCGGAGCCTGGAACCCGCTTCAGATTCTGTGCCTCCCTCTCTCTTTCCCTTCCCCACTCATGCTCTGCCTTTCTCTGTCCCCCAAAAATGAATAAACATTAAAAAATTAGAAAAAAAAACCATCCACTGAAACATACCTGCCTCACAGCGGGAACAGGGAAGAGTATAATTGGAGCCAGGTAATCTCTTGGGGGACACCACCAGTACTACTGTGCCTTTGGGGGGAAAAAAGGAAGACTAGAGGAACCCCATAAAAAAACTATTACAAAATAATGTTAACTAGTTATATGTGAGTTTGCCCAATAATGCTATTGACTCCAAATCTACGATGCAAAGGTATTTTTATAGGGGAAGCATGTGGGAGGGGTGATTATCCTGACCTTAATATAATTATGGAAGGCTTCACGGTCAGATTTATGCAGATAAAAAGGAGATGCAAGCATGTTAAGCAGGGGTAGACCAGTGGCCAAAGCCACATAAAGAAGTATGCCGTGTTCAGTGCACTGCAAGGCATTTGATACTATTTGAATACTTCTTATTTTGGCATCAGAAATAAAGGTTGGGGGGAAAAGACTACACATGTTATTCCCTTTGCCCTGGGAGAAATCAAGTACCTATACTGTTTAAATCACTGCATATCTTTTGAATGATGACAGCCATCAGTATAAAAGAAGGTGATCTCAAGGAAAAAATTCTTAATAGACCTTGGATTTGTTTGCCGATATGTTTTCAACCATGACTTTAAATCTTTCGTAATCACCTTTCCTTGTTTGTCTATTACTTAAGCATGTTCAGCATCTAATCCCAAAAGCTCTCAGGAAGAAAGAAGAATGACACCATTTTTTTGTGTGGTTGACACGGACTGTGGCTCAGCCTAAGATATGGTCTCACTGGCCAATGCCGATGTCCTCAGGCCATTATTTCTTTCACTTTTGTGTATTGTCTTTCGGAAACAGGAGACAGGATGTTGAACTCTCCCCCACTAATCATCCTCTTGCTAGCTAACATGTCTGCTAAGATTCACAGAAGTACTCAAGCTGCTCACAGTGGTGACGCAATAGCTTTCTGTGAATAACTTCAGGCTCCCTGGGAAGGCATTGCATGACCTTACATGCCATCTGCCAAGCCATCTGCATCTTATTCTGGATCCTAAATAAAAGCGATTGTCCCTGTTAACTTATATGTGCCATTCATTCAACAAACATTTATTGAGTGAAAGGCTACTCTGCAAGGTACTGTGGGTAAAAATGTCTCACAGGGAAGAGCACTATACAAGCAACTAACTACACAACAGTTTCATAAGCAATATGTGGAAGGATGTGCAAGTTCGAAGGGAAGAAGATGCACCTTGGAAAGAATGTGCATGAAGATTTTCTTTATGTTAAAGCGCATACACGCTAATCAGCATTTCCTTCAGTGAAATATAAAAACAGAAGCAACGGTAGTGATGTGGTATTTTAAATGGTTCTTAGGTAATTATGCTGCTCATAAAATGAATGGAGGTGCACTGCTTTCAACTTGTGAAGTGCTACCTATTACTCATTCTTGAATGAATAGACACCCAGGGAGAAAAAGATAGATGGGCTTGGTAGGGGAGAGTGAGGATCTCAAGAGAAGCAATACTCTTTGTTACCCTTGCAGCCCTTGCTATTATCGCATGGTCCTTCTACGGCTGCATGTTAGGCTCTATTTGTATAGGAAAAAGACCCCTGCCAGTATGCCAGTATGTAAAAATGGGAAGAGTGCTCTTAGTGCACGCCCTCCTAGGCTAATTATGTTTTCAGCTATAATATTCATACCATCTTGTATTTATGGAACACTTACTATGTGCCCAACACTGGACTAAATTACAGAGGTAGCATTATTTAATCCCTCTGAGGGACTCTTTGGTGTCGCTCTTAATATCCCCATGCACATGAGGTCCAGAGAGATTTTAAAATGTAGCAATTGAGGACCCACAGGAAACAGATGATATATTTGAAAGGGATAATTTTCAAAGCTAGAAGTGGCTGAAAAAAAACCTATGAAGGACGGTGAAGTAGAGAGGAAGGACATGCAACGATGGCAATAGAACTGGCAACAGTGGGAAACCACGTCCACACCTGGACCCAAAAGGAAAAGGGGAAAGATGGATGTTACTAGAGCCACATGAAGGCTTGAGGGAAGAGAGTCATCCTATAGAAGTTACAATCACAGAGCCATGCAGCCCCTGGCAGACCCATGGGGAATGGAGAAAGTCTACTGGGGAATAAATAGCCTGTCCTCTCTACCATCTCTCCTCCCAACGTCTAGTCTCCGAAAGATGCTACCCCCTGGCCAAGCCCACCCAGTAACAGACAGAAAGGGAGCCTGGTGTGCTGTGCTCTGAAAAGTTCGGCACAGAGAGAGTGAGGAGGTTGGGAGGAGGTGAGGGCAGACAGAGAATAAGTGGCACAAATAACTTGCCCAAAGTCATACAGTTGGCAACAGGAGGCGCCAGCAGATTCTTTCTATAAACTGTTATCTTCTATTTCAAAGATCATGTAGTTTCCACTGTGACAAGTCATTTTCCTAAGACTTATATTAATAACTATTTCAGACACCACCCTCTAAAAGCAAGATTTAAAAAAAATCCTTTATAAAATCAAAATATTTGGGTTTATAAACAAAATAATTTCTATCAGAGCTATTCAAAGATTACCTTGATAAGTACTGAGATGTGTTAGTAAAGGCATTCAAATATAGTAGCCACTCAAAAAATATTTTATGAATTACTGTATGAGTGAACTTTATCAGAGCTCTTTTAGAAGGAAATTTTTGTACTTGTGAACTTTTCTACTTTGATGAGCTTCTCTGAAGTTTCCTTCCAAGATTCTGATTCCATAAACATCTAATATATTCCTTGGACTTCTCCATTACAAAAGAAGGTTGTTTTGTGGAATTGGTTGCACAAGATGTTTAAGCAATCGTATAACTAGAAATGTTACATTGCCAAGGGGGGAATCATGAAGGATCACGTCCTAGCTAGGAATGCTTTCAGGTGCTGGCAACAAAAACAATCCTGAGCAGAATTTTTTTGAGCAGAAATGTTTAAATAAATAGAAAGAGTATTTGTAGGGCAGTTGTTGGTCTGACATCTTTAAAGTTCTCTGGGGGCTTTTGCTCATGGTTGTGCATTAACTGCTGCAGCTCTGCCATCAGGTTTTATGATTCAGTCCTGAAGGAGGAGGCAGTGGCAATGCCTGTATCAGGAAAGCTAAGGCTTTCCCAGGAATCTCACCGAAGGACTCTGCTTCTATTTCATGCCAATCCTGAAGGGGTTCAGGAGAAACCGTTGAGAAAGAGAGGTGGGTCAGCCAACCAAAAGTGTCTGCCAACAACTTCCCTAGCACTTCCGATTGTACGAATGGTTCTATGGAAATAGATGTTTACTTCTCATAAAGAAGGAAGCAGGGGCGTCTGGGTGGCTCAGTTAGTTAAGCATCTGACTCTTGGTTTCAGCTCGGGTCATAATCTCAGGGTTCGTGGGGTCGAGCCCTCCATCGGGCTCTGTGCCGGCAGTGTGGAGCCTGCTTGGGATTCTCTCTCCCTCCCTCTGTCTCCCTCCCTGGGACGTATGTGCATATGTTCTCTCTCTCTCTCTCTCTGTCTCTCTGTCTCTCTCTCAAAATAAATAACCTTAAAAAAAAAAAAAAAAAAGAAGGAGGCAAGTTCAGGTTAAGAACCCTCCGTGGGTAGGCTGTGTTCCGTAGCATTTCCTCTAGAGATCAGAGCATGGGGATGGTTAGTGCACAGCTATCTGGGTTACTGGTATCACTGTGACTGGTTAAGTGTGGGGAGTTTGTCTGAATAGGTTTGGAAGGTGAGTGCAGCACTTAAAATCAGCCTTATTTCCCTAGTCGTGGAAAAATGGAATTAACCCAACTGGAAGCTTCACTGATTTGGAGGGGGAACTTAGGAACTTATCTTAACATCCATTCTGATGGGATTTCTGACGGAGTTTTATCCAGCATCTGCTTTAACAGCTGGTAACGGGGAGCTTACTGCTTGACAAAGCTACATCACTACTTTGTTGGAATGACCTTCAAAAACTTTTCATAGTGAACTGAAGTTGGTAGCCTCTTAAATTCCAATTATGGATCTTACGTGTTTTTCTTTTTTTTCTTAGAGTTAAATTGTGATAAGTCCCTATCTTACGCGGCTTCCCACAAATATTTGAAGTCACCGTTCATGTTCCCATGTTGGCACTTTGTCTTGTTTTTATCATTGTTTTCAAGCTAGATGCCACTTAGTACTGCCCACCCTGTTATACTACTGTTTGACAGTGTCCTTCTTAAATTAAAAAAAAAAAAAAATGTCCTGACACCTAGGAGGAAGAGCACACTGCAGATGTGATAAGAATATAGGCTGATTCTTTTTCTTTTTATACCATTTTTGTGGCCCAAGTTTACATCAGTCTTCCTGTGAACTGTTATTTGGTTAGCATAAGGTCAATTACAGAGCCCGGCAGCCTGACTCCAGGCATCTTCTTTAAGGTTGACTCAATCTCTTAATTATTTCATGCTTGCTATGTTCAAGGCACATAAGGACAATTTTTTTTTCATCCTCAAACTCTTCAATTTGATGATGATAATCATCTATCCCACTTGTCTTGTCACATGTCTTGTTCAAACCAATTATACTATATTAATACCCCTATAAATACAAATAGGTGCTTTTGATAAATGAGGGAACAAAGTGTAGAAAATTTCAATGAAACTACATAAAAATCCATTTATCTACAAGCGTTCGAGAAGTTCTTTAAGATTGCTGATAAGAATCTTGATATTAAAGATGTGATCAAAATGACTATTTAAACAACAACAAAAATACTGACATCCTTAACTGGAAAATGTAAAGGGATTATCCTGGAAATATTCTCTTTGTTTTTCCAAAAAAATGTAAATGTAGGCCATGTAAAAAGACTTCAGCTCGTTCAAATGTATCAATGAAAAATGAAGAGAAAAAGGACCTACCAGGGACTGTAATGAGGAAGCTGTGTCTTTAAACACAGAAAACAACCACTTGAAAATCATGCTCTGTGGGGCATATTAAAGGAAAATAACAGATAGCAGAGAGTGTAAACAAGTTATTTGTCAACATTTTTAGGGAAGAAGGTAAAAGCCATCCCACTCCCAAATTGCATTTGAAGTCTACAGGTACAAGGTGCTTGGGCAAACCCTGGCAAATGCCCAGGCTATTCCAGAAATTAGGAACAAACTAAATGCAGATAAACCTGTGAGACCAGATGGTAGCTACCTGAAATTTTTAAATTAATCCAAGGAGGAAATGGTTGAATTTTTGGCCCAAATGCAAAACAAAACAAACCCTTTTCTTTATAAATGGAATAGCGCTAGAGGAGAAGAGTTTGCCAATGCGGCCCTCTTCTAAGAGGCCTTCTTCTAAGAGAAGAACCCCCCCCTCCTCCCCTCCACACACACTCCCAGAAGACTACAGAAACAATAGCCCTGGCACCATTGTCAAAGTTGGGCCACTGCACATATTTGACCTCTAACCTAACTCCACCTTATTTCTGCAAAAGAAATCCTGCTGGCTCGATACGTACATGCGAGAATAAAGAAAACAAAATCATTAGTTCAACAAACATTTGCCGAGTCCCTTCTAGGTGTCAGGTACTGGGCTAGGTGCTAGGGAAAAAAGAGACATTTCCAAATATTCCCAAACTCAGGTACTTCAGTTTAATATCTGGTGACATAAATGCACTTAAATCTTGGATTTTCAGGCCTTATATGTCTTCCCCACCACAGCTCTACCTCGAGAAATGGTAGACTTGGGACAGTATCACCTTCTCTGCTTGTCTTTCACTTAATTATGGCCAAAGTCAAGCCCGGTGATATTGAACAGGAGGGCATGCATACTCAAGGACTAAAAGTAAACACATTAAGAAAAGTGGTAAGCGGGAAGCTTAGTGAGAAAGAAGACTCAAGAAACAGGGGGAGGATATCACCAAATGGCAGCAGTCAGCTTAAAGGACTTGCATGATAGGCTGGACAAGGAAAATTAATTGCCCCGAGACAGGATGGCCAAGTTGATCTTCTGCAGGATTCTATCCTCTCTCTGTCCATAGAGGCTAGAGATGTTTCTGAGGTAGGGGGAGCATTTACTTCCGCTGAGTGCCAGCCACAAAGACTTGGGGAATATTTCAAAAGACAAGGCTGATAAAAGTAAAACGAGCCAAGGATGTGATAGACTATAACTCCATTAGCTCAATCTAATGAAAAATAAATATACTGAAAAATTGAAACTGCATTTGTCTCTGAGAACGAGGGACTGATTACATGCATAGAAAAGCAATATCTAGCTAGCCTGCCTTAACTGCTCACTGAGCAGCTGACACACAAGCAGAGCCTAGACATGCGTACGTGATTTTGTGAGCCAGCTCCTGTTACACATTTATAAGTAATGTTGGCCGAAGAAATCAATCAGCCAGTGATATGATTGCCTCTTTCTGATGCCATTTGATATAAATCTATAAGGATTTTGAGCGGCCAGATGTTTTAATCTTGTGTTTTGGTTGAAATAAAGAGAAAAAAAATGTGGAGGTCTGGAAATTGCTTAAAACTGTGATTTGGAGATCCCCTGAGGCAGTGGTGGTGGCGGCATATGCATGAGAGGGAGAGAGAGAGCGAGCGAGAGAGAGCGAGAGAGAGAATAAACAGACATAAAAGGGCATTTGGCCCAGTGATTTGGATACCACGGACAGTAAGATGTGGTTGTTTTGATGCTGCAGTTCAGAAGGGTAAAAATCCAAACATTTTAACACCAGCCGCAAATAGCATGGGGGTTTACAACAATTTCACTCATTAATTAACATGAAACGGTTTATATTTCTTACCCGAGGTCTCATACTCATCCTAGCTGTCACTGGTCATTAGTATGACCATTACCGTCTTTAGCCCAGTAAAAAGGGAAAGAATGACTAAACTACTCCCAAAATTAGATTAGGTCTCCCTGTTATTCACTCTCGGGGCATGCCATACTTTTCCTTTCAGTATGCATCGCAATGGAATTTAATAACTATCCACGATATGTCGATGTCTCTTGCATTAACTTTGAAGCTCCATGATGGTCTTGACTTGTTCACTGTTGTATCCCAACACCTAGCACTGTGTCTAGTACATTATGGGTCCTCAAGTATTTGGGAATGAATGAATGACAGAGTAAGTGTCAGGGGTAGGCATGTCAGTGATGATGTGAGGGGAGGTCAGGAGTGATATGTAGCTCAGGAATAAGGTGGGAGCTTGGAGGCAGGGTGAGGGGGACCTGTCATAAACGTGACTTGAGAGAAAATCGAACACTTACACATTTATTTTAGTCATTTATTTCCAGAGTGAAAGTATATATTAAGCCATGTGTTTATATGTCAGCCCCAAATTCTAGAGTGCATCTTGTATATTCTCTGTGTTGAAATGTTGGTAGCATTTTCTGGTAGCGGTGACTTGAGGATGTTCACCTTGTGATAATTCACTGAGCTGTTCACTTTTGACATGCGTACTTTGCAGCATGTATGTTATATTCTAATCCAAAGTTTTCTTTAAAAGATGTTGATGATATTTTGTTAATGTATATTCGTTTGCAGCTCATTCTATGCAAAGCTCTGACTTTTAATTTAAATTTAAGGTCTCTAAAGAAAGACTGCTCATCCTTGAATTGCGCAAATTAGATGCGTTCCCATACAGTGTTTTTGTTTCAATGTGATGTTTATTTGGCCCAGTACCTAAGAGAACACTAAACTTCTATTTTAAAGATCCCTCTAGCTCCAACATTCTGAATTATATTTCTTCTTGGCCGGCACCCTGGAATGGACGAAGTGAACCATCCATGGAGCACAGTAAGCATTGTGCCTGGGCCAACTGAGCCCCAAAAGGGGCTCACAAAGTGTTTAATTTTTTTTTTAATTAGAAGAAAAAAAAAGAAACAAGAAAATATTTTAGCATATAATATTAACATATTTGTCTTTATACCAGTTGAACAATAGAGTTTTGAATATTTTTATAGAGAAAGGGACCCACAAAGACAAAAATGCCTAGCACTTACAAAAGTCATAATGTTGGCCCTGGGGATGAAATAAAGTAGGTAGATAGAACCTATTATCCTAAGCAAGTTATGGTCTTGGAGGGATGAAATCTACGGGGTCTTCTCCAAATTAGGTCACATACCAACCTAGCCTGTACTAGCAATTTTTTATTTTATGTAACTATAAACCAGGCTTTTTAAATGGAAAATTTCAGTAAAGATTATCACTTCTACTTTGTTAAAATCTTTAAAACCTTTTTAGAGCTAAAGACTGAACTTGCTTTGAGGTTGCAGGAATGAAGAATGCTTAAAAACACATCAACCAAGGGGCACCTGGGTGGCTCAGCTGGTGAAGCATCCAACTTCAGCTCAGGTCATCATCTCGCAGTCAGTGAGTTTGAGCCCCACATGGGGCTCTGTGCTGACAGCTCAGAGTCTGAAGCCTGCTTCGGATTCTGCGTCTCCCCCTCTCTCTGCACCTCTCCCTGGGCCCCCTCCCCGCCCCCCACCACTCACACTGTCTCTGTCTCTCAAAAATGAATAAATGTTAAGAAAAATTCTTAAAATGCATTAACCATAATTCTATTTTTGATTGATTTCTTCTATTATTTTTTCCTTTTTATATATATCTCAACTCCATATTTCCCCATCAGTAAAACACAGCATATGTGAGTTTATATAAATGTGAACTTCACATACATGGCAATTTCAGGAAATCCATTTTTTAATTTGTGGCTGTGATATCTTTGTCTCTGTCTCATCTTGTCCTACCTCTGCTGGATGAAAGGTATGGCAGCTCTGTGTTGTAACGGCCTAAAGAAGAGTAGCAAATAAAAAAGATAAACACAGATCCACCAGAATGTCAAATGGAAGCTATAAAACACAAGCATAATTGAAAGATATTCATTATCAAATAGTTGTTCGATGTTCATTCAAAAATATTATTTTAATGCTTTCTGTGTGCCAGGAATAGTAATTAAGTCCACAGGAATGGAAAGTGTTCAACATCTGGTTCATTTCCTACACTAATAACCTGCTCAAAGGAAGGTGCAATCAAAAGTCCTAGGAGATTGCATTCAATTGAAGGTAGAGACAGCTATTTTGAGAAGATGCAGTGTCACCTCAACCACTGGCAAATTAACAAGACATATGCCGTAGCTGAGAAAGATTTACTCACTATGGACAACTTTAAATAGCCTAAAATAATCATAAACTGCTTTAAGCTAGTAGGCAATGCCCGAGAGCATTAGAGAATTGGGTGTCTGACTGGTTAACATTGCCATGAGGATTTGGAATGAAATAAATGGAAATTCTAGGACATGATGCTATTATAATATGGGCTTCAGTAACTGGCTGATGCTAGTTGATATACGATTCTTGCAGAGATGGTTCTTTTAAAATTGAGTTATGACAGAATAAGGAATCTCTTTTCCACATAACGCAGGCATTCCATTTTCGCTCTTGAATGCAGGATACCCATTTTTACCTTAACCTTAACTTGGACCCACAAATTTATAATTGTGCACGTGGATTTTAAATATTTATAGATGATTTTTTTTCAGGTCTGTCAATATCTAGAAACTTAGAAGCCCAAAGGAGTCTATAGTCCCACCACACTATACACTGAAATATGCATTAATATTTGTATCTATTTCACAATTACCATTTACTTTCTCTAAGGTCATTTTAATGATCTTAAACCTGCATTGGTCCTTGGGAATGCTGACTGAGCTTCTCCAGACTCCCAAAGCATCTTCTGAATTTGGCTGCATATTTGTGCCTGGTGGGACCACTTTAAATTCCGTGAATCAAATTTTAATTAAAATAAATTAGCTTGACTGTGGGCTTTCTGGTACTCTTAGTTGCATAGTTTTAATTATTCATATTAAGTAAAGAGCTGAGTCGAGGAAAAGCTGGTAAAGAAGATAGATACTTTTCTTGAACAGAACAGAAATATAAGGAGCAGGGAGAAGTCAGAGGTAACCAAAGTGAATGGTGCCCAGTTAATCTGACTCAAAAACATGCTTTTAAACTAGGGCTCAATGTTGGATGCCTCTTTCTCCTAAAAAAGTGATAGAACAGAGTGAGATTTTTCTCCTTCCTCTAGTCCTAGCACCTACTACAAACTGAGAGTGAAAAGCAGCATTTAGAAATGTAATCCAAGATAAAGCGGAGGGGGGGGGGGGGGGAATGACTGTTTTTGTGTCATGGGAGACCATTTTGAGGCCCAGTGACGGAAGTATGATTATTTTGAGAGTCTCTTGGCAATATGCAGTGACTTCGCCTGCCCCACCCAGCTTTTTCATCCAATGTGGACCGAATGGAACACTATACCCGAGGCAGAGGAAAAGATACAAAAATCTTGGGATGAAAAATTATGCATTAGCTGGTGAGGGAGCAGAAAGCAAGAGTCTAAGTCCGAGGAGGTACAAGAGAGACAGCCTTGTGAGGTATCTAGTACCTTTTCCAAACTTCCCTGGTCTTCTGGTAAACTGAGGATAATTTATAAAGAGCAGAGAAGCCACTTCCAGACTCCACAGCATCTTTTACCCACCTCGCAATGCCATACTATGTACCCAGTATGGGTTAGTAATGTGATTCTTGGGCCTGGATTAATGGTTTGCATGTTCTTTTAGATGTCGTATGTGTGCATAACTAGTGAACAGGCAAAGTGGTTTAATAATCACCCTACTAGAACTCTTTTCCAATCTTTTTTTTTTTTTAATTTTTTTTTTTCAACGTTTTTTATTTATTTTTGGGACAGAGAGAGACAGAGCATGAACGGGGGAGGGGCAGAGAGAGAGGGAGACACAGAATCGGAAACAGGCTCCAGGCTCCGAGCCATCAGCCCAGAGCCTGACGCGGGGCTCGAACTCACAGACCGGGAGATCGTGACCTGGCTGAAGTCGGACGCTTAACCGACTGCGCCACCCAGGCACCCCTTCCAATCTTTTTTAAAGAATCATCCTATCTTTTTTTTACTGGTTCAGTTTTTTTAATGTTTATTTTATTTATTTTGAGAGGGGACGGAGGGGGGGAGGGGCTGAGAGAGGGAGAGAGAGAATCCCAAGCAGGCTCTGCATTGTCAGCACAGAGCCCGACATGGGGCTTGATCTCACAACCATGAGATCATGACCTGAGCAGAAATCAAGAGTTGGATGCCTAACCGCTGAGACACCCAGGTGCCCCAGAATTTTCTTTTCCAATATTAAGGGCTAACACTAAGGTAAACGAATTTTAATTTATCCTATTTAGCCTAAGTAGTCTAAGGAAAAAGATAAATAGTTCAATTTTCTTTTCTCCATACAGATAGATAGATATAGATGATATAGATATAGATATAGATATAGATTATATATATCAATTTTCTTTTCTCCATATTCTTTCTAGAAAGACATTAGTCCTATGCCAAAGTCCAGGTCTTTTGGAGAAAACATATAAATAAAATAATTTCAAGGACTTTAAAATGCAGGTTCAGAGGAAGCACTAATTCCAGGATAAGGGGAGGGACTCCTCGAACCAACAGAGCCGTTGGAAACACAGGAATCCAGAATTTCAGTTACAGTACATTGTGTTTTTCTTGTTGGCTGCAGAGGCTTACAGGTATTCCCTGGGGTAGATTGCCCTCTCCCCTGGTGTGTGTTTGTAGCAACATGTCAGGAAGGAGGGGCTTTGGCTTGGCTGTGTTACATGGATACCATTCAGGATAATAGGATACAAAACAGGAATTTCTGGAGTTCCCCCACAGCACCACAATTACAAATACAAAATGCAAATACAAATACAAAACTAACAGGACGCAGGAGGAACAATTAAAATCACAACTGAAGTATGAAAAGAGGAACTGGGTAATCCATCTAACTAACTCTCCCTTTAAATAGCCAATTTGGTCTCATATGAAGACTGATGGGTCTTGTAGATTAATTGAAGATGTTGAAAGTTAACTGAGCTTGTGACCACTACAGTTGTTCTGGTCTGGGTTTTATTACTAATATTAGGATGATATTTTAAATCTTGATTGAGTAAGATTGTTCATCAGGAAAATATATTCTTTATTTTTTCTAACTGCATTTATATTTTGAGTAAGTGATTTGTTTACCAATTTTCAAATTCAAAGCATACAGAAAGACATGCAATTAAAAACTCTTCCTTATATCCTGCCCCTTCCGACCCCCCACTGCCTCTCCTTCGAGGCCACCAGTGTCACCACTTTCTCACATAGCTCACTAGAGATGTTTTCTACTTATATGAGCAAATGCTTATTAGTCTCATTCCTTTTTTGCATAAACAGTCATAGACTACACGTGCTGTTTGGCTTCTTGCTTTAATATCGTATATCTTGCAAATCCTTCCGTTTCAATACACAAAAAGCTTCATCATTATTTTCAAATAACTGCATGTTGTTCCGTTGTATGAATGTACCCTTCTGCGTTTCATTTCTCTCATGTTGAGTGACACCTAAGTCGCTCTAATCTCTTACTATGACAGCACTAATGCTTTAATGAGTTTTCTTCTACCCTAATCATTTTGTATGGTGCAAGTACATCCATAAAATAAATTTCCAGAAGGACAAATGCTAGGTTATAGTATAAATGCATTTGTAATTTTAATAGGCATTGCCAAATTACACTCCATAGAAGTTGTAAAAATGTATGCTCTATCCCTCATGGACAAAGTTATTAACTGTTTTGACATTGCTTGTGTTATGTATGAAAAATAACATCTTAGTTTGGTTGTATTTTGCATTTGTCTCACTATGAATGAAGCTGAGTATCTTTTCATATGTATAACAATACGTGTATGTCTATTTCTGGGACATGTTATGCCATCCAGATAAAAAATAGATTTGTGTGTCATTCTCATTCAGGTTATGGGATTACTTTTCTGGCTAATGCTGACAACATTTGCAGTCTTATGTGAATGTTGTTCAAATATACAGGATCTCTGGTCCCAAAATACCTGCTTAAGGAATACATTTCATAACTAGAATTGTTTATGAAAGGGAGCATAGTATGTATATAAAATGAAACTTCTACCTTGCTCTCACCTCCAAGCGATGGACATAATGGAACTATTGAATAAATTACTTAAGTCAGAGATCAAAATCCTCACCACTCCGAAATGTTAGCAGGTTTTGGGTCTGTTAATGGAAATTCCCTTTTGGGACCAGTGTTAATAAACCCAACCTTTATGGTGCTAGTGACCTTCTAGCAGATAACCAAAGAATAAAGAAAAAAATGAAGTGAAGGAAATAAACTTGATCAATAAATCAGATCACCCTCCCTCTCCAGGTATGTATACTCTGTCATAACTACTAGGAAGATCCTACAAGTGAAAGACTTAAACATTTCCTTATTGAAGCCCAAGGGGAGGACATAAAAGTGAAGCTTAGTTGTTTACTGGATTATACAAAAATACATGATTGATGAAAATAGAAGTCAAATTTTTGGAAAAATCATATAAATATTAGGCTCCTCACTTATTAAATCAGATCAAAGATTTATGACTTTATGATTCCTCCAAAATATTACATAAAAATGAAAATTTCCTTTGACCAATTAAACAAGTGATTGGTTAATTATGAGGAAAAAAAGGAATTCTGAGAACCTAAGAAAAACTATATGTGGAATTGAACAAATACAAGCAAAATATAACTTTAAATTACCAAATTCTTTGATATTAAGGATTTCACTTGGTAAGAGTTTTACTTTTCCATTCTGGGTCCCCAGTCACATTCATTCTGATGATAAGTTACTCTTGATCGTGCTATCATTGCGATTTAATTTACACAAATTTCTCTGGTCACAATTATCTATAAGACCTGGAAAGCAAAGTCACCCCTATTTAGAGAATATCTGGAAACCACTCATGAGGCTTTCCATACAAACTAGGAAAACTTCATTCCCAGAGACCACTACAGGTTTAATATTAATAACACTTAATCATACACCTAGACAGCATCTATCGGTGGAGACAGCTTTACAAAAGACTGTGCTTTTAGCATTGGAGTATGATTTTTTTTTCCTTTTTTATTGAAGTATGACATATCTACAGAAAAGTACACAAATTCGAAGTATTACTTTGATGAGTTACCATGACTAGAATACATCTATGTAACTACCCCTGAAATCAAGAAATAAAATATGACTACCATCCCTGAAGGCCTCATGTCGGCGCCCACTGGTTAGCCTCCCTCACCTGCAAATACAACTGATTTCTAACACTATAGGTTATTTTTACCTGGCTTATTTTATTCAATATCATGTTTGTGAGTTTCCTCCATGTTGTTTCATGTTCTTATAGTTTGTTTATTTCATCAGGGCATAATTAGATCAATACCATCTGAAGTGTATATAAAGAAGTGAGATCCACTGAGAATTGTTCAATAGCCACCTGCAAGCCTTGGGAGAACCCATACATTTTTGATCTTCCGATCAATACACTGTATCAGTACTATGTTTGCATATACATTAGTCTCCAGTGACTTGTTTTACTCTTCTGGTTGAAAGTTGAAAATCACTGCAGCATGTTGGAAATACCTGGCTTTGTTCTAGGAGCTGGTTATTGCCTTTTCAACTACTCCTCTATCTGTGGGAAAAGACTTAGCAATTCAGGAAATGAGTGGCAACTTACCTAAAGCATCTGATGTTAATATCAGTAACCCTCAGAGGACCACACCTTCAGTTACAGAGACCTTAATTCATAGTGTAACTTTTATGAATTTTGTGTCGCTTTTGAGAATAAAGTTATATTTGGATAGAAACTTCTGAGAGCCAGCAGTATCACACTTGGACTCAATGGGCTGGGAAAAAACAGGACCTGTTTCAGTTTGCAAATCATCTTAATCTGTATGTTAGGTTAATATCAAATGGCAAGGACATAGAGGTGACTGTTAAATGAACACAACAGTGAAACAATCCATGTGACAGATCAGTAGACAACTTAAAACTTGTGAATGGATGACCCTAAACTGCTGAGGAAAATGCACTCTCGCCTAGCAATCCTCAGCCTTCCTGTGATGGGGCTGGGTGCTTATTTTTAGTTATCTTCTGCTACTGAGCCAGATGAATGCCACCCCCTCTTTCGTTTTGCTTTGGATAATGGCCAAATACCAGGATTTACTATTCTTTAAATAGCATAGCTCCCATCTGTTCACAATCAATAGGAAAAAATTGAGATGTGGAAAATACCATGGTCTCTTGGCCTTTTGTGCCATATCAGACTGAGAGAGGTTGAATCTATTTGTCATGTGACTTTATCTCCTTCTTTTTTGAACATATGGTATTGATAAAACACCATTAAGATGGTATGGTATAGCAGAAGATAATTTATATAATTCATAACAGGAAATAAAATAGAAGCATGGAATATATTTTAGGGATTCTGTCTTCCACAATATCCTAAGAATTTTTGCAAGTAGATATTTTGTGTTCTCTCTGTTATAGAGTAGAAGACTGTCTCTCAGTGTCCCAGGTGAGAAAGGAAAAATGGGCACTGGCTATCGTATATTCAGCTTTCCCTAGGTTATGCTAGGGTGATAAGCAATGCCAAAATTTCAGCAGTTTACAATAATAAAGTTAATTTCTTGTCCACATTACATGTTGCCTGGAGGAAAGCTATGACTCTTCCCTGTGTCTTCCCTGCTCTAAGTCCTAGGGTAAAGGAGTAGCCCCTTCCTGCAACATGCCATTGTTTTGGCAGAGGGAAAGGAACGATCACAGAACATTGAAATGTTTCTTAAATTTACTGCTCAGACATTGTATACATCACCCATGCTCAAATTCCATTGGCCAAAGCAAGTCATAACAAGTTTGACAGCCAAGGAGCAGGAAGAATAACACTTTTACAGGAAGGAATACCAAAAAGAAGCCTGGTGTACAATAGCTGGATAGAAAGAATCGCTGACATTTTGGGGGACAAATATATATATATATGTATCCATTATAGCTAAAATCTTTGTGAATCTTCTTGGATATGAAAGAAAAAGGCAGTTTATCTCAAGAACTCCTTGTGGTGGGAACTATCCGGAGCATTTAACCATAAAAATATCCTTTTTTAATCCACCCTCTGCTTCTGAAACAGCTGGTTGGTGAGACAGTGAGGAAATTTTAACGGAATTCTGACTAAATCTTTAAAAAAAGGAGAAGGAGCTGACAAGTAGGATCCTGAGAAGCCATGAGAGAAGAATCAAATTAGCACATTTTTTTTTTCCTTAGGCAAATAAAGGGACTAGGTTGTAAAAGACTTCTGAGAGTTATCTGTTATTATTTTTTTAAAGATTTTAAGTAGTCTCTATACCCAACGTGGGGCTCGAACTTGCCACCCGAATATCAAGAGTCACATGCTTTACCTACTGAGCCAGCCAAGTACCCCCAAGAAATATCTTTTAGTATGCTGAACCTCTCACTTGCTTCCTGTAGGATTAACTTAGAAATTAACTTGGACCTTCACAAGAGACAAAGAGCTGCTCCTCCATTTTTTTTTTAAATCCCTTTATATAATAATACTCCCCTTGACAGAATATCTGCACATCTGCAACTTCTGGGCTTTATTCTTTGAACTACAAGTTTCAGGGGAAAAAAAATTGTCTCATGTTCTCTTTCATCTCTAGTCCCTTGGAAAGGATTCATTCATACACCTTAGCTCATGTGTCCATTCACATACCAATCAACCATGACCAGGGATGGGGAAGAGGTTACAGTCATAAAAATCCAACTATCTTTGAACTCAGTGCCTGTAGCTGGTCTTGCAGCTTCCCTCTTGGCTCTTTTTAAAGGAATTTATTTCAGATGCTCTTTTCCATTTATTCCTACATTAACCTGCCTCGAGTGATATAAACAACCTCACATGTGATTGCTGGAGATCCAGCTCCGCTTTCCTGACCAGTATGTCAGTGTGAGGGCACACCCATTCCTTGTAATGAACAATTAAAAGAAAAAACAACTCAGAACATTTAATATACTGAGAAAATATCAAAACTAGAACAAATCCCATACACTCATTTCTAAACGTATTCAGTCACTTATTCATTGCTTATTCATTTATGCATCCTTTCAGCAAGTATTCATTGAGCACTTTAATATGCTAGACACTGAGCTAGGCAAGTTATGATTCCTGTGAACGTACAAAAACTGTGACTTCGTTTTCATGGTCATGACAAGATCAATGTATCTCACTCACTTAGACTTTTTAAAGTCTAAGTCCTAATTTTGGAGAAGTGGCTGGGAACATAGTCTAACAACTTACTTATTGTGAAGTAGTCATTTGCAACAACTTTTTAATTTAATTTGGAAGACTATATCGTCATAAAATTATTTGTATCACTTGACCTAATGATTTGTACTTACGGAATTATTCTAAAATAAAAATGCTCAAAGGATGCTTATTGTACCATTAGATTTATTATAATACCTTAGAAACCACCTGACTGTATAAAAATAAGGGAATGGTTAAGAAAATTGGGATATCAATTAAATAAAAGATTATGCAATTATTAAAATGATATATGTGAAAATGGGTAATGTTTCTGTTGAGTAGCAAGACCAGAATACAAAAAAAATCAAACCACTAGGATGGATATTATTTAAAATTTAAGGTATAACCCAAACTGAAAGGCAAACAAAAAAGCAAATAATTATGTCTACCATTAATACATTCAATCATAATATACTTAGTCACATGGTCTCCTTAAGTGACATTCTGTGAAAGATGAAGCCAAATAATATGTAGGTTTCAGGTATATTAATTTATTTTTGTTTTGCACCTTTTTACAAAATCACAACAAATTCTTCTTGGTGGTTGGTGATAATGCACTTAACCGTTATATTAGAGTGATATGAGCTGCTATAACAAATTTGTCCTCCAAATTTATATTATGTCAAATAGAATAGAAACGCATTATTTGCTCATATAACAGCCCAACTCAAGTGTTTCAGCTGGTGGGAGGATCTCTACGCACAGTTGTCTGGGGCTCAGGCCAACAGCTGCCTTGACATCTTTTAAGAGTTTCAAGATTGCTTTGGTGTTTGCCATCTCAGTCATGAAAAGAAGACTGGGGAGTAGGGGAGGCGCTTGGAGGAGGTTTTTATGGAGCAAGCCTCACTCATCAATTCTGCTCACATTCCACTGGCTAAATTCAGGCATCTGTACATCCCTGATTGCAAAGGAGACTGCAAAACACAGATTCAGTGTGTGCCTAGGAAGAAGAGTAAAGTTGTTTTCTTGAGGATCCAGCAATCTCTGCCCAAACCTAGAGTTCAGTTGGTTCCAGATAATGGTTCCCTTACACATTGTCTTGCTAATGTGAGTGGGAAATAATGGGTTGTGAGCTGAACTGCAATAAGAGCTAGCAATTATAGAGCATTATTATGTGTCAGGCACTGTCCTTTGTGTGTGTGTGTGTGTGTCCATCCACAAAAACCTGGACACAGATAGTTATAGCAGCTTTATTCACAATTTCTAAAACCTAGAAGAATTAAGATGTCCTTTAGTAGGTAAATGGATGAGCAACCTGTGGTACATTCATAGCGGAATATTATTTAGCAATACAAAGAACTGAGCTATCAAGCCATGAAAAGACATGGAGGAAACTGAAATATATTGCCAAGTGAAAAACCCAGTCTGAAAAGGCTATATACTATATAATGCCTACTACATGACATTCTGGAAAGATCAAAAATATGGAAACGGTACAAAGATTAGCAATTTCCAGGAATTTGAAGGAAGGAGAAAGGGAAGAATAGGTGGAACACAGAGGCTGCTTAGTGCAGTGAAACTACTCTGTATGATACTGTAATGGCAGATATGTGTCAGACATTTGCCAAAACCCATAGAATACACAACATCAACAAGTAGGTAATAATAATGTAACGATCCTGGCTCATCAATTGTAACAAAGGCATCATAGTGATGCAGGAAGGTAATAATGAAGGAAACTGTGAGACGGGAAGGATGAGAAGCCATATGGGAATTGTCTGTACTTTCTGCTCTTGTAAAGTTCTTATATAAACCTGAAGAGCTCTTAGAAATTGTCTATTGATGTTGAAATATGGAATGAAAACAGGTTGACTCTTCTAAGCTCTGAGTCTGTTTCTTTTTTTTAACGTTTATTTATTTTGAGATAGTAAGAGAGTGCAAGTGGGGGAAAGGCAGAGAGAGAGAGGGAGAGAAAGAGAATCTCAAACAGGCTCTATGCTGTCAGCACAGAGCCCCACGTGGGCCCTGATCCCACAAACCCTGAGATCATGACCTGAGCCGAAATCAAGAGTCTGACGCCCAACTAACTGGGCCACCCAGGTGCCCCACTCTGAGTGTGTTTCTTAAAAAGTCAGTTAAATGTTTCCCATAGACAATTCATACTTTCTCTGGCAGACAGCACTCCCTAGATATGTCCGAGCAAATTCTGTAAGGGAATGAATAAAGGAGATGCCATTTTGGTCACCAGATCCTGAAGAAGGTGACTGACTCCTCTTGAAGCTTGAAAAAGTAATCTTGGAAAAATTAGAGTGAAAGTATACTTACTTATATGGAGCAAACTCAAAATGTAAGTCAAAATTAAAATTTTGAGGTAACATCAATTTGTGAATTTACTGTCTAGGAACTTAAGAGAAAAACTCCATCGAATTTAACACAAGTTGCACAAAACTGAAGCAAAATCAAACCTGTTAAATGATTCTGTGGCTATAAACACAACACTAGTATTTGATGAAGTATTATCATTGCTGTGCCCTTTTTAAAAAGTCATTTTTGGAAGAATCTGTCTTTATTAATGCTAAAATTGGGTCTAAAATAGATCTCATGTTTGCTGCTGCTTCTAATGAAAGTGTGGAATTTCTGTTGAGTTAATTAATCAGATCTGGGTGAATTTCTCCAATTTCAGATTTTCTCACTGACAAAAGGTGTAGGAAGGAGACTCATTTCTGTGAATAATGCATTTGGCACCAATATTTTAATATCTTACAGTGAAATAATGTCACATATATTTAGGGACATTCCCTTGAATTGTTTGAAGGACTTGCTCTCTCCTCAATTCTAAGCTCATCTATCTGCTTGTAAAAAGAAATTTCAGACTATTTCCATTCTTGGTGATACCTCCTCTCTGAATTCCTGCAATGCGCCAATCTGGTCCTATCTTTTCATGTGCATTTTTAACTTTGATCCTTCAGATTCCAAATTCCCCCAGGGCTGTTACTTATATGCTTTTGTAGCACATGTACCTAAGTCATAGTATGTGTTAAATATATGTGTGTGTGTGTGTGTATGTGTGTGTGTGTGTGTTTGTGTAGTTGATAATCACAGTACTCAACTTTTTGAAATTCGAGAAATATACTCTCAAAGTATTTTAAGAGTTGATACTACCATTGAAAAAAATTTCTTTTTAAAAAAAAAAGTTTATTTATTTTGAGAGAGAGAGAGCAGGGGAGGGGCAGAGAGAGAAGAAGAGAGAATCCCAAGCAGGCTCTAGACACTCAGAGAGGAGCCCAGTGCAGGGCTTGAACTCACAAACCATGAGTTCATGACCTGAGCCAAAATCCAGAGTCAGATGCTTTAACCAACTGAGCCACCCAGGTGCGCCCCCCAAAAATAATTTCTTGATTTACTGAGTAGTCCTGGCATCTTTATGGCATTGACATTTAAGGATGCTGGAGTGTCTAGGAGCCAGTTCCCTAAGACTCAGTTTTAACTAGGGTTCATATTAACATGTAGAATTCAGGGGCTCAGGAATGGCAATACAAAATTTTAAGAAATTCCTCTTAGAACTGACTTCTCAGATTTAATCCACTTTATTTTAATCCATGATCATATTGATAATGATATACTAATTTATTTGCACTTGCTGAGAACCAGACAGTATGCTACTAGGTTATATTTATTACATGCTATTATGTAACAATTACTATGTAAAGATAACTATTGACTTTCAATGTCTTCCTCTTTTATTTGGAATAAAACTCAAACCCCTTGCTCTGGTCTCCTAGACCCTCCTTACACTCGTCTCATACTTCTCCTTGCTCTTTGTGTGTTTAGCTAAGTGGCCTTTTTAAGTGTCTTGAAACATTGTACTGAGCTCTTTCAAACTTCAGCACCTTTGCACATGCTGTTCCCTGTGCCTGGAATTCTTCCCCCCTTCACTATTAAGTATTCTTCACTAGCTAAGTCCTGCTCATTCTTTGGGTTTACTGTACCAGTCACTTCTCCTAGTGGCCTTCCCCTACCCTTTCCCAAATTTAAGTTTAGTCTCTCTTTTTATTCTCTCTCATGCAGTACCCATTCTTGTCCTCTATTATCATTCATCAAAACTTGTGATTATTTAGCCACACATTTGCGCGTAAATCCCTATCTTCCTCACTAAAACATAGGCTTCAGGAGGGTAGGGGCTACCTCTAATTCATGAAAGATACTTACTAGTATTTTTTGAGTGGACAAATTCATACATCAAAGAGGAATTACAGTTATATCATTAAAACCTGATACTTTCTAACCTATAATATTAAATAACTTCATTTGAAAATAGTTATCTGAAAAATGTTATTCAGAAGCTATTATGTGTCTAACTACAATAACCTCTTGCCTTTTATAAAACTTAAAACAGTCTTTAAAATAATCTCTTCTCTCATAGTTAAAATGATTATTTTCCCATATAATTAAAACACACCTCACCTCTGTGAAGCAATCCTTTGATTTTGTCATGAAGGGAATTGAAGAAAATACTCAGAATATCAAACATAGAATACTTTAAAACAGCAAGCTGTGGAAACAGAAACAGAAGTAGTCTTGTGGAATCATTTTATCATAAGCCTCCTTTTGTAGGTGGTTAGATCTCAGCTAGTTCCAAAAGTCCTTCTCCAAATATTCCTACACTGAGATCTCTAGTTTAACAACAACAACAAAAATTCCACACTCATTTTTTCAATTATTATATATAACTTTGAATTGGTATTTTGCTGTTTCATTTCTGATCTACCCAAATAGATGTAATACTTCTTCTAGAAAGGAGAAGCTGTTTCTTAAATTTCTTTATACTATCCCCAGTGCAATGCAGTGTGCATGGATTACACATTAAATACTTGCTAAATAAATTAATTCCTAATTATTTTTATTGCACTGAAGAGTCCAATGCAAGGACTAGCAAATAGTTTTGACTCTGCTGTTTTCACTGGAAGGGGGAGATAATTGCAGAAGAGTGTGTGGAGTTTGTACAGAGAGAGAGAATTTTCCATAGGGGCTCAATACGTATTGAATGCCAATTATGTTCCAGAGTTTTAATAGATATTTATCTCATTTGATACTCCCAAAACTTATGAAATTTGGATTGTTGTTATTATTCTGCCATAAAAGAAACCAAGTCTAAGTTATTTTTAAATACCAAGTGGCTAATAAGAGTTGTAAACTGGAATTCAAATCCAAATCTGTCTGATTCTAAGACTGCCCTGTCCACTAACCCATCATACCTTTGAAGAACCAAAGAACAGAAATAACTATATCATGGTGGAGGGGCGGGGTGGTGACCCTTGGAGAAGAAGGAAATTGCAAAGGAGAAAATAAAACCTAAATTTATAAGTGAGATGGTGATCTAGAAGGAAAGAAGCTGTGACTTTTCCTCTCATTTCTGCTGAAAGTAAGTGTACATGATCAACTGATAGTAATCCTAGGAACAGAAAACTTGCTAAGACCATGCACCAATTGATAGAGCTGCCTATGAACATCTAACAGATCAGGAAGAGATTCCCACAGTGAGATCCTGGGGGAGGCAAGGCAGAGAGGAGTGATCCATCAGTGGCATTACTAGCTGGTTGGCAGGCTGAACAGGATGGGCAACATTCTTTCCCTCTCCAGCTGCTGTGAACCAAAGGAAGGACTCACTGAAGCCTGGGATGTTGAGGATAAGAACAGTTTGGAATTTTGTTTTGTTGTTCCTATAACCATGAATTGATTGGCAACTTTTTTTTTAAGTTTATTTATTTATTTTTGAGAGAGAGAAAGCACAAGTAGGGGAAGGGCAGAGAGAAAGGGAGAGAGAGGGAATCCTAATCAGGCTCCACACTGACAGCAATGGTTAATTTTATGTGTCAATTTGAGCGAGTTGTGATGCACCTAGATAAAATATTGTTCAGCGTGTCTGTGAGGTGTTTCTGGATGACATTAGCATTTGGAATCCCTGGACTCAGTAAAGTAGACTGCCTCCCCCCCCCCCCAAATGTGGGTGGGTATTATCCAATCCTTTGAGGGCTTGAATAGAACAAAAGGCAGAGGAAGAAGGAACGCTAGGCAGGGCTCAAACCCACAAATCATGAGATCATGGACCAGAGCCGAAGTTAGGTGCTTAACCGACTGAGCCACCCAGGCACCCTGACTTGAAGCTTTTTTAAATGCATAATTTTCTATTTATTTAAAAAAAAATTTAATGTAGCAGTAAGGCCACAAGAAGATTATAAGTGCCTATTCTATAGTTCAGATATTCTCAGGTCACGGGAGGAAGGGGAAATTCTGCTAGCACTAATTGATAGAAACGATTATTATCGAACTCACTAGAAGGGATACTAATAAAATTTTCATTCATATCATATGTCATTACATATGAATAATGAATATATGAATAAATGAAATGTAAAGTAAAATTCCCAGAAAGCACAACTATCTGGCAGCAAGATTTCTATTTGCAAAGATGCTAAGATCATTTACAGGGAATTCTCAGTAAGAAAAAAAATCTCTAACTCCAAAAATCATCTGGGTAAGTATTCTGTCTGAGTTCCACTGTGAAAATGCAGAAGTTTTATTTGTCCTTTTTCAAAAATCACTAGAAGTTGAAAACATCAGTTCACTCGCTCTCTACATTCATTGTTAGGGGGAATAAAAATTAAAGAGCTATCATTTTCCTCTTTGTAGAAGTCTTGTGAAATTCTTCAGAATGTATTTTAGAGATCATGATGTTACTGTAGCTATTACCTTCATGATTTCAAATAACTTGCAAGTCATTAAAGTATATTGGTTTTAAAATTTATAGATGTTTTTTGAAACCTTTATTTCTCTTTAAATATTTCTCGGTCACTTCAAACTTTTAAAAATGTGTGTAGTTTTACAAGACTTTTCCTGAATTGCTCTGAGTTATTAGAGTGTGACATTTTGATAATGACTTTTTTGTGGAAGTTGACCTGGCAGTAAACAAGAAAATGCAGCAGATGAATTTAGAGCTGCAGAATTCATCTGCTTACTGGAGAATCCAAATGTCTGAGGCAAAAGAAAGCAAGCATGTTATCATAAGTCCTTCTCTACCCACTTCTTGAAGGCCTTACAATGGCCTCTTCCCACAATGTGTTCTAAGGAACAGGACTCCTGTAAGATGTATGTTTCCCAAACTTTGGTAATAAAATAGGCCAAGGAAATACTGCACATGAGATCCTCCCTCTTCCAGAGTCCCCATGCACACTGTTAGCTCAGTAGAGGCTTCAAAAAGTCCTGAAGTAAAGAAGCCTCTTTGTCTCCTGATGCCTGGTGTTTTCTAAACTTATTAAAGGACAAACCCTTTTTCTCTTCCAGAGAGAATGGTGTAGTTTCCTTCAGACCTCAAAGTCCAGGGAACAAACTTTGTGGAAATTTGTTATACAGGGTTTTATTAGTCAGGGTTCTCCAGAGAAACAGAGAGAGAGAGACAGAGGGAAAGTGGGAAGGGGGAGAGAAAAAGGAGGGGGCGGGGGAGGGGAGAAAGAGGGAGGGAGAGAGAGAATGAGGAAGTGTCTCATGCAGTTATGAAGACTGAGAAGTCTCCTGATTTGCCATCTGCAAGCTGGATACCCAGGGAAGCCAGTGGTGTCATTCAGTCTCAGGTCCAGAGAAGTCAATGAAATAACTCCCAATCTGAAAGCAGGAGATGAGATGAGATGTCTCAGTTTACACACTGAGGAAGGAAAAAAGGGGCAAGTTCATTCTTCCTCTGCCTTTTGTTCTATTCAAGCCCTCAATGGATTGGATAATGGTGTGGGGGGAGGTGCTGGGCGACAGGGAGGCAGTCTACCTTACTGAGTCCAGGGATTCCAAACGCTAATGTCATCCAGAAACACCTCACAGACACTCCAAACAATATTTTATCTAGGCACACCACGACTCAAATTGACACATAAAATTAACCATCACAGAGCTTAACTTGAGGTCTACAAGATGAACAACCAAAACAGACAAAAAATCTTAAGGATAATAAAGGGTTAAAACACCAATAACACAAACTTCATTTAAAACCCATTTATGACCCAAATATTTGCAGGATTTTATGTGCAAACACATTCATATGTTTTAGAAAAAAAACAAGTCCCTTAAATGTGAAAGAACACATTGTTATTCTAATGGGCCTTATCTCCACTCGTTATTAAAGACTTCATTGTCATTATTAAGTTATGCTATGGATTTAATGGATGCCCCACATATCTTTCCACATAGACATAAATGGGTTTCAAACCATGTAAGTTTCATACATGCAAAGAGTGACCCACAGACTAAAGGAACATTTTCTTTCCAAATGTCAGTTTTCCTAGATTCTATTTATTCTCATCAAGCTTTTGACAAATTTTCACACGAGTGTGAAAACACATATCACAGCCAGTATCATCTGATAGGAATGAGCAAACAAGCAAGGCAGCTGTCCAAGGCCTTCATCATTACAGAGCGAGATAAAATTTGACCTGACCTTTCACACTCTGTTCCACTCTCCTCTTCCATGGTGTCGGTCAGGCTCTGAACATACAAACATATGCAGAAATTGACATTTTGCTGCCAACAGTGAATCTAACAAAAAAGAAAGCCAAGGGAAGATATTGTAGCATGGCCCCAAAGAATGCCTGTTGTGAATTTATTTATAAAAGGGCCAATGATTCGTTTTACTTAAATTTGGGTAACTGGGCAATTAATCTAGTTGAAGGGAGAAAAACTTGTAGAAATGAATGGGTCCATGATAAAGGTTTTAACTCACATTATTTGAAGATGTTTGTGAATAAAGAGCCCAAATCTAATGGGTCATGAAACAATCGGGTCACCTTAATTGAGCTCTAGACAAGAAATCAAGTGACATACTCTGGGAAATAAACAGAGTCAATGTTTTGTTTGTTTGTTTTTTTGTAGTGCTTCACACTTAGATAATGCTTCTTTTTGAGATTGCACTCAAAGTAGATAACCCCATCTCTCTGCACCAAAAACTAGTATTTCTTAGATATAACTCTGCCTTGGTTTTGTTGTTCTATAAAGAGAAAAAGCAGAAGAGAGGAAAGGAGGAGGAGAAGGAAGAGAAGGGGGAGAAAAGGAAGCAGAAGCAAGGGGGGAGGAGGAAGAAAAGGGGGAGGGGAAGGAGGAAAGAGAAAAGGAGGAGGGACAAGAGGAGGTTTCTTTTGTGGTTGCAAAGTAACAGTAATAAAAGTGAGGCTTAATGTCTACATACCATGTGCTAAAAAGAAGCAGTCTTTTCTCTGGAGGCTTACTCTTAAAAAGAGGGAAATGTCTTTACAGAAAACCCCAGGAAATCTTTCATTACATCTCACTTTTTTTTCAAGGGGTTCTCATGCCTGTTCATGAGGACATTTGTATCAGCTCCTTTGTTGCCAAGGAAGCATTCAGCTTCCTTTGAAGTATTTGGACACGGTTGGAAAGAGAAAAGTATTGGGACAAAAATCTAGGCATATCAGGAAAGAAGGAAGCAGGAAACAGATACTGGCAACCAATATTTTCCCTTATGCTAATTTTGTCAAAAAAAAAATCCGTATTTTGTAATTCTAATATTGGTATTCCTGTGTACTATTCAATGAATTAAGCAAAGAGGCCATTAGACTGAGGTGGCTCTAAAACAGTGGTAGCCTGTGTAAGCAAACTAAAACCTAAGCCTGTAAATGCCTCAAGGTTATGAAAGCCAAACGTAAGGACAACCAATCACAAATAGCAAACTAGGCTTTAAGCGACGGCCAATCAAATCATTTCCTTTTTTTTTTTTTTTTGTCCTGGCACCTTCTCTGTTGGTCTTTCCTCACTCCTCCCAGTGGAACACTCCTACCCACTTCTGGTTTGACACTGCCCTTTTGGAATTAAGTTTTGCTCAAGTAAACTCAAAAATTTTAATATACCTCCATTTATCTTTTAGTAGTATTTATTTCCTTTCCTTTTCTTAGTGTTTTTTAAAGGAAGCTCAGCTGTGCCAGAGAGACCCAATTGACATTTGTTTGCTTTTTAAAAAAAAAAATAATAATAATAATACTTGAACCAGAGTGTTAGGAAGGAACAGTGTGGTGCCCAAAAGATGGTGGCAGTGACCAGGAAGACAGTCAAGGTTGCTTAGTTAGCCACTCTTCCCCATAATGTAGGGTTTCCCCTTGGTAATGGACTGCTGTGTGTTCTAGCTGCCCCCAACATCCATTCCTTCTGCCAGTCATTTCAACCAGACTTTCCTAATGAGGTGCTTCTCCCCATTCTCACACCATGGGTTACCTTGGGCTGACCCCTTCTCAGGCTCTATGGGTTCCTACATAATATGGGCTTGGTCAGTCAAAGTGTCACTTTCTGCCTGCCACAGTAGGGATCTGGCTTAGGGACAGGCAGGAAACCCAAACTTGGTGAAACAGAGCCCAAAAAATCAGTCCCAACACTTTATTCCACTGTAGTTGATTACCTGGCTACTTACAGCCTAGAACAGCCAGCAGCCAATATGGCCACCATAGAAAGAGTTTTCCTGGATGTAAAGCTAATACAAAAGGAAGTACAGTCATCAGGCTGAGATAGGGAGTGCCTGGTGAGGCTGATGAGGTTGTTTGAGAACCTGCATCCAATTATGCATGCAATTAATGTCCCTCCGGGCTTTACAATTATATGGCCCAATGCATTGCCTTTCTTAAACTACAGTCGAGCTTCTGACTCTTAACACAGACCTAACTAGTTCCCCTTTCCACTGCTAAACTTTGGAAGTAAAAGTTTTATTTCATTAAATATGTTTTCTTGCACTCATACTTTGCCATTTCATTATTTCTTGCTTAGCCTCCACTGAATCTTTTTTCACAACAGAATCCCAATTAATAATGAAAGAAGAAAAGGATACCTACCACCACATAAAAGCTTTCTTGATTTCCCCAGCTAGAAATAATCTCCCTTTCCTTCAAGTTTCCATGAGATGTATTCCTCCAACATTTCACTTTTTATTTATTTTCCAGAATTTTTGCTCTCTATTCAATATGTAATGCTTCTTAATACAAAGTCTGCATCTGATTTGACTTTGTACCCACACAGCATCTGATGCATTCCTTCATTAAATGCTTACTTAAAGTTGAAAGAATAAAAAAACAAATGCAGTGAGCCACAAACATGATGTTACATAACACTTTTAAGGCTCTTCTGTCTTTTAAATTTTAAATAAGGGTTATCTTTCATTTTAGAATGGAAGAAATTTCAGACTCTTGCTCTCTTTTGAGGAAAAGAGCTAAATGAATCCAATAAGTAAGCAAATACTGAGTTATAAAGTACTAGCCTTTAATATTGTTGTCTTACTAACACTTCTTCCCTTGGCTCTGACTCCAGAATAGCTTTTAAATTACTTCCTATGCTTCTTTGGAGATCACAGTCCTGAACTCTGCCAGACATTGCTGCCAGGGTAATTTCTAGAGGAAAGAAGAACAAAGCCAATTGTTGTGGGCAAGCGCATGGCAAAATCAGCAGGAGAAAATAGGCGGCAGCAAAGGGTAACTGATAATTTGGAATTGAAATGGAAAACCCCAAGTGATATCCAAGGTAGGTTATGGCCAGAAGTCAATGTGAAGAAATGGTAGAAGCAAATCATATGTTTGGCAGAGAGCCCTTCGCAGAGCGATACTAGTTCGAAAAGGCTCTCCTCACAACTCTTCGGGTTCTGTCCAACGGCATCTGATATATATCCAAAGAGAGGAAAAATATACGAATAAATCCCAAACCTCTAAGTATAACTCTTAAATAAACTAGTTTCTCTTTTACTTTATATTCAAGGAAGCATTTTTTTTATTTTTTCAGAGAGAGAGAGAGAGAGAGAGAGAGAGAGAGGGCATGGGAGTGAGCGAGAGGGCCAGAGGCAAAGGGAGAGAGGGAATCCTAAGCAGACTCTGCGCCCAGCGTGCAGCCCAACACAGGGCTCCATCCCACAACCGTGAGATCATGACCTGAGTCGAAATCGAGAGTTGGACACTCAACTGACTGAGCCACCTGGGTGCCCCTCATAAAAAGAATGAAAAATTCCAAATATGTATTCTCTATGTTAGTCTTTCCAACTACTGGAGCAGTTCTTGTATCCCACACCACAGTCCTCGAAGCTTGATTCTAGTCTTTCCCTCATCATATTAATGACAAAACTAAAACACAGAGCAGCAGTCACATCTCTAACACCACTTGTCTAGGAAGAGGAGTGAGGATTGGAACCCAACTATTCACACTAAAACTGTGATATCCAAGAAGAAAGCTTCTTTCAACTCAGAACAATAATGTATAATGCAATGTGCATTTAGTATACACTATTCATGTGTTCTTGAGATCCTGAAAATAGGACATTTTGGAAATCATCATCCGCTTCAAAATGATAACAGTCATAAGAAAGGTGAGCATA
Source organism: Panthera pardus (assembly GCF_024362965.1). Taxonomy (NCBI): domain Eukaryota; kingdom Metazoa; phylum Chordata; class Mammalia; order Carnivora; family Felidae; genus Panthera; species Panthera pardus. The sequence goes on from NW_026527002.1 coordinate 50,929,202, forward strand.
GGGAATGTTGGAGGGACAGTAAGGGGTTAAGTGGGTTTCTCTGTGTTTCGTTCCAATCTTCTGATATTAGAAAATTGTAGACAGATATTCCCTTATTCTTTGTTTTCCTCTACATTTGTTTTTTCTCTCTGATTCATTAAATAGACACTGAAGTGATCTGGAAAGCTAGATGAGATTATACTGTATTGGACAAACTAGTTGATTTAAGAAAACGTTAGGTTTCTTTCATTAACAAAGGCATACTTAGAGAAGAAGAAATGCTCCATAAAAAGCTTCATAGATTGACAGCTCAGGGGATGAAATGAGAGCGCTAGTCACTTGTGTATCACTCTGATTTTTAAACAAGGTGGTGTTTCTTGAGAAACTTTTGATAGGGCAGAGATTTTGTAGAAATGATCCAGAACTGTAATTTATGAGATGTATACTCCCCAAAACATAATAGAACTGAATTCTGTTGTGTTTCCTGTATGTATAGATGTTGAATCATCTCTCTTCCTATACCTGACAAGAACTTTTAACACGTCTGTCTACCTGACATTTCAAATTTCTAATTTGCTTTGTGAGAAAAACAAAAATTCTCTGACATACCCACTGAGTAATCTGTGTAGGAAGGAAGAAATCTGTCTGCTTCCATTTGGGGGAAAGGACTGAGGATACTGATTAAGGACATATGAAAGAAAAAAAAAAACATAGATAAAGGAAAGGGAAGCAAAACATGTGAAAAGATCTCAAGACGGTGGAAAGAGATAATAAAACTAACACCAACGGATTTATCATTGGCTCTCTCTGGCTGATTATTTATCCATATGGGTGGCCTATCTTCCCAGCTGGGTTGTGAGCTCCTTTCAACTCCAACACCTAGCTGAAAGCTTTGCTCAGCACTGACTGCCAAAAAATCTTTGGCTGTCTACTCATCATGAAGAACAAAATGGAGATATATATATATTTTAATGCCCAAGACAAGATGTCTTCCTACCTTCTGTGAAAGTCTTAAGTACAAAGAGATTTATCCCACAGGGGAAAGGAAGAGAGGTAAGTGCTTTGAGGGACTTGAGAGAAGTAATGAAGAGATCATTTGCTTTAGCCTAGAAGCAGAAGAGAGCCATAAATCCTACAAATAGCAGGACCTCGAGGAAACGGCAGAATTTCCTACATGCTAGGTGAAAAGATAGTGAGAGATCTGTTGGCTTTCAAAAACCCAGCTCTTCCTGGATGCTGGCCAGTTTAGCAGCAACCAGTGTGGATCAATGAAACATGGGGCCTTCACACGTTGTGCTGTTCATACAACATCCAGAGCCTTTGCAGGACTCTTGCAAGGAAGAGTTCCAGGAGTATCTAAGGCTACCTTTCTCATCAGCCTGGCTGGATGGGGGCTTTGATTGGACTAGGCAGACTCAAAGGGAGTATCTCCTGCACAGATGTATGTATTTTTGGAATAAAAACATCATAGCTGCTACATGTTTCAAGTGTTTTGAGCCTTTCACAGCATCAAAGGGGAAATACATTTTTTCTGATAATGTTTATCTCTCTTCTTGATTGCATTGAAAAATATAGAAAGGCATAATGAAATAAATAAGAAATAATTTCACCATCCAAAGAGCACCACTTGTGACTTCTGGTTTATTTTTCTCTCATTTCTTCTGTTATCGATCTAAAAAACTAACATTTTCTAAAAACCCTTGCATGAAAAATAGAACATTTGTAAAGTTGTAATCACTGTTAACATTTCTACTACATTTTTTTAAAGTTTTGATTTAAATTCTGGTTAGTTAACATACAGGGCAATGTTAGTTTCAGGTATACAGTGTGGTGATTCAACACTTCCATACATCACCTGGTGTTCATATTATATCTTTCCTAGTAAAAAAAACCATGGTTATAATTAGCTTTGTAACCATATGTAAGACAACTACCTGGAGTTAGCTCTACATGTCTAAAAAGTTTTAATGCCCACACTTCCCAACTAAACTCCCGTCATTCTTGAGAAATTTTTTTCTAGTCCTCATTCTTTTGTTCTATCGTGCATCTTCAAATAGATCACTTAGGCAGTGTTGGCAACCAGTTAGTTTTATAGGAAACAGCACAGCATGGGGTTTTAAAAAATATGCATAGTCTTTGAGGTCATGCAGCTTAGGCTTTGAATCTCAGTTCTGCAATAAATGATTTTGTAAATGATTTAGAAAATTTATTTAAGACATAAAAATAACTACCTCCTAAGGTAACTGTAAGGATTAGATCAAATAATTTCTGATAACCGCTGAACTATAAACTTATAAAGCCTTATAAACTTTCAGTGAATGGTAGCTGGTATGAATATTATTCTGGAATAAACTATTCCAACTATAGACTCTGTTGAAGAGGTAGCCCTAGTCAGCAATATTTGGTTACTCATCCAAAGTTCTGGTTGCTATGTTACTCATCCTCAAAGTTCATCTACAGCTGATTAGGTCAAGTGTAGATTCTATAACCTAATGGTAGCTAATCTATAAACTGATACGAAGAAAAACAATCAAACAATGGCAAACTGGACCAATCATACTGTCATTTTGGGGAATTTGACATGGGGAAAATCTTGTAGATAGAAATGTACTAAGGGAGTGGATGTCTTTTAGGCTAAAAGAAAATGTCAGATAGAAAGTTGGACCTACCAAAAATAATGATAAATTGGAAAATGTAAACGATTGGTTTTTATCCCCCTCATTTTTCCTTAAAAGATAACCGACTGTTTTGCTTAAAGCAAAACAATAACAGTGTAAGGTTTATAACATATGTAGAAGGAAAAAACATTAAACAATAACATGAAGTACAGCAGATTGACAAGTAAATTAAGTTGCATTGTTCTAAGGTTATTACATTTGTGAAATGGGAAATATCAGATGGAAAGTGAAAAGTTTGAAATTGAAAGTAGAAGTGTAAAATATCCAGTGTAATGTGAAATGGTACAATATTGATTCAAATTAGTTTCTGATAGGTTAAACATGCATTTTATTATTTTAGAATAACCACTTAAAATATAATAAATTAATAAAAGAGGTCTAGTGTTACAGCCACCAGTTAAAACTGAAGAAGAAATATAGTTTAGAAATCAGTAGAGGAAATAAATGTTATATTAGAAAATATTTGGTTAACTCCCCAAAAGACAACGAAAGGATCAACAGAGGAACAAAAACACAAAATCACAGACGAAAACCAAATATGAAGATGGTGAGCTTGAGCCAAATCATACCAATAATTATATTAAATGTAAGTGAAATTGACATTCAAAATTATAAAAAAGCAAGACCCAACTACAAGTTGTTTATAAAATATGTATATTAAATACAAAGACACACATAAAGTAAAAGTTAAAGAATGGAGAAAGACATGTTGTATAAGCAGTAAAGATAAGAAAGCTGGTAGTATTCTCTTAATATTTGGATTAATAACAGTGTTAATATGAAACAGAGGTAAAGGAAAACATTACTTGATAATGAAAGAGGAACTTTATTAACAAGACATAGCAATTCTAACTAGGTAGAGATAATAAAGGATCATCACAATTGATGGAACAAAACCCCACCCAACTAAAGAAAGATATCCACAGCATAACAAGAAAATTTAACACTCCATTCTCCGTAAATATAGATAAGCATTTGTAAGAATATAGAACATCTTCTCAGTACTATTAACCAACTCAACATAATTAGTACTTACAGAACAGGACACCAAAAATCTGCAGCATACACACAGTTTTCAGGCAAACAAGAGACCTTCACCACAATAGTCAACATACTGGCATATATGAGTCTCAAAAACATAAATTAAATTAAAAATCAATGACAAGAAGACACCTAAAAACTACAAATACTTGGAACATGAACAACACACTTCTGAATAGCCAATGGCCCAAAGAAAAAATAGAGAAATTTAAAAATATTCTGAACTCAATAGTCATGAAAACACAACAGATCAAAATGTATGGGATACAGCTAAAGCTGTGCTTAGTGGTGAACGTATAACTCTAAAATGTCTGTACTGGAAAAGAGGAAATGTTCAGAATCAATTGTCTAAATTATCACCTTAAGCCAGGAACATAATTAAACTCAAAGTAATTAGAAAGAAAGGAATAATAAGGATAATGGCAGAAATCAATGAAATAGAAAATAGAAACACTAGAAAAAAATGTAAAAGACCTAAGTGTTTTTAAGACTATGCTTTTTAGAGCAGTTTTAGGCTTGAGAGGAAAGTACAGAAATTTCTCATGTAATTTCTATCTGGATACATGCACAGCTTCCCCATTATCAACATCCCCCACTGGAGTGGTACTTCTGTGATAATGAGGTATCTCTATCTCTCTATCCCTTACCTTGTTGAGGGTTTTTATCAAGAATGGATGCTGTACTTTGTCAAATGCTTTTTCTGCATCTATTGACAGGATTATATGGTTCTTATCCTTTCTTTTTTAATGTGGTGTATCACTTTGATTGATTTGCAAATACTGAACCACCCTTGCAGACCAAGAAAAAATCCTACTTGATTGTCTTAAGTAATTCTTTTAATGTACTGCTGGATTTGATTTGCTAGTATTTTGTTGAGAATTTTTGCATCCATGTTCATCAGGGACATTGGCCTGTAATTTTCCTTTTTAGTGGGGTCTTTGATTAGTTTTGGAATCAAGGTAATGCTGGTCTCATAGAATGCATTTGGAAGTTTTCCTTCCATTTCTATCTTTTGGAACAGTTTGAGAAGAATAGGTATTAATCCTTTAAATGTTTGGTAGAGGGGTGCCTGGGTAGCTCAATCAATAAGTGAGCGACCAGCTCAGGTCATGATGCCCCACATCTGGTTCTCTGCTTTCTGTGCAGAAACCACTTTGGATCCTCTGTCTCCCTCTCTCTATGCCCCTCCCCCACCTCTCTCTCTGTCTCAAAAATAAATACACATTAAAAAATTTTAAAGTTAAAAATTATTTTTTAAAAAATAAGTGTTTTGTAGAATTCCTCTGGGAAGCCATCTGGCCCTGGACTTTTGTTTGTTGGAAGATTTTTGATTACTGATTCAATTGCTTTGCTAGTTATCAGTCTGTTAAAATTTTCTGTTTCTTCCCATTTCAGTTTTGCTAGTTTATATGTTTCTAGGAACCTATCCCATTTCTTCCAGATTTCCCAATTTGCTGGCATCTAATTTTTCATAATACAGTATTCTTTTATAATTATTGGTACTTCTGTGGTGTTGGTTGTGATCTCTCTTCTCTCGTTCATGATTTCATTTGTGTCCTTTCTCTTTTCTTTATGGTAAGTCTGGCTAGGGGTTTATTAATTTTATTAATTCTTTCAAAGAAACAGCTCCTAGTTTCACTGATCTGTTTTACTGTTTTTTTTTTTTTTAATGTTTCTATATCATTTAATTCGGCTCTAATCTTTATTGTCTTCCTTCTTCCACTGGCTTTGGACTTCATTTGCTGTTCTTTTTCTAGCTCCTTTAGGTGTAAGGTTAGGTGTGTAGTTGAGATTTTTCTTGCTTCTTGATGTAGACCTGTATTGCTGTATACTTCCCTCTTATGACTGCTTTTGCTGCATCCCAAAGGTTTTGGGCTATCGTGTTTTCATTTTCATTTGCTTCCCTGTATTTTTTTTATTTCTTCCTTAATTTCCTGGTTAACCCATTCTTAGTAGGATGTTCTTTAACCTCCATTTATGTGAGGGCTTTCCAATTTTTTTCTTGTGGTTGTCTTCAAATTTCATGTCGTTGTGGTCAGAAGATGCACATAGTACACGTGTTACAATTGACGAACCAACACCGACACATCATAATCGCCTGAAGTCCATAGTTTACCTTAGGGTTCACTCTTGGTGTTGGACATTCTATGGGTTTAGACATATGGACAATGACATATACCATATTTATAACATCATACAGAGTATTTTATTTTCATCACCCTAAAAATCTGTACTTTGCCAATTCATCCTTCCCATACCCTATCACCAGCAACCACTGATCCTTTTACTATCTCCATAGTTTTGCCTTTTCCAGAATGTCACATAGGTGGAATCATATAGTATGCAGCCTTCTCAGATTGGCTTCTTTCAACTAGTAATATGCATTTAAGATTCCTCTATGTCTTTTCGTGACTTGATAGCTCATTTGTTTTTAGTGTGAATAATATTTGATTTTCTGGGTGTACTGTATAGTTTATTCACTTACCGAAGGACATCTTGGTTGCTTCCAAGTTTTGGCAATTATGAATAGAGTTGCTATAATCATTTGTGTACATTTTGTGTGGACATATTTTTCAACTCCTTTGCATAAATACCAAGGAGCATAATTGCTGCATCAGATGGTTAAGAGTATGTTAAGTTTTGTAAGAAACTGCCAAAATGTCTTCAAAAGTAGCTGTACCATTTTGCATCCCCACCAGCAGTAAGTGAGAGCTCCTGTTGCTTCACATCCTCATCAGTATTTGGTGTTGTCAGTGTTCTAAATTGTGGCTATTCTAATAGGTGTGAAGTAGTATCTCGTTTTAATTTGCATTTCCCTGATGACATATGACGTGGGGCATCTTTTCTTATGCTCACTTGCCATCTGTATATCTTCTTTGATGACATGTCTGTTAAGGCCCTTGGCCCATTTTTTAATCTGGATTGTTTTCTTTTTTCTGAGTTTAAAGAGTTTCTTTGTAGAATTTGGATAACAGACCTTTAACCAATATGTCTTTACGAATATTTTATTCCAGTCTATTGCTTGTCTTTTCATTCATTATCATTTGCAGAGCAGAAGTTTTTAATTTTAGTGAATTCCAGATTATAAATTATTTCTTTTATGGTTCATGCCTTTTCCCAAAGCTGAATGGGTCAAAATGGGGCTGATCCTTAGAAGAAAAAACAAGTCCGGGTTGTGGGTCTTCTAAGCCCATGGTCAATCCTCACCTCCACCCTTGTTTCTCTGAGTTAAAAAATGTCATCAGGAGCAACCAGACCCTTCTCCATCAAATCTGAGAAAATGTTCTGTCAGTAGACATGGTGTCAATTGTCATGTTTTATCTCCTTGTTTATTCAACCCATGTTTATTGGTGGCTGCTTTGGGCTTGGACACTGTTCGAGTGTTGGGGATATCATCCGAAACAAGAAATAGCCCCTGTCTTCAAAATGGGCATCGGATGAGAAAATAGGAAATTGCAACCATTAAGCCTTACAGAATAATGCATGATAGAATATGACAATATGACAGTACCTAGGAAGTGCCTCCAGCCCAACTCTAAATGGTGGGGATGGTGTGTTGGTGTAGTAGCATCTAGGCTGATGCTAGACAGATGACGGGAGGTGGGTAGGTAAAGCAAATTCATCTGCCCTGCGCTAGCAAAATATGACATTGAGGCTCCTGGTTTCCTGTGTGGATTTTCCTCTATTGGCATAATATACTGGTTATTTAGAAAGACGTCTCTGATCATTTCAATATCTTATTCTAGAAGTTAAAAACAATGCAATTTAATTTTTAGTAAAAAAACATTTTTTTCTTTACCAATTGTTATTTGGATAAGCAACAAACATTATATACTACCCCCTTTTTAAAAACAAAATCTGATATGAAATGTCTTAGTGATGTTTCATTTTTGTTTACTCCTTTCTTTTGTTTCCTTGACCTCTTCTCTTATTAAATTTTCATATTTCACAAAATGTTTTGCTCAATATTAAGTGGTAAAAGCAAACAACAAATACTCAATAGAATATCATAATTGACCCATGTGACCAGTATCTCCCTAGCATTTCTTAAAGTAAGTAATTATTTTGTCCTTTTTCATAAATGGAAGTACTTTCAAATAGAAATCACTGAGAATTGAGGAAATTTATAATGTTTATTACCTATTCCAAACCATACTTCTTCCTTCCAAATGATTTCACATCAAATCTTGTTTTCGCAGAATTCAGAACCTTTCTGAATCATAATGCCTAGCACCGAAAACTTGATCTCTACCAGAAGAAGATAGCTGTAATAAGTGTCACCATTCTTTAGCAAAGGGTATATAGTAAAGAACACACCTATCTATTGGATACTCATTTATTTTAGGTGCCAAGATTGTGCTGAGAATGTGGTGTCAAATAATGCAGACATAGTCCCTGATCTCATGGAACATACATTGTAGCCAAGAGGAGCAACATTAAGTAAATAAATGGATAATAAGTACATATATGCATACATTCTCATATATGGAGTTTGATCTGAATCTATCTTCCTGTCACCTGTCTTACCAGGACACTTAGCGTACCTACTGTTTTCTGATCCCCAGGTCATACTAGGAGAATATGATCAGTAAAGTTTTTCAGCATAAAACCTGGATGGTGGCATAATCAAGGGGCCTCTGGATTATTTACTATGTATGGCACAGAACCAGGGAGTTGATCTTGCTGTGATATAAGACAGTAAATTGTATTGCTCTCCTGCCAAGTAAAGGTGAAATCACATACCTTCTGGAGTTCTGTGTTCATGGATACCATGAAAACCATATCTGGCCAATAAATAGCTGTGTACCTGGTGTCAGGGGCTGTCTCAAGTTGTTCCAGTAATGGGTCACATTTGAAAAATCACTTGCAACTGGTATAATCATCTAAGCTTTTGAGAACCTTCTGTCTTTTTTTCAGAATTCACATAGTTTGTGCATAAATTAAACGAGTGAGTTGCATGGAGGTTATGATCGCAGGTACTACCCTGGAATCTTTTAAATATTTGGTGGTGATACTTTTCTCTATGATTCCCCCAGAAATGTGATTTTTCTTTGGCTTATTATATATCTTTTACTAGAGAGTTGAAGACTAGGTTTGCGGGAGATTTGTTTTGAGGGGGGTCTTTCTACCTCGAAAGCATTGTGAAAATGTCAGGAAGTTAATTAACAGTTGCTGAGTATACCATTCCAACCCTTCACTCAGGAATGGGGGAATTAAGCACAGAATTGGTTTGCAGAACCACAGAGTTCTCTGCGACACTAACTCAGCACGGAATTTCAATTCTTGCCTTTGGACCACAGTGGCACTCTGGATCAGAATTAGAATGCAACAATCACTGGAAAAGACTGCGTACTTTGCTTTGCCCAATATACAATCACCCTGGTAAATAACTACAAGTCCTTTGGAGGAAAAACTGGGGGAAAGAATCAAGTATCTACTAGTGATGCAAGATTCCTCTCTGAGTGTACCTAGGCTCCAGTGCTCTCACTCGGGCCTAGAAATCAGGTGGGAATCCATGATTTTGTATTGTGATAGCTTAAGTCAGAGCGATTTTCATCACAATGAGAGCTACTCTGGTTGGATAGATTGAGGAAGACCTCAGTGTGTCATCCAGGTGTTACAGTCCTAAGGAGCCTGTGATTTTTAGCCATTTCCAAGGACCTCTGTAGGTCACACTTTCTGTAACCAATTCAGTCCTATCGCCCACTATGAAAATCACCCACCTGACTCTGCTGGTTAAGTTGCTACCTGACCTCTTTTGTCCTGAAAATTCTTTATTTCCCTTAAATCTTAGAAACCATTTCAGTGTCAGCATCTCCTACTTTCAATCCTGGCCAAAGAGGAGAGTCAATGTAGCATTTAGTGTTTTGATGACAGAAGCGTCTTCTGGGTCTTCTCAGAGACCAATCGTTAGGGAGTGGTTGAGCTAATCATCTTTGATAATTCCACTCCAATATTCTTATCTTTATAACTTCTCAGATTTCTTTTGTATTGCACCTAGGAATTTCTAGCGTCTCAACTTCATTCAGTGTAGTCCACCAGTATGACAAGGATTTAATTACCCAAGTGAACAAGTCAGTAGTATCTTTCCCAACTTTTTACGCTAGCACATCAAATGTAAGTCTCTAATGAGCACCTCCACATTGATAAATTATGTCCCTCTCTCTTCCCTGGTCTGACAATCTCAGAATACATGCGTGCACACAACACACACACACACACACACACACACACACACACACACACTCCACTGGTTCTTGCCGATATAATTTTAAAACAGCCAAATATTGTATTCTTTAAGCACTTAGAATTCCTATATGGGTTGACTTCATAACTGCCTCCACCCCCTCCTACCCAACTTCTTTGGCATGCTAAGGTTTCACTCAAGGGGGGATTAGGAATTAGGGTTAGGGTTAGGGTTTAGGCTGAAGAAAGTTGGTAGTGGTGGATGAAAGAATAGATATCTTTCAAAGCAACTACCTCAGACAAGGTAACTACAGGTAAGGCAATCAAAGGAAGGCATTTCAGCAGATATGTAGGCATAGTAGAGTTTTGGACTCAGGAAATACAGAATAATTCTTCCAAATGTCAAATATACATTTTTCACCATTTCAGTTCTTGAAGCATATACTTCCCCAATCAGTCTCTTTGTTTTCAGGCCATGAATTCACACTAGATTGTAACTCTAGGATCTATAGGATTAGTTTTTACATATGATTGCTTTAATATAGAAGTCTAGCACTCTAGGTACAAGGGATGAGATGTTTGTTAGAACCATATAGAAACTTCAGCTTTCTCAAACTACGCTTTGAGCAAAGGTTCTATTTAATTTATTTAATTTTTTTTTATAAAGTATTAATTTGTTTGTTTGTTTGTTTGTTTATTTGTTTAGAGAGTTTGAGCAGGAGAGAAAGAGGGAGTGAGAGCATCGCAAGCTAACAGTATAGAGACTGATGGGGGGCATGAACTCATGAACCATGAGATCACGACCTGAACCAAGATTAAGAGTCAGAAGCTTAACTGACTGAGCCACCCAGGTACCCCTGAGCTAAGATTTTAAATCCCTAAACCTCTCATTTTCTTCCATTATGCTCTCTACTAGAATTAGAAACAGTTAGCCCACCCCACGTTCTTTACAGTTCCCATCCTCATCATAGTGCATCATGGCAACAACCACGAGGACCACTGATGTTGCACTTTCATTGGACACTTCATTTCAGTTAAGCACAGGTCACACTTTAACCCCAGGTTATAGTACAGGTAACACTTGCCCAGTGATGATTATGGACTTCTTGTACCTCATACCCTCCTAACCCAACCAGGTCAGTGGGCGGATCCCAGATATCCTTACTTAATGGTCTGCGAACACTTCTGGCACCAAATGCCACCTAATCCATGGCTCAGTAGCAGTCAGAAGGAACCAGGATTATTACATGTTGAAGAAATTATTCAGAGAACCAGCGCTTACAAAAATAATGAGCATAGTTCCAAGAGCATACTATACACGGAGCCTCCAGAATCCACTTTCAGAAAAATTCCCCAGAAATAGCCCATCGGGAGAGCACTTACCTCTGCTGCAAGGGAGGTGGGGTTTCATACAGATTTTGTGTCTTCAGCTTGAGAATGACACGACTGTAGCCATGACTGGGTCACGATCTGATGTCAGATCACCATCTGTTATCCCAGGATCAGGGAGACAGTGCCACACCCGCAATTACTGTTCCAGCAAGTCTCAAGTCTCTCCCATGTACTCGGTGCAAATTTCAAAAGTCTAATAGGAGCTTCTGATTGGTGGAGCCTAAATTGTATCTGGGATTCCAGGTACAAGGATGTTTGGGCAAAGCAGACTTTCAGCCTTTCAACTTGAGCCTACAGGTAAAATCTCTGGGAAGAGAGGGGAACGTATGATGACCTGGCGTCTGGAACGGTGTCTGTCAGGCTGGGGAAAGCACCTCATGTAGTGACTGGCATGTGGCCAGCACTCACTAAAGGTTTGTAGTCGTTTTCCTTCTCTCAGTTTAAGCGCCGTATCTTTAGGCCATTTTTATCTATCCAGACCTGGTTAGATTCCTGGTCATATCATATGCTCTCTGGACTCCTAGAATTTCTAAACTCTTACCTCATTTGTAATTATGCTATAAAAGCTCCATGAAAGCAGAAACCAAGTATCTCTCTGTGTAATACATCACGAGGGCCTAGGATGGTGGTCGGCTAATAACAGCTGCACGCTAAACGATTATGAATTTAATTGAATTGACAGAAGCTTTGTCTCATTCTCAAGTTATATTTTAATAGCATGTAATGGTGTCTTAAAGATATGAAACAATAAATCTCCATATTTCCGAGTTTCATATCTTATTGAACCAATGAGGTACATGGCTAAGAAAACTTATTTTTATTTTTTAATTTTTTAAAAAGTTTGTTTGTTTGTTTATTTATGGAGAGTGTGGGAGGAGCAGAGAGAGAGGGTGAGAGAAAGAATCCCAAGCAGGCTCTGCACTGTCAGCACTGTGCAGCACGGATGTGGGACTCAGACTCCTGAACTATGAGATCATGATCTGAGCAGAAACCAAGAGTCGGCTGCCTAACCAACTGAGTTACCCAGATGCCCCAAGAAAATTTATTTTTAAAATAAATCTAGCTTCTTTCTAGCTATTGAAGCTGAAATATCAAAGTGAGATCTTTAAGTTGGAATATTATGACGTTTCATGTATAATACATGTAAAATAGCCTAACGTCTGGCCCTTGATTGCCCTAACTTCCCGGAATTCCATCTAATTTTCTAGCTATGTGTAACATCTTGGTGATAACTTTATTAGAACAACAAACTCTTAGGCCAGATTTGCCATGGTTTTAATTCCACTTTTGTTCTTGCATTTTGGGTAGGTATAATTAGCACCGGTGTTATATGGTACTATGGCTAGTATGGAGGGAAAACTGAAAGGAATGACATTCAAAGGTTTATTTAGTTTTCTAGAGTCCAGACCATAGAGTGGTTAAAGGTCTCTGTTTGAATTCTGGGTCTCTTCATTTATTATGTTCATAGGCAAATTCCCATATTTCACCAAATCTAAACCATAATTGATATCACTGAGAAAGAATAGAAGCATTCCAACTTCATGAAGGTTAAAATGTGGACTATTTTATCTTAGAATTGACATATAATACTCAGTCCCTTGACTTTCAGGTCTTCCTCCTAGTCTCACCAACTGGACTGCTGCCTGGCTCACAACTATCTACCCCTCCCATTCTCTGGGAATGGCTGGAATAGCAAATGTAGGACCCAGGGGACATCTGTCCATTAGATGACTTTGCCTGCTCCTCACCATTAGTTGGTCTTGGATGGACACTTAATCCAAGTTGGTTGGATGGTGGTTTCTCCCCAGAAATTTGTTTTACTGACATTAGCTTTATTTTCTGTATTTTAAAATGTATTTTTAAATTTTTGGAAAAAATATTAGAATAATATTTCAACTTTTAGTTTTGAGGAGTACCAGCCAGGTATATTGTAGTGTCCCTCAGTTTGGGTTTGCTTGATATTTTCTCATGATTGGACTAAAATTGTAGGTTTTTGGAAATAATTCCACAGAGATAAGGTGCTCTTAACACATCATATCAGAAAGTAAAACATATCCACCTGGCATCACCGATGATGTTAATTTTTATCACTTGCTAAAGTTGGTGTCTGTCAGAATTCTCTATTATAAAGTTGCTATTTTTTCCTTTTCATGGTTTTTTCTTTGAAAGCAAGTCACTAAGTTCTCTGGGCATTTTAAAGCCAAAAGAAATGGGGGGCTGGGAATCCTTAGACCCTGCAGGTTGTAGAGGAAGGCTATCTATAAGGTGGGAAAATAAAACTGACACAAGAGAAAGATGTTGATGAGAAGTGGGGAGACTCATGACAGCATTTCTACCCTCTAAGGATCACAGAAGCTCCTGCCTTCTGGAGATTCTATTTTGTACCATTATTAGGCCAGAAAATCTCCCTTTTCATCTAAACAAGCTTAGGTTGGATTTCTATATGTACAACCAACAGGATGCTAAGTAACATATTATCTCAATGGATTGCTCTGAGAGTTAAGTGATAAATAGTGTGCGAAGTGAATGTCTACCCAGAATGAGACACATAGAGGTACCTGATGATACTTGAGACTCTGAGATCATATCTCAAGAACATTTGTTACTAGAGCACTGGAGTCAATGAGAAGTGAAGAGTTGCACCTGTATCAAGACCTTGCTGCTTGTTCAATAACTATGTAATGTTTATATTAGATTTAGAGGCAAATAAAGAGTAGCCTGATATTTGAAGTACACAATTATCCACATTCTTCTTCCCTGAGGAAAGGGCCATCAGAGCTAAAGTCTGTTAGTCAAGAGGCATCTTTGATTCACTAATACTATGAGCATTTAAAAAAATTTTTTTAATGTTTATTTATTTAGGGGAGAGAGAGAGAGACAGAGTGCAAGCAGGGGAGGGGCAGAGAGAAAGGGAGGCACAGAATCTGAAGCAGGCTCCAGGCTCTGCTGAGCTGTCGGCACAGAGCCCGACACGGGACTCGAACCCACAAAGCACAGGATCATGACCAGGGCTGAAGTCAGATGCTTAATGAACTGAGCCACCAAGTGCCCCATTGTGAGCATTTTTAATGTCCCATGACGATTACCTAAAGCAGTGTTTGCCTTGAAGTACAGAGAGAGGGGGAAATGAACATTTATATCTTGAGTACATATCATTAGTTGATCTGTTATGACATTTATCTATAAAATGAAAGAATAATTTGGGCATTAGTGACTTTGGTTTACTCTCATTTAATTCTCCATATTAAAAATTATTGTTTTACTATGGGAAAATACCTATCAAGAAGATAAGCTTTTAATAGTTCCTCAACGAAGCCATCTTGGTATTTCCTTTCCCTTAAAGAACTCAGGTATGAATTACTTTACATTCTTAATTTAGTTCTGGTTTTCTAAAAGTTAATTACCAGTGCCCAACCGTCTAAAATGGGCAGGCTGTCTCCATGTAATAGAAGCAGAGTGTGCTGAGTGGTCAGTGCCAGTATCTGGAAACATTAGAGACACTTGGTAATGTGGCATAGATCATACTGAAGGAATTCCAACTTAGAGAAATTTGGTAAGAAAAAGTAAAGGTCAGAAGAAGGCGCTAAAAAGGGGTGTCCCCAGACTAAATGGTGGAATAGGCAAAAATCTATATCCCGTGCCGTGCTACCTCCAGCATGAGCCCTGGCCATCTTTTCTCCACTTCCTGAAATCAGAGGACCTAAGGCTGATCCCTTACACCCCATGAGTCTTCTCGTTTCAGGTCTAAATATTCACTTTCCCCTTATAATCCATTCATGCTTTAGCAAGCATCTGTTGAACACTGAAGATAATACAAATGCACACATGTATAAATCTGCCATATTCCCAATCCTCTGTGAATTTGTGGTTCAGTAGGGGAGGAAAAGGCATATAGATAACTAAAACCAATGGGAGAGTGGTGTAAAAGAAGGAGAAAGAACTACAGAGTAAAATAAAGAAGGACTAGGAAAAGAAAGGAGTAATAATCAGAGGTGTGGATTAAAAACATGTGCTATGACAAACGCTGTGAGTTCCTAGAACACCGTGTGCAAAAAAGTTGATGAGGAAGCAGTTAAGGAAAAGATCTCAGATTTGATGATTTTAAGCTAACTATAAAATGCACTTTAAATAAAGCGATTCATGGATCACATTTGTTTATTCACAGACAAATATCAAGAGGTAACAAGTGAATTGCGTGGGCTTGGGGATAAGTAAAGAGAAAAGCGGTGACAATCATTTATGTAAATAATTCTAACAGTGATCCATATGAAAGGCATAATATATTTATTATAGGAAGAACAGCATTTCTCCCATATACTTGGACTGGAGGAAAAAGAGAGAAGGCCCACTGTTATCAAACATGTTACATAATATTAAATGATAAATCAAAAAAAGAAAGAATGAGCTTCAAGAATATGGAGAATGTTGAATCCATATGGTATATACCTGAAACTAATACAGCATTGCATATTGATTATACTTCAATTAAAAAAAAAGTATATGGAAAATGTCCTTTTCCTGTAGAGACAGATTGTGGACTGGAGGCCTCAGCTGACTGGAGTCTCATTCAAAAACTTTAATGAGTGGCACTACTTTGGAAACAACCAGGGTCCTGAAATAAAGATGAAAAGGCAACGAAAAGCAGGCTAACTGCTAACCCTTAGGCAGACAAATCAAAGCATCTGAGCCTAAAAAAAGATAGGAAAAATCACTTCAAACCTTTATTATTCTTTTGCTCATTTCTGAATAACTCAAACCAACTGATATCCCACCAGGGGCTTGCTGTCCTTTTTTGCCTATGAAGAAAAATAGCTGTAGCAGATATCTATTATTTCTATCTTGCAAGCATCCCCTACCCCTTCTTCTGCTGACTGGATACTTTCCTGTTGAGAGGTTTCTTCCCCCAGAGGATGCACAAGGTTATACGTGCAACCTAGGGCATCCGACCAGAGCCCTTTGTCAAAGACTGATCTGCTCATCAGAGCACAAGGTCTGCTTTCTTTGTAAGATCGAAAACTTTGTCATCTGGGTAGGGCTGGAAGTGCACGATGGACACAGTCTGATGGAGAATGAAGCCAACACAGAAGGCAACGCTGACAGGAGTGAGAGAAACATATTCTTGCTGGTGCTGTTAAGCCATGGTTCATTCCTGTTACCCCCTGTACTTCTGACTTACACGGCCCAGTGCATTTTCTTTGTTGCCTAGGTTAGTTAGTGTTGAGTTTCTGTTATTTGCTATCAAGAGTCCTGAATGCAATGTTTTTGAATTACATTTTTGATGGGAAATCGAAGTGTGAACTTTCAAATCATAATTTGCCCAGTCCGTGATTATGTCTAGGGTGCATGCTGTAGCATAGAGATCTTCAGACCATCATAACCACCTTAAGACTAACGACGAGAAAGGAAGAAGGAAAACCACTGGGTTTCTTTTATTGCCTACAGAAACGAATGGGTGAATTGTATTGATGCCCTAAGGAAATTCCATTTTTTTCTTCCCAGTTAATCACTCATGGAAAATTAGGAAAATGCTGTTGTCATTTCAAAGTGGCTCTAGTCCTGGAGATGACATCTATTGGAGACATGCCTTATTTATTTGTTTATTTATTAAAATTTTTTTTTCAATGTTTATTTATGTTTGAGAGACAAGAGTGAGTAGGGAAGGGGCAGAGAGAGAGGGAGACATGGAATCCAAAGCGGACTCCAGGCTCCGCTGAGCTGTCAGCACAGAGCCCGACATGGGGCTCTAACCCATGAACTGTGAGATCATGACCTGTGTGGAAATCAAGAGTTGGGCATTTAACCAAATGAGCCACCCAGGCACCTCAGTGGAGACATGCTTTAAGGGAAGAATGAATCAAGAAACTGAAAACTTGGCAGTAAAAGATCAAACATTAATTGATCATCTATTTTGGGCTGGACAGGACCCTAAATTTTAAGTGGGACGGCAAGGAGGAAACTTAGGAGGGAGGACAACCGTTTATTCAAATAGACATGTACCATCACAGTTCTGTGAAAAAGCACATCCATGTTGGTAGCTTAGTGGGGTTAGCAAAACCTCACTGATTTGTAACAATAGCAAAAGAAAGTAGCCTTAGCAAAGAAACTGAACTGTGAGATGTTATAAAGTACATTCCAAGTGAAAACATTGCTCTTAGAAGATTCTCAGTAAATTCTCTGAATAAATGAAGAAACGAAATTTATCACTCCCACAAAACACATGAAATCTAAACTATGAATGCCCAGAAAGAAATCAGGCAACAAAACAAAACTCCCAAACCCCAAAAACTCCCAGTCGGTATTTTTCAATTTTAGGCACTCCACGGAGAATAATTTCTAAATTTCCTCAGCCTGTATCTCAGGTAAAGCTATTGATTCAGGGGAATAAGTCACACAGAAACCACGGGAGTTTCTAGTTTGGCAGGCTCTGGGTTAATAATTAAATTAAATTAAAAATTATATTTTGACTCCAGGTAAAAGATGAGCATCTCTGAACGTCAACGTTCTCATCTGTCAAACCAGAACAATGATTCTTTTATAAGATATCTGTGAGGGGGGTGAATCAAAAAGGCGGGAATCTGACCCAGGAAACATTTGTAACTCTCAGTTTAAGGGCGGAAAGATTTCAAAAGTAGACTGTCAGGAATGAAGGTAGCATATACTGGAAACGAACAGCAGGGAAATAGTTAATTTGCAGGTGCGGCGGCTCTGAGAGAATCTGAGGCTGAAAGTGCTGGATGCTCAGGAGACCAAGGGAGACACATCGTGGCCCGAACTTGACAGCAGGACTGGAACCCTCGCTCGGCACGGTTACCAAAAGGCCAGGTTCCGAGTCAGGCAACAGAACCTAGCCGTCTCCAGTTTGCACCCTTTTCTTTGCTCAAATTAAAGCCGGGCTGGTGGAGGGAGGATGGAGGTAGGACAAGCGGTAAAGAAATTATAGTTCGGATAACAAGAACAACGAAGCCAACAAGATCAGGATGGGTGTCAGCGAATATAAAAAACCCGCAGAAAGAGGAGTGAGCAACGCCGCGAGAACAAGTTTTCCCGTTAGCAGGTCTTTCCAGAGCCCCCTTCAGCCCGCCCCACGGCTCCCCTCTCTGGGATGTTGACCGTCATCCTTTCCTCCTCCTAACAAAGCCAAGCATCCATAGAAACTTATTTTTCTCCAAAAGTCTGAGCCAATTTCGTTGTGGCGGAGGTTTTTCATCGTTGTAAACCAACTTTCCTCCGTTTCTTTGGCGAGACGTGAAATTAAGGCTGCCCGGCAGGCGGGAGCCCCAAATCCCGGCAGCCTGGCGGGGGGGGGGGGGGGGGAGGGGGGCTGTGAGGGAGGCGCCGGGGTGCAGCTAAGAGTGCGGGCGGGGGGGGTGCTGGCAGGACGCGCGCTCCGGTCCCCTCGCCGGCTGCGAGCGCAGGATCCCGAGCGCCGGGCGGCAGGGACGCGCGTGGGAGGGGGGCGCTGGCAGCCGGAGCCGCGGTTTCCGCAGGAGCTATTTTTAGCGGCCGCGTCGTCCCTCTGGTTCCCCCGCTTCCGAGGTGGTAGCCTCCCGCTCGCAGCCGCCAGTGCCCGGCCGCTTTCCGCCTCCCCCGCCGCTGCTCGCGCTTGGTAGCGTCCACGCAGGCAGGTCCGGAAACTGAGCATGTGTGGAAGCGCTCGGCGGCCTCGGCGGCGGCGCGGGCAGAGCCGGGCTGCGTCAGGCTGAGCCCATTCACCGCGCGGCCGCAGGAGCGCAGCGCCGGCGCCGCGCCGCCCAGCCCCGCCGAGAGGGGCGCACTCGCCGCCGCGGGGCCCGCCGCCGCTCACCGCAGCCCCCTCCTGGCGACCCGCAAGTAAGTTTGTAAGGTGGTTGGGCGGTGGGGCGAGGGCTTGGCGTCCGGGGGAGCCCAGGCTGGCAGGCGGGAGGCACGGTTGGCCGCTGGCCCCGGTGCCCGGCGTCCCGGCGTCCCGGCGAGCCGCTTGGCCAATTTGATAGCGGGCGGCCACTGGGATGCCGGAGCAGGGGGGACCGGCAAAGCAGGAGGGCCGAACCGACTCTGGCGTGGGCCGAGGGGCCCAACTTGGGGAGAGGGAAGGACCGCGCGGTGAGGGAGAGGATCCGGCAGGCCGGGAAGGCGGGCTGGTGTGGGATGGAGAGGCTGGGTTTGGGATGCGGGCGCCCCGCCGAGAAGAGCCGCAGAGGGAAAGCGGGGTGTCTTCGGGGGGTTAGGGTGGGATGAGCGTGAGAGCGCAGTATGGGGGGCATGGTAGGGGGTGAGCGTGTCCAGGTCGGAGCGGCAGAGGGAAGATGGATGAAAACTGGGGCGCGTGGAAAGCGGATTTGAACGAGAGCAGAGGACGCAGGTGGAAGGGACAGTAGGTTCCGGAGAAACGAGTAGACCCGGATAATTTGGGGGAATTAGTGCCAGGTTGAGGGCGATATAATGATGGTGAGAGGCAGCCTTGAATCGAGGTCTTTGGAGTGAGTATGCGAGGCCACATGTTGGGAACCGTCTGGAGAGAGAGGATGGATGCAGAAAGTGGCCTGGAACGGCCAGCTGGAAAATCGTTGAGGGATTTGGGTGAAGGGGAGGAGGGCAGCGGTGCAGAGATCGGGTGGAGGAACTGGGCTGCTGCTGGAGCCAAAAGGCTCAGGAAGGGGTTGGAGGCTACGTGCGGTCCGCCTGAATACTGACTTAGTAGCGGTTCTCTGAGGTTCACTTGCACCCCAGGCTCCTCCTCCTTCTCCTACCTGGCTTGGTCCCAGGGCGGCTTGCTTTAGGCGAGCTAGTAGGAGATTTGGACAGATAAGGTAGCCGGGAAGGTAGTCATTTGCACGGGAACTGCCAGGGCTTCCCGTAAGTGGTTCCCGGCACCCTGGGGATGTAATGTAGAGTCGGAATGTGTGTGTTGCAGGGCGGTGGAGAGGAGTGGTCGCTTCTGGGCCAAAAGAATCCGTGTTCTGGCCCGGGAGGTGAGATGTTTTGGGCTGGGAAGTCAGGCAGAAGTCTGCGGCGTGCAACTCGCGGCGGGGCGTGTGTGCGCGCGTGTGTGCGTGTTGCCTGCCCAGGGTCGCGTCTGTTGCTGCAGTCTGTTTCCATGACGAGGAGATCCTGGGATCCACAGGCAGCACGGGGAGGGGATTAAGGGAAACGTGTTTTCCTACGTCTCTTCTATCTCCTTTCTCCAGGGTCACATTCTTCGCTCGTCCAATGATGCGCCTTTCTAACCTCTCCCCCTGCCGTCGCACACCCCAAACCTGGCGCGGGTCTAGTCCTCTGATTTGGTACCCCGAGGAGGAGGCGGCGGTCCCTTATGTGCGGGAGGGTATCCTAGGAGTCCCCATGATTCAGAGAGGCTCCCGAGTCCGCGGGTCCTTACCTGGGGCGTCGCTCCGGGGGTCCGCAGTTCACTCTGCTGCCCCTGCAGGTGACGCGGTGATGTTGCCCCACGGACTCCGGAAGTGTGATGGCTACAAATGGCCTTTGGGGCCCGAGAATCCCTGCAGAGTGACCAACACTCGCAGGTTTTCGAGAGCAGGGGTTTTCCCTGGGTTCCCCGCGTATAAATGTAACTTAACAAGAAAAAGACCAGATTAATAGAATAAACCAGCATCTCACTCAAAAGGCTTTATGCAAAAACGCCTCTTTCACTAGGAGAGATTTCACCCACCAACTGCAAGAAGGGAAAGAGCTTCTACAGCGTACAGGATGGAAATCTGGGGTGGGGGTGGGGGGAAACAGGAGCTGTCATCATGTCCGTGTCTTCTCAGACTCCATCCAGCTTGTTTTGCTCTGTCGTCGTTGCCATATTTTTAGAGAGGCTTTACCGGATGTGGGGAAATGAGGATGAAGGTGACTCTTGCAACCTGTGTCACCTGTGAAAGGACTCAAAAGAAGAAGAGTGAGCATTGTGCCTATGGTCTGTGGATATCTAAGAGGGATGGGTTCTGACGTTGTTGTGCAACCATCAGAAATAGTTCCCACATCTACGTTGCAGGGGGGAGACTCAGATGAAGGGCAGTGAGAACTCTCCAAGAAAGTGATAAGGCTCATGGTGTAGGTTGTCACAGGGTGATCACTGACCCATGGAGGCACACAGCAGAAAGGACAGCAAGCTTCTAATGGCCAGGCCAGGCCTCATATTCCATGTGACCATGGCTTTCTCAGTTTCTAGCATAGTCCTTTTGAAATATGTCCATGATTCTGGCATCTGAAAGGTGGAGAGTTGAACAAAGACTTAATGATGTCAGTTTTCACTTCTATTACTGTTCCCCCCCCCCCTTTGATGATGATTATTAGAACATGTGGTGAAGATAAAATAAATTATTTTTAGCCATTAATTCTCCCTGAAGTGCTGTTCAGATAAAACATAACCTTATATGTTTGCCTATTTTGTTTGTTTGTTTGTTTGGGGATCAAGGAGAAGTGATTATTGGGCAAATTGATTTTAGAATCAAAACTAGGCAGAATTCAGGCACCTGAACATCTTATAAGCATGTGGAGGTGAATTCTGCATTTATAGAATGTTTAATTTAATGTGAAATGAGAAAACCCTTCCCTCTCTACCCTTCATCTCTTGCATTGGAAATACAGAGGATTGTACCCTTGGGCTGGTTCTTAGTCCTCAGAAGCACATTTTGACTATACTTTTCCTGGAGGATTGTTTCCTAAACCCAAGTATTCTTTAAGAAATAGTCAGTGGAGGGGCGCCTGGGTGGCTCCGTCGGTTAAGCATCCGACTTCAGCTCAGGTCATGATCTCACAGTTTGTGAGTTTGAGCCCCACGTTGGGCTCTGTGCTGACAGCTCAGAGCCTGGAGCCTGCTTCGGATTCTGTGTCTCCCTCTCTCTCTCTGCCCCTTCCCTGCTCATGCTGTGTCTCTCTCTGTCTCAGAAATAAAATAAACATTAAAAAAAATTTAAAAAAAGAAATAGTGGAATCTTTGCTTCCCTAAGGTAAAGGCATTTAAAAAAAAAATGGTGAAATGGTTTGATGAGGCAGAACTAAGAGAGAAATGTTAGTCAACATGGAAGAAGAGAAATCACCTTTTACCTCAGGGCATCTTACTGATAAGCCTAGAGCAGTGGTTTCCAGCACAGGCAATTTGGCACCCACTCCCCCGGGGTCCACTGGCAACGTCTGGAGAGAGGTTTTGGTTGTCACAACTTGGGGAGAGGGGTGTTTCTGGCATCTCATGGGCAGAGGCCAGGGGTGTTGCTAACATTCTGCAACATACTGGGTAGTCCCCAGCAATCAAGAATTACCCGACCCCAAATGTTAGTAGTGCTGAAGTTGAAAAACCCTGGTTTAACACAAGACATGATTGGAATTAAGAGCAATTCTTGTTAGGATGCTTTCATATATTCCTGTTGGAATTTATCTTGAAAATCAGGACTCGTTGATACTAAGAGGCTTTCTTTGCAAAATGGCACCATGTTCTAAAATACTCGTTTTGAGGAAAATTAAAGGGGTTTCCCTTTAGCAGGACTTCTTTTCAGCCTTAAAAAATAATCCTGACATGTATTAGGAATGTCTACAATGATACGTTATATGGTATGCCTATGAACTGAGTAAACGTTTTTGATGAAAGCAAATTATAAAATTGTTTAGCTACTGTATTTCTCACTGAACTTGTTTGGTAATTCTTCTTTAACATACATAGTTACATTTTTTTTAATTAAAGTTAATTTAAGGCTGTAACTAGTAAGTTCTTCGTATAATGAGGGATTGAACAGAATCAGAGAGAAAAAATGTTAAATGAATATTTATTAGATGCCTCATAAAATATTCCAAAGTGAAACCTTAGTATTGGTAGACATCTGTGCAGGAAGGTAGGAATCCCATATAATTTTCATGTATTTAGTTTCAATTTTAAATCGACAGCACGGCACGTATTGAGAAACAAACCTTCCTAGCCCGTGGCACAATAGTCTGCCTAGAGAGAAGGAACAATGGCTTACGCTCATAAATGTAATAAGATCAGGGAAGAGTTCTAATATCGCCTGTGTGCGGGAACTCAGAACACTTACTAGGTAAAAGCTTTGTCATTATTACACCCAGGCCGAGAGAAACTAAAGAGATTTGGTCACTATTTCTACCTTCTGGCCCTGCCCTCCCCCTTTTGTTTGGTGATTGGTTGGTTGGTTTCAGAATTCGTTCTCCATAGATTGTCATTAGGACTGCTTATTTCCCTTCTTGTCCTAATAACCATTTCCTTCACTCTCGGCCATTGCGATCCCTCGGTCCCTCAGGAGTTTGTGTAGCAGAAGAGACTTCACATTCCTGCTAAATCTCTGGGGCACCCCATAATCCCTCCTTTTCTCCTGTGTGTACAAACACAAACAGCTCCTTCTGGCTTCCATGTGGAACAGTCATTGGTGTCTCTTTTGGAAAAAGGCAGTTGGAGAGCCCTTGGTTTCCACAAAGGCAACCTCTGTGTCTCTGGTTGCATGTTTAAATTGCTTTTTCAATTGTTTGTTTAATTGCTGTTAGGAAGGCTTCCTCTTTCCCAAGGGGATGGTGAAAGAACCAAGGAAAATAGGACTTCAGTTCGAGCAACACTGATGTTGGTAGAGTGTGCCTATCTTTGGACTATATGAAAGCTCACAAACATGATTTGAAACAGTGAGTATTATATATTATAAATTCAACAAGCATTTGTAGATTCAACGGTAGCAAGTTCTACTCTAGGCACTGGGACTGTTGCATTTGCGAGGTCAAGCTGCCTTGTGCATTGCAACCAGTTTCAAAACAAAGTTCATTCAGAGACTATGCATATATTCTATGTATATCTTTAAAACTCTGTAAAGAATAAAGGCAGGATGGTTATTCATTTTCATGAAATTGGGAGCAATTATAGAGATACAGCTTAATCTGTGAAAATACTTCTGAACACGGTGAAATGTAGAAGGCAGAAGAAATATTTAAAGTGGAGACTTACATGGATCTCTATATAGACTAGACAAGGGGTGTGAGCAATTTGAGGTGAAAGGGGTCAGTTCTTGTCTCCCTTTGCCTTTCTGTAGGAAGTGGTTATTGATTTTGTTTGACATCTGAACAAGGAGAAATGGTTTCCTTCCCTGCAGTTACTTGTTGAATAGACGTGTGGTCTTTTATCCTGCTGATAGTCATGGTGGTAGAAGGCAGTGGGGCGGCTGGTATGATGGTTAGAATGAAGCAGAATTTGAAATCAGTTCTGTCCTAATGTTTGCAACAAAGGCTTTGTATACACACCTTCAAAGATAGAGCATGCCATGTGACTATTTTGAGGTGACTAATAGATTACAGAACTGAGCATTTTTGCTGTTCTGTGTACTAGGTAATATGTATGCTTTGTTTGGGGGGAGAGGAAAATGAAATAATATGGCAGCTCCATTACTTATAAATAAACTTGCTGGTTCCTGTGGCATGTCAGTTACTGTCCCAGCTAGAAGAAAAGTAGTGTGAGGGGAGAGAATTTTATGAAACACCAGAAGTTGCCTTTGCTGAACTCAACAACAACAACAACAAAAGTAGGATTTTAAAATTTATGCTATGGCAAAGGCAAAGAGAGTTTCTGCTTTTTATTTCTTTTTTTGTTTGTTTTGTTTATTATTGTTAAGGATGAGTGATAGCAATCCATGAAATAGGCAACCTGCCTGTGGAAGGTTTTACTTTTGTTTATACATGCTTATCCATCTTAAGAAACAAATAGCCCAGAACATCTCCTGAGGCTTTCAGCCTTCATTATAAATAGCATGTCTCTTCTAACTCTGGAATATTTATTATGTAATGTCATTTAGAATCAGAATACTGGGCTAAGTTGATACTGATAGCAATCCTTTCTAATTTTGTGATTTAGAGTTGTCTCTGTCCTCTTAAAGAAGGTGAAAGAGACTTGGCTGTTTGTCTTAGGAGCATAGTCACGAGGACATGATGCTACTTGACATTGGACCCCACTGACCAAAACATAGATCTCAGTCTTCTAGATTGTGAAGCTTGATTTTAACAATTTTGATTTGAACCACTGCTGTGACCGGGCTGAGAATCAGTTGATACATTTGGAAAAGACCAGCTGCTGAACCAGAATGCTAGCCACACATTATGAAGAAACATCTACAGCATTTTAGGGTCAAGAACTTTGCAGCCAGATCTGGCCCTTCTACTTAGTAGTTTTGTGACTTTAGATACATTTTTTTTTTTTAACTTCATGGAGCTCTGACTTCTTCATTTTTGAAATGGTGATAATTTTTTTTTCTGTAAAGTTCATGATAAGATTAGAAGAAATATTTTTAAAGTGGAAGTACCTATTAAATAGTGGTGGTGGTGCTTATACATCCTTCTAGTGCTAGAATTTAAATGGCTACTGTCCAGGGAAGGAGGCAGAGGTCGAATAGAGTCAGAAGGGTCATTGGTGAGCAAAGGGAGATGGAAAAGGACGATGAGGTAGATCACAGATTAGGACGGGATGTTAACGATGAAATCATCTGATGTCTTCTTTTGACTGATGAGGTCTTGGGGATTCAGGATTATGAAGTGCCTTGTTCAAGTTCAACGGTCAGTGCATCATTTCAGCTGAATGTACATTTTTTAAAGTTTCTATCCAAACTTTCTCTACCTTAACAGCATACTTATTTTCTTGGTTAAATCCATGTTTCTTCTATTTATTTACAAATGCTTATGTATCTTAAGAACCTCTCTTTTCAGTTGTTATGTTCCAGGTCTTCTATAAGCAACAAAAGCCATCAATGGATCTAATTTAATTTGTGTAGTTCATCTCAGCTGTTCATGTACATGATCCAAATGATCAAGTACATCTTTATTTTTTTCCTCATTGGAGTGAACATAAGTAGAGTTTTGGGTAAAGATATCTAAGAACCAAAAATACCACTATGAATAATGCTCTTCAACTAGGTTATATTTATTAATGACCAGAAAATTGAAGATTGGCCCTTTTGGTGGTTCTGTTGCTAAGGTCATAGTTTTGTTGTTGTTTTAAATCAGTTCAGTGCTGTTGCCATTCTTGAAGAGTTTCAGATTCAATAACAATGTAAAAACCAATATGCATTAGAGGTACTTTGTAAATTGTAAGTTATATTATGTATGTTGTCTTATTTGTAATTATGGTGAAGGTATATAATCAGTTTGCAATAATGAAAGCCTTAAAAGTAGAAGGCAGGATGGATGGTAAGCTTGAAAGAACATTCCCTTTAGAATCAGACAAACTTGAATTCAAATCTCTATTTTTTAGTTAGTAGCTGTGAAAACTTGGCCAAATTATTTGGCTTTCCAGTTTCTCCTATCTTTTGAGAATCACATCTATCAGATACCAGATTATGAGTATGATTCTCATTATTGACTAGGTGAGATATAAGCAGATAAAGATCTTATTAGCATGATACCAAGCACCCTTTGTCCTTGTACACTGCTAATTCTACTGTAGTTCAGCTATGCCCTTGAAGATGAGTGTTTGTACTTGAATCAGTTCAGATTCTTTCACTGTCAAGAATCAGACAACCTGATTTCAAGTGGCTTGAGGAAAAAAAAAAGAAGGTCTTCATAACTATGTAACTGAGTGGAGGAGGGGACTGCGTTTCTAGATTTGACCTGATCCAGGGTTCATAACCATCTGACAAGTTCCTTGTTTTCCCGTTGCAGTTTCTTAGCTCCCCTTCTTGAGTGCTGGCTCCATTTCTGACAGGCTTTCTCCTTGGGGCCCTAAGAATGCTGCCAGAGCTGGTAGGGCTTCATATTCCCAGGTTCAAATCTACTGAGGGGGGACTCCTTCCATAGCTCTTGAAGAGGAAAGAAGAAACTGCTCTTTTCAGAAATCCCAGGGAACATCTCCCTCACCTCTTGCTGTCTCCAGTCAGGTAAAGAGCCTATTCCACCAACAACAATGGCCAGAAGGATGGTTTAGACTGGTTGGGAGGTATGTTTTTCTATAGAAAGGTGGGAGTTTGGGGAAGAAGGGGGATTTTTTTTTTTTTTTTTAAATTTTTTTTTTTTTAATGTTTATTTCTGAGACAGAGAGAGACAGAGAATGAGGTGGGGAGGGGCAGAGAGAGAGGGAGACAGAATCCGAAGCAGGCTCCAGGCTCTGAGCTGTCAGCACAGAGCCCGACGCGGGGCTCGAACTCACGGACTGTGAGATCGTGACCTGAGCCGAAGTCGGACGCTCAACCGACTGAGCCACCCAGGCGCCCCAGAAGGGGGATTTTATATTACGCACATAAACAAGAAGGGGACACTACAGCCCTTGCATTATTGTTGAGCCCTAAAGAAAAATGTTGGAGTCATGGTTTTATTTCATCTGAGACATGGTTAAAGTCTAGAGAATTCTCCTCTCTCCACTACTGAATAGATTTGAATCTTTATGATTGAAAGAAACCAATGTACATTAGGTCTCGTCCCTCATTATACATCATTAGACTGGATGGCTAGACACTGAGATTCATGTTTTGTTATAAATAAATGTTAAAGAAGCAAATGTGGTAAAGGTAAAATGTGGTCTTACATTGAGAATTAATATATTAATGGACTAACGATTCTTTCTGATCTATGTTTAAATCTTTATGTAAATCACCACGACAAGATGTCACAAGCGCATATCACAATTTAGCAGAAGAATGTTAACAACCGTGATAAATGGCTTTGAGTATTTTATTCTGTTTTCGTTCATCTAAATGGCTTAGTAATACAAACATCATTGCATTTTTAAAGCCAACTTGTAAGATACTATAAAATATAATCTACCTTTGATGAGTGAGGTAAGCATGTAAAGGTAGCAGTTGGTTCTCCCATAGTTTCCCACATGAGGGAAAATATATTCTAGTACAATGAAGTTAAAAAGTAAAAAACCACAGAAATCAGCAGGGCATTAATTATCCTTCGATCTATTTAGATCTTACATTCTTAGGAGGATCAAAGAAGTTTAAAGGTGATCTTTTATATCACTGAAGTGTTATTGAAGTGCAGTTTTAACCCCTTACCAGCATGTTTTTAAATGTCAAATGAGCAGTCGTGTTGGTAAGTGTATAGTAGAAAAAGAGCAAAATATAGTTTTTAATGATGTGAACTAACATGAACAACTGAGAGGAAAAAAGAACCATTCTGGCACTATAGAAATATTCAGTGATTTTTAGAAAAACCTAGGGAGATGTTGTTTTAACATAGCCTTATAGGCACAGTCTCTGATTATGTTATATATTAAGAGTTTTGTGTTTCAGTGTTAGGTACACATCATGTTCGTCGTTAAATATTATGGGGAAATGTTTCTTGGGCATTGAAGTTAATAAATTATTTTTGTCATCCTTAATGTGAATGAGAATAAAAAGGTTGCTAATAGTCCACTTGAAAACTATACATTAATTTCTTTTAACTTTGCCATCAGCTTCCGCTTCTTGGACTGAAACACATAGACTTGCAAAAAAAACCAATAACAAATCCATTATAGATAGTTGTACCTTGAAGCATTTTGAGCTAATCATTTAGACCTTTGTGGGAGGGAATTGAATGAAACTGAAATTTCAGTGAACCCTACTAATAGTGGTAAGTCAAAATAAGGTAAACAATAATAAAAAAAGAACAAAATCCAAAGCTTTACTTTTCTAATTTATCAGAGTTCCTTAATTGAATGAATGACGTAGAACTGATTCTGGTTAATCTCAGCATAAAGGGATTTACTGGATTGTTATGGAAGAGTTCATGGGATTGAGGGAAATGCTGAAGAACAAGACCTTGGAAAGGCTGTCTCACTACTGGGATGAATCAACTCTAGCTCTTTTCCATCATGTGTCATGTGGTCACGACTCATAATTCCCAGCAGGAGAGAGAGAGAGAAAGTGAAATAGAGATAGAGTGTTCTGGGAAAGAGCAGGACATCTTGTCAGATAATCCACTGACCCTGTGTTTAATGAGCTCATGGAATTACCCCATGACATGATCAATGATCTGCTGATACCAGAAAAATGGAAATAGATGATGCAGGGCAGACACACTAAACTAATGTCCACTACATAGATTCAAGATGGAGAAACTTGCTTCAGTGATGATGAATTACTAGAAGGAAAAAAGAAGGCGGGGGGGGGGGGGGGGGAAGGTGGTGGGGACACTGAGTGTATATCCAAGCAGTATCTATGTAGAAGGCAAAAGTACTGTGTCAGTTTCCAAAGTCAGCTGTAACAAGTTTCCACAAACTGGATGGCTTAAAACAATAGAAATGTATTCTCTCACAGTTTTGGAAAATTGAAGGTGGAAATCAAAGTGTTGGCAGAGCTATTCACTCTCTGAAGACTGGAGGGGAGAATCTGTTTCATGATTTTCTCTCTGCTTCTGGTGCCTCCAGTAATCCTCCACATTCCTTGGTTTATAGATCCATCCCTCCAGTCCCTGTGTCCATCGTCACATGATGTTCATTCTCCCGTGTGTCTGACTCTTTTCTCTTCTCTTCTCTTCTCTTCTCTTCTCTTCTCTTCTCTTCTCTTCTCTTCTCTCCTCTCCTCTCCTCTCCTCTCCTCTCCTCTCCTCTCCTCTCCTCTCCTCTCCTCTCCTCTTCTCATAAGGACACAGGTCACATTGGATTAAGGACCTATACTATTCTACTACAACCTCATCTTAAACATTACATCTCTAAAGACTCAACTTCCAAATAAGGTAATTCTTAGATTCCAGGAAGGACATGAAATTTGGGGGGAACACTATCCAACTTAGTATAGGTGTGATACGGATAAAACAAACAGCAATGCCCATAGCTAGGTCTAAAGAGTGAGAGGAGGGTAATATCCTATTATTTGCTGTTATAAAACTATATCTTAATTATCATGGCAAGTTTTAGGCACTCTTTTAGGGACTGTCCGTGTCCACTAGATAATAGAAAAACAATTTGGTTTTTAAGAACAGTTTTTTTGAAGTATAGACCATAAGTTTGGCAAAGAGGAGTGTAAGATAAATATACTATGAGCTTCCAGGTGTTGAAAGGAAGAAAGATGTCGTCTTTGCTCACTTACGAAGAACTAGGACATATGGCTGGAAGTTTCAAGGAAGGCCATTTTCTCTCACTGTAAGCAGAAACATTCTTGTATTAGTGTGGTTCAGGAGAGGAGTGAGCTACCTTGAGAGTTAGTGGGGGCTGCAGTCTGGAAGCACTCAGCAGATGCTGGGTCAGTTTTGTCATGGATGAGGTAGAAACAATTTCTGCATGTGAAGGGAGCTTAGATGGGATAACTCTATGGTTCCATGTTGAAGATTCTCTTTTTCTAGGAATACGAAGGACTCTAGTCATTCCCAAAACATTTCTTGAGCACTGAGCAGGCATTATATGTTGGTAGAAATAGAAGTAAAAATGGCATACAGAGTCTCTAGCGATTACATAGATACATGTTTCAGAGGTATACCATGGTACTGATAAAGAACAATCCAGGATCCTGCACAATATCTGGTGTAAAGCCCAAGATCAATAACTATTTGTTGAATGAATTTATTGTTTAATCAGAGTCTGCTTTACAAATATATGTTCCTTGTGTACCTGGGTACTTACCTGATTGGTATCAGCCCTGCCATATTCCTTCATATTATCTTTTATAGCCTTCTGGTTTTCTAGGATTACCTTGCTCATATATCATCACTATCTTTGTTTCATTTTACCATTTTAAAAGTAGGGTTGGCAGTGGGGAGTAATTTTTCTCTTTAATCTCTTTCCTCCTCTGGGCTGTCTTTGCCAGGAGAGGTAGCCAGCCTTGAACCTCTACAGTCAATGTACTAATTCAAAGACTGGAGGGGACTAGTTGGGCTAAAGCAATGTTTGTCAAGGTGTGGGATCAATGATTGGTTTTATACAGGATGACTTTGGGTGGTATATGGATATGTATTGAATTGAATTAAAAGGATTTTGAATCTGTTCCCTTTCAGTGTTTCTCATTAAGGCAAGGAGAAAAGTTTTAATTTGATGCTAGTTTTTAACACTTCTCTAATATACCTATATCTCCCTTTTTAATGAACAGTTGTCTTTGGATGTAAAGCTTTCAGAAGTCAAATACACTGTTTTGTTTTCATTGTATTTATTTTTAATTTTATCTTCTATTTATGCTAAGTTCTAGTTTCCATATAAAGTAATGACACAAAGCTTCCTTTAAAAATTCAAGTAGTTAAAATTTACAAAATGGTATGATATTAAACAGGAGGTAGATGGTGGTGATGGTTTGCAACAGGGTGAATGTCCTTAACACCTCTGAACTGTACACTTAAAAATGATTAAGATGGTAAATTTCTGTTATGTACGTTTTACCACAACAAAGAATAAATAGTGAAAAAAATTAAAGTGTGAAGAAGCATTTAAACGCTTTAATGAATTCTTAAAAATCAAGTGAAAGCCAGCAATATAGTTGAGAATAAGTGGGATCACAGATACAAGGAGAAGATGCACTCACAAGTTCTTACCCACGGGCCTCTGCTCAGTGTTTACCAGAAAGCTTGGGAGCAAGGAAATTGACCAGAGAGGGACCCCCTTGGTTCCTCAGGTATGCAGGTACTGAGAGCCTTCCCCTCCTTGCAGACACAAAGTCTTCTCTCATATACAAAAGCCTTAAGCCATTGGTGGAGGGACAGAAACCCCATTGGGCCCAGTATCCCAAACTGATACAGAGTGGAGATCTGCAAAGGATTAAGAACATATTTTGGTTTATACATGAGGAAGGAAGGGCAGAAAAGGTGTGGAAAAGCCAACCCAAGGCCCAGATTTATGGGGCATAAGACTGAAGATCTACCCAGAGAACTCAAACATCTATAGCAGCTGTATTCATAATTGTCAAACATTAGAAACAACCCAGATATCCTTCAGTTGGGGAATGAATAAACAGATTGTGGTAGTATTCCATGGAATAGAATTCTACTTGACAATAAAAAGAAATAAAAGGAAAGTTTCTTGACCTTACCACTGTGCCAGTAATTACTGAGGGTAGCCATTAAAGCAGGAGCCATGAATGTTTCATGAAAAACATGGCACTTTAGAAAATGCAAATGTTCAGAAGTAGATCAAGAGAATTCTGGAGAAAGCAGGAGTTGCCTAGAGGGGATGATTGTAAGGGTAGGAGAGACACGAAGGCCCTGATTTGCTCAGCAAGAAAAAAGTCCTACATGCTATCTGCATGTTCTTTTTCATTATGATGCATAAAATACGACTGAGTTATAAACTATTTTTAAAACTCAAAGTCCTCTATAAATACATATACAGCTTTTCCATCACCTTAAACGTATATCATGTTAATGAAGAGCTAAAGGATCCAGGCTAAAGGATCTTTAGAATTCACGCAATATCCTTCGAAAACAAGAGTTTTTAACTTGTAGTTTGTAGGCATGGATAGAACTCAGTATACGAATCTGGATATAGAAATGATCTGTATTGTTATTGTTATTGTTATTGTTATTAACATCTAACTGAAATTTAGCATCATCCTTAATTGCAGGTAGAGGTCACAAAACATAGAAGCTCTGCCAGTACCTGTGACTTTGTTACCAGTGGAAGTCACAGGTATCATTTCACATTGCCGTTGTTTGAAGCTACTTGAAAAAAAATCACTTATGCTCATCCCTACTTTGAAAATGTGGTTATTATTGGACCTGCTGTTAGATCTTTGTTCTTAAAGTATTAGTAAAGAAACATGGGGGTGCCTGGATGGCTCAGTCACTTAAGCATCTGACTCGATTTCGGCTCAGGTCATGGTTTCATGGTTGTGAGATTGAGCCCTGCGTCAGGCTCTGTACTGGGTGTGGAGTCTGCTTAAGATTCTCTCTCTCCCCCTCTCTCTCCCTCCCCCTCTCTCCCTCCCTCCTCTCCCCCCCCCCCCTTCTCCTCCTCTTTCAGGCTCTCTGTCTCTCTCAAAAAAGAAACAAAAAGAAACCTGTTTACCATGTCACAAATTCATCCTTGTAAAATTTGGTAACTATTTCATTGTATTCTGTGTATCTTATTCTTTGAAGAGGTCCTAGGCTTTAACAGACTCCCAGGATACATAGCACATAAAAATGTTAAGAACCTAAAACCTTGTGGCTTAGTTGAGTGTCTGACTTTGGATGAGGTCATGATCTCACGGTTTGTGGGTTCGAGCTCCACATCGGGCTCCATGCTGACAGTGTGAAACCTGCTTGGAATTCTCTCTCTGACCCTCCCCTGTTCACTCAGATTCTCTCTCTCTCAAAATAAATAAATAAACTTAAAAAAAACAAAAAAAACCCCTAAAACCTTTCTTAGACTCTCATCAGTATTAAGTTCCATTCAGTGCACACGGCTCAGTGCAGAAAGCCTGAGCTGTTGAGTGAGTTCTCGTTTACCAGACCCTGTGCTTGATCTGCTAAATGCTAGCTGTGCCTTTCTGTAGGAAATACTGGTTCTAGTAAATTTCATGCCAATTGGTAAGTGCAAAGGGTACATTTTTGAGAATCTGTAGATTCTCTATGTAGAGTTTCTAAATTTCTCAGGACAGTTTATTTCATTTTGACAACCCTGACAGGAAGTCTTGCATCTTCTGGGGTAAAATCTGCTTTTGTTTAACTTCTATCATAGACCTAGGTCTGGTCTGTATAACCTCACAATTATCTAGGAATTTCCTGAAGTCAATAAAATACTCTTACTGTGACCTTCCTGATGTGTCCCAGGAATACAGATCATAGTGAAATCTGCCAAATCAAAATATATTTTGACAGAAATATACTTACAGGGGAACATTAGTCTTAGACTTCATGGAACATTTTCTTTTTCTTTTTCTTTTTTTCCCCATGAAACACTTTTCTAACGAATATTAGAGATCCTAGTATGTGCCTGGCACTCAGCTCAGCACTGGGAATATAACCGGCAAAGCAGACATGGTCCCTGCCCTCACGGGTGTTGGAGGGAAAGGCATTCGTTATAGTGCTGGGAAGGTGCTCTGAAGACCAAGCAGGTGGGGTGGGAGGCTGAGCAGGCAAGGGACCTGAGCTTGAGAAAGGATGGGCTCTCTGGGTTGATAGCTGCACGGGGCTGGAGTCAGGGCAGGAGTTTGGTGTTCCTAGCAGAGGAACCGGCTTGGCACGTATAAGGAAGTGAAAGATGATCAGCTTGGCTGGGAGGAGCGTGAGGTGGGGACGAGTGGAGGTGGAAAGATAAACCAGCAGGAGACAATGCGGGATCTTCTTGGCCAGACTGAGGATTTTTGTTTTTGAAGCAGGGCGTGACATGGTCAGCTGTGCTTTATTGATACAGAGTAACTGTACTTCTTTTCTAAGAGTACAAACAACAGCAAGCAAAAGCAGGATGCCTGGAAACTTACAAAATACAGTCTGCTATTTAAACACAAGGGACGTGAGGCATGTGCCAGACTACATGCGCTTATTACAAATATACCTTCAGCTCTGGGTAGCAAGCTTTTGGTTTCAGTTCCAGAGTTAAATTACTTGTTTCTTTGAGGTTCTGAACTGAGGGAATTCTAAACCATTTGCTTTTGTCATGTGCCTTTGAAGACTTCTTGGTAAAGTTTCCATTGTAAAAGCTATTAACATTGTTTTCAATCTTTAATAAAGGGGGGGGGGGTGCTATTAAAACCATTTAGATATCTGCTTGCTATTTTAGTTGCAATTGTTTACCTGTTTATTTGGATCTCATTATAAAAGGCTGAAGGTACTGTAACTATAATTGAACTGCCTTGCAAGAAAGACTTTGTAGGAATGGTAATCTCTGGTTACCATAACATACAACATATAAATGTTTATATGTATTGAAAAGTTTGGACTTTCCCATTTGATTAACGAACATGGGCCATAGTAGTATTGGACATTGATGTGTATATGATCCTTTCAGCCACTAATTTGAATGAAAAATTCTTGCAATCTTTATACCATTTGAGTAAGAATATAAAATACGCTTTTTATTTCATGTATTTACTTTTTGAAATGCTCTGCAAAGTAATTGAGTGGTTCTGCCATATTATAGTATTAGCAACCAACGGGGATGAATTAGCTGCTGGCTCACTGTATTATTCTCATTGATATTCGGACTTTGTTTTTGGATATTCTGAGTCACTGGACATGAACAAGAAGAACATTCTTCCCTTTCAGCGTGTCAACCCAGGGTCTGGGTGTCTACATTTGTGCAAATTCTGAAATGTTTCACACGAAGCTGAGACAGTGTGTTCCAAAACAGCTAGCGTCCACCTAGCTTATTACTATTAATAGCTTATTACTATTAGTACCTTCGTTCTTTTTTGCCTTGTATGGAGAAGATATAAGAGGATACTTCTTGCATCTACATTGTAAAGGACTTTGAAAGGTCCTTGAGACAAGGATATTCAGAAGAGATGACTAGAGAGTCGCAGAGAATTCTTTTTCTGTGTGTTTGGCATCTTTACACATGGTATTGGTAAGAGCTTCAGAGAGTAACCATAGCGTCAGAGGGCTTTGTTCTTTGTTTCAGGCAGTATTTGTTTGTTTTTGAGACTGTGCTTCCATGAATATATGTCTTGTCTGAGCAGAATTCCTTTGTGGACTGCCCCTACCAGTAGAATCAACTTTTTCAGATCCATGGTTGATGTGGGGCTGACCTGCCTCCTTTGCTCCCTTTGCTCTCGGGGTGAGCATGTGACCTGGTCAGCCAAAGTACCCCCACCTCTAGCCAGAGTGGTTTGTTCAGGTATCGGTGTATGATCTCAACTAGCAAAATGGCCAGAGTACTCCCGGGGATTTTGGCAGAACACTGAATGATGCTCTCTTTCTCACAGGGGTTACAAAGCTACTAGGATTTGTGTCTACAACTGCTGATGGATTTTTGTTAACGAATGGAGAAAGTCTGCCTGAAAAATGAAGGCACTCTGAGGAAAATAGAAACAAAAGGATGAAAAGGCGCATTTCATCCCGTTAATGCCCCCATATTAGATAGCCATTCCTGAATATTTTAGTTGCCACAAACCTGTTATTTTCCACTTCTGCTTAAGCTAATTTGAGTTAGGTTTTTGTTACTTTCAACCAAAAGAATTAAAACATACATACTGCCAATAAACTGCCCCTGCATTCAGGTGGCAGCAAGAAGGAAGAGGTCTGAAGGTATCATCTGGTATGCCTGTGAAAGATTTGAAAATCTCTGATTCCCTGAGCCAGACAGAGTTTGCAAGAGAAACCAAAGAATGTGCTAACTTTTCACTCCTGTTGGCATTTACTGTA
This sequence comes from Panthera pardus, assembly GCF_024362965.1. NCBI lineage: Eukaryota > Metazoa > Chordata > Mammalia > Carnivora > Felidae > Panthera > Panthera pardus. The sequence continues at coordinate 50,965,618 of NW_026527002.1, forward strand.
AATAGCACTAGATCTTTTAAACTACATTCTGAAGAAGGAGCATCCTAGTTTTTCTCGTATATAGGAGACTTGGTGTTGCTATGTATTATAGAAACAAACATAGATGGTAGCTGGCTGATTCCTAGTTACAGCCTCGCCATCTGAAATCCATGGATACATTTATTTGTTACGCATTTGCTAAAAGCATGAAGCATTCTAAGGTCTATTGTTCCACAAGTAACATATTACAACCCCAGTAATGGTCTCTAACATGAATAACAAGATTAGAGGGACAAGCAGTAAAAATAATAAAAGACAAATTATCCTCTATTTCTAGTAACTCAGCAATGAAAGACGTTTATGTTCTCATTTGGACGTTAAATAGCTAGAAAATATGAGTCAGTCATTTTGGATGCAGAATTCTGCCACAGCTTCATTCCATTTGGTATCCTAGGTATCAGTTTCTTACAGACATTTCCTTTTAAAGACAGGGAAGAAAGATACACAGTATGCTAATGGGAATGAGTATCTCCAGTGCCCTGTGAACCTAAAGTGGAAAGCAGAGGGGCTAGAATGACATTTCTGTTACAAGTTTATGCTAGTGGCTTATATTGTTGTAATTCTTCATGAAGACAGAGACATGAAACCTCTGTAAATTAGGATTGTTTGTGGCTAAAAGAAAAGCTAGGGGAACCAGAGGCATTCTTTAGACTCACTTTATCTTACATCAATGCTTGTCTCATGGATAATAATTTAAGCCCTTTAGCTAAAAATAGAACCTGGTTACTAAGCTATAAGAAGAGGTTCTCTGCATATCGTAATTCAGTGACTAGAAAGCATGGTCTTCCGGGGTATGGCCTGCATGGTGTCCAAGTACATTATGAAGCATCTTGGTTAGCTCCATTCCCCTTAGAGGGGGAAACACAATAAACAACGATTTTCTACAAAGTATCATAGAACATACTGACGTGTTTATTATCCCTTGTGCTCACATAATAGGGAAGTAGGTTTCTTCCTTCCAGGTAATATAATGGGGAAAACATCACATTTTCGGAAGAAAAACACTGCACAAGAAGAAATAGCATAAAGATAATGAAATTCTGTTGTGCTGTGTTTAATGAACTGATGGCTTAATAAACTATTGCCTTGGAGACCCCCCCAAAACCCCGGAAAACACATTTCTCACCTTTGTATCTGTAGGAGATTGTTAGTAAACAAAGATTAGCATTCACATTTAAGTGTGGGGTTTGCTTCCAAGGTTTTGGTTTGTTATCAGTTGTTGTTTCTATATGGCTAAAAGAACAGAGTCCTCCTGGGCTGTTCCAGCTCCATGGGGCACTTCTAGTCTCACACAGTTAAGTGGTTGGAAAACACACTTCTGTGCATTTGGATCTCAGTCTTCCTACCAAAAGGAGTGAGGTTCAAAGCACATCCTGTTGCCCTGGCCGTGCCCACACAGAGTGGAAAGGCTGATTGCCAGGACCTCTAGCTGTAGCCAAGGGACAGTGGGGCATGCACACAGATGGGGTCCTGGGCGATGAGAATTCAGAAGTGGCAGCCCAAGTATATTGGAAGATGTGGGAGCTTCCTTAAGCTTTATGAAATTAAGAAAAGAGAGAGCTAGGTCTGCAGAAGTCAAGTGTTGAATCCCTGAGCCTTGCACGTGATACAGTTGCTGACAGAAAGTACGGGCCTTGATGCAAAGAAAGGACCTTTCCAGTGCAGAACAGTATGAGTCACAGAGGAGTGACATCTGGGTGACAAAAGTACAGGGAAGGTCCAGACCTTTCCTATAGCCTGACATGGAGGAGTGTCAGATTGAAATTGATATAGGAACATTCCCCCTCACCTCACTGCCAAAAACACTTATTTTTGTACAATATACTTCAGCTAATTGTATAATAAACTGATTATAGTTATTATTCCTTATTAATTTCAGGGATTCCCAACATAACTTATTTTACTATATTTTTATGACTATATTCCCTATGCTGTACCTTTTATCCCCATGACTTACTTATTCCATAACTGGAAGCCAACTCATGTGTTCATTTTTTCATCCAGTACCTACATTGACTGCTCACTCTTTTCCAAACACTGAAATAAAACAAAAATAACAAGTGGTGAATGTATCCAAAGAAACCCCTGCTTACACGGACTTTGCATTCTAGTTTGGAGAGACAATTAGTAGTAGGTAAGCATAAAGGCTTTCCATAAAGGCTTTGAAGAAAACATATTCCAATAATGTGAATAATGTGACAGAGGTTGATAAGCCCGAAGTTGGGGAACAATACTGGTATGTAGATAAAGATGAGTAGGGAATTGAGGATTGGCTTGAGGGGAGAGTAATAATTAGAGAAGGAGAAGGGACGGAGGAGAGGCGAGGGGCCTGAGAAGCAGCAGCCAGTGACGTAGCCGGAGAGCCAAAAAAACAGTCCTTAGAGAATGTTTAGGTCATTTCTTAGGCCCACAAGTGACCCAGTCCAGTTGATGGTTTCTGAAGTTTCATCCTGGCTGCCAAGGAGGCAAGACCATCACAAGTCAGGGGCAGAAGCAGAGAGACCAGTTGGTGGCAGTTGTGGGAACTGATGTGAGAAATAAGAATTGTTTGGGCTGTGATCTTAGTGGTAGAGGGGATCAAAGACCCTACATTTGGGACATGCACAAAATGTGGAAGAAGGTAGTTAGCCCCCCCAAAATGGAAGTGCACGTAGCACTTACTGATGGATTAATATTGGGTGTGAGGGAAAGAGCAGTTGCGCTTGGATGATTTTCATTTAGATCAGTGCTACTCAGAAAGCTGGTCTGTAGCTATTGCCACTGATCTGCGAGAGCATAAGGATCTTGTGCCAAAGTGTAAATCGGCTGACTTTCTTTTTCATAGCAAGATTTTCTCAACGAAGGATGCAGTACATTGATTTACATTCTGGCACAAGCGCCACATTTTCCTGTAGAACAGAAAGCGTTTCCGGATCAGACTCATGTGTGGCCCTCACTTTGAGAAGCGTTGTTTTAGATGAAATCATCAGTGAAAGCCATAATTTTGCTAAGGTCTCTGGCTTATCCAGGTAGAGCGTGTTCTTGAAGAATGGCTGATTCTGTAGTTTTAGAGGTGTTTTATGGTTGCCAAATGAATGGCACACCTGATGAATTACAAGATACTCTGTGAAACAGCACCTTAAAGTTACCATTTCTAGGTTTCCAAACGCTTTCTTGACTTTTGTTTCGTTAGTGGTGAAATGTAAAAGAACAAGCTTAGGAAAACATTTTTTAAAAAATAATAAATTAACTCATGTTTATGAAGTAGGGTCACAGGGGCAACTGAAGCTAAGCTTTAGTTCTTTAAAAAGTTGCTTATGCGCCATCATTTAGAAAGCGTTCCGCATCTCCTAGCCATTCTGATCCAACTGTTTCTCTTATGTGTTTTCACAACACTCTGTGTTTTACCTCTGTCATAGCACTATTTAAAATTTTTTTAAATGTTTATTTATTTTTGTGAGAGAGAGAGACAGACAGACAGACAGACAGAACACGAGTGGGGGAGGAGCAGAGAGAGAGGGAGACACAGAATCTGAAGCAGGCTCCAGGCTCTGAGCTATCAGCACAGAGCCCAATGTGGGGCTCGAACTCACCAGCCATGAGATCATGACCTAAGCTGAAGTCGGATACCCAACCGACTGAGCCACCCAGGAGCCCCTGTCATAGCACTATTTTAGATCAAGAATGGTTGCCTGGCTTTTCCTTGCCTCCCCCCAACCTGTAAGCAAGTAGAAGGAAGACTGTATATTATAACTCCAGCATCCAGTAGAATGTCTGAAACATTATAGATATCCAGTTAAACTTTATAAAAACTGAGTAGCATGATCACGATTTCAAAGAACAAAAGTATAACTATGCACTGTTGGGCGTAATGGTTAACCTTCCAGATTGGGGTAACTACAATAGCAAAGACTTCTTTAGGTTAACCAAAATCTGAGGTACATGACTTCTCTTGTATCCTCAAACAGTAAAGAAAAGTTTTAAATGTTTAAATGAAAATTACAGATTGGACTTCCCAGTCATATCTCTTAAAAGAGAACAACTGATATGAGTGATATTTCAGAAATAAAGGACACTAGTGTGTGTGTGTGTGTGTGTGTATTATATATATACATATATGTGTGTGTGTGTGTGTGTGTGTGTGTGTATATATATATATATATATATATATATATATATATATATAAAATAACCTCAGTATGGAGGGAATAACTCATTATGTCACAAGTAATGTTACCATAAGATTTGAGTTGGTGGGATCTAGCAGGTTCTCTTCTCTTCTTTAGCATCTGCTGGAGTTCAGTTGTGCTATTTGGCAAAATCCTTTGAAAATCTTAGGATCTGATTACAGTTACAAGCAGACTAGTTACCATCCAGTGATTCCAGATTTCTTAACCAATCAGGATATTAGAAGCTAAACGATTTTTCAATTGTTTTCATCCAACAGATTTTTTCAGATATCTACTGTGTGAAAAGTATCAGGTATCATTAAAGTACTAGGAGCTAAGGTGGGAATAGAATGACAAATCAGACATGGGTCTTGTCTTTAAGGAGAATAAAATGAAGTGTCACCAGTCTTTTTGCTGTGTATACCCCCAGATGTTATAGGATAACAAAACTGAACGCTTTTCCTTGGAGGGTGAGTCATGCCTCTTTGGTAGAGATTTCAGAACCTGCAAGTCTTCTAGCTTGACCCTGTCTGCTGTTCCCAGTGATGGCTCCCTGAGGTGACTGTTTCCATCAGTTCTCACAGTTGTTACTCCCTTAGGCGTATCACCCATTAGGGAAGATCCTAGCTATGGCAGCAATTTTCAAAGCCACCGTTATTCAGTCTCCTGCTAGTTGATCCAGTCTGCTGTTCCTATAGGGACTTACCATCATCAGTTTGTATTGTAGCAACCCCTTTCATTGCTTTGTTTTGCCTTGAGATGATCAGGAGTTTTGTCAGCTCTTACATGGCTATGAGTGTTCTTGTACCTAAGAGTATCCTTCCTATTGCTATTCTTAAAAATAGGTATAAAAAAGCTTTAGTGATTACCCCAAGCTCTTTTACATAATGATGATGTTGATGATGATAATAATAGCCATGGTATCAATAATATTTATTGAGGACTAAAAATAGGTGAGTTCCTGCCCTGTGTGGTTTGCAGACGTTTTCTCATTTATTCCTTATAACAACTCTGGAAAGAAGGTACCATTATTATGTCCATTTTACAGATGGGTAACCAAGGCAAAGAGAAGTTAAGTAACTTGACGACTACCCTCTTGGGTTCCTACCATCAAATGGGGAGGGACTTACCAATGAGCCTCATGTAGAGCTCTTGTTGTCCCATGAGCTCTCTGTGATTGACCAAACTCTAGTGATGGACCTGGGTTGTGTTGATGAGTAGTGACGAGACCAGTATACATATTGTGGGCTAAATATAATCTCCAGGTGTCACTCTCTTCTTGGACAAGCGGTGAATGTTTGTCTTTATGGTCCCTGAGATTGGGTCAGAAGCCAAAGGCAGATTCAAGATTCAAGACGGAAAAGATAATGCTGGGACAAAAATAATCTCAGATTTTGGCACCTAATTCCTGGCCCATGCTGGTACAAGTGTTCCTCAATTTTGGCTTATAATTTCCATTACTTGTTTTGATCTAGACTCCTAACAGATGCTGTATTATCACTGGTCAGCTTAGAAAAAATTACTCTTCACTTACCAAAGAAGTCCAAGAACACCCTAATGCTGTGAGGGTGGCTCCACTCAGTGTCATCACTACTAATATTTAGAGGTATTTATGCCTGAAACTGCTGCCTACTTCATGTGCATTAATCTCATTTAATGCACATGAAAACCTTACAAGGTTGACTCCACTGTATTATCAATATCTGTGTGGCTGGTGACTCATTCCTGTACTATTAACATAGCAACTTGAGCCCCATCATTTGGAATATATTAGACAAATAGACTCTAAGAGTCTGTTTTATTTTGGCTAGGATTAAACATAGTCTTTTGTCTTTGATTAGATAATTAAAAAAATTTTTTTTATGTTTATTCATTTTTGAGAGATAGAGAGACAGAGCATGAGTAGGAGGGGGGAACAGAGAGAGGGAGACACAGAATCCAAAGCAGGCTCCAGGCTCTGAGCTGTCAGCACAGAGCTCAACGCGGGGCTAGAACTCATGAACCGAACTGCGAGATCATGACCTGAGCCAAAGTTGGAAGCCTAACTGATTGAGCCACCCGGGCACCCCTGATTAGGTAGTTTTTTAAGGGGAGGGATACTACCACTTATTAAATATCTACTGTATGATGGGCACTGTGCTGTTCACAAGTAAGTTCGTATTTTTAACAATCTTATGATTCAGGGTGTTTTATCATGCTAAGAATAACTTTACCTAAGAACACCTTGGGAGAGTAGTAAGGAAAAATCTATAAGATGAAGGAAATAAACAAAAACTTGTGAGGGTACTTAATGACTACAGAGCAGATGCTTCACATGAAGAACAGATTTTTGATGGCAAGCTTTTGCCCTGGAAGATACATAAAATTTATCACTGTGGGAGGAAGTGATCCAGCAATGGACCAAGTATAAACCTTGCAAAGAAAATTGCAAAAAAATGTTTTGGTAGATAGGTAACAAAATCTTTTTCTTATTTGCTCTTCAGCCTGTGAGATTTGCTGCTACTCATTGATGCATATCAAGTAGGGATTAGAAGAAAATAAGTCCTTATAATTGGAATCAGCCATGATGAGTGCCGTCTCTTTCTCTAAAATATCTATGTTTTATGGAAGTATCTAATAAACATGAGTACAATAGAATAGAGTAGAATGGAATGGAAAATGATACAAAGGTGGATGATCATAACCAGAACTATGCCGAGATAGAATACACACATAGCTGATTTAATATGGAGTATCAAATGCTATTTGTGTTTATTGTTTCTTAAAGGAGGCCCTTCTGAGCAAGAAAACAGTACAAAAGCAGTTTTATTTATTGGCAGACAAATAGGAATCTTACCAATCTGTCCACACTGACACTCCTTTCCTTCCCCTCTAGTGACCCTGAAACCCCTCAAAAACAAAACATGAGAAAGACGTTTTTACTCATATATATGTTTGTGTATTTTATGTATGCATGTGTTTATATGTGATACATTGCTTATGTAGCTCCCATATGTACACACATATAATGAGTTGGGATAAACTAGGCTATTGTGTGTTAGCAGTCAACTCCCAAATCTTAGTGGTTTAGACCACCAAAGTTTATTTGTCACTCATTCTACAGTGTAGCCTAAATCTGGAATATTGTCTGGTTCAAAGCAGAAAGAAAAAATGAACATCACAGACCTTATAATTGATCTAAGAACTTCTGCCCATGTATCAGTTCTTCCCACATGTCATTGGTCAAAGCAAGTTATGCTCAAGCCTGGTGTCAGCATGGCATGAGTATCTGTGCAGCACTGTTTTTGAACAATAATGCAAGCTACTGTAGTATAGTAACCCATTATAGTGATGTATGATACTAATGATGTCTTTTGTGAGGGGAGTATTGGTGTTCAGTGAATGCATTATAGTTTTCAGAATGTAATTGTACCCCCAGGAACTGGTCCATCTATTCTCAGGTGTTTTTTCCAGGTGATTGAGAAGACAGCGATAGATAAGAACAAACCATTGCTTGTGGCTTTAACCTCACTTAGTTTTCATGTTCTCCTTCCTCTCCCCATCTCTCTCACATTTTCATTCATTCTATTAATGACATTGAGTCAGTATTTCTGCATTATAAAGTTCACTCCCTATATTTTCAGTCAAATAGCTGTTGAGAATTTCCTCTGTGCCAGGCACAGTACCATGTGCTCAATGACACTATGATCTTATGCAGAAACACTTCTTAGTGGTTTAAGGCCTGGAGGAAACAGTTTATTTCATTAAAAAAAAAAAAAAAAGTATTGATTACGCACTATAGTGGGTGAATGAAACTAGATCACAGTTTTGTGGAACAGACAGACATATTGGAGGAGAGTTTACATGGTACTTTGGCTGATGAAGAGAAAGGTAGATTCTAGGGGAATGAAAGAGTTATAAGGCACTGTAGATGAAATCTGTCCTGTTTTGAGAAGGATCAATAGAATTTTGTTAAAAGTCAAGGAAGAAGTGAGATAAAAGCCTTGGGGTATAGAATTTGGGGAACGCATACTTAGAGATAAGACTGGTTAAAAAAAGTTATGGAGTTATTTGATAGAATTCATCAGATCTGTCCAGAAAGATCGACCTTCCCGAGCCTCTGGGTATTCTCCTGACCTGTGACAATACAATCTAACCTCTTCTTTTTAACTCACCCTTTCAATTGAGCAATGGATGTCCGAGACTGAGCCCAATGGTTTCCTTTCACCCGTTGCCTTTAATTTGGGCCCCTGATCTCTTCCCTTTTCCATGTCTAAGATTTATATTTAAGCCTCTTTGTTTTATGGCTTATCCCATTTGGATAGAGTAGGCTATTTCCAGTGAATAACCTGAAAGATTTCTGTCCTTTAAATGAATTTCATATGTGCATTTCCATATTTCTGTTAAACCTGAACAATTATCCCTGTTATACATACATCCCTCTGTTAATGTGTTTGGAAGAATGAATTAATGAGTCATATGCAAAATAAATTGCACTGTGAATCACTGTTTTTATGATGTTCTACAAATATTCTGCCCAAGGCATGCAGTGACTAATCTGTGGCATAAGGACATTTCAGAGACAATTCAAAATGTAGCCTGCAACAAAACCCATCCTTGCCTCAGTTACTCTTTCATGAAAGCCGGTGGTACAGATACTCAAAACAGAACTTCTTTTGCATTACCTTTTTGAAGAGGTTCAATTAAATCGAGGTTGGGAACACTATGTATCAATGCCTCATTTTCCACTAGAGAAGAAGAATTTCTTCATAGAGCTGCCTTCAGGCTATCCTTTCAGAAACCCTCTTAGATAATTTCTGTTGGATAATTTCATTCTTTTTCCTCACCCTTTTTCTTCTTTAAATCTGGGTTAGAGAATCGATAATTGGGGTTTAGAACTGGAACGTTTCAAAATGGCTCAAACCTTTATGTTGTAAAATGTGAAAATTTTAGGTCCGAAAATATGAAGCGATAAGACCAAGTCATATAAAAGCTGGGGTTGGGGCGCCTGGGTGGCTCAGTCGGTTAAGCGTCCGACTTCAGCTCAGGTCACGATCTCGCGGTCTGTGAGTTCGAGCCCCGCGTCGGGCTCTGGGCTGATGGATGGCTCAGAGCCTGGAGCCTGCTTCAGATTCTGTGTCTCCCTCTCTCTCTGCCCCTCCCCCGCTCATGCTCTGTCTCTCTCTGTCTCAAAAATAAATAAAACGTTAAAAAAAAATTAAAAAAAAAAAAAGCGGGGGTTTAAGCTGGGATTCTTGACTTTCGATATAGGGCTTATTTTAGCATAACTGTAAAATTGCCCCAAAGTAGGAATAGTGAATGTTACCTGGAATGAAACGGTTTGAGGAAGTATTGTTTGTTACTGATAGGGTGTTCATAAATTTTGCAATCACTGTATATTTCAGGTATACTTGTGTATTGATTTCACTACTTAGAGAGTTGAGTCATAGAATTCAAGATTTGAGGTATCTTCATGTGATACACGTAGACTATGCTATTTAAACATTTATGGTATTGATTTATTTTTTTATATTTCAGTGGGTTTATTTCAGCACTCAGTCAATAGGAAAATAAAAATGTAGTCAGGCTATGAAATTTACAGTGGATGGAAGCCCAGTCAAGTTTTGAAATCCAGGTTTAGACCCATTTAGCTGTTGTAATGCAGTTCTGTAGAGGAGCAAAGGGGTTTGCACTGAATAAATCGAGGCCCAAATCCCTCCCAGGATGCTTGTTACTGAATTTGATCAGGTGGAGGCACCACTGACTGTAAACAGTATTCTGGTTTCAGGGATGCATCGGAACAGAACAAGTGCATTGTACAATTTTTTTTTTTTTTTATCAATAGGGGATCACTTTATTTATTTCATTATTTTTCAAAGAGTTTTTAAAATATAATTTATGGTCAAATTGGCTTACATACAACACCCAGTGCTGATCCCAACAAGTGCCCACCTCAGTGCCCATCACCCGCTATCCCTTCTCCCCCACCCCCATCCACCCTTAGTTTGTTCTCGGTATTTAAGAGTCTCTTGTGGTTTGCCTCCCTCCTTCTCTGTAACTATTTTTTTTTCCCCTTCCTTTCCCCCATTATCTTCTGTTAAGTTTCTCAAGATCTACATATGAGTGAGAGAAGGACAGATACCATTGTAGAATGTAAGGAATACAGAATCTGTGGGATTTGGGGGAAGTTTAGTAATAACGTCTTTGAACTTTAATGTTCTTATCTGTTAAAAAGGTGAATGAATAATAGTAACTTCTTCAGAAAGGTTTAAAAACTTTCAGAGGTATTCTAAGAGTTATAAAAGAATACATAAAAACCTTGACCCTTTTTTCAGGGCGCAGTAAATGCCTCAGTTATTTAACATAAGTTGTTTATATTTCATGTAAAAATACTTGCTCTTAGGAATCAGAAATAAGAATGTAATTTTGTCCATATTTTCCTTCTAAGAGAGAACAAAAGCCTCTATCACATGAAAGAATTAAAAGCAAAATAGATAAAAATTAATTTTGTTAAATTACTGATACTAGGGATAAGGAAAAGCCAAACAAGGACCTAGCTATGTATGGCAAGATTGAGGTTATATGGAAGTTTTGGCATCATAACCTTATAAAGAGTTCATGGCTATGTGCAATTTTTCTCAAGTTTTTTGTCAGTCTTCTTTGCCCCAAATTATTTGGTCAGAAAAACTTGCTACTATATTTGAATTCAGCAATTTGTTTTTCCATAATTCTAAGTTTAATAAATTTCATAGTAAAAGATGAGCCTCTGCCTAAAAAAATATTGGGAATCATGTAGTGTGTCAGTAAAATGGGTGTGTCAGTAAAATGATGAGGGAGAAAAAGGTATGGATTGATATTTTGAGATAAGAAGGGGAAAAAAAAGGAATGCACACCTGTCTTTTTAAAATTCCATATATGAAGGGCACCTGGGTAGCTCAGTCGGTAAAGTGTCTCACTTTGGCTCAGGTCATGATCTCATAGTTCTTGGGTTCAAGCCCCGCGTTGGGCTCTGTACTGACAGCTCAGAGCCTGGAGCCTGCTTCAGATTCTGTGTCTCCCTCTCTCTGTGCCCCTCCCCTGCTTGCACTCTGTCTCTCTCTCTCTCTCCTTCAAAAGTAAATAAATGTTAAAAAAAATAAGTACAATTACATATATGAAAAGGAAAGCTCTGAATAAGCTAGGCTAATATTTTAATTTTTTTATATTGATTTGGCTGATTTTGTCTTGACTTGTTTTTAATGTAACATTTTACATTTTGAGGGGACAAATACACTTTATTGGATGCTTACTCTGCCATAAACTTGGAAATTTGTGTATATTACTTCACATAAACCTACCAAATAGATTAAAAACCAGGATTCACAGTCACTGTTGTCATTTCTAGGATTTATGGTTCACATGCTCAAAAACACAAATACCTATTGAATGAAATAATTTACATATTTTTGGATAAAATATGTATAAGACATAAACTTGTTTTAATTAAAATTCGAACAAAATGTTTTACAATTGGTGTGGTTTCCCTTCCAATACCTGGTAGGTACACATACTTGAGTATGTGGTTCACCTTCCAAAATTCTAGTATGTATTAGTGGTTTAACACTAGTATGCATTTCACTTATCTTTGTACAACAACTAAAATTAAACATCATTATTTGTCTCTCTTTTTAGCTGTGGAAGTTATTTATTTATCTATAAGTAGTAAAAAAGTCTCTATTTGAAAATGCCTTATGTAATTCATTAAGTAAAATTGTTTGGCTCCGTCAGTACATGTTATTTGTAATTACTTTTTAAAGAAAATGGATTCAGTCAAGTCTTTCTGCTAGTGATTGGAATCCTGATTCAATTTGAGTCGTTTTAAATCAAATCCTCTCTAATTTAGTTTATTACTGTTCCATAATTTAATCTCTTTCTAATCTCTAAATGATAACTGAACTTCTTTGTTGGCCCAAAATTTTGACTCATCACCTACATTCCTAAATATTTCATGTATTTCTTTTAAAAGGGAAACAACTGGACTCTTTCCATTCCATTTTATATTCTATGTCTTTTTGCTCGAAGACACATTTTCCTGGATAAGTGTTTTGAATTTGATTTTTCCTGATGTCTTAAGTCTAAGCCTGGAATTATGCCTAATTAGTAAAGTGTCAGAACCAACTTGTTAGTCCCTCAAAATATTGGGCTTGATCATTGTGCATTTTAATTTGAATAAAGGCAGACTAATCCGTAGCTCTTAAAACCTATCAGAACCAGACACTGGTTTTTTTTTGTTTTTTGTTTTTTTTGCAAAGAATTTAAACTAGAGCTGTCTACTAAAAATGTAATGTGAGCTACAATATAATTTTAAGTTTCCTAGTAGCAACATTAAAAAAGTAAAAAGAAAACAGTATTTTTAAGAATACATTTTATTTAGCCCAATTTGTCCCCCCAAATCATTTCAAGTTGTAAGGAATATAAAAAAGTATCAATGAGATGTTTAGTATTTTTTATGCTAAGTCTTCAAAATCCAGTGTGTATTTTACACTCGTAGCATATTTCAATTAAATTAAAAATATTCATCTCCGTCATTGCACTAGCATCTTTCCAAGTACTTAGTAGCCACATGTGGCTCGTGGCTACTGTACAGACAATTCAGGTCTTTATTTGGGGAAAAATTTCTTGGCAGGGTGTACCTCTGACTCAGGGGAACTTTAGTTTCGTCCTTAATTGGGGTCAGTTGTCTGGAGTGATCTCATGGTAATTCATAGTAGTTAATAGTCCAGTTAACATACAGATAGAAGCCCACGTACCTAGTTCAAATCGTTTGTCTTGGGCTGAGATTAAAGGTATAATAATCTTTACCAGAATCACCTCTCTTTTACTACATGCCATTTTAAGTAATATAAAAATTTAATAAAGAAAATAATAAAACTGGGTTTAGAGATGTTGGGCTTTTGCCTTCCAAATGGGAAGAAATTTTTAGCTAGGTGAAGATAAAAGTGTTATGTAGAGCAAAATCGTATGTTGACTGTTGAAGATGTTACACTATTTTCTTTTCCCATGCAATCACTTCATCAATTAATTGTATTTTAATCATTTTTCTGCTATGTTTTATTCCCTTTTTCTGCTGCTAAAATTTGTGTTATCCTAAAATTTCTTAATCTCTGAAATATATTTTATAAAAAGGTAACCAAAAGAGTTGATATATTTTTTCAGCCTAAGATTCATCATGTGTGAAAGTACGTACTTTCAAATGTTACTTCAGAGTCAGATTTAGCAAATATATTTTTAAGTGTTAGCAGCTCTGGCTAAGGAAAATGCTCCAATTAAAGAAATTTAAATTAGTTTAGGAGATAGATTTAAATAATTTTTCATGACTTTGCTAATAGTTCTTTTTTCACTATAATAAAAATTATAATTGATTTATGTATATTAGTTTGATTAGATTAAAATAATATCTAATTATTTGTTTAGCTGTGTGGATAATCATTTTCAAATTCCATTTTTACCTTCAAACACCCCCTAGCCACCAATCCGTTATTTTCTGCTATGGCTGACTCATGATTTTGACTCAGCCAGGGTACCTCCTGGGTTTCTCTAGGCCCAATATCTATTCTTAGTAGTGTCTGTGCCTAAGATTCATTCTGTGGTCTTTATTTTATTTTTTTGTCTTTTTTATTTTATTTTATTTTATTTTATTTTATTTTATTTTATTTTATTTTATTTTATTTTATTTTATTTTATTTATTAAATTTACATCCAAATTAGTTAGCATATAGTGCAACAATGATTTCAGGAGTAGATTTCTTAGTGCCCCTAACCCATTTAGCCCCTTCCCCCTCCCACAACCCCTCCCGTAACCCTCAGTTTTTTCTCCATATTTATGAGTCTCTTCTGTTTTGTGCCCCTCCCTGTTTTTATATTATTTTTGTTTTCTTTCCCTTATGTTCATCTGTTTTATCTCTTAAAGAACTCATATGAATGAAGTCATATGATTTTTGTCTTTCTCTGACTGACTGATTTCACTTAGCTTAATACCCTCCAGTTCCATCCACGTAGTTGCAAATGGCAAGATTTCACCACTGTATAAATTGTTAGTGGATCTTCTTTCTGTTTTGTTCCCACCTGTAACTGGGATAGAGAGGTTTTTCTTTGCGCTTTCTAACACAAAGCTACTGTTTGTATTCTAGAGCAAAAACTGGAGGACTCTTTGCTAATCTACGTAAATACCTCAGGAGAATGTAAGAGATTATCCAATGGCTTAGATTTTTAGGATAGCAAAGTGGGTTACTCTTTACTTTTTAGGCTACCTTCATTGTGCTTTTTTCTCCATACCTTCAAAGCCCCAACCCCCCCTCCCCTTTCTTTTTCATTAAAATGCAGCGTAAATCTGATTCTTCAGATTTTGAAGAAGTATTGATACTATTATACAGTTAGTTTTAAAAATTTCCTTGTACTAAGATGTTTTTCCTTTGGTGATATCAAAGGAGTAATTTTCTTGATGGCTCTTAAGTTGCAATATTAGACATAAGTGTTCAGATTTAATCTTCAAGTGAGATTCAACAGATTTGGATTCACAAAGCATTGATGTATAAATAAAGTTAATTTTATTTCATTCTTACTTGTAATAAGTTGGGGTTTAAAGCTGTGGGAATCTATTATCGCTTGGTCTCATTTATCATATACCTATTCTGTAACTAGTTCAAGATATTTATTCTAAACAAATGTAAAGGTTTATTTACAAAAATAGTTGGACATGTTTATAGTAGCTTAAATGTAATAGCTTAAAACTGGAAAAAACCAACAACAGAATGGACAAACAAATGATGATATATTTATACGATTAAATACTACTTAGCAATGTAGAAAAAATGAAGTTCTGACACACATAAACATGGGTGTCTCTAATGACTTTATGTTAAGTGAGAGAATAGTACATATTGTATGATTCCACTTTTGTGAATTTTCTAAAATAGGCAGATTTTATCTGGGTGATAGCAAATGAGAAGAGGGATTGTCTGTGGGGGTTGAGAATTGACTAGACTATAAGAGGAAATGAGAGAACTTTCCAGGAAAATGGAGATGTTCTATATTTTGATTGGAGTGTCAGTTACAGTGCTATATGCACTTCTAACATGCAGTTGCACACTTAATATCTGTGCATTTCACTTTGTGCACATTTTATGCTTTTTTTCAAAACAGAATGTAGATGCTCATGAGTTTGCAATAATAATAATAATAATAATAATAATAATAATAATAATAAATGTTAGCCAAAGAGGAGAGATGTACAAAGCAATGTGAAGATGGTGGGAGAAGTAGAAGCATGCCTAGATTCATGTTACATAGCAGGACAAGAAGATACTGACTCTATATTTACATGTATAAAAATAATATGATTATCAAAGATTGTGGAAAGGAAGAGTAAATAACACGAGTCATCAGGAAATCAGCATTTTATTTGAATTGGGAGCCATCAAGTGGCTTAAAATAAGAGCTAAGTAGAAGCAGTTGCTTCTTGGGAATAGTACTGCAGAAGAAAGTGGGAGCCTGCTTGTACATTGCTTTTCAGCACAAGTTTAACCATCAATTAAATATGTTATTGTGTACAAATAGCACTTTGAGGGAAATGAAATTTAAAAGATCATGATTTCCCCATTGTCCTCAGGATAAAACTCAAACACCTTTATCTTTCATGGCTTGGCACCCACTGACCTCTGCAGCCACATCTTTTGCCCTCCTTCTTCCATGCTTACGTATCTCTTTCATCCAGAATCTTCTGGTTTCCAGAATGTATCTTACTCTATTTCATTCTGGGTTTTTGCATATGCTGTTCTTTCAGTGTCAGGCATTGACACAACATTTGTGGCTCAAACTTCTTAGGTCTCATGCTTGCTTGCTCCAGGATTTCTTTGTCCTGTTCTGTATTCTCTTACTTTTTATCTGTATACATCTCCCACAAAAATGTAAGCTTCTCAGGACACTTGGGTGGCTCAGTTGGTTACGCGTCTGACTTCGGCTCAGGTCATCATCTCCTGATTTGAGTTCGAGCCTCACATCAGGCTCAGAACCCAGAGCCTACTTTGGATTCTGTGTCTCCCTCTCTCTTTGCCCCTCCCCTGCTCACACACTGTCTCTTGCTCTCTCTCAAAAATAAACTAAAAAAAATTAAAAGAATGTAAGCTTCTCCCACAAGAATGTAATGGCAGGAACCATCTGTGTGTCTTTTGAAGTTTGCATCCTCATCAGGTAGCACAGTGGCGTGGGAGTATGGTTGATTCCCAGGGATATATTTTAAATGATTGAACAGGTTGAATTGTTAAAATAGTGGCATGAATTTAAGACATGATTTAAATGTTGACTTCCGAGTGTCTTCCTGTAGTCTGTAGACAGCTTTCAAGATGCTAGGTCAATGGGTACAAATTCTTGGAGTGAGGTTTCTGAGGATATAGTGTAAAGGCAGTGATTACCTGAGACCACTTTCTGCAAATGAATGGTGTCTACTCAATAATAGGTCAGTAATCCAAGTCAGACTTCGAAGGATCCAAGAATTCCTTGCTAGCTCTGTGTATTAGCAGCTTCTTCCCTGTTAACTGCTCTTTAGTTAGATCAAAATTAAAAATAGCTCTAGGTAAATATCTACACAACAGGAAGCTTTTACATAATCCTCTATTGATTAATGCCTAAAAGATCCTTCTTATTTTCCCCCCATTTTTATTTAAATTCCAGTTAGTTAACATACAGTGTAGTATTAGTTTCAGGTGTATATAGTAATTCAACATTTCCACACAACACCCAGTGCTCATCACAACAAGTGCCCTTTAGAGGGTGAGGGTATGTGCCTGGTAACCTGCAGTTCAGAGACCTCTTCGGAGGGTTGGGGTTAGAAAAAGGGCTAGTGTCAAGGGTTAAGTGATAGTGGTAGGGTTAGGATTAAAGTTACGGTTAGATTTATGGCTAGTTTATGTGCATGGTGCCCAGCTGTTCAGAGACTTCTCCAGAGAATGGTGTCTTAGACTTCTGGCAGTGTGAGAATAGACATGGCAGCCATCTACTGAGCTGAGGCAAAGAGGGATTTTGGGGCTCTCAATACTCTTTAATTTGATATTCAATTTTTCCTTCTGTTGATATCTCTACAGTCACACCCATGTTCAGAAACATTACCCATTCTTTAATGTTTCAAGTCTTCTCCAGAATCACTAGACTGCTTCTCATCTTATCTTAACGTGTGTTTAGGAATCCATCTTCTTCGATCTATGGTTAGGGCTAGTGTTAGGGTGAGGATATGTGCCTGATACCCTGTAAAAGATTGTTTTAAAAAATGGTAGAATGCATTTAGAAACTCTTATAAAATACTGTGTAGTATTAAGAGATCTCTACAAAATAAAATTTAAAGGCAGCTAAATGTGTATAGTGACCTAGGAAAATATTCAGTATTTACCTGCTTATTACTCTTACTATTTATAAATTGTTGACAGAGAAGAACACAAATATTTCTCATATGTGATTTCAGTTGTACTACTCTGAAAAGCTTTAGTTAGAACTCTGACTACAGGAAGACATGAAAGAAATTGTCTTATACAAGAAAGGAACACAATTTTTGTTTGTTATAAAACCTATTCTAAATATTGTTTAGAGAAATATTAACAATATTAAAATATTGTTGAGAGAGAAAGAGAGCATGCGTGCATGCATGTGAGCTGGCAGGGGTGTGGCAGAGGGAGAGGGAGAGAGAGACTCTTAAGCAGGCTCCATGCCCAGCATAGAATCTGACAGGGGCTCAATCTCAGGACCGTGAGATCATGACCTGAGCTGAAACAGACTGAGCCACCCAGGTGCCTGTAAAACCTATTGCTAATCTGTAAATGTAACTGTTTTGGGGGCTATATAAATATAAATGTATTTATGAAATCCCTAATTTTTCTGTAATATATTCTTTCTTAAAACTTATGGGGTTTATCGGGGCGCCTGGGTGGCTCAGTCAGTTGAGCGTCCGACTTCGGCTCAGGTCATGATCTCACGGTCCGTGGGTTCGGGCCCCACGTCGGGCTCTGTGCTGACAGCTCGGAGCCTGGAGCCTGCTTCAGATTCTGTGTCTCTCTCTCTGACCCTCCCCCGTTCATGCTCTGTCTCTGTCTGTCTCAAAAATAAATAAACATTAAAAAAAAATAAAAAAAAAACTTATGGGGTTTATCATCAAGAAAGTCAACACACTTAATTGGAAAACAAATGATGTGCAACCTCTGGAACTAAAACCTTCAAAATCCGGGATGTGTACTTTTCTAAAATCTACCGAACAGTGAAATACTTAGCTGTTTTCTATTCAAAATAATAGTTATAAAAATGATCTGTGTTCAATGCGCTGATCTGTAGTTAAGTTGAAATTCTTACATTGAACAAAACATTGTTAGAAAAATAAAATCAATTCTATGACAGTCATAGCAATATTATTGTTCTAGATCCTACTTCCAAATTTCAAATATTTTTTGTGTACATATGTACCTTTGTGTACATATATGTAGACATATGTGTATGTTGACATGTTTACATAGACAGTGAAATATCAGGGACACCCTCCAGAATGCATGGAATAACTATATCCTTGATGGGCTCATTTCAAGTCACGTTTGTTTAGCTTTTATATTAGTCAGTATTTAAAACTTTATCTGGACTATATTAATACGAAAATTTAGTTACTGAAGACTTTTATGTCAGAGGAACAATGAAGAAATTGAATTTCCCATTCTTACAGAGGTAAATATTTTCCCTTTGGGAAATGCAATTTATTTTTCTCCTATTGTATTCATACGTGCATGAATATTTCTCATGTTTTATTAAATATAACATTTTTAGTACTTTTTGGGATAGTCAATTAAATTAGGTTTGGTATTTTGAATCTAAATTTTAAAAATCAAATTAATATGTATGTGTAGAGGAAAGGTCAGTAGTTTTACAGGGCTTATAAAAAAAAATGTAGCAGTATTCTGTCTCTTCACCTTCCTATTCTTATTCTTATTCCTTGGGGCAGCTACTTTCAATACTTTCAGCCACATTTTTCTCAGATTTACCTCTTTGTTTCTGAATACCTTCATTTCTTCACATTTCTGTTTTGTGTAATGTCTTCAGATTTCCTATTATTAAATATAGGAATAATTTTTAAAGTGTCCTTTCCTCCATTTTTTTTTCAGTTGGTTATGTCACTTTTCAGCTAAGTCAATGCTTAGTAATAAAATTTTGGTCATGCAAATGTTATTCATTGTTGATTACATTTCCGTAACAATGCTCTGTTTTTCTTGGAATTAATAATTGATGCATTTTCTCTGTTCTGTCTTCTGATTTTCATTCATTCTCTACTCCCCAACAGAAATTCAAACTTCTCAATAACTTCATAAAAATCAGGTATTCTATCATGTTTTTGTTTGTGTTCCTGTTTTCTTAGAGATATTCCTCCTACAGCTGTGTTACAGCTGTCTATCCTCTTGTTCTGATCTGGATTAGTTCTGTAATTCTGCTGCACATCTGTCATACATGATTTCCATTCGTTGTCATCCCCAAATTCCCTTTGCTTCTTTCTTGTATTTCTTTCCATCTGATCTAAGGTCTTCCCGTCTCTTAGCTTTTTTTCTCATTTTAAGCAGGTACATCCTCTTACAATTTCCAGAGAAAGATTACGTAATTGGAGGTATATTTTTGAGATATTATATAGTCTAAGAATATGTCTATTCTAATTTCACATTTGATTGAAGTCTGAATAAGTATAGAATTATAGGTTAGAAAGACTGCCCCTGTCCCTAGATTTTAAAAGCATTTCTCTATTTTCTTTTAGCACTCAGTTGCTGTTGAGAAGTACGATGCTATCCTGCTACCTAATATTTTGGTTTTGGCCTGCTTTTTAATTTTTTTATTGTTTCTTTTCAGTACTGCTTTTTCTCTTTATCCCCAGTGTTCTGAAATTTTACACTGATGTGCTTTAGGTGGGATCATTTTTTATTCATTATGTGAAATGCTTAGAAGATCTTTTCTATGTGGTGACTCAAGTTCTAGTGTATTTTCTGAAATGTTTTCTTTGATGATTCTCTTGGTTTTCTGTTTCGCATTTCTGGAGCTCCTACAATACAGATATTAGATCAACTTCGTAGGTCTTCTAATTTTCTCATTCCTCTCTAATTTCCATCTTTTTCTCATCCTCATTCTACTTTGTGAGATTTCTTCAGCTTTAACTGGATGTATTATTTCTGCTCTTGGTAATTTCCACAATCATTTGGTATAATAGCCTATACTTGTTTCATGTTTGTATATCTTCTCTTACTGGTTATAGTTTTCTAAACTGTTCTTCTGATTCCTGCATTTTTCCTTTGTTCTTGTTTCCTTGATCTATATCTTGATTGTCTATTTATATCTGCAAATCAGGCGATTAAAATCCTATTGTATACCTGTTATTCAAGGGTAGAACTTGTTGATTGGTAAGCTTCACTGTATTCACTTTTGATTTTCAATCATTTTACTTGAGTTGTGTGTGTGTGCGTGTGTGTATCAAACCTATCCACATCTAAATCTGCTGTAATGACTAGTAACCGTAAGTGTTTTATCTTGTTTGCTAATTTGCTCGGAGAGGAATAATCTCAAGTCCTTCCTAGTGTGCTGCCCTCATTCTTACAACTAAAGTAGGGCAGGGTGGTTGGAGTGTGAAGTGGAGCAGGGGGATTACTTTTCAGGACATGGTCTTTCACTAGACATTTACCTATTCTCTGTTTTATGACACTTTAGCAGTTACCTTCTCTTGGGATCTTTTGTAATTTGATTCAGCTTTTTAGGAAACTGAACACGTCTCTTGCCTAGGTGGAAGAGGTGTAATCATCTAGTTGCTCAGGGTGGAGGATTGGATCTAAGGGTCTCTGGCCTCTTAGATGTTCAACCATCTGTCCTTCTTAGCCTGACCTTTGCCACTGCCCTCAGAAACACAAGATGCACTCTATCCTTACCTTTTCCTGATTTATGTCACGTTAATTTGCTTGTTTCTTGTCTGTTACTCCTCCCTATCCCTTCTTAGCATTGGATTTCAGCTTCCTCTGCTCTAAGCCAATTATCTCCCATTTTTCTGCTTCCCAGCATTCTGGATTTGCTTTCTATCCTTACCTTCCCCGTTCCTCTCTCTGCCATTATCTCTCTTCCTATTGTATAGTATTTCTGGGTTTATTTATTTTGAAAGAGAGAGAGAGAGAGAGAGAGCAAGTGAGAGAGTGTAGGGGAAGGGCAAAGAGAGGAAGAGGGAGAATCCAAAGGATGCTGTCAGCATGGAAGCAGACATGGGGCTCAAACTCACCAACCATGAAATCATGACCTGAGCCAAAATCAAGAGTTGGACGCTTAACCAACTTAGGCAACCAGGCGCCCCTGGGTTTCTTTATTTATTTTTTAATCCCTTTATTACTACTTTTGTGTACTTAAAGAGGGAGTGGAGGCTAACTTGTTTAACTGGGAGTCTTAAAGATTTTAAAAGATTTAGAAGATTGGATTTCATATCATTTCAGTATACTGTTGAACTAAGTCTGTCCTGAATATACCCTCCTTCTTTACCCTCTTTTGCTTTCTGTGCAGTCATTAGCAATCATAGCATTACCGAACTCTACCCTGAGTGCATTGAGATACATAGTGAACTCAATGTTCACTCAGCATAAGGCCAGCTTCAATTTCAGTAGAGGGTCCTTTGCAGTGAGAAGAAGGAAGAAAGCTTAGAAGAACATTTGGATTAGTGAAGGATGTGTCTTCCAAGCAGACCTGGCAAAACAAATATTCTTATCCCTATCTGGTATTCATTTCTGTAATAACAGAAGATGTTCTGAAGCAGAGTGTATGTGGTAATGAGAGTTCAATGGGAGATGCCATCCCAACTATGCATAGATTCATTCATCTGCTACTTATTAAGCATCTAATGTAATGCAGGCACTATTCCATGCTTGGGGATACAGCAGAAAATAAAAAAACAGACAAAATCCATGCCCTCGTGGGACTTATATTTATGTGCTACTTATAACTCATCATTCAACGAACCCTTGACATTTGAAGGAAATGCTCAATGTTTTTTTGTGTGTGTGCCTGTGTGTGTGTGTGTTTAAAGTAGGCTTCACACTCAGCACAGAACCCAACATGGGGCTTGAACTCATGACCCTGAGATCAAGATCTGAGCTGAGATCAAGAGTCAGACACTTAACTGACTGAGGCAACCAGGTGCCCCAACGTCTTTGCAAGTCTCTACTCATTTAATGCTTACCACTAGAGTATTTATGTACCTTACTTATAAAACAGACATGTTATAACAATTCAGGAGCTACAAAACATTGTGGATTGGATGTTGGGTGTACTTATCCATTGCTATGTTGCAAATCCCTCCACAACTTAATAGCTATCCATCACTGTTTAACAAACTACCCCACAACTTAATGGCTTAAAGATACAATAAATATTATTTCACACAGTTTCTGCTGCTCAAAGCTTTAGAAGCAATTCAGCTGGATTCTCTGACTAGAAGTTTCTCATGAGATTGAATCGGTTTGCCAGACAGGGCTGCAGTAATCTGAAGCTTGACTTGGGATGGCTTCCAAGATGTTTCATTCACAAGGTGCTAGTTGCTGGCAAGAGGCCTTAGTTCTTCCCCATCTGGGCCTTTCCATGTTTGAGTGTCCTTACAACATGGTGCCTGACTTCTGCCAGAGTGAGCAATCCAAGAAGACAAGGCAGAAGCCACAATGTCATCCATGACCTTTCCTCAGATGCCACACTTCTTCATTTCCACAGAATTCTACTAGTTAGAGAGATCAGCTAGCTCTATTCATTGTAGGAGAGGATGCACGGGGGTATGAATTCAAGAGATGGGAATCACTGCAGGTCATACTGGAAGTTGGGTACCACACTGGTTATTTATCCAGGCTTCCTCACTTATTAGGTTATTCTCTATCTTCATCTGTTAGGGCTGCTATGATAGTATGCCATAGACTGGGTGCCTTGTAAACAACAGAAATTAATTTTCACAGTTCTGGAGGCTGGGAAGCCCGGGCTCAAGACCAGCAGACTTGGTGTCTGGTGAGGGAGCACTTCCTGGTTCAGACACAGCCATGTTCTTGCTGTAATTTCATATAGCAGAAGAGGTAAGGGGACTCTCTTGACTGTCTTTAATAAAAGCACTAATGGGGCCCCTTTTATTAGAGCCTTTGTGACCTAATCACTTCCCAAAGGCCCCACCTTTAAATACCATCACATTGAGAATTATGTTTCAACATGAATTTTGGAGTGACACAAACATTCAGTCTATAGTATTCTCAAGCTTGAGTGACTTAGATTGGTGCACTTAGATGGACTAAGTCTTATGGTGCTACTTAGGAACAGTGAAAACAAAAAATGCTAGTTTCTTGAAATCTATTTAGAAGGCTTAAATTAACCCAGCAACCTATGTAGTTTGTTATATAACATGAATTCAGTTGTCAGCTAATAACTATAAGTGAATTGAACTTAAAATTACTCCTCAGATGTTAATAGACGGCACCTACATTGGTATATATCTGTGTTTCATCTGGGCAGGCCAGATAATCAGATGACACCAGGAGAGACATGTGTTGGGATGAGCCAGTCCTTTGAGCTGCCTAGAACGCGCTTGGGAGGTATTTTCTTATTTAGAAAAGGTGTCATTAGAAACATGATCATGAAGAGCGTCAGAGACCACTAAGCAAAGTGAACTTTATGGAGGGTATGGGAAATCTTGATTTTTTTCCCTTCAGTATGCATTTGTATTTTTTATCCTAATATTCCATGATGCTGTGTGAAATATCATTTCAGGATGATACTGACCTCTCCCTTATTGAGAGACAGTTGCTATTATGATGACTGCCTTCAAGGTTGGTTAAGATATTCCCTAATGTCGTGCTGTTAGAGCTATAGTTCCATTCTTGGAACTTTTTAAATTCTCTAAGTAAATCCATTTTTTTTTTTAAATTGAGAAAGTTGTAATTTTAATTTTAAATCCACTGGAAACCAATATAATTAGGGTACATCATATTCTGCCTTACAGTAGATTTTAGAAACATGGAAATGAGGCACACTATTTGCCATGGTCGTTTGATTTTCATTTGGGTGTTTTGAATTTAATGAGACTCTCCTACATTGGTGACCAGTAAGCTGACACCATGTTTTGCTGTAGAAGATTTTTTTTTTTCCTTTTAACAAGCACAGTTATCAATTGCAAAATACATGTTGCTATTTTTTGATGAAGAATCCCTAGTCCAGTGTGTGTTTTTTTCTCCTTCTTGCTAGGACAAAATGAATTCTTCTACCCATATTATAGCCTAAAGATATATGATTTCTGTAGCAGGAATCCATTGCCAAAAAAAAAAAAAAAATCATACAGCTTTTTATGGAACTAAAACAGTTCATGTAGGTAGGAAGTGTAAGACTCCTTGCCACATGCTCTCCTCATCCTATAGCCTTCAGTACTAAACTAGCTGAAATTTTAACATGTACCTCCATGGCTCTGTAGCAGAAGTTTTCTGAAAGCTCGAGAGGACATCCATAATGCCATTATGTTTACTAGAGATTAAAGAAGGGATTTTTTAAATGCACCTCTTAGTGGGCATTTAAAGAGGACTTTGAATCCTGGACTATGTTTCCATAGAATTTGTTTTAATAGGTGTTATGTGAAGAAAAAGAAATCTGTGGTCATGCAAACTCAGGAAATTATGGCTCTGTAAACAAAGTGCAATAGCCTTCCTTACTGCAAATGGTCCCAGAGCACACGATCCTCATGCATCACCAAAAGGGAATATTTTATAGGAATCCAGAATTGCAGGGAGATCTTTTTCTTCTAGGAGTATGTCATGAGATCAGTGTCTGTGGAACAAATTCTGGGAAACACCCTTTTAGGTATTTCTCATTTGTTGCAAACTATGGTTTTACCA
The DNA here is from genome assembly GCF_024362965.1 of Panthera pardus. Lineage (NCBI taxonomy): Eukaryota > Metazoa > Chordata > Mammalia > Carnivora > Felidae > Panthera > Panthera pardus. The sequence goes on from NW_026527002.1 coordinate 50,990,708, forward strand.
TGGTTCTTGATGTTTTGATCAAGGTGTGACCTCTCAAAGGTGCATGTTATGGCCCACCATGCAGCTTTCACCAGTGCTTCTCCAGTTCCAAAGGGGAGGCAATATTTAATACGTTAATCATTGATGGAGCTAAATATTATATGCCTGTGTCTAAAATTAGTTTTAATTACTTCTATATATGAGACACACTGAACGCACTTTGCTCACTGCCCGAGCTAAAGTTAAAGGCAGTGAAATTTCCAATTCCCTTTTATAGGCTCTATACCTCAGTAACATTTAAAATATTAATGGAATGAATCAGCTAGGCTTACTCTTTGCTAGGCAGTGGACTAAGAGCTTTAGAACATGCATTCATAAATGGTAATGGCACTGTGGCTTAAAGAAGCTCAGTAACTGGTCCAAGGGCCCACAGAACCTAGTGAAGCAGAGGCCCAAAGCCAGCCCAGCTGGGCCTCACACACCCTCCTAAGTAACTACCTCCTGGCAAATATAGGCAGGAACAGAATACAAGTAATCTGTTGTTAAGTCTCATTAAAGAAGGAGTATCCTGACTTATGTGAAAATAATGGGATCTTAACTGAATTTTTAAAATGTTGATGTTAATTAGAATGTAACAATATAGTCACTCAGAATTATCTCTGGGGAAGACATTGGCTTCAGTATTAGTGATCGGAGAGTAAATATTCCTGGAGAATTAAGTTGAGGTAATATAAGCAAATTCAGCATATAAAATATATTTTAGCAGAGATTTTGTTAGTGTTTTGGAAGCTTGTCAATTTGACATTTCTTAGAGAGGCATTATAATGGAAAGGGTCTTAGATTTTTTGAATAGCCATTCTGTACTTACTAGATATCCTATTTTGATCAAGTATTATTTTGTTTTGTTTTGTTTGACCTCCTTGGATCCTGAGTTTTCTTTTTGTAAAATGGAGAGACTGTATCTCATAGGATTGAAGTAAATGTTAAAAGAAAGAACTTATGTAAAGCACACAACTCAGGGCAAATAGCAGATACCACATGTTGGAAAGATTGGTGGCCTAATGCATTTGTTTTCTCTTTGAAAAGACACCGTAAAATGTTTAATTGCATATTGTGACCAAGTTTGCAACAGATCTTAATATTTATATTACAGTTTGTGTACACATGACCTATTTTATATATGTGTGTGTGTGTTTGTGTGTGTTTATAAAAATTTTTTTTGTGCAAGTGAACATTTCTAGGTTTAAGGTTCTGATTTTAAATATTGATCATATTAATACATTTTGCATAAGGTCTAACCTTATGTGTATTTTTCTTTAGCTCATGCCCCCGGATGACTTTCTAGGTAGGACACCATTGGAGCAAGGAAGTTAAAAAATGAGAGCTCCTTTCCCATTACACAGCACAGTGCATCCGGATATCTCCTATTTGGAGCAGCTGTGGGATCTAACTGACACAGCAGGAAGCCTTCAGAATATCTTTATGAGGAGAATTCTCTCTCATGCCTTTTCTCTTTTTTGCATCTTTTCTACATTCCCCCCAAAAAAGGACTTTTTTTGTATTCAGCCACCATAAAGTACATCAAGACATTAATCTCCCTTCTGCCCAAAAAAGAGGACACAAAGGAAAGGCTAGTAAAGAAAATAAACCTGGTTTGTAAAGAATAATGTTAATATAATAATGATTACATTATTAAACTCCAGTCTCTCTTACGTAAATGTTATAAATACTGAATATATGTTGGTGCTTATACATACAGGCATCTTAACCAGAAATCCGACCTTGATAATTAAGGTACAAAATTGACAAATTTGAAAATATCATTTTATCTGAGTGTAACTTTGCTGAGTGTAAGCACACTTAAAAAATGAAAAGTCTAGGGGCGCCTGGGTGGCTCAGTTGGTTAAACGTCCGACTTCGGCTCACGTCATGATCTCGTGGTTTGTGGGTGTGAGTCTCACGTCAGGCTCTGTGCTGACAGCTCAGAGCCCGGAGCCTGTTTCAGATTCTGTGTCTCTCTCTCTCTCTGCCCCTCCCCTGCTCGTGCTCTTTCTCTGTCTTAAAAATAAAATAAACATTAAAAAAAAAAAAGTCTAAAGTAATTTGTTAGGATTTCTTCTCCATTCCCACCCTAGAACTGGTTAACTATAGACTCTAACTAAAAGCAAATGTGGTTTTGAAAAGTATGTTGTATAGTGTTTGCACTTACCATTTGTTTCAAGTTTAGTTTAAGCACATGGAAAAGTCATGGTATTCTCTGTAGCCGTGGTTTGGTTTGAGGTTTCTTTCTTGCTCCGAAATTGCTGACAGTCCTCAGAGTTTCAAGAAAGTTTTAATTTTTTGTATGGTCTTCAGGGCCTTATAAAAACCCATCTTGCTACCCCCTGCTCACACCCTGTAACCCTGCTTCTCATGTTCGCCACATTCTCTGCCTTTCTTCAGTCTGATACAGACTTTCAGTGTCTTTGAAATGCCTCATCATCACTCTCCTGCCTGGCAGATTCTGAGGTTTTTCAAAGCTCAGCTAGAATCTCCCCTCTTGTGAAGGCTTCTTGCATCCTTTCTTCTGATTCCTAGCTGAATTACTTCCTCCTCTGCATTCCTTCAGTCCCTTATTCATATCACTAGCATGGCTGCAATACAGCATTATTATAGGATACTTGCTTTTCTGCTGGTTTCTTAGTCTTTGGAGAGCAGGTATAATATATTCTCTTTTTATCACTAGAATGAGACGAAAGAGGTAAATAAATGAATCATAGTTCGACCTACAGTTGTCAATAGCCATTTTAATAAGCGATGGAGAAAATATGCACATTGTCTTCCTTTTTGTATGAGTATATTAATCCTAATGTTTAAGTGGTTTGACTATTTGTGTGGTTGATATTTCTAGTAGCCTGTGTATTCTCAAGATAGTTTACATCGCTCCCATGTTTTACCATAGCCTTAATCCCAACCTGTGGGGTCTCCAAAAATTCCTTATGAGAAGAATTTAACCAGCTAAAATATATCATACCATTTAAAAAAAATCAATTGTTTTACAGGTTCTTATTTCTATGAGATCTTCCAGCAGAAGTAATTTAAGGTTGGTGTCTATCCAAAAGCCTTCTGTTTAGCTGATGGCATTGAAGTGGAGCCAGAGGAAAAAATAAAGAGGAGGCGAACTATCCCTTTGCTAAAGAGCCAGAGGGACCAGCTGAAAAGTGACTTTCTTTTGACGAAAGAAAATCACATTCCGCTAATGGCAGCACGTTTTCAGACGGGTGATTGGCCAACTTTCTATCCAGAAGGAACGTGATTTAATAGAAGAGGAGCAGCCTTTCAGAGAATCAAACTTTTTGTCTAGGTTTGGACTGAAGAAACAAGGCCTATCTTGCCCATCTTGAAGTCGGGCAATTAAAGCTCTTTTGGTTTGTAAGAGAAAATCAAACTCCCAGGGAATTTTAAAAGGCCTTTTTCTCATGAAATAAGACAGTTTGCAGAAGTCTTTTCTTCTTCCATTTACCCTTTCAATGAGGAAACTTATCTTCCTGACAAAAATTGCATTAAGAAGCAGAGGCAGCCATTTCCCCTTAGGCAGCATTCTGGGGGAATATTGGAGAGAATAACTCCGTGAAGATAAATGTGTTGTTCAGTAGCCTCGAGCAGGAGGAATAAAGGCAGTCAGTTATTTTTTAGGCTTTGGGAACTTCTGTGAATTGGCTTGTTAACCCAAGTTAAAAGTCAACAAAACCTTTTGATTAGAGGTAGCTGCTGATCAGCAGTATTTCCTGTCTGAGCTGAGTGAAATTCCTTTGGGATGGGGGTGTGGTCCTGTGTGGGTTGGGGGAGGTTCTTCTCCCTATTTCCAAGTGGAGGCAGTTTGAGAAGTGTCCTTTTGTGGTCTGGAGTGAGACTGGGAAGCTGAGTGTGGTGACCCTCTATAAATGTCTACCTCTTTTCAGGAAATACTTCTTTTCAGGCTCTCAGGCTGCAGGTCTTAGAGGAATAGTAACTTGTACTGAAATGTAATGATGCAGTCATATCATATATCACATAAAGTCCTCCATCTGAAGTTGTACGTAGGTGCTCAGCTCTCTCTTCATAATGTCCTGGGACTCTCCTCTTCATTGTACCCCACTGTCCCCACAGACATTTTCTTTTCTCTCTCATTGCTCACACCTGCCTTCAGGATCCCCTTGTCATAGATTTGACTTTCTCCTAATATTTGTGTCCATCTTTTACCTCTGCTTAGCCCACAAAGACAAGATAGCAGAAATTCTCTTTAGAAGGGGAGAAGAGGGAATCATTAAGAAAACTTATATTTAACATTTTGGTCTTCCCATCATTCCATTGCCTTGTCTACAGTGGTGCTAACTGCATATGACTTCCATTTAGATTTAGGGCAAAATAGGTAATGTTTTCTTAGCTAAGAGATACTGAGTGCATGTTCCTTTTCACAAGCAATTTCTTGGTGATAAGTATGAAATCACTCTGTGTTTGTAATTCTCATTCTCTCTCTCTCTCTCTCTTTTGTCTTTTTCTCTCTTTTTTTCTGTTCTTGACAACTGTTGTTACTTGCTTCCAGCGTTGACAGTGTTGCTGAATATATGTAAGACTTAGTAACACAAATCTGTAGTACTCCGTGTGACAAGAACAAAATTTCCTCAAATCTAGGATTCATTTTACCTCTACAAATTATATGTTGAAAACAATAATTTTTAGCTATAATGGACTTTGGTATCACAAGTGACAAGAATAGGGCTTTGTGAAAAATTTCATTTGTTGATAGAAGAATGAATGACTTTAAATACATATTAAATGTTTTGAGTTGATAATTCATATTTCAAGGAAAAATATAGTAGATTTGATAGTTCGATTTTTTTTAGCTTATTCCTTTTACTACTACAGTTAATGACATCGAGTCTTTATCATGAGGAGGGTCCTCAGCCAGTGGGCATGTGATAGGCAGTAGTATGTGGTTCAAGATACAGCAAGAACAGGTAAGATGCAGAAGTTTAGAGGTAGATGTTGAGGTTGGGGATGGTGGTGGTGAAAGGCATAGATGGATCAATCAACTCTAGGTGTTACTAAACAAAAAGAGTCTTTACACCAATTTCTAAATGGTGTTAAAGAGTATTTTGAAAAGGTATGAGGTGAGCAGTGAGAAGTAAGAGTAAGGAAGTAGAAGAGAAAGACTGTAGCCTTTATATATCTAGGCTTTCCCACCAACCAAAGGCACAGACTCCACATTCTTCCCCAAAGTTAATTTCAACCAATGTTTGAAAATTGCTTTTAGCTCTCCTGAAAAGAGTCTATTTTCTAGAATGATGATTTATGCTACAGTTGTGAAATAAATACCCCTTTAATTGGGAACTACCCAATATCTGCTGTTTGATGTTGAAATAACTTGATCTGAACTTGAGAAGGCTCTAGATTATTAATTGGAAAGCAAATTTGTTATAACACCTCTCCCTACAACCTTGTTTACCTTTACTGCTCAAGTAAGTAAAAACTGAGCAGAGACAAAACATTGTCATATGAAGGAACAGTATTGAGATGCAGAGGAAAGAACAAAAGGCTGAGGGCCAGTATCCCTAAGCTGTAGCTCTGCCATCCTTATCCTCAGTGACAATAGTGTTGCTTTTATTTGTTTTTTTTTTTTATATTGAGTTTCAATGTAATATTTTATTTGCAAAGAAGGTTCTGTGCAAAAAAAAAAAAAAAAAAAAAAAGCTTTAGAAATCACTGCCAATGCATGTGCTGATCCTGTGTTTGTCCTTGGGTACAGTGATAATTCCTTTATGTTTTTAGAGCACCTAGTGCCTTCAGTTGACCTCAGCCACCCTCTGCCCCAGATGCTGAGCTCACATCTATGGACCAGACATTTAAATGTTTTACCTGTGTATTATTTCATTTACTACTTACACCAGGGATGGGCAAACTTTTTATTTTTTTATTTAAAAAAATTTTTTTTAACGTTTATTCATTTTTGAGAGACAGAGAGAGACAGAGCATGAGTGGGGAAGGGGCAGAGAGAGAGGGAGACACAGAATCCAAAGCAGGCTCCAGGCTCCAAGCCGTCAGCACAGAGCCAGATGCAGGGCTCGAACCCATGAACCACGAGATCATGACCTGAGCTGAAGTCAGATGCTCAACCGACTGAGCCACCAAGGTGCCCTCCCCTCCCCCCCTTTTTTTTAAATAAAGGGCCATATAATGAATATTTTGGGCTAGAAGATCATTGTTCTAATTACTCATCTCTGCCGACATGATGCAAAAGCAGCTGTAAAACAATGTGTATTGTGTTTGAACAAAACTCACACAACACAAGGGGCACCTGGGTGGCTCAGTGGGTTAAGCGTCTGACTTTTGGTTTCAGCTCAGGTCATGATCTCACGGTTCGTGAGTTTGAGCCCCACATTGGGTTCTGCTCTGACAGTGTGGAGCCTGCTTGGGGTTCTGTCTTCCTCTCTCTGCCCCTCCCCCCACTCACTCTCTATCTCTCAAAATAAATAAACATTAAAAAAAAAATGACACAATACAAGGTACAAGAATTAGAAATATAATCCACATCCTTTAGTTTCAAATTACCTATTTGTTCCCATAATTCTCGCTAATAGTGTGGCCTCCTGAACTACAAAAGAACTTATGAGGTTAAAAATATGCCTGGGTGGCTCCATTCGTTAAGTGTCTGACTTCAGCTCAGGTCATGATCTCGTGGTTGGTGGGTTTGAGCCCCATGTCAGGCTCTATGGTGACAGCTCAGAGCCTGGAGCCTGCTTCAGACCTTCTCTCTCTCTCCCTCTCTGCCCCTCCCCCACCTGTGCTCTGTCTCTCTCTCTCAAAAATAAATATTAAAAAAAAAAGATGCATTTGCTATCTATAAGCAGATAACAGACCCTTTAAGAAAAGAATAAAAGTAATAAAAGACCAAAGAGAAAGGCCATTGTGGAGAGAATTTTTCTTTTTTTTTTTTTTTTTTTTTTGTCATGGAAGTCTTTTACCCCCAATGGAGTAGTAAGTTGTCTTAATATTGTTTGATTAGCTATTAATTTTTATCATGTAACATATTCTAATAAAAAGAAACATTGCCTATCTTTGTTTTGCTGTTTTCTCTGAATCTACAGAATTTCTCTTTAGAAATAATATGCATGTAATTTATTTGCACATTTTTCTTATAGACGACCTACTACCTGTGGGAGACAATATAGTGTATGGGTTTAGAACCCTAAGGCCAGATTCAGAGTCTCTAGTTTTGACCCCTACCTCTGCCATTCACCTTTATTAAGTAGCCTCTCTCTGCCTCGGTTTCCTCAACTCTACAATGGATATAATAATAACATCTGTGACACAGAGTTGCTGTGAAGAAGATTATATGAGCTAATACATGACAGCAGTCACCATATATATTCTGGTTACTCTCATGAATACTCAGTAGATGTCATCCATTATCACTGTGGTTATTAATACACATCAACTCTTGAATCAACCTGAGATTTGCAAGTCATGTTTATTTTACTTGATTTATATTTTGTAGGATCTGAAGGTCTTAGGAAGATAAACATACAGAGAAAACCTTTATTTTTTACATTTACTTTTCTATTCAAATATGTACAGATTATTTTTATTTAAAAATCTGTTTATAAAAATAACTATACCATTTTTATTTTTTGTTTTAAGATAAAATTCTCTTTGGATGGGAAAGCCTCTGTATATGAGAATCCATAGAAGAATGAATTCGATGATGTAATCCATCACAATTTTTTATTGCTTATAAAATAAAGATAGAAAGGAGACATGTGTATAGCCAGCAGTCATCATCAAGGTGACTGATTTTCGAGACCCCAGGACGCCAAATATATAAAGTCAATTGCTTTGGCATCTTTGGAATTACAAGGGGTTTGGATGAATGTTTTGACTGTGACTGCTGATAATTATAATATTTGGTAGGAATGTGCCATCTTCGACCACACTTTTTATCAGAAGTTTAGTTTATCTACACGTCTATTCCTTCATCTTTCCAAGAAGCATTCAAGGCTATGAGAAAGAACTAGTGTTACTAGCGGAAGAGAGTTCTCATAGTGTGTTGAGAGGAAAATGACAGTTGCCAGTGCGAAGTCCGTTTGGATGAGGAACTAGGGTACTTCTTGGGGAAAAGACATAACTGTATTGCTAACAATTTAACAATAGCAAAGGCTGGATTAATTTTGTTGGAATAAACAGCCTGGTGTCTTTACTCTCAGGTCTTCTCCATAGTTAATGTCTGAGTTCCAGGGAGAAGAAGGGCTCTAAGACCGTTTGCCTTAATAATATGTAAAAAAAAAAATAGGGCTGTGTGCTTTGGTTCTCTGCTGTCACATAAACGGCACCATTGTAATTCTTAAACCTGAGGGACTCAGTACATGCCGTCTACCTGAAGGGAGATTTCAGGGTCTGACAAGTGATAGCCGTGTTTCTGATATGAAACATCAGTACCCACCAGAACTGGCAGAAGAACACATCAGTGGCTACAGACAAGGGACCAGTGAGTCTAAGTCAAAGTGAAAATGGCCCCCAGGGGAAATGCTGTGGGTGCCTGCAAATCTTGGGGTTGACTGGGAGTGGTATCCAGCATGTGCTAGTACTAATAGGGAACTGCCCGTAGAGGGAGCTGTGGCAGAAGAGGAAAGAAAAAGCAGAGTCCGTACGGTAGCAACCAGTAGACCCAACCAAGCAATGGGCACACTCTTGGGTCTCCCGCAGATACTTGGAAGGAGCACTTTTCTGGCTACTGGAGTTACGCGTGCATTTTCCAACAATATATTTTCTTACGTTTTGAGAAATAAGAAATAATTCTGAAATATTTCAAGACTATCAGATTTGTATAAGAGTCTCCAAAGTTGAGAAGGTTTAACTGTAGTTAAAACCTAGGTGGAAATTAGGAGACCTGAGTCTATCACCAGTTTCATCATAATTGTTGTATGTCTTTGACTAAATCACTTCTCTGAGTCCCCATTTCCTCAGTGGGCTAAATTATCTTTAGGATCCTTTTCAGCAGTAAAAATGTGCCCCTAATATTTTTATGCTGATAAAAGTGCCTGAGACATATTTAAATGGATAGCATATTCTAAGATGAAAACATAGATAATCAGGTGCCCTCTGCAAAGAAAGAATAGTACTTGCTTCATATAAAGATATATTTTGGACTCTGAGTCAATCTCCCTTTCGCCAGCTTGCTATTAAATTTGATTAATATATATAGATAATTCACTGCACAAATGAACAATTAAATGGCAGCAAGAGAAAACAGCCACTCTCTGCTAATATGATCGTAGTGCTTTATTCACTTGGTGAGTGGGAGAAAAAAACAAACTACCTTTGCTTATGATACTTGTTTTTTAATTTAGCATACTAATGAATTAAATATCTCCACTGTAACCATCTTGTTTGAATAGCAAAATCTAAAAGTATTTGATTAGGATTGTATTAAAGTTGCCAATAAGTATCTGAATACCTGGAAGGTATTAAGCTAAGTGAAATAGGTCAGAGAAAGACAAAACCTTATGGGTTCAGTTATATGTGGTATCTAAAAAACAAAACAAATGAACCCAAAGCAAAAGCAAAACCAAACCCCAAACAGAGACTCATAAATACAGAGAACAGATTGTTGCTTGCAGAGGGAAAGGAGGGATTGGCAAGGTGATTAGAGGTACAGACTTCCAGTTATAAAATAAATAAGTCATTAGGAGGAAAAGTACAACGTGGGGAATATAGTCAGTAACACTGAAATAATGGTATATGGTGACAGTAACTATGCTTATCATGGTAAGTGTTATGCGTTGTATAGAATTGTTGAATAACTATATTATACAACTAAAACTAATGTAACATTGTATGTCAACTATATTTCAGTAATACATTTTTTTTTAATTAGAGAGAGAGAGAGAGAGAGAGAGTACAAGCGGGAGAGAGAATTTTAACAGAATGGTCATGGTAGGCCTTCTTGAGAAAGTTGCACTCCAGTAAAATCCTGAAGGAAGACAGGAAGTGAGGCATGTGAATATCAAGTCAAAGAACATTCCAGGAAGAGGGAACAGCACATGCGAAGTTGGGGCATTCCTGGAGCTTTTGAGGAGCATTAGTGGAGTGAATTGGGCTGGAGCAGAGCAAGCAGAGGAAAGCAATGGGAAGAAAGTCAGGTGAGTGGACAAGAGTTGAGGGATATCATGAGAGCTTTGCAGGTCTTTGTAGGAGATGGTACCCTTTTATTAATTTCTCTGCTTAGAACTTTCTATTATGTAAACTAGTGCATAGTTTATAAAGGAAGTTAATTTATAATTGACATATAATTAATACTTCCTTTATGAGAGAAATCATTAAATTATTTTGATTTTTAGAAAAATTCACAAATGTATTCATTTTAATTTGTCATTTATATGAAAATATTTACCTACAATTTGAATAATGAAGTGTCCTTCATAAAAGTTTTCTTCTATAACCACTAGGAGATTTGTTTTCCTTGTGCTAGATTCAGTTTGAATGCAGAGCCTACAGTGATCAACTAATTTGTCTCTATAATTTTATTATATATTTAATTCATTCACATTTGAACTCCTTTGTGGAGAATAAAAATATAGAGCAATTTTGTATCCTCTTAAAAATCATAGCTTGAACCAGAAAGAGGTTACTTCTTGCTCCTGTTCTTTGATTTCATTTTAATTTCAAAACTAATTTCATGCTTTTCAATGTTAAATTACTATAAGGATTTTCAACATTCTGTCTTTAATTCTAGCATTATCTACTATCTATTATTATTAGCATTAGCTAATTTCGTTTCTGATTAATTGGGAGTACAATAGACACTAGCACAAAAATAGCAGAGGTCAGAATGCTTCCCAAATGAGGTTCTGATACAATGCATAATTCATGAAATATATTCACTCATGCTTTCCATTGTCTTCATCTGAAAATGTACTTTGCTAAATGCTCCTCTCCACATTGTTTTAAATCTTACTGAAATCTTCAGATCCCTACTGCTTTTCTACTTTTGAAGAAGTCTCTTTTAGGTGCACCTGGGTGGCTCAGTTGGTTAAGCATCCGACTTTGGCTCAGGTCATGGTCTTGTGGTTCATGGGTTTGAGCCCTGCATTGGATTCCATGCTGTCAGTGTGGAGCCTGCTTGGGATTCTCTCTCTGCCCCTCTCCCGCTCGCACTCTTTCTCTCTCTCTCTCAAAATAAATAAATAAACAAAAAATTACAAAAAAAAGTGTCTTTAGTCTGTTGTTGGTTTTTTAATAAATGCTTCTTCTAAAAAGAATGATTTTTGGCTTTGTGCCTCAAGATTTTTTAAAAGTTGGTTACTCAGTGCCAAAGGAATTATGTGTTCTAGCTCATAATTCAAGTTAATCTATTGATAAGCAAAACATAAATTTATTCCATTATATAATATACCTATTTTTAACCAGTATTCTATTATTTTGTGTTCTCTCTGAGAAGAAACTAATTTATTGTTGTTCTTGCATTGGTAATCAGAACTCTCAGCTGCAAGTGGCAGAAATTCAATTCGAATTAGCTTAATTGACAAAGGGATGGGACGTCTATCAAGGGTGTGGGTTGATTCAGATACAGTGGATGCAGTGGTTCTTGTGATATCCGTAGGAGTCTGGATGTCTGTGAGTCTTTCTTGCTTTGCTAATAAGTTCTGATTTTGGCGTCATTTTTGGGTAACACATGCAGCAAAGATAGCTGGCTGTCACTGTCAGGCCTACATGGCCTCATAGTCAACAATCCCAGAGAAGAGACCGAGAGTCTCTTCCCCCTTTTGTTTATGATTTCTTCAGCAGGTTTACATTTGGCCCTTCTTGGTCATGTGCATGGAGAGGGGTGATTTATATGCAGAGGGGTGAGAAACTGCCTAATATGGATTGACTCCCTGTCTGAGGTGGGAAAGGTGAAATGGCATGAACAGAGGATGGGAAGTTCTTAAACCAGAGAGGCAAAACAAACAATAATTACAGCAGATTCTCACGTCTAATTCAGTTCCTTTTGATGCCAAGTGTCAGTCAACAGGTGCAAATAGCAAACTTCTCTACTAAAACAGTTCCTCAGGTCAGTCACTTACATTTTAGAATATCTTCAAAGTGATAGTCTATATTTCAGAGAACTATGGACAACTCAGATACAAGTATTCTCAAAAGAAATAGGAGCATGTTTCCCTTCCATTCTGATGGCTATCTCCTCAGTTAACCCTGCTGCCTATTCAGAACTCCTAGAAAAATATAAACAAACTACATTGGTGTAGAGTGTATATTGTGTTTGTCTTCTATCAGGTAGCATTCTTTAAAGTGTTATAAGCGCTCAGAAGTCAGGACACAAGTTGTCCTTGAAAGGTGGTAGTCTTCGGTTGCTACATAAATCAGAAGGCAGAGCCCTGATGTGAGTATCTGGGGCCCTTTTGAATCTGGGAGGTGTAAGATGCACTGACGATTAAAGATTCACTTCATTTGTTCCACAACAATGAAGAAGAATATGATGGCATTTATTTTACTTCTATCCAGTAAAATTCTTCTAGATTTAAAAACTCCTACTTCAAAAATTAAAAATAAGCTTAATAAGCAAAGAAGGCATAACTATACTCCTGGATGTCTCAGGAAGGTCAGGATAGAACATAAGCACAACTGTGCTGGAAGCTGATTCTAGCAAGCATGTTGAACTTCAATGTCAATTAGCCTCCTTTGTGAGATTTGTGTATTGAAAGGGTGATAATTTTGTTTCAGAGGCAGAATAAAAGACAAAAAATAAAGGAGTAACAGGAAAAAAAAAGACCCTTGAACAGAAATAGAACCATAACAAAATTCCTCATCACCTACCATCCTTTTAGACCAGGACATTTGATAAATCTTAGGATTTAGGATTTATCAAGAGTATTATTTCTTATTCCGTAGTCACTATTTAGAAATTTAAATATCTCTAAATATCTCTGATAGGGCTATTGCTCCTTTTTATTTCTGCTGCCGAAATTCATAGCCCTATTGTGTCCAGCATGGATTACCTCTTTGGCCTTCTAGTGATCTGCCACCTTCATGGTCTGTCTCCTCTAATCCATGCTCAACTTTGGGGTCATGCTAATCATGCTACTTCTCTTTGTAATTAATACCCAACAGTGATCCTTCTCACCGACAAGGAAAACGCAGATTCTTGTTTTTGTACACAAGACCCTTTATGGTAAGCATAGGGTCTAGAATCTGGGAGCTGAGATCAAAGTACAGTTCTCCGACTTATTCGTTGGGCAGCATGGGTATCAGTGTCCATACCTTCCTTATAGCTCAGCTTCCTCATCTACAATGGGTGATCAAAATGAGATCTGCCTTGTCGACTTGCTTTGTGAGGACTAAATGAAACAAAATGTATGTGACATATTTATGATAGCAGCTGCCACACAGTTAATTCTTAATAAACGTTGGCTACGCTGTGACTTCTGTCTCCCTCCCTAGCCTCATCCTTGGCTGCTCTGCCATCCTGCCCTGTGAGTTAGCCCCAGCAAAATTCTTGGCTCCTGAATTGCCAGTCTGCTTTATATTTCTTGGCCTTTGTGCATACCACTTCCTTTATTTCTCCCGCTAGACTGAATGGATTTAAGCTTAATAATTGTATCTTACTTGCTTTTACATTTCTTTAAATTTTTTTTTTTTTTTAACGTTTATTTATTTTTGAGACAGAGAGAGACAGAGCATGAATGGGGGAGGGTCAGAGAGAGGGAGACACAGAATCTGAAACAGGCTCCGGGCTCTGAGCTGTCAGCACAGGGGCCCGATGCGGGGCTCGAACTCATGGACTGCGAGATCGTGACCTGAGCCGAAGTCGGCGCTCAACCGACTGAGCCACCCAGGCGCCCCACTTTTACATTTCTTAACACAATGCCAGGCACTTAGTTGAAGACTTGTAAGAAATAATGTTGAATGAGGACAACTGTTCATTCCTCAAAATAGAATTGGTTTCTTCATGTAGTTGTTTTTAGTTCAGCCTCACAGTAGGGTAATGTGGAAGCCTCTCTGGAAGAAACTACTTCACCCTAGGGTCATGGGTATGCAAGTGTTGCAGAAGCAAGTCCTTTGGGCTAATAAGTGTGACTTTTTCACAGCCCTTTAATTTTCTTGGACCAACCTGTCCGTCTCAACTGAAGCTTGATTTAGCATTAGGTACGGTAAGAAAGGAAAACGTGCTCCTTTGTGGTATCAAGAGGAGAGCTAAAAATCATCTAACGGGTAGAAGTCTCTCTGGGCATGTTTTGTTTTCTGGGTGAATGCGGTTTATTTCTTCCGGGTTTTAAGAACTCCTTCTTGATTATGACTAGTCCTTTCAAGATGTCACCTTTCCATCTTTCTCACTGGAGAGAACCAGCATCATCCAATATAGGTTGCAAGTCAGTGCCATCGAATTCATTGAGCTGTGTCCTCAAGGTATGAAAAGCTGGTGACACTCTCATTTGTATCAATTTTGAAAACTCAACCATGATGATTTGACCACAGCAAAATATGTTAGAAACATCTCTTTTCCAAAACTGAGTAGCAGGTTCTTGGCAACTTTTTCTAAGGACTCACAAGTAGTAATTCTTCTCTGATCTCCACATGATAGTTTTGATAAAGGGTGACCAGCTGGTTTTAAAAAAATGGTAGTTGAGGAAGGTAGGAAGTGCTAAGAGGAACTAAGTTTGATGATAAATCTCTTTTAGACTTTGGAGTTACTCTATTTGCATATTGCAGTGATTCGGTGTTGGTGAGTTGCCCAGAATCAACTTCAGCATAATAAATGACTGTCTTGTTCAAGACCTGCTTGTATCTTACTTGTTTATGAACTACTACTCCAATACTATTTTCCCTACTTTATAAAAATTTAAATTTACTTTATATTCAGTCCTCAAGTAAACAGACATCTCATTTAGTGACAAAGAACAGTAATGCATTCTAATTGTCTAATATCAACAAAACATTTCAAAATTAACTTTATGCAAATATGATTGGGTATTTTCCATTAGTTGATTGAAATGAAATGTTTGAAAAAGTGCTTCAAATGTTTTTCCCAGTTAAAATCATTGTTACCATAGATTAATTTGTCACTGAAACACTTAATACAGTTTCTTTGCAGACTCAGTTCAACTGCAACATCTTAGAGGTGTCTTAGAAATAAAGTACAAAATTATTTTAAACAGATCTATTAGTTTTTTAATAAAAATATAAACTGATGGCTTTGAAATTATTTGTGATGAACTATAGTAGAAAATGCCACAAATCTCATTTTGACAGACTTTTTTATTCTTTGTAATTTGTAATGGGGAACACTGCATAAAATGTCTCAAGTGTGCTTTTGGCACATTTGTTACACGTATTTCTTAGGAAGGATAGGATGTGTGTATGCACATGCACACACATTTACTTTCCTTCTTCCCTACTCCCCCCACGTTTTTCCCCCATAAAATAGGTGGGTACATTTTTTTCAATCTGGAAATTTATAAAATCAACTCAGTGTTAAGGAATGGGGATGCAAAGCTGAGGGGGTTCAAGGTAAAATTTAGGCTATAACGTGATAAATTAACAGCTTCAATATTTGAGCTGTGCATACAGCGTTTTAAGAGTGTTTTTGCCGTATTTCCCCTAGTTGGATCCTCTTCTAGTTGGATCTTCACTTTTTAAAACATTATGGAAGAAAAGCTGACACTTAAGAACTTAATCATGTGTACTTAAGACACATGCAGTGCTTCTTGTAATGAATTAGATTTTTACTGATGCCCCAGTAACTTATTGGTAGGAAACTGAATGCCTCTATATAGTACAGGGGTTGATCATAGGAAAATCTAGGAAAGGTAAAATTGGGGTTTGAAGGCTTGTACCTTATAATCGAAACTCAGGCCTGCCACGCATATCTGCAAAATTTAAATTTCCTTTGGCAACACATTAAATCTTTTTTTTTAATGGAAAGATTACATATATGCCATAAAATATACCCTTTTGAAGCATACAGTTCATTGCTTTTTCATATATTCAAAAAACCCGTGCAACCATAACCACTATGTAATTCCAGAACATTTCCATCATTCCTGCAAAAAAATTGTCTGCCCGTTAGCTGTGAATTCCCACTCTTCCTTTTCCCAGCCCCTGACAACTATAAGACTTGCCTATTCTGGACACTGTATATAAATGGAATCATAGAATATGTGGCCTTTTAGATCTGTATTCTTAGCATAACGTTTTCAAGGCTCATCCATGTTGTGGTGTCACTACATCCTTCCTTTTTATGGTTGAATGATATTCCATCATATGGGTATTTTACATTTTGTTTACTCATTTGATGAACATTTGATGAACATTTGAGTTGCTTCCACTTTTTGGCTGTTATGAAAGTGCTGTATGAACATTTATGTATAAGTTTTTGTTTGAATATCTACTGTCAGTCGTCTTGTATAGATACCCAGGAGTGGAATTGCTAGGTCATATGGTAGCACTGTGTTTAAAGTTTGGAGTAACTGTCAGACTGTTTTCCATAGCACCTTTTACATTTGTACCAGGAATGTATGATGGCTGTAGTTCCTAGACATTAGGGCCAATATTTTAACCCCATAATTGCCCACATTTTAATTGGGAGATTTTTCTTTCATTGTTGAGTAGTCAGAGTTACTTATGTGTCGTGAATACTAGAGCCTTGTCAGATGCATGATTTGCACATATTTTCTCACACCCTGTGCATTCATTGTCTTTTCACTTTCTTTAGAGTGTCCTTTGTTATGCAAAAGTTTTTTAATTTTGAAGAATTCCAACTTATCTATTTTTCTTTGATTGCTTGTGTTTTAGGTATCATATCTAAAAAAATTTGCCTTATACCTTTCTTGAAAATCATACCTATGTTTTTTGTTTCATCTCATGTCCTACCCTAGACACACACACAGACACATAGTTCACACATACCCACTTACGTTTTAGCTATCCTTTACATTTTTTTGAAGTTTATTCATTTTTGAGAGAGAGCGTGCGACAGAGTGTGAGTGGGGGAGGGACAGAGAGAGAGGGAGACACAGAACCCAAAGCAGGCTCCAGGCTCTGAGCTGTCAGTACAGACCCCAACATGGGGCTCGAACTCATGAACTGCGAGATCAAGACCTGAGCCAAAGTCGGACGCTTAACCTACTGAGCCACCCAGGCAACCCTAGCTATCCCTATTCCTAACCATCTGAACATGCCATACTTTCTCTTTGGCCTTGGCACATATTTCCTCCCTCTCTCAGAGTGCCTCAATTAGCATTTTTTAGAAACTTTAACATTACCTACTTAAGGCAGCTGGCTTGGCCCCCTTCTCTTGGCTACTTCAGTGGCTTTGTGTCTTCTGCTTTCCTCTTCTAATCCCCAGGCATACAATAATGATGTAATATTTTAATTGTTCATTTATATCTGTGTCACCCACCCTCTCCCTTGAGCTCCTTGACATCAAATTCTTTCCGTGATTTTTGGATATCCTGAACTGAGCAGTAGTATGTAGTAAATGCCCCCAAATGCTTGAGTGAATGCTTACTGTTATCCTCATATTGCCTCCTTGGCCATCGAGAATTAAAGGCTGAGTTGTATTCAGACTATTTTCCATAGGAGGACATGACAATTTGGACCTTTTCTTCTATCCTCCCTCTGTCAGCCCATCACCCCCTTTTGATTACGATCATTATAGTACATCATTCACTGAAGTAAAATCAGAGAAAGTTATTTGAGCTAAGTGATTCCTGGATCACTTACTTCCTAAAATGATTGAATACTAATTCTCTGGGTCAAGAATTAGAACTATGTTTGAGGTCTTTGATTTTTCTCTAAGAGAGTGAATTTTTACCTATATAATGCAGACTCACAAGATATAAATACAAAATTTGATTTCAGTATCAATTTAATTTTCTTTTGGACCCATTGGGAAGAAGGAAGGTGGGAGGAAGTCTAGCCAAAAAGCAGATTAAAGGATCACAGTTTATCCAGGCAGGGAAAGGTGCATACTGACAGTGTTGAAGTAGACATTGTCTAGTATTTCGTGGATTCCCAAGGACACAGACTTTTATTGTCTGCTTTAGGGAAGAGAGGCAGTTTTACTGCAGGCATTCATTGGTTCATTCAGTGGCAGAGTCAGA
Source organism: Panthera pardus (assembly GCF_024362965.1). Taxonomy (NCBI): domain Eukaryota; kingdom Metazoa; phylum Chordata; class Mammalia; order Carnivora; family Felidae; genus Panthera; species Panthera pardus. Next base: position 51,008,800 of record NW_026527002.1, read on the forward strand.
GACTTGAGTGTGTTCCATCAGAATACCCTGGATGATGGCCTTATGAGTTACTTCTTTGGGAGAAAGGTACCAGACTCTAGTCTTTAAGGGACTGGTTTTCCTAGGCATAACCAACTCACTAATCCCTTTGTAATATAGCACTACCTCACATTGACGTATTAAATGCAGACTTGTGCCTAAATTCAAAGGGATGCATTGCAATCAAATTGTGTCCACCAGCTTTAACTAACTAGGGGCAGAATTTTTGCCCCATCCCATAAAAGTCCCATTACTGCATTTGGGGAGGGACCATTGCAAGCCTCAATACATTGACTTCAACTTTCTCTTCTGAAGGTATGTTATTTTTGGTGAATTATTTCAACCATTTTTAGGAGATGAATACCAAATTAGAGAATTTTTGGCACTGTGGCGGGTTGACAGAACTTCCTGTTAGTTCATATCATAAATACCGGACAAGAATGGCTTCTTAATGGTCTGGAAATGTTGACATAAACCAATGGCATATGCTAGCAAGAGTTATGTAGGCTTTGAGCTTAATTCAGATGTTGTTAGGCAAATATCTATAACACGATGATAGGATATTATAACCCTTAATAAATAAAGCTGTATTTGTATTTGACAAATATGTTTAAATTTAATGGCAAGTGGCTATGCTTAGAAAACATTCTAATTGGCAGTATCTCTGTGTTATAAAGCATGACTTAAAATACTTAGTTTTGTAATTAACATAGAAGTGCAGAGATGATTCATGAATGTTCTTGTTTCCAGATGAGATTTTAATTGTGCTTTTTAAAGGCCAAATATCTCCATCATATGGCATATTTAATGAATAGAAACAAGAAATAGAAAGAGAAGACATTATTATGAGAAAATAATTTTATAGTCTGCACATATTCTGCACATGATACTTGCTTATTCACTAAAATAAGGCAACTGAAAGTAAGAACTTATGCAAAATGTAGCACTAGTGAACTGAGAAATATAGAGGGAGGGAAGAAAAGAAAGTAAATGAAGAAAAATTAACATTTCTTTCCTGAATATTTAAAGTATATTTCAGGTCCATATGTCAACATTTGTGGGAATTGGTTTATGATAAAAATCAGAGAATTTTCTAAATCTAGACTGTCACTGACACATAGGACATAATGTGGCACCTGGGTGACTCAGTCGGTTAAGCATCTGACTTTGGCTCAGGTCATGATCTCATGGTTCATGAGTTCGAGCCCCACATTGGGCTCCCTGCTGTCAACACAGAACCTGCTTTGGATCTTCTGTTCCTCTCTCTCCCTGTCCCTCCCCCCGCTCATGCTGTCCCTCTCTCTTAAAAATAAAATAGACATTAACAAAAGAAATTAATTTAAAATAAAAAAGAAACATAGGACGTACCTAGTAGAATATTACAATTTTTTCTAAAAATGGAGGTGTGTGTGTGTGTGTGTGCACGTGTGTGTGTGTAAAGAGAGGGAGACAGACTGGGAGACAGAAACAGACAAAAGGAGAAATACAGAGTGAGTCTACCGTGTACTATTAAGGCATGTTTTGTGGCTAAGGCATTCTAAATAATTAAATATCTGATAAATATATTGTTATATACCTAATAACTAGAATACAATCAAATTCATTTAATGTTACTTTAATGGAACACAATTTCACATTTGAGGTTTCAAAATTTGTAACTTTTAAAGAGCATTATAGCAAAATTCTAGAATCTTAAGGCTTGTAAAGAACTTTAATGATATCCCATACCAATGATAATAAATAGTAATAAATAAGAAATATTACTGCAATCATGTTAAAATTTTATAAAATATCTCGTTTACCGTGTCACAGACAGATGGTATAATCCAGTTTCCTTGTTTTACAGAGATACTGACATTGCCATTCCTTAAACGACTCGCTTAGGATCACACAGGTTTCTGACACCATCCTGAGGTAGAACCCAAGTTCCTGAGCGTTCATGTGGTGCACATAGGACGCTCTCATAATGGGACAACCTGGCAGATGTTCATGGATCTGGCTTGAAGAATTATTTTAAACATTGTCAAAATTTGTTATATAAAGTCCTCAATGTCTCAGAGTTCCAGACATAAATATTCTTGAAGTCTTATCTTTTCCTTCAAGTTATAAGGGACAAAATAAAATATTCCTACTAAGGGAAGAGGTGGATCTTTAAAGTCTAGTTGGAACTTTAATTAATTAAGAAACCAAATTTAGTTAATCAAACATGGTACATAAGGAGGACAAAATTGTAATAGCCATCTCAAAAACTAAAAGCTGATTTGGCTTTATTATAGATTTGGGAAAAACTCTGAATTCTTTAGTAGGAAATCCGTTTTCACCCTCAGTTGTTAGGTCGGAAATGCTTTACAAGCATAACTCATGAACTGTGCTTATATCCTAAACTATTCATGCTTTACACCTTGCAGTTTGCCGAAGTATATTTTGGGATTCTTGAAATCTATACAGTGATTTACTATTTGGAAAGGAAGTACATACTTACCTGTTATCACGTTCACTCTGTCTCTCTCTCTGTCCTCCCTTCTTAAAATTTCCTATCTGATCTTGATCTGATTCCTTAACAAATGGGGCTGTGAAGACTGTCCTCTTAAGTTCCTCTCACATGTCAAAAGGAGGAATTTCCACATAGCACCCAAATAAAAAAAAAGTGATTTCTTTTTCAGTTTTCTACTAATTAAAGGTGTTTCTCTTCTTAGAGGGAGATTCACTTTCGGATTTCATGTTTCTGTTTCGGAAAACAGTTACATTTTCTGTTTCCATAACGGAAAATTCATCGGCAGTCTTACTGTTTGGGAGTTACTCCTGCATCGCCCGTATTCAGCTGTAGGCATAGAGACATTTAACAAAAGCACAGGGAAAACAGATATCCAGTAAGATCCTGGAAAATAGCACATAATGTTATTTAGCTATACATAGTTAAGGAATCATACTGGCCATTTTGCTGGATGTAGAACATGCCAAGTTCATTTTTGTCTCAGTCTTTATGCACTGTCCTCTTTTCCATCTGATAAAAATATACTTCTTTCTCTGCTGAATGTAATATGTGATGAATCATAAGGTCATCAGTAAAACTCAGAAGAAGCTACTATTTATTTCTTCATTTTATAGATAATAAAACTGAGGGAGCAAACTTATCTTTTGGGGGGATTAATTGAGATAAGGTGCTGAGAACAAAGTCTCAAATAGAGTAAGCATTTAATAAATGCTAGCTTTTATGATCTGATATATAAATAACCTTGTGTATTTGTATGTTCCTTTTCTCAGAGTTAGTTTACGAAACACAATTTTTAGAGCTAATGGAAGAACTTGTATAAGCCTACAACCAAAAAGTCTTCCGCAGGCAAACCTCAAAAGCATCAGCCAGAATGTTGTGTTTTCACTGAACACTTTCATGCCTTGGCTCTGATTTTAATACCACAGCAATTAGCAGCAATAAACTGATAGGTTGTGATTGGAGCCGTTGTCAGGCAGGGAAAAGGAAAAACTGCTTTTGATTTAAATGGATCATTATAATGATCGGCCACTGCAAGCCACCAGGAAGCACTGAAATTATCTTTATTTCATTCCATTTAAAAAGCAAAGCTGTGAGTAATAATATGCTTTAGAAATTTTACCTGAGCTACTGCATCCCCTACTTTTATTTTTGATAAAAACTTTAAAACAGTCTCTCAAGATCCAAACTAATACATAATAAATAAAGAACCAATGAGTAGTTTAGGAAGGAAATTAAATTATTCCCTTTTATATTTTCTGTCCAGATATCACCTCTTATAGAGGCCTTCCCAGACCACCATATCCAAAATAGTAGCCTAGCCCCCATCACCCACTGCTCCTTTATTTTGCTTTATTTTTCTTCCTTGCATTTATTCTTTTTTTATATCATATAACCCTTTATTATTTTGTTAATGCTGGGTTCTTGGGTTTTTTTTTTTTTTTTTTTTTTGTACCACTAGGATCTGAACTACATGAGGATAGCACTTTTGTTGCTTGTTTTCTGCTATGTTACTGGCACATAGAACAGTGCTTATCGTTTAATAGCATTTAAATATGTGTCAAAAGAATTAATTAATGCATTAATAAAGAGCATAAGCACTAAGGAACACAGCTGGATTAAATTGCTATAAATTTGTTCTACCTGCTACAATTTTAGAAATCTCAAACTTTTTCTCCTAAAGCCTCTGTTTTTATTCAACATTTACTGATATTTGCAAAACACTTAATAGCAAATCTCACTGTGATCTCAAAGATACATTAGGTAAACTTACATTATTCATACTGCAGAAATAAGCAAATATAAACACAGTGGATAAAGACACTAAGTGATAGATCTAAGGTTACAGGGTTTATCTGACTCTAGAGCATTGATGGTATTTTAACTGCTGCTACTGAAACTTTGGTTGTACATATTCTGTAAAAAGCAGGGAGTGTATGGATTCTAGTATTTTTTATGTCATCTACACACACCACCTACCTACATTACAACTACCACCTTGACTTAAAATTATATCTTGGGACTAAGGTCACCATTCTCCATATAGGTGCTCCAGTACGTCTGTGACAACAACATATACTATAAATATAATACTTAAATTCAGTTGAATGGGATTTCAATGTGATTGGGAAATGAAAGACATATAAAATAGTACCTCCTTTTTTTCAAGTTTATTTTTCTTTATTTTTTTTATTTGAGAATAGTTGACACAGAATGTTACCTTAGTTTCAGGTGTGCGACATAGTGGTTTGTCAACTCTATACAGTATGTTGTGCTCACTACAAGTGCAGCTACCATCCACCTGTCACCTTACAATGACATTACCATACCACTGACTGTGTCCCCTATAAATACTTTAAAATAGTACTTCCTTTTAGAAACGCCTATGTTTTTCCTTGTTTATTTGCTCAGCCAATCTACCTATATATTTACCTACCAACAGATAATAATACTAAAAGATAACCAAATTATCTTGAATATAGATCAGGGAAATGAAGATAAGTAAGATAGCCTCATTTCTCTAAGGGAACTTCAGTCTAGTGGGAGAAGACAGGAATATCAAATATGCATGTGTGCATGCATACACACATATATTTAGTACTTGCCTCTGGTCCCATATCCTCCCATTCCTCATATGACCTCTTCTATCCTCTGAAAGGCCATTGCCACCTGATTGCTAACCAAATGACCTTGCCTTCTACTTCTCAAAGGAATTGGAAGCTGTGACATCTCTTAGTTATAATTACCACAATTTCCCATTTTTGTACTTAAAACTGTTCCTCTATCTACATCCAACTTCAGAGGAGGTTTTCTTCTTTTTCTGTACTAAGTTTATCTTTCCATCCAGTTTTGACCTGATCTCTTCAAGAATTTTCTTTGTTGCTTCTTTATCCATTTGTATATATTGTTAGCTTTTTCCTCTGCTAGCTCTTTCCGCACACTTTGTACCCCACATCCAGATTGTTTTCCCTAGTTCATCTGGGTGTTGGAGCCAGCCACACCAGCATGGCTCCTGAGAGCCGATGTGAGCCCCTTTTCCCAGCCCTGCTTTCCTTAATGCCATGTGATTCAAATCACCTCTCTATCGGGGAATGTTTTACATGAGAGGAATCAGCAGATGCTATAAATCAGATTTCCCTCCACCTTCTAGTGTTTGTTTTCAAACATTAAAGGCAAACTCCTGCTGTGTCCCTCCTTTTACTTGAAACCAAGGCTTTCAAACGCGCAGTCCCCTCTAAATCTCTCTGCTTCCTCACTTCACATCAATTCTGTGAAATTCTTCACGTCTGCTTCTGCCTTCACTGGAAGTGTTACAGCAAAGGAAAGAAGTGCTCTTTATTACCTGACCTCCAGGCCACGTGTCATGCTGTTGATGTCTTGCTCCCTGAAAACTTCTTCCTCTGGCTCTGTGACATGGTATCTCCTGGTTCTCTTCCTCTTCCTCTGACCGTTTCCCCTCTGCCTTTCACTGGGTTCTCTTTCTTTGCCCCTAGTGATTTATGTCCTCGTGATTCTGGGCACGGTCCTCTTCTACACACTCTGTGTTTGTTAACTCACCAATGCCCGAAGCTTCGAGCCATTCCATGAATTATTGCCTACCTATAAAGCTCCATGCCAGACGTTTTGCCCAGGTGTCTGGTTGGCATGTCTGATTGCCTTCTTAATATCTCTGCATACTTATGTCACAGGCACCTGACACTCAATATGTCAGAACCTTAATTCATTTTTCTCCCTTAAATATTACTCCACCTTCTGGATTTCCTATCCAGATAAATGGCCTCATCATCCACCAAGTCAACAAAGTGAGAAGTCTGGGAGTCACCCTAGACTCCTTGCTTTTCTTCATTCTGCAAATCTGGTCATTGAATATCCTTCGCTTTTCTTCCGCCACACTGTCTTCATTCCAGCTACCTCGTTTTAGGTCCTCATCAGTTCTTACATAGATTGTTAAAATTTTCTCCTGATTTGTCTTCCTGCCTTCTGTCAGACTCTTTAACCAGGTCTCCCCAATGCTGCTAGAATGATATTCAATTTCCTTCCTTCCTTAAACTCCTTCAGTGCCTCTTTACAGCCTCTAGGATAATTTCTTTATTATGGAATATTCTTTTGATTTCAAGTAAGGGGAGACTTCACCCAAATTGCTTAAGGAAAATGGAACTGATAAAAAAAGAGAATGGATCTGGAATGAATTATGTCAATAGGAATTGGTTTCTTTCCTCCTTCAGTTCTGCCTTCCATTGTGTTGGCTCCAGGCTCAGGTTAAATGTGATAGCAAGACAGTGGCTGCCATTGCAGCCTTACAACTTCTCAGCTTTAAGGGACAGCAGAAAGAAAACAAGGAACTCCAAACCTCCGCCTCAAGAGAGTCATGTTATCCCATTGTTACTGGGCTGTGTGCCTATTCATGAACCAGTCACCATTGCTAGTGTATTGAAACATGTTGATTGGCCTGCATCCAAACCATGTGAGATTTAGGGAGGATATATCCCTAGAGGGAAATTGAAACTTTTGCTAGAAGAAAGAGCAACAAACACTGGAGAAGCTCATGATGAAAGCATCTAGGATTGATTGAGTTCTTTACATGTTTCAAGGTATTATCTTAAAGTTTTTCATGTATTAAACTTGCTTAATCTTTACAACAACTTCGTGAAGAAGTGAGGAAACTGATGACCGAGAGGTCTGGTAGTTTGCCTGAATTAGACACAGCAAATAACCAATGCCCGCTGCAAAACTCAAATTTCTGGGTATAGGCTTTCCTTTTCATCCTTACCCAGTAAATTTCTGGTAATGTTTTTGAGTGAGATGGCTATAGTTCAAAAATTAACTTACATGTTATAAAATGAGTGTGTTCCATTATCAAAGAGCTAAAAATCACTGGGGCTTTCCCACATTTCTTACCCTGCACAGAACTAGGCAACTTTAAGAGTGCATGGAGGGATGCCTGGGTGGCTCAGTTGGTTAAGCGTCCGACTTCAGCTTGGGTCATGATCTCCTGGTTTGTAAGTTCGAGCCCCGCATCGGGGTCTGTGCTGACAGCTTGGAGCCTGGAGCCTGCTTCAGATTCTGTGTCTCCCTCTCTCTCTGCCCCTCCCATGCTCATACGCTGTCTCTCAATAATAAATAAACATTAAAAAAAAAAAAAAAGAGTGCATGGAAATGTCCCCAGAGACTGGAGTTTCCTGCTTAACAGGAGGTTGGGACCTCAAGGTTGAGGTAAAGATATGTGCAGTCCTTAAGTGTCTGTAGCAGACACATCTTTCCTACCAGTTGTTGATCCTCTCCTAATCCCCCAGAGGTCAGGATGCAGTGACCTCTAGCTCCCGTTTTTTTGACCTATTACTAGGGTGGAGAGTGGATGCTGTGGATGCTGGCCTTCCTCCCAATGGAAGCTGTGAACAGGAAGATTTAGTCAGCTGATGCATGAAAGGTAGAATTCTGTATATAACGTGTTATGGTCAACAATCACATTTCTGCATGATGGGAATTACCTGTGTGAGTGCGAGGCCCTTCATGATCTACTGGTGATCCCTTTCCATTCTTACCTTTTACTATGAACCCCTCGTCTCCACTGCTCTAAGACCCAGTGTGTTATTACCTTGAATTTCATGCTCTTTATGCTCTTCCACACCTCCTGTGTGTCTTGGCAATTGCTGTACCCACTGCACCTTTCAAAAGTTCTGTCAAGTGTCCTCTTCTGAAAGAACGCTTTGCTGAGATCAGCCTCCTTGTGAGCAAACATCTGTGTCTCTCTTTGTGCCTCAGCTGTATTGTAAGAATGTTTGTCATGATTCCTGTAACTCGTATTGCATTTCTGTATTTCTTTTTGTCTACTTCTACAGTGCTGCAACATCTTTGAAAGGTGGGAGCACATTTTATTCATTTTCTTACCCCCCCCCCCATACTGCCTGACACATAATAGGTACTCAAAACGTGTATGTCAGTGAATGAAATCAGAAATGTGCAGAAACTATAATAAGATATCCTAATTGTTGGCAATTAATTCTGATCAGCACTAGAAGGAACTAGGAGTTGGGAAATGTTTCTCATTCAAAGATTCTAAATTAGAGACCAGTTAACACATGTATTTGTACAATACAAATAGCCCTCACTATCTGAACTCTTGCAAAATATTTGCTATAACATTATGCAGAAATTTCCACCCCAAATTTACTATCCAAATAGAAATTCGACCATAACAGGTTTATATAAGTGCAACAATGGAAATGTTTGAGTCATAGGTGAATCCATGTAGAAGGATGCAGAGTGTTCTTCTGTCATATAGCTCCGCAGTTTTCCACAAGATCATGTCATTGTTTTCTAAGGAAATGGAAGAGCTTGTGAAAAAAGTTGGTGAGCACAAGAGGTCTAGGAAGTGCCATGCATTATAAAGGAGTATTAGATGTATAAAATATATTGAGTGAGGTGAACACATAAGAAACATAAGCTTGGTCATGCATATACCTTCATCAATAATGGATAGGTTTTTTTTATGCTTGTGAGAAAATTCAAAACAACATTATGGTGTTGGTTTTGGAAAGCTTCATTGAGTTACTCAAGGATAGTATGGTCTGTTTGAAACCTAGAAAAGTATCTCATGCAGTGGATAGATAATCCTAAACTTTGAAACCATGTAGATGCTACTGAAGGCACTACATACCTTTGAAGATCTGAAGAAGAAGATGAAAGAGTTGGATCATTTGGCAAAGAAGTTGTTTCAACTTCAAGTCTGGAATGGTACAGAAGATTTAACAACGATGCAAGACAGCAGCATTTGAAGATTGTAGAGGAAGCATCTTCTTGGTAATGAGCTTGCAGTGGTTTTTCTCAGTGAAAAACAGAAAATTATTGACAGAGGTAGCTAACATGTTTCCATTAATACCAATTCTCTTGATAAAATTTGGCTTTTTAAAAATGAATGTTATCTTTGGAGAATATGAAAAAAGCCAGGGCATTATGCCTCCAAAGATAGGCTGATACAGTTTTTAAGTGAAAATGTAAAGTTGATGGTAAACTAAAACCTAGGTAACTCTGAACACCCGGGGTCCTTAAAGTTAATGTTGAAGAGTAAATTTCATATTGCATGGTTCTCAAATCCTAAGCTTTGGCTGACAAAGCAAGCATTCAGTCATTATGCAAGAAGTCATAATTTCTGGCAGTTCATTTCTTTGGGGGGTGAAGTCTTACAAGAACAGAAGGAGTTACGGTTCAGATTTGAGTTAACTTTTATTTAGTAAAATAAAGAGCTGATGAAGAAATTGTTGAGTAGGTGCTGCTGTGAAGAAAGATAGTTTGCATGATAAGCTAAGAAAATGCTTTTTTTGTTTTTCATCTCAGTATGGCTCTCTGGCTATATTTTCATCCCTAATTCATTGGTAGTGACGTTATCCCTCGAGAGGGGGCTGTGTGGCATCACAGACTGTGGCTCTTTGAATCATCAGTGATACTCTGATGTTTAGAGGCACTTTTTGTTGAGCTCTAAAATGTGGAATTTCCTTCAGGTTTCAGTTTTAATTAAGTATGTCTGTCCCTGCAAAATGAAAATCAAAAGCTCTTGGGGAAAGGTCCATTCTTTTCCAGGCTCATTGAAAGGACTTGTTTAAGAGAAGTGAATTGATTTTGATTATGTTGTGTCTTTTCAAGTAACGTCCAGAAGAAGAAAAGACTTGCGTAAGCACAGAGTGACACGCACATATTTTCCTTGTATTTGTGGCTGTGAAAAATGTGTCACTCCAGGATGCCCTGTTCCCTAAGAAATAGGTATTGCCTACATGTAGGGGCTGACTAGTGATTATTTCAGGGACACTGTTCCCTTTTAAGTTTCTTCTCTTGGAAGTAGGCTGCTTTTTCTTATATGATTGCTTGAGTGTCTCTTATGCAGATGCCTTCATTGTTAGAAGAAAAATCAATAATTTGCATGACCATAATAATGTAACAGTTCAGCTAAAATCAATTTAACAGATATTTATTGGCTGTTTATTCCTAGATAATACACTATGTTATTCAGTAGAGGGATGAAGAAAAAAAAATGCAAGGTACAATTACTACTTATTTTAAGGAATCAGTAGGACCCAGATACATGAATAAATAATATTGTATTTTTTTGCTTTTGTAATTATTCTAAAGTGTTATCCACGAATAAAGACATTGTAAATAAATATTACTATGTCTTCTCCCTGGTTATCTGTGCAGTTGTTATAATGCAAGGGTGCTCCCCTACCCCTGTGGCCAGAAACTTCAAATTCCATGTTTCTTAAGTCAAGAACTATTTTTTAAGTAGTTAATTAACATATTACTAACATATAGTACTCACCTGTAGCAGATGAGTAAGCCATAACACAAGTGGAGTATGGTAAATATTGCAATAGAAATACTTACGGCATGAGAAAGATACAATTCTACCAATTTTCTATAGGCTTATTGATATCTGAGCTGGACTCTACAGGACGAGTATAATTTCTGGACAGGTAAGGGACAGACTTTGCTAGAAATGGGAACATAACGGTCAGTGTGTTCATTCTGCACAAACAGGCACGGGAATGTTTAGTTTATTTGGGGAGGAACCAGGCACAAGTGTAGCCAGACCTTAGGAAACAGAAAGGGTGGGGTAACTTGATACGAGGATCAACGAGGTAACCCCAGCTGCATGGTGAAGGGCCTTGAAGCAGCGCCTGAAAAGCCTCCGGGGAAGAAACAGCAACAAGTGTATATGACATTCCTCAAAAGCCTTGTGTCCATGGCTGCTTGTCCTCACTTCTCCCAAGTTACTTCTGAATGCGTAAGTGCTTCTGCTCTGAGAGTACAGGAAGATTCATTAAGCGTACCTAAGATACTTTTTTTCCTTGAAACATATATTTAGGGGAAATAAAAAGCTGCTGCTTTGTTTCTTTCTGTTTTTAATTAAACTGAGTTTTGGCAATCCTTTCGGCTGGGCTTTCCACATGGGATTGAACCTTAAGTGACTCATCAAAGTTTATTATAAAATTCTATAAACACGAGTCGGTTTAGCTATATCATACTTTTTAAAAGCTTCGTTTATTTAGTGCTACCCTTGAGCACAATAATGTACACCTGAAAAACTTGAGTTTTGCACTGAGAATTCAATTGAATGTGTTTGACTAGTTCCAGCGTTCAGAGTGCCGTGCTAGGCCTTCAGTAGAGGGTGGAAACAAATTCACTGAACAGTAATAACCCAACGTGAATGTAGACAAGCCAGAAAACGGAGGACAGGCCATATGGAAGAGGATCCCAAGTGTAAAATTTCCATGGAATGACTGTTTACTTGGAATGAGTATTTATAAACAAGGAGTTTGTGTGTATAAGTGCCTTGCCTTGATAAAATTAATTTGTGATATGGATTAGGGGTCAGAGACAAGTGTCAAGGCCAAAGCACCAGTTTCCAGCCAGAGGTTTGTAAACCGTGTGCCACGGAACACTAGTGCTCAGGGCTGTGGGAGTGCCTGTTTTCCAAACACGGACATGCTGCTTATCAAACACGAAAGGTTTTAAACTGTCCAGAGAATAAAGGCACAGCGTAGGGAATATAGTCGGTGATACTGTAAAAGCATTGTATGGTGACAGACGGTAGCAGCCCTGGTGGTGAGCGCAGGGTGAAGTGCAGAGTGGTTGAATCATGTGTCAACTGTCCTTCAATTAAAAAAAAATGTATCCATAAGAAAAAAAATTGTCTAAAGAACATTTTAAAACTCTTTTGGGGGGTTGCCTGGGTGGCTCAGTTGGTAAAGCATCCAACTTGATTTCGGCTCAGGTCATGATCTCACAGGTTCATGAGATTACAGCCCCAGGTCAGTCTCTGTGCTGACAGTGGAGCCTGCTTCAGATTCTCTCTCTCTCTCTCTCTCTCTCTCTCTCTCTCTCTCTCTCTCTCTGCTCCTCCCCTGCTGGTGCTCTCTCTTTCTCTCTCAAAATTAATAAATAAACAGTAAAAAAAACCCAACCTTTTTTTTTCATTCGGTATGTTGGTTGTTGGCCCACTCTTAAGATTTTAAAATATGCTTTCATTAGTTAATTATTTTTAGATGCTTTAAAAATCTGAGGGGAAAAAAAAGCTGGTCAAGACAAAAGACAGTAAGGGCTTGAACGTGGGTGGTGGTGGTAGGGATAAAAAGGAGACAATAGCTTAAAGAGATATTACTGAGCAGTAAAACAAAAAAGCAAAATTTGGCAGCTATTTAATAAATCATTAGGAAAGATGGTTCTGGAAGTGAGGGAAACAAAGATGAGGTCCATGGAAATCTGTGAATTAGAATTATCTACTGGGAAAGTCACATTAGACAGAACTTTGGAGAATATCCACAGAAAGGAAATGGGAGAATGATGATGGATCAGCGAAGAACAGAGAGGCTTAGGGGAGTGAGGATGCTTCAGCATCCTGGAAGTCAGAGAAGGAGCATCCAGAACAAGTGGACAGAGGAGAGTGGAGTCTGACGGAGGCTGTTGGAATTGGTAGTTACCTATCTGCCAGTTGACTGGTGATAAGAATATTGGAATAAAAACCAGAAAGCAAAAGTAGGTGGTGAAAAGGGCAAGGCAGTGGGTGTGGAGGAACAGTGTGGAGCTGGTCAGTGAAGGGTAGAGAAAGGACGAGTTGGAAATCATACCTGAGGCAAAGCAAAGTTGTGTAGAATCGGGAACACAGAGGAAAAAGACCGGGAAGAGGTAGAGATGAAAGAAACAGGCCACAGAGAAGCTGCTGATTGCTTTACAGTTCAACGGAAATTGAGATCAGAGCACAAAAGCACGGGTGGGAAAGCTGTCTTTGTAGTTCATAGAAAAATAAAACGATTTTATTCTCAGAAAGTTATGACAGTATTCTGAAGAAAAGAACCCTAAATTGCTTTAAGGTGGTCTTCGTTTAGTGTGGTAACTTATTTAAGAATTACCGTAAGGCCCATAACCCTTTATTTCTCTGGCTCTGGTAAATACTTTCTGTAATTTGAACATAGGGGATATTTCTGAAGTGGGTACTTATGATAATCATAAATACAGCCCAATCTCAGTGATAAGTGCTTTTAGACCAATTACTGACATGCTCAATTGAATACTAATACCTCCCATGAAATGGCTTTCATATAAGTAAGACGACAGCTGCTCTACAGCGACAGGGCACATAAAGCTTTGCACCAGCTTGTCTCCAGGGCCACCATCTGTGCGGATCTCAAGTTTTAATACATGGGGTTTCTCGATCCTCTGCAAAGACTGAATTTTCAGGCTGGACGTCAGTATGTGTAAAAACAACTTGGAAGGAACTTCTGCATCCATGCTGACCTTAACCGCTCCATTCTTCTAGAGAAACACATGTTTGTGTCCTATTGGAAACTTTGTGTGATGGCTGCTAAAGTCGCTAGAATATCAGGATTGTTTGGCCCTATTTTGCATATCCAAACAAAGATGTTAGTTTACATATTTACTATGAATTTATATTCTGGACAAAATTGAGAAGCAAAACAGATTTGAAAAATGGGATGACTTCTACCAGATTTCCATAATTAATATTCCATAATTAATATGCAAGTTTCAAAACATAAAAATTATTTTTTTAGGTTTATTTTTTTGAGAGGGAGCGCAAGCAGGGCAGGGGGGGAGAGAGAGAGAGAGAGATATAGAGAGAGAGAGAGAGAGAGAGAGAGAGAGAATCCCAAGCAGGCTCTGTGCTGACAGCACATGCAGCCCATGCAGGGCTCAATCCCAGGAACCGTGAAATCATGGCCTGAGCCAAAATCAAGTCAGACGCTCAAACAACTGAGCCACCCAGGTGCCCCCCAAAATTATTTTTAAACGTAACAACGTTTTAAAAATTTGGAACTCATAAATATGACTAAAAATTTGAATAATATTTTTATAATTTAAAAGGAAAAGAGACACTGCTTTTCAGCATTTTATAGAATTTTACATTTCTCAATTTCAGATATTTTTTTTCAGCAAACATTTATTGAGTACGTTCTTAGTGTCAGGCACTATGCTAGGCCTTGGGTTTACTAGGTTATATTGAGACATGCTGTCTGTTTTCAAGGAACTTACGATCTACAGGGAAATACAGACCTGCATTAAAATATTAAATCACTGTTTTAAACATCTTCATGCATTCATAAAAGGTGTTATAAGAGGGCATAGGGGGCTGCGTCTACCAAGGATTAGGAAAGTTTGGGCAAAACACGGTCTATGTTGAGTTGTAATGATTTGAAAGTTAGCCCAGCAGAAGGGGAAAGGATATGTGTGTAACATGCAATGGGACTAGCATGTGAATGGCGTGTAAACTAGAGACACAGGTGAATTTGGGAAAATGCAAATCCTTTTAGCTGAAATAGAGTGAGGGGCTGGGTTGGGAAAGGGTGGTGAGGAGAGGGGAAGGTGGGAAGGAAAGCAGGTGTTAAATCATCATGAGTCTTATAAACTATCTCAAGGAATTGGGGCTTTAATGTGAAGGCAAATAGAGCAGCTAATGGATATTGGGGCAAGTTTATTATCATCACAGTCTCCTCCTTCTTATTCTCCCTCATTGTTATCATCATCATTGCCATTATCATTTCTTGAACTCTTGCTATGTGCCAGGCAATATTAAGTCTTTTCATGCATTTTTTTTTTTTTTTTGCTTCTCACTATGACCTATAAGTACTATTAACGTTTCTATCTTAAAAATAAACAAGCAAGGGAATGTACTTAATTTTCCTGAGGCCAGAAGTTAGCAAGAAGCATATCTGGAAGTCACACCGAGGGTTTTCTGAAGTGACCATGCCTGCCTCTGTATTCTGCTCTTACTTAGAAAATGATTACATCCCCTGAGGAGCCCTCAGCCTGTAGTGTGCTGCAGAAGAAAGTTTTCGATGAAAGCTGAACTAGAAATGGGGACCAGTTATAAGGTCATCGTTATTATGCGGGCATGAGAAGATACTGGACACAGGTAGTATGAATGGAGAAGAATGGACATATTCTAAAGATATCACGGAGGTAGACTCAACCAGGCTTAGTAACTAACTGGATGTGTGGAACAGTATTTCTGGCTTGGACCATGAATACACTTCAGAGAGTGTGTTTGTGAAATCTACCAGGTTTATTGGTATTCTAGACAGCCAGAATGCCAGAATGATCAAGCTTATACATTGCTGGTAGGAATATAAATTGGTACACCTTCTATGAAAGGCAACCTACCACCAGTTTCTTCAAAATTAAAAATATGCATAGATTTGACCCAGAAATTTTACTTCCAGGTATTTATGCACAAACACGCATCTACATTGTATCATATATATAAAGATATATACACTGCAGCATTGCATGTAATTGCCAGTATCAGAAGTAAACTAAATCTCCTTCAGTATGAGATAGGCTAATAAATTAGGATAAATCCATTCAATGAAATTATTTACAACTCTTAAAGGTAATGAGGCATCTCTATGTGTGTGTTGATAGGGAAATATTGTATGTAGGCATGTGATTATATCAAGGTGCAGAAGAAAGTGTGTATAATAGGCTACCATTTTGTGAACACCAAGTAGATGGATAGATAGGTAGATGAGGAGATAGATAGGCATAGTTTGGTATAGATAGAAATCCATAGAGTATCCCTATGAGGATAAAAATACTGGGAGTAACAGTAGTTGTGAAGGGAAGTGACTGGATGCCTGGGACAGAGGATGGAAAAGGGAGAACTATTTATCAACATTGTATATCCATTTGATTTTTCTCTGTATGCATACATTTACTATTTTATTTACTTTTTAAGTTTATTTTGAGAGAGAGTGCCAGTGGGGGAGGGGCAGAGAGAGAGGGAGAGACAGAATCCCAAGCAGGCTCTGCACTGTCAGCTCAGAGCCTGATGTGGGGCTCAGTCCTGTGAACCATGAGATCATGACCTGAGCCAAAATCAAGTCAGATGATTAACTGACTAAGCCACCTAGGTGCCCCTAAATTTATTATTTTAAAATTGACAAGGTAATATAAATTATTAAAATTCAAGGCAGAACACTCTCCTGTTTTTAAATCTTATCTCTAGAGAAACATATATATGATAAAGGGAAAAGTCAAACTCTTAGTTTGATTTTGTTTAAAAATTTGTCTTTATATAAAATCAGAGTTTTTATAAGAAAAGTAATATCTTTCCCCAATGATTGACTTATATCCTCCCAAATTTATGGAAGCCCTGAAATTCGTAATACAAATATGGGAATATAAAAAAAAAAACACCTTAATTTTCGAACTGTTATTTTTCAGTCATTAAAGTCATAATGCTGCTAAAGTATTACATTTTTGTCCGTTAGATCGCTAACAGTTGGAGGGTACTTGCTATTTATCTAGATGCTTTGGAGTTTGAACATAAAAGATAATTTTTGACCTTTGTAAACTTAGTTTATTTAAGCAAGTAAAGATAATATACATGAAAAATGATATACACATTTTTATGCTCAATATATTTTAATTAGTAAATTGGATATGTTAGTTCAGAAAGAGAGGAGATCAGAGAACCTGAAACTATGAGACAAGAATTCATAGGATCTTGGAGCTTGTATTGATCCTTGAAGAATTGGGATACTTGAAATTAGAGAGGAAAGAAAACATGAGGCCACAGAGAAGAATCAGAACTTCGTTGTATACTCAGGGCACAGGAGTGAGCATTTGAGCAGACAATCTCAAAGAAGCAGGAATCTAGGTTGGGAAATATTGGTATTCATTTATACGGGAACCAGAAAGCAAGGAAGTGGGCTTTGATTTGATGATGAAAAGGAAACCACCATGTAAAATAAAATATTCTAGTATTTCCTTGATAATTTATTTTTCT
Source organism: Panthera pardus (assembly GCF_024362965.1). Classification (NCBI taxonomy): domain Eukaryota; kingdom Metazoa; phylum Chordata; class Mammalia; order Carnivora; family Felidae; genus Panthera; species Panthera pardus. Next base: position 51,026,103 of record NW_026527002.1, read on the forward strand.
AACATTTATTTTGAGTCTTTAGTATAAAAGGGTTTTCTATACTTAATGCATTTTATTCTTCACTTTATACCCATTAGGTGTTATAATGCTCTAAGTGGAATTAAATGAAATTCAATGGACCATTGGTCTTGCCTACTTTGAAATTATTCTATAATTTTAGTATCCCCTTTGGGCCCTAAACTCTCTTTTCTCTAGGAAAAGCAAGGGTGCTCCACTTATATACACTCAATAGTGTGTATAGTCAGAAACTTTAATTATTTTCATTCTTCCAAGTAATTCGTTTAGGTTGTCTGTTTTAAGTATGAAGTATATGAAAACATATACTTATTATATGGCAGGTTACTTAAACTGATTTTCATGGAATTTTAACATCTTAAAGATACAAAATCATCCATGTATTCATGGGACTACATTATGAAAATGCTTCTTTTGCTTAAGAAAATAAGTTTACAGAAATTCTTATATGTTATATAACCAAAATGAACGTGTTAGATTGTAGTATTCTTTTCAGCTCGGTTTGAAGCCCCAAATTTTATTCACGAATGAAGTGATTAAAAGAATTATTTTGGTAAACCATAATGTCAATAACCCATTATTTGGGTAAAACATAATCTCAGTAATGCATTGTTGTGTTCAAGCGTTCACAGTTTTAATGAATATGTCAAATGAGGGATCTTCTATTAAATTCACACTCCGTTTTCCTTAATATTGTGCTGGAGGAGTGACCTCGAGAGAACAGGTGTACCTACGCTTATAACTTACAATCCTGGCTGGGCATTCAGGCAAAGTCAAATCAATCCATACATTTTAAAAAGTTTTCCCTAATACGAAAATATAGTCTCTTTGTGAGAATGAGGTGGGTGGAGGCTCTTAGTAATGTTAGAATTTTGCCTGAAAGCTATAAATTCATACTTAAGTATGGAGACTGATGTTGGGATTTGCATAAAGATTGTGAATTGTCAAAGTGAACAGAAAATTTAACCTCTCCTGAAGATCCTAAAGATGTTTTCTCTGGAAAGATTTCATTGATAAGCGGTGAATCATTTAAATGCCATTTTAAGGGAATAACAAGTCTACCTCCAAGGCCTTTGAAAACATCACATCATAGTCTTGTTTGTATTATAAAACCTAGTGAACTTTCTTGAGTGCATTGTGGGTACCTTCCTTTGGAGAAATAAATGAGATAGTTATAGGACGCAAGTAAAAAAAATAAAAGATGATACAATATCAAAATGAATGTCAGAGTGATAATTATAATCATTAGGAATGATCACTATGGATTTTTTATGTTCATACATTTTATTCTTACAAACATCTACGTTTAAAATCAGAAAAATGCAATTTTGGGGGCACCTGGGTGGCTCAGTCGGTTAAGTATCAGACTTCGACTAAGGTCATGATCTCACAGTTTGTGAGTTCAAGGCCCGTGTCAAGCTCTTTGCTGACAGCTCAGAGCCTGGAGCCTGCTTTGGATTCTGTGTCTCCCTCTCTCTCTGCCCCTCTCCTGCTTGTGCGCGCGTTCTCTCTCTCTTAAAAATAAATAAACCTTAAAAAATTAAAAAAAAGAAAAATGCAATTTTCTAACATTTATTTTATTAATCCACATTTAATACAAACTTATCAAAATCCAAGTCAGTAGTTACTGCAGATAAAGGACATTGAGTAAAGACTGCACTTTTTAACAACACTGCCAGCAAGTAAGGAAACTTTCCTAAACTTTAAGGGATAAAAAAAGAGAATACCCTCCCAAAGAAAAATTAAGCCAGACAGAGTTCCACAGGCAAGGAAAACTTAATTCAAAATTTTGGAATAGGAGAGTGAGACTGAACTCAATTCTGCTGAAACAGAAGACAGCAGGGTTTTTAAGTGCTAGAGTGAACCAGTAGAAAAGCAGTGGAGGATGTTAGGAGGAGGTTGTGCAGTGTGATTAGGCCATCAGTGTTGGCTAACTGGTGCTTATTGAAGTGAGGCATCTGTCCTCCCACAGAGACTGGGAGGTAGGCATGATCTCCTTTGATGGGTACACATCCAATGGATGGCTCCCCATCCTTGAGAAAGACGTTCCTGGGTTGTACAACTGGCAAGAGGCTGATAGATTCACATCTCAAAGGGGCAGAGAAAGAATTTACAATTGCAAGTTTTCTGTAGTAAACACTCTAAGAAAAGAGAGGTCAACGGTCTAGAGTCAGGAGGAAGCCTGTCCAAAGTTGAGTCAGGTTGAAGGGAACAGGAAGAGGCTGCCTTCCTTGGTGAACTCTTCAGTTATATGAAGTCATACTGACACTATTTGGCCATTTTGACCTACAAAACTAACAGTTTCAAATGGTTTGATCAAAGATCCTGGGATCAAATTTCTTTACATGTTATTCCTACATTTTGCATAAACAAATAAATCTGGAATTGTGGTCTTTGATTATATTCTTTGTCACTCTAAATAAGACTTAGGGAGGGTTTTATAGGTATTTACATATATATAGTATGTGCATATGTTTGTATAATGTATGGGTGTTTATCAAAAACACATTAAAAATTAAAGTTGCCAGAAAAGGAAAAAAAAGTTAGGATAAAAATATAGACCTTGAGGCCTAAGAATAATTCTTAAAGAAAAGTGACAAGTTTGTTGCAGAACTTCCCATAAGTTAAAGCAAAGAAAGAAGCGTAATGTCCCCGTAGGATTAAAGCAATTAAGAAATTTAAAATAATTTCTTGGTGTTGAAATCTGACACATTTTTTGCTTTTAGTGCACATAAGGGCAACATTTTTGTGTTGGCAAATATCCCACTAAACCTTATAGCTAATTTCACAGGCCTAGATTTTGCTTGTTTATTTATTATTATCTTTAATGATACCCCTCAATGCAAACTCTTGGCAAAACCCCAAAGTATAATTCAGTGAAAGTAATTTGGTTACATATTAAAATAATGACATCCAGATACATGGCTCTCTAAAATAGAATTAAGAATTAAGAACTAAGATTATCTAGGGGCACTTGGGTGGCTCAGTTGGATAAGCATCCGACTCTTGATTTTGGTTCAGATCATGATCTCACTGTTACTGAGTTTGAGCTTCACATCAGGCTCTGTGCTGACAGTGCAGAGCCTGCTTGGGATCCTGTTACCCTCTCTCTCTGCCCCTGCCCCACAGCATGTTCTTGCTGTCTCTCAAAAATAAATAAATAAACATTTAAAAAATTAGATTATCTAGAATGAATTACCTCAGACAATATTACATACTTTTTTTTTTTTTTTTTTGGTAACGGAACTCTTGATAAGAATCAGATAATACAGATCTTGAGAGTTTGAAGTTACCAATTTTGGGAGCAGAATTTGGAGCTCCCCTGTCCTTAATAGATGTAAGTCCATATGCTTTAACAATTAACCAACGGCAGGGTGGACTTGAAAACCTCTTTTGGCATGTAAGAAGATAATTTAGGATACAGATTTTATAGCTGCTTACTTAACTGGCAGTTGGGGTCTATTAAAATTAGACTCCATTAGAATTATTCTTTCTCTATCCCCCTGTAGCTTCTCATACGCCCTTGTAAATACACAGCAATTTTCAGAGTGCATTTTGCTTTGTTTTATTTTTTTACATGATGGCATCTATGTTAGACAGTGAATTCTTTATGTGCAAAGACCATATTTTATTAGTTTTTGCATCCTTAGTACTTAGAGTCTGATAAATAATAGGGCACACAAAATAGTTTGTTGGTTCTATGAAGGATTTAAGAAAACTGAGGAAGTTTGATATTCAAAATTATATATAAAATATGTTAAAATTACCAACAAACAATGGACTTATTACACTTCACCTCTGTCCCCTGTTTGTCACTTTGTAGTAAGTACAGAACCATAAAATATTGTGGGTAAAGGTCATTTGGACTTTTGGTCATTTGGACATGAGTCACAAACATAATGGCAGACAATGCTAGTTTTCTCCGTACCCACTTTTATCCCCATTTTGTAATCGGGACCTTGGTTTGTGGCTGCCCAGAATGATGGCTGCATTTGCCAATCTCCCTTAGAATAAGAGTGGCCAAGTGACTAAGCTCTGGCCAATGAAATGCAAGCAGAAATGGCATGTGTAAATTTTAGGAAGCATCCCTCTTTTCTTCTTCCTTCTTGCTGACCAGGACACCGGTACTCTCTGGAGCTCACAGCCACTTGGAACATGAAGGGGACCACAGGTTGAGAATGGTAGAATGACAAGAGGGAAACCTCCTTCTCTGGTGTTTATGAATTGCCGTAACTGCCTGGACTTCTTAAGACTCAAGATTTGTCTATAGGAGAGAGAAATATCAATGGTCTTTTCTAAGCCACTCTGAGTTTGGGTGTTGTTGTTTTTTTTTTTTTTTCTAAATACCGATGATGGGGCTGAAAGCTTCTCTTCTTGTTCCCATATACTCTGTATAAATCTTTATTAGAACACTTACTCCAGTTTATTATAATCATATTTTTTTAATGTTTATTTATTTTTGAGAGAAAGAGCACAAGCAGAGGAGGGGCAGAGAGAAAGGGAGACACAGAATCCAAAGTGGGCTCCAGGCTCTGAGCTGTCAGCACAGAGCCCGATGCTGGGCTTGAACTCATGAGCCCTGGGATCATGACCTGAGCTGAAGTCGGACACTTAACCGACGTCACCCAGGTGCCCCTATAGTCATATTTTTTACATAAAACATTCTTTGAAGGCAGAAACATGCCTTCTTTATGTGTCGTTCATCCCTATCCCTGAACTCTACCTAGGAAGTATACGTGCACATAGTATATCCTCATTAAATGTTTAATTGAACAGTACTGGATTAATGACCTGAACTAAACTGCTTAATTAATATAGTACCATGGATTTAATTGTACCCTATGAAAATTTTGGTTCAAGATCATGGGATACAGTATAGAGTAGATACTCATAAAAAGTGTGTGGAAATGTTAGGTAAATACGTATAGGCTTACCTCCCACAAGTTACTCAGTATGAATTCATATTTTCTCCGAGGTAGTAGCGAATGATTTTTTTGTTACAGTTTTGGACATGATAATAATTTGTGCCAGGGAGTTTTTTTTTTTTTTTTTTTTTTTTTTTTTAATGTGTGCAGTGGCCAATTAGGATCTTTGTTTTGATCCTTTTATCACAAGGATATAAAACTAATTTAGAGAGCATAACTGATTAACCATATGGAGAAAAAAATTGGTGCCTCTAAAAACACATTCTGTTCTTTCCCTGTGTTCTCTCCTTCAGGGAATGAACACTGTATTCATCTTTAAACTTAATTTAAAGGTAAAGCATTCAGCTTATCATATGGGTGATTTAATTTTATCTTTGGTTTATAACATGTCTTATATTTTAAGAAAAATGTATTTTTCTGTGTCTTATACCATGGCAAAACTATTGACCTGGGTGAAATACATTTGTGAAAAGTCATATAGACTGGGTACTATAGATATCATTTTATTTCTTTTCTTTATAGGTTATTTCAAACTTGAAGTGCATCATTCCAGCAGCGAATTCCCGGTGGTCTTGTCTACTTGACCTACTCGTTCCCTATTCTGAAATCTAGAGAAGACTGTTCCACAAGACTCCTCTGTAAATTGCTGCAATGTCTGTATCTAATTTATCATGGTAAGTGAATCACTTTCTAACCTACAGTCCAAATCCATGCATAGCATGAAGCAGTATTTTGTGAGAAAGTTTTATGGTCAGAACCGGAGCAGAAAAAGAAACTGAAAAATCTGGTTTCCAGAGATTGTTGTCCTGTGTTAAGGTAAGGAGAGCTACCTAGAGTTAAAATTTTAAGACTTTCAGCATTGTGGTATCTACAGACTCTGGAACGGGTTCAATGCTTTTATGAATCCGAATAACATACCATACCTTTCTTTCTCGATACCTAGGGGAGAGTTAAGTAGGAATTAAATACTCATTCAGTGGTCCTAGCTACTGTTCTGTTCCTGGGAGCAGGAATAACAGGCCGTAAGGGCAGCTGTAAGGGTGGGATAGGTCTTTTTTCATCAGTGCTTTTCTTCAAGCCTCCTAGTTCAACGTATCTACCCAAACTAAACTGAATGGAACTCCATTATGGAAGAGAAAATTCCCCCGTGGATTCACATCTCTAAATAACTGGCATTCTGAATAATCTTTGACTTCTAGTTCATGTTTCAGTGCTGTTTGTAATTTAAAATAAGAAGTGTGCAATTTTTTTTTTTTTTTTTTTTTTTTTTTTTTTTTTTTTTTTTTTTTTTTTTTTTTTTTTTTTTTTTTGGCGTATAATCAACAACTTTTCTATGGCAACAAAGAGCAATACTAGCGGGGATGAATTGGAAGCCAGTTTTTTGAACTTTGGATTCTTTTTTTTTAAATATAAAGAGCTGAGTAAGTGACATTATACAGATATTATAATAATACAGAAACAGATTATATAATATTATATAATACAGATACAGATTGTATAATATATAAAAATACAGATTATGTAATACAGATATTATACAGTATTCAATATGTGAATGTAAGAAGAACCTGGTAATCCTGTCCATTTTCATAGGAGTCCATTTCATCGTTGTCTTCAGTTTGTGCCAGGAATATAAATAGCATTACATTACAGACTGGTTTCTGCAATTTAGCTCCATGTATTTATTTTTATTAGGTGAGCAATTTCTTCAGGGCAAAGGGTAGAATTGGTTGTTTAGATTGAGAGTAGTGTTTCTGAAGGACCCAATTTTTATGGACTCCCTAGAATATGTCTTTGGATTTTTACTGGGTGCTAAAGATCTCAGTTTAAAAAAAAAATGAATTAGGGGCGCCTGGGTGGTTCAGTCGGTTAAGCGTCCGACTTCGGCTCAGGTCATGATCTCATAGTTCGTGAGTTCGAGCGCCGCATTGGGCTCTGTGCTGACAGCTTAGAGCCTGGAGCCTGCTTCAAATTCTATGTTTCCCTCTCTCTCTGCTCCTCCCCTGCTCACACTCTGTCTCTGTCTCTGTCTCTGTCTCTCTCTCTCAAAAATAAAATAAACATTAAAAAAACTTTTTTTAAAAAAGGAAAAAAATTCTGTAGAATGTGTGAAGCCCTTCAAACCCCTGGAAAATATTAAGGACATATTTATTTAAGGAAATTATACTCCTGACAAATGATTGTGTTGGAGGTGAATCTTCAAAAAGCAGGCTGCATGCCAAACAAGAAAGAGAAAGATGAAGGGGAGAGGACAGAAAGGAGAACAGGGGAAAGAGGAGAAGGTGGAGGCGATTAAAACACAGCTGTGACTGTCATATCTCAAGATAGGTGTGGTGTGGCCTGGTTCACAGAATCAGGACAGGGCAAACACTTGAACCTGTCCTTGGTGTGTACCTCAGTTAACAGTTGACTTGATGTGATGTAATGGCTTGGTCAGAGGCCATCTCTTCAATGTGATGTTAGGCCATACAAAACACATTGAATGTATGTGTGTTTCCAGCCCAGACAAAGAGAATGTATGTTGTGTTTCCAGCCCAACTGTCTAGCACACCTCTTAGAATTTAGTAGCTGCTCTACACACTTATGAGGTACAAATGAGTGAAAAATGCAGAATAGGTAATTCAATGGTGAATTAATATTTTGATCCTAAAACATTTCTTTTGGTTGTGGGGATATCTTACAGAATTCGTATATCTGAAATTTGTTAGAATTCTTCCCATGTCAAAGGTACAAATTTTATAGAAATAATTCTTGGATATTTTCATCCAACAGTACCCTTAATTCTGGCTACACAGAACGTTCCACATTAGATTTCCCTACAGGGACTTCTTCATCTCTTTTGCCAGTGTCACCCCATCATACAACAGTGTGGAGTTAGGCATTAATTACATTCGTTTAGTGAAATTATTGTAGCCCACGGTCTGGCTCTCTTCATCGAAATCTAGAAACCAACACATGAAAATACTGACTGACGTTGGAAAAGAAACTTGTTTCACAGATTATTACTTTAAAAGAAGATACATAACTTTTACGGATGCTTGATTTGGCCTGACCAGTCCATCCTGTAACTGTGGAAAATGACATGGGAATCTTAAGTCGGAGGCTTGGACGATGACCGCATAATCAGAGCAAGGGGAGTTAGATGCTTCCAGTGTTCGAGGGACTCAGGATAGAGTACACCTGGCGGGATATGTCTGTCAGTAAGGCTGTCTCTGCCAGACGCCTCCATCTGTTTCTCAGGGCAGCTTCTTCATGGCCGGGAATTAGAGTAAGACGCCAGTCTTCATCTCTGTGCCTCTTTTGAATTCCGCTTCTGTCAGACTCCCCTCTGTTCAGCTACCTTTATAATGTTAGCAGAGTTTATAGTCAAAACCCACCTCAGTCTGCGAACAGTTTGGTCTGCCTACCTTGACACTGTACATATCTAATTATATCCGTGTGTTGATTTTAAAATTAACTCTGAGGCTTAATGGACGGGGGTGCCTAATTGTGATCCCTGCACACAACCTAAGAATTTAGAAAATATACGTTCATGTTAACCACTATCCAAGCAATCCTCCCAGCTTTTAAATATGTAGCATAAGAAAATTACCTTTTTACATATTAAAAGAAACTTCCTTGCTCTAGGACTTATGGGTATGACATTTGAAAAAATATATATATTCAGTAATTTGGCCCTTTCATATAGAATCTCAAAAAGAAATACAATCTAGGAAATACCCAAGTTTCTAGGAAACTATGCAGTGCCAGTCAGGTGAGGAGAGTAGTAGGAATTGATTATAAGAATTACATGGTAACATACAACAGATGTTTCATGAATCTTCCTGTTCAGTAAATAACTTCCAGGGGGAGGCAATGATTGAGTTGATGTTGGTTGAGATAGAGACAAAGGGATGTACAAAATCAATTACAGACATCCATGGACATGTGACAGACGATAGGCGACAGGTTCCAGGCTATGATCTGAGGGAAAGAATTGTTTCTGGTAGCAGTGGTAATTAACAGGAGACATGAAGAGGCACAGAGAATTGAAAAAGAGTCCTCCTATGTCTATAGCACAAAGAGGGGAATGGTGTGATACCGAGGGGTATTTGAAAGGACTTTCTGTGCTTCTTCCCTGATAATCATCTTCAACCTGTTTTTTTATGTTTTTATAAGATTAATATTATATATATATATATAATATATGTGTATATATAATTATATGGGCATATATATAACATTTTAAAACATTCATTCAAAACAAAATTTTTATGACATGAAAGCTAAGTAAATATTATCAAAAGTGAACATTTACATGGCATTTACCATGTGCCAGGCCCTTTTTTAGAGACTGTTTGGATATTGACCCACATATTCCTCACACAACCGTATTAGAGATGTAGTAGCTATTTGCGTTTCCACAAGTAGAAGATATAGGTACTGAAAGTTAAGTGAAAGGTGCCCAGTATGCTACAGCCACTAAATAGCAGAATTAGGATATGAATTCAGGCAGCTAGTTGGTACTCCTAGCTGCTGAACTATCCATATAAAAACCAACACTATCTGAGTAAAGCAATACCCTTGCTATGTGTGTGTGTAGTTTCGAGGTAGGTGCCCTAGTTCCCATTTCCAACCAGAATTTTTCCCCTTATTTCCTCAAATATAGACATCTGGAGCCTCTCCTGGAAGGAAGTGTATCTCTACACCTGGAAACACTATCAGGGATTAGAATAGTATTGAGGGTAGAATGTGGAGGCAGTAGATGAGCCCCCTAATTTCCTAGAGGAGGTGAAAAGGTTGTTGTTCTTAGAAACTTAGGTGAATCTCCAAAATTATGTAAGATGAACTACCTAAACTACACAATGTAAATCTTAGTTCCACTAGTCATGTTACAGGGTAGGAATTGTCAGGTTTTCCTCTTGATACAAAACAGGCACAACAGAGAGGTATCAGCTCTTTGCTATAATTCAACCAACATGGCTCTTCAATTGTCCATCTCATAGAGACCCTCCATTACTAAATCAAGTACTTTCAACTCCCCCTGGCTCTACTGCTCCCTTAGCTCCCATTATATTAGTGTTATGGTTACATATGTTAACCAGTATTCAGAGAGAGAGATCCTAGTATGTCTTAACTGATTTTGCAAAATGCCATCTTTTTGACCCCAAGTTGGTTTTTGTCGTGATGCCTGAGCACATTTCAGCTTTTGTTCACAGTATCTTAAAGACTGTGGCACCTGGCAGAGGTGAAGGTAATTGAACCAGAGCCATGTATGGGAGAAAGAAGACACTGGATGAATGAAAATAAAAAAGCCAACTAGCCACTCAAAATCCATTGAGCATTAGTAACGTGCCATGCCCCGTGCTGAATACAGAGATGCAGTCTTAGTAAAAAGTAACGACTCCTCTTATAGGAGCTCATCTCTTAGCCAACAAGACAGAATAATCAAATAACTGATTTAATGTGGTAAGTTTTCTGAAAGGTATGGCCAGGGTGTTTGGGGAAATAAAATGGATATGTGTTTTTCCTGCATGGGAAGAGATGGCTTATTTTTCAGGAATGCTGTACATCTCTTACATTTACTCCTAAAAATAAATCAGTATACTGATTACAAACAGTCAAACACTATGGAAAAGTATAAAGCAGAAATAAAAAATGACCAAAACCCTACCATACCTAGAAAGCCACTGTTAAAAATGCTGAGGTATCTTCTTTTCTATATATACTCACATATTTTTGCAAAACAACTCAAACCATGCGTGATATTTTGCCATCTTCTGTTTTCAATGTATAATTCTAGGGTCATCTCTCTGATGGAGATAGAATGACATCATCACATGTAAAGGCTGAGTGACATTGTATGGTAGTAATGTTATTTATTTCATTCATCTGGATTGGACCTTTGTGTGTTTTCTAATTTTCACTTTTTACTATTGTAAATACTTCTGTCATGAGGAAAATTATTCAAATACTTCTGGGTCACAAGGTACTGTGTCATCCAGGGCACCTGGTGAGGCCCTATGCTGTTGTAGCTCCCTGGATTACAGACATCAAGGCTATGGAGAAAATATATGTTTCTGAGAAAATATCTTATCAATTCATCTCTTTTTTTACTTTAGAAAATTAGCTGTCATGTATGCTAAAATCCCCCATAAACATTGAAAATGTGCTAATTGTCAAGGAAATATTTACTTACAGCTGATTAATAGGATTTTATCAAAAGTCAACAAACATTCCATCATGGATGCTCATAGATTGAAAATATAGCAAAGTCTGGGTTGTGTGAGTTACTGATGTATTGACTAAATTTAGAAGTGGTAAATGATCTTCATTGGATATGTTTATAGTGTAAAACACTATTATGAAGGTTGGTAAGTTCAATAAAACTCTGGTAGGAGATGAAAATTAATTTGATTTACCTTCTTTATCCAAAAGTAATAGTGTGTTAGAATCCTAGAAATGAGAAAGATGCAAAATTAGAAGTGTATATGCTTTTCTTTGGCAGATTATTTGCATTATAATGTTTTAATTTAAGTTCTTCTTTAAAGAATAAATGAAGAAAAGGGGTGCCTGGGTGACTCAGTCGGTTGATCATGTTCTCATGGTCCGTGAGTTCAAGCCCCACGTCGGGCTCTGTGCTGACAGCTCAGAGCCTGGAGCTGCTTCGGATTCTGTGTCTCCCTCTCTCTCTGCCCCTCCCCTGCTCAAGCTCTGTCTCTGTCTCTCTCAAAAATAAATAAACATTAAAAAAAAAACAATTAAAGAATAAATGAAGTGAATCACTCGGTACCATTCTTTGGTACCTGCATTTAGGAGGAAAGAAAAAAAGATTCTGGAGAGACAGAGGCATTCTATCTATATTAAGGACAGAGGAAAAATCAGTCTTTTCTCAAAGGTTGCCTTAACTGCTATTCCGTGAACCACTTTTCCTACACTGTTAAATGGCAGCCTCTCAGGGGCAGTAAAGGCAGAGGGAAATAGATACGTGAATCTTCTCTTTTTGAAGGGATCAAAACCCACAGTGGGAAAAATGTGGATAAGTAGAAAGACTGCAAAGGGAAGTTTTTACCCCGAGTTGTATAGTAAATGGTAAAAGTCAGAATTGTCAACAGTTTATTATTGGAAGAGAGAGAGAAAAGGTTAGACATAAATATAAAGCTAATATTTCTAATTGAAAAAAAGACAGGGCTTTCTGAGTGATAGGAAAAGCTTAGGTGGTGAGATACTGTATTTCCCAGGATGGTAAGTGCATTGAATGAATAACTATTATGTTAAGATGCTGGAAAGAGAGAGTATGTTTTAGAGCCTAAAATTTAGGAATCCTCATGTAAGTGGGGATGTTCAGCTTGTAAAAAAGTAGATCCAGAATACAGAAGAGTAATTTGAGTTTAGTAGAGAATAAAGAGCAAATGAAGTAGGAGAGAATGAGAAGAGAGAATAAAAGAGCCAAAATGAAAATTCAAGAGGGATAAAAATATATTTCCGAAATCACAATTGGATGGAAGTCAGTTTACCAAATTCTGAATAATTTCGGTATCTCTTTCTATTCATAATATACCTTTTCAAATAGAAATTCCATTATTGGGGTGCCTGGGTGGTTCAGTCGGTTGAGCAGCTGACTCTTGATTTCCGCTTAGGTCATGATCCCAGGGTCGTGGGATCAAGCCCGATGTCAGTCTCTGTGCTGAGCATGGAGCCTGTTTGAGAGTCTCTCTGTGTTCCTCTGCCCCTCTCCCCTGCTCACACACTCTCTGTCTCTAAAATAAAAATTTTAAAAATTTAAAAGAAATCTCTTCATTATTAATGTGATTAATCCTATTTTGATTTTGGCTTGACACTTTAAGTAAACACATTATATTTTAGTATCCCTGATCATGTTTGGCTTTGAGCTGTGTGCCTTCAGAAATGGCTTTTTAAAAATTAAACATTTATAGGAAACCTGGATACTTTTTTGCATATATCAACTTCAAATCCTTTCTCCTTGAATAACCAAATAATTAGTTAAACAGAATATTTTTGTTTGTTCTTAAACATTAGTGCCAACTAGACACAAATCACATTTTGAAGAAAATTGGTAAATCTTGGCCAGCTTAGAGGAGTTTGTTATCCTGTGAAGTTAAGGAATTTGAGGTTGCAGGTTCACTTCCCACAGAGACCAATTAGTTCTACTGTCTTCTCTGGCCAAAGCCTATACCTGTGACCTTGACCAGGCCTCCTTCCCAAACTTGCCGTTGGTCACAAGTCATTAGAAACAGGTGATTGATTATCAGCAATTCACAGTCAGTATTGAGAAAATATGTTTACACTAAAGCCAAGTGCTCTTCAGGGCTTGATAATGGGCCATATGATTTTCCTTTTGAATATCATCCAGGTCTATATACATGCTTTGAAATAATGTCTTTTCGTCATTCCCAAGGGAATCATAATGTACTTTCTTGTAAAAGAACTAGAGTGAATTATCATGGCAATATTTCCTTAGGCCATAGAAAATTTAACATAAAACTGGGCAGTCCATTTCAACCCTGAGGACTAGAGTTATGAAACACCAGTCCTTTTGGACTTGAATAATTAAGATAAAGGCCACTGAATGGTCTATGAAATACTTTTAGTTATTAAAAGTTATGTAGGTTAAGGTATGTTTTTTTAGCATGATCAAAATTAAATTTTGTAATCTTAAACATCCTTTGCCATTGGTGTATAAAATTTTCAATGACTGTGTCATCCTGGTATATATCCCCCATTGTCTTTTTTTTGTTCGTTTGCTTATTGGATTTATTTTTGATTTGTTTTTAAGATTGTGAAGAGAGTTTACCTTGATTTTAAAACTATTGCAGTGTAGTTAAGAAAAAACATTTTTCAACTCAATTGGACAGTCACTAAAACAGATGTATTCATTTATACTTGGTTTTATGTTCTTTTTTTAAAGAATAGTTTTGTTGTTACAAGTTTCACAGGAACTTAACAACAATACCTGTGCAGTTAGAGAGATAGATTAGTCGAGTTTAATTTGATCTAGACCAGCAGTACATTATTTTTATATAAATTAGAAAATATTTTCTTACATTTATATTCATTCGTGGCTTCAGTCAACAAACATTTTTGAGTGCCTACAAGATGCAGTTTTCAATGCTGTGGACAGAATAGGATGATAAACGCAACAGAAGTCCCTACTCTCATTAAGCTTATATTCTAGTGCTGAAGGCAGACATAAACAGAATAAACAAATATGTTTTGTAATACTCGATAGTGACAAATATTTTGAAGGATAACCAAGCAGAGTAAAAAGAGTGATGGTGGGGAGTGGGGAATTGGTCAAGAAAAGCCTCTTGGACAGGGTGACAACATTTAAGCAGAGAGGGAATAACCAATATAAGTCCTAGCAGAAAACCATTTCAGGCAGAGAAACGGGAAGGGCAAAGGCTGTAAGAGTAACATGTCCCTGTTGTGTTTGAGGAAACATCAAGGAAACTAGTTTGCTAGAAACAGGCAGTAGAGGGGAGAGTCCCAGGAACTGAGCTGATAGAGGTATCAGGGGGACATGCTGAGCATGAGGAAGACTGGATTATATTCTAGATGTGATAAGATAGGAAACTTTGCCCTCACTGACCAGATTACAGGTGAAAATTCATATAAAACATAAATTCAGTGAAATTCAGTAATGGGAAGAATTGAGTGTTGGGAGCAGAGTCTTGATCTTATTTCTATTTCAAAAAGACCTCTCTGTGATCTTCAGATTTTATGAAAGCAATTCATATTGTATTCTTAATATACTCAGCAGATATGATTAATAAGATGTAATAATGAAAGAAAAAAAGTAAGTTAATGAAAAACCTTTTTCATGAATATAGCCTGTGTCTCATTATCATCCATTTGAAAAGATTCAACAAACCTGATATTTCTGAATAATTAGGGGCATGATATAAAAGATATTTCATCAATAGAAATATTCTGTCTTCCATTAAGGAGTTTTATAGAGATCGATGAACGTTTTTATAAATTGTGGAAATTGAGAGTGTATTATCAATTATCCAACTTATATTTCACATTTATTTTTAAATTTCTCACCACCACAAACTTAAGGCTAATTTCAATATATAAACATAAAAATGCATTAAGCAGTGAAATGTCTCTTCTGTACTGGTTGTTTAATATTATGTGTGGTTTTCACAAGGGGCCAGATATAAACAACATCTGTCCAAGTGCTAACATGTGTTTTAGAGAGAATACTGCCATAAAACTCCCATGAGTTCTTCCTTGGAAAAAAAAAAAAATCACCTTTATTCTAAGACTATTACCTTTATACACCTTTGGTGATAAAATATAGTTTCTTTTATGGTACTGATTATAGAGAGAAGTTAGATTATTTCTCTTTATGTCTTTACTTGGCAAAATAAAAGTTGGAAACACAACATCGATCCCTCTCCTCTCCCATCTTGTGTGTGTGTGTGTGTGTGTGTGTGTGTTTTAATTTAATTGGACTATAAAATGAAAAAGTCTGGAACTTCTGGTGGAGCAGAATTATTTCAAACCGGCTCCAATCCAAGATATTACTTCTCAATGGTACATGATCCAGATCACAGAAGAAATCATTCATGGACATCTGCCACCTTCATTTGACACTATGGGTTATAGAGTCAGTAATTAAGAAAGCTTAGAAGTGACTTTATTGCCTACATTGGGTTAAAATGGCCTTACAAGCTTATAGTAATTCTTCTTTTATTTGACCTAGGCAAGCCCCTGCCTGTGTAAGGAGGTGTGGCTAATCTATCCTTCTTCCTTGGATGTATCATTACCATGTGTTGTCCAGAAAGCCTCTCTACAGGGTTATAATTACTTCTCTTTTGCTATTTGGTTTTAGTCACGTTTAACCCTCATGCCTTTCTTTCTTTTTTTTTCCAATAATTTTTTTCTTTATCAGATAGTATTAAAGTTTTCCTACTGGTGTTTCAGCAAACTCCTATTTTGTTATGGGCAAAATCAGTTCATTGCTCAATGCTGTTTGTTAATGCTACTCCCAAGTAATATGAATATTTGTATTTCATAATAAGTAGGCCTGAGCCTTTTGGTGTGTTTTGATTCCTCAGAATTTGGAAAGTCCAATGTTCTCACATTCACATTTATAAAGGTCACATAAGTGATATTTGGTGAGTTCAAACTATTAATTATAGATACCAAGTTGAACTCAAGTGAAAATCTTCCTTTTAGCTGGGTCTGCTTAGATAGAATGGGGCTTGAATTTATAACTTCAGTGCTAAATCAGTATTCAGAGCAGCCCAGCCACGGCAGCAGAGACAGAGCGACCTCTCCCGAAAGAGCCAGATACACCAGGTCTCCCTGTTGCAGCTGGGAGCTTGTGGTGGAAAGCTCAGGTTTGGCGACATTTACCATCTTTTCTGACTGATAAATTTCATGTAGGAGGGCTGTTATTGTTCCAGATGGTTTGCAGCTTGATGCACACTGGCTTCATAGATTCCTGCTGTAATTGAAAATTGGTTTTACTCCAACATTTGACAAAAAAATTAGATTAGGTTAACTACTCTTTGGTTTTAGATTACTGATACAAAGTGCTTTCATGAGTATGACAGACAAAGTTGAAATTCAAACTAAGTGGTGTCCTGGGGGGCATTTTCACTTAGACATTTTCCCTGAGGTTTTCAGAATACCGTACAGTTGCATTCAGATACAGAAATTGCCTAGAATCAGGCTCACTGAAATTTTGATGATCCTTTCAATCTATAATATTCTTTTTAGCGTTTTTTAAAAATGTTTTTCAAGTTTTTATTCAAATTCTAGTTAGTTAGCATATAGTGTAATATTAGTTTCAGGAGTAGAATTTAGTGATTCATCACTTATGTATAACACCCAGAGCTCATCACAAGTGCCCCCCTTAATGCCCCTCGCCCGGTTAGTGGCTCCCCCCTTCCCACCGCCCTTCCAGCAACCCCCCAGTTTATTCTCTATAGTTAAGAGTCTGTTTTTCTGGCTTATCTCTCTCTCTCTCTCTCTGTCTCTCTCTCTTTTTTTTTCTTTTTAGTGTTTTAGTGGAAAACTAGCTTGGTATTTGAAGTGACTGTAAAGATGATCGTATGAAAAGATTTAAAAGGCATCTATTAATTTTCTTGCATGGTGAGAGCATTCATTATGTTTATTGCTTTTAAGTTCTTATAAACTGAGTAAGAGAAAGTAATTTTCTTGAAGTGAGAATTCTCTTGATATCCTTCCATGTTTTTTTCAAGTTTGGTGTTTGGAGAATAAAACAGACGTATAAAATGCTTATTACATTTGGCAGGTTGTAAATGTGATCGATTGAAGGTCAGCATTGAGTTATAGCTGTTAACAGAAAATGTGTGATGAGATACAGGAAATTTCAGCTTCCTAGTTAGAATGTGTCTTGACAGCCACCTACTGGGACAGGGATGAGGTCATCCCACATGTTGTTGGCACCTGGTACTCAGCAGGTGCTTTGCACTCATGAGTGGCTAACATTCACCAGACCACTCAGTCTGATTTCCCAGCCCAGGCATTGTAATGGGGAGTGTATGTATATCTTACCGGTGGGAAGATTTGGATTAAAGAAAAAAAGATCTTCCATGAGAATGGAGATGATGTGATTTGACTGCCATAAGGTTAGTCTGGGTCTAAATTATGCAGACATTTGTCACTGGGCACTGAAGAGTTTGGTGGATATATTTTCAGCACTGGATTAGAGGTCTGGCTCACTTGAGCTAAGGTGAGAGCTCTCCTGGTATCTAAGAAAATAAAACAGCCCTGTTCCTATTCTGTACTGTTGATTTTTAACCTCTGTACTTATGGAGAAATTTCCTCAGATCCATGTTCTGTCATCTTCTGCTCTGTCTTGTAATCTTGTCTCCTCATCGTTATAAATTATTGGCTGACATTCACAGGATATGTGCCCAAAATCATAGAATATTATCTAGAAGGAAGCTGTGAGGTCACAGAGGGCATTGGTTACAAAGTTGAGCTTCATGGACAAGAGCCAGTCAATAGCAAAGCATCCTGTTAAAACATAAAAGAGAAAAAAATATTGGTCTGATTTTGCTCAATTTCTTTCTTTAGTCTGAAATAATAAAGCATGATTACTTGGTATTAAAATGGTCTTTCTTGGGGCGCCTGGGTGGCTCAGTCAGTTAAGTGTCCGACTTTGGCTCAGGCCATGATATTCAGATTCTGTGTCTCCCTCTCTCTCTGCCCCTCCCCCACTCACAATCTGTCTTTCTCTCCTTCAAAAATAAATAAACCTTAAAAAAAATTTTAAGTGCTCTTTCTTTTATGAGATGAAGGTAATAATAAACAGTAATTACTGTCCCTGATTGATAAAATCAGAAGTGTTCAGCCCAAAAGTCCAATTTTAATTTTCAAATTTGTGCTTCTATAGATTTAAGAATCTGGGAACTCCTCATCCAGTTTGATTAATTACCCAAACCATGAATCCCATCTATAGAAATTCCTACAAGTAGCAACCCAGCCTTTCCTCAAAACCCTTCCTATGAGTTCTCAGACTTTCATATGGTCTTGAGCTTCTCTAACTGTTACAAGGTTTCTTTTACATTGGATCTAAGGCTACTACTTTAGTTACCACTTTTTAAAATTTTTTATTTTGGCAAACTCTACATATACTATTTCTAAAAGAACATTTTCCTAAATGTCTTCTAAAGACTACTGATTTCATAGTATATGTTAACAGGTATGATGAGGAAAGGTGGGGGGGGGGGACCACAATCAAGTATTTTGGGGAAGCAGTAATTCAAACAGATTACTTAATTTCAGTACCACAAATTCTTTTTTTTTTTTCAATTTTTTTAAACATTCATTTTTGAGAGTGAGGGAGTCAGAGCATGAGTGGGGGAGGGGCAGAGAGAGGGAGACACAGAATCAGAAGCAGGCTCCAGGCTCCGAGCTGTCAGCACAGACCACAATGTGGGGCTCAAACCCACAAACAGTGAGATCATGACCTAAGCCGAAGTCGGACGCTGAGCCGACTGAGCCACCCAGGCACCCCAGTACCACAAATTCTTTATTGGGCTGATTCATTCAATAAATCTTTATTGAGCATTTACTGCATGGCACGCAGTGTTCTCTATTCTGATCTATACTGGAGATATTTAAGAGGAAGATACAATAATCTGGGTTTTCGAAATTTAGACTGTAGAATCTTATTTTCTTTCTTGTAGTTGGTATTACTTGGGAGAGCTCTAAAATTATTAGGTAAGAGTTATCTTCTTCCACTCGTCTCCCTTTCTTGAAAGTTTCCCAAATTAAACCTGTTGGTTCTTTTAACCTTGATTTAGTTACATGATTTCTAGACCCTCCTACTCTAGTCTGGACATGCCTTAGTTTGTCTTTGATTCTGTTGAAAATATGACATTAACACAAAAACCAGGTTTGGTTTGACCTAGCACAGTATGAGACTGTTACCTTCTTCTTCTTCTTCTTCTTCTTTTTTTTTTTTTTTTTTTTTTTTGGCTGTATATTCCTGTAAGTACAAGAGGAATCATTTTTGTCTTGTTTTTGTCAATTTTATCATGTGGATATCAAATATGAGCTCGAATTCCATAATGAGCACATATCTATATCAAGCATCATCTTGTTAGAGCTATCCCATCAACCCTATCTTGTTAAAATCTTTTTGGAAATTTGTTCATTGGACTTTCAAGAAGCTACCCACTCAAGTCTATCTTAAGTAGGGACAGGTTATTGTAGGAATAACTTTAGAATAATGAGGACATGTATCTCAGGCACACAGTCAAGCTTTCTGTACTGTAGAAACAGCAGTACAAGAAAGTGTCAGGGGAACACAGGACAGCTGTACCATTGGGCCACATAAAATTGAGAATGTGGTTCAGGAACTGAAGGCCAGTTAGGATGCGTTGATGCCCTAGTGGCTGTCATCTCATTGCCTCCAGGAGCAAAACTTTATTGATTCCTCTTCCTATTCTGTGGCAATAGTCTGATTTACCTGTGCCTTTCTTTGTGACATTCCAATTCTGTACCTGCTACCCTGGCCTAGGTCTCGCTATGTATTTCAAGCTAAGAGTTGGGTACCATTGGGTACCATTGGGTAATGTAGTATACCTTTGGGTATACTACGGTCTTGTGCAATAGCTTTCTACAATCAAGCAGTCCTTGTACTGTGGCAGTTCTAATCTACCATATGGCTCATGGCACAGGTTGGATTTTTGAATATAGCTCTCTTTGAGGTTATCAGGATAAATTAATCATTAATAAAACCAAGGTAAACTGAATAGAATACCGAGTGGTTCTTTTTTTAAAAAAAATTTTTTTAATGTCCATTTATTTTTGAGAGAAAGGGAGAGAGAATGAGAGCAGGGAGGGGCAGAGAGAGAGGGAGACACAGAATTGGAAGCAGGCTGCAGGCTCTGAGCTGTCAGTTTAGAGCCTGACATGGGGCTCAAACCCACAAACTGCGAGATCATGATCTGAGCTGACTTCTGACAGTTAACCAACTGAGCCACCCAGGTGTCCCTAGTATAGAATACTGTGTGGTTCTTAAAGTGTGGTCCCTGGGTTAGCAGAATGAGCATCAGCTGTGACTTTGTTAGAGGCTCCACCCTAATCTTAGTGAATCAGAAATTCTGGGGTTGGGATATAGCAGTCTGCATTTTATCAAGCCCTCCAGGTGATTCTGATGCAAGCTCCAATTTGAGAACAGATGGTATAAAACCGTCTCTTTGGAATCTGGAGTTATAGTGTGATCGCCAAAAATAATGACTTTGAATATAATTGATATGCAGAGATCTTTCTGATAATATTTAACAGTTCCAACTGTTTTTTAAAGTTGCTTTTTGACAGAAGGATGTAATTATCAGCATATAAGATCACACTTTTTTCTGTTATCTGTGGCATCCAATTGATGTAAACTTTGGACCAATTTTTGGGGGGATATACAAATTAAAAAACAATAATTCTTACTCCTTAATGTTTAAAACTAAGAGTAATGTGTGCTGCTGGAGGCCATTCCTGCCCATTCTGGTTTTCATGTTATTTAAAAACATATATAACAGCTGTGTTGAAATAGAATTCATATGTCATGCATACACTCATTTAAAATACAGAATTCAGTATCTTTTGGTATATTCAGAGATGTGCAGCCATCACCACAACCAATAGAAGACTTTCATCACCACCAAAAGAAACCCCATACCCATTAGCAGTCATTCCCCATTCCTTCCCTTTCCTAACTCGTCATTAGCCATCTGCAAGCACTGATCTACTTTCTGTGTTCATGAATTTGCCTATTCTAGACATTTCATATAAATGGCACCGTCTAATATATGATCTTTTGTAACTGGCTTCTTTCGCTTCACATAATGCTTTCAAGGTTTATCCATGTTGTAAGCAGCCTCAGTACTCATTTTCATTATTCCAAATCCTTCCAAATAATATTCCATTGAATAGATATACTATGTCTGAATATAGACTGTATATATATATATATATATATATATATATATATATATATGGATAGATATAGATAAGGATATAAATTATCCATTTATCAGTTGATGGACATGGGTTGTTTCCACCTTTTGTTTAAATAATACTGCTATGAACACACATGCCCAAGTTTTTGTGTGGACATTATTTTCATTTTCATCATATATAATTAGGACTGGAATTGCTGGGTCATATGGTAGGTCTGCATTTTATTTCTTGAGGAACTGACAGGCTATTTTTCAAAGTGAATACATCATTTTATATTCCCACC
The DNA here is from genome assembly GCF_024362965.1 of Panthera pardus. NCBI lineage: Eukaryota > Metazoa > Chordata > Mammalia > Carnivora > Felidae > Panthera > Panthera pardus. The sequence goes on from NW_026527002.1 coordinate 51,047,772, forward strand.
AGCAGTGTGTGAGTGTTCTAATTTCTCCATATTTTTGTTCACATTTGTTGTTATGTGCCTTTTGAATATAGCCATCTTTATTGGGTATGAGTAGTACCTCTGTGGTTTTGAATTGTACCTCCCTAATGATTAATGATGTCGATATTAAGCATTTTTTATATGCTTATTGGCTACATCTTTGGAAAAATGCCATTCAGATCCTTTTCCCATATTTTAATTGAGTTATTTGATTCTTCATTATTGAATTATAGGTGTGTATATATATATATATATATATATATATATATATATATATATCCTACATGCAGGTCTTTATCAGATACATGATTTCATGGTAGTTTCTTTTTTGATAAGGGCTTAAAAGACTAGATATGATATATGTATATGGCAAGAGAGATTAATAAAGATGAATTTTTTTTTGCAATGAAACACAAAGTAGAAATGGTCGCTGCTATGATAATTCAACATCAAATTTATCTGTTTAATTTATGCAAGATATTTAAGCGAGGGATTTTGCTTTAAATTTTTTCAGGAGAAAACCAGCGCCTAATTTTATTTATTTATTTATTTATTTATTTATTTATTTATTTATTTTTAATGTTTATCTATTTAAAAGTTTTTTAAAATGTATTTATTTCTGAGAGAGATAGAGCACGAGCAGGGGAGGGGCAGAGAGAGAAAAAGACACAGAATCCAAAGCAGGGTCCAGTCTCTGAGCTGTCAGCACAGAGTCCAACGTGGGGCTTGAACTTGTGAACTGAAAGATCATGACCTGAGCCGAAGTCGGATGCCCAACTGACTGAGCCACCCGGGCACCCCAAATGTTTATTAGTTTTGAGAGAGAGCGAGAAGGAGGGAGGGGTCAGAAAAGAGGGAGATAGAATCTGAAGCAGGCTCCAGGCCCCGCACTGTTAGCACAGAGCCTGATGCAGGGCTCAAACTCATAAACTGTGAGATCATGACCTTAGTTGAAGTCAGAGGCTTAACTGACGGAGCCACCCAGCTGCCCCACCAATGCATAATTTTAAAGAAGAGAGAGTTTCCATAAAGAATGAATAGCTACAAAATGAAGAGTTCCAACAGAATTAGAACTAAATATAAGCTATTAGGTATAGAAGTTAGAATTTTAGTTATTGGTGGTACAGGAAAATAGTTTGTAATAATGGGGCAAGAACAATAGTGCTCTCAGTGTATGTGTGAGGGAGAGGGATGGAAATAGAGACAGAGATTTGCATAATTAAATTAGAATGTGGTAAGTAGGAGAGAGAAGGCTGGTCATGAGGTGGACTCAGGATCAAGGAAGAAGAAAGTCTTTAGATTGGAAAGATTTAGGTATGTTTGAGGCAAGGGAAAAGGAAGTGTGTGGAGAGGAACAATTGATTGCACATAAAGGAGAGGGTAATGGCAAATTCTAATGAGGCAAGGAGGGGCAGAATAGCACACACCAAGAGAACAGTTCCATGATGGCTGTCAGGCCCCCTCTGTAAGCTCCTTGACCATTCTCAGACGTGGGATCCAAACAAACCGGATTCATCTGTACTGTTCACGTCATGTGTACTGTTGACCTGAATGAGATTTCTCTCTCTCATTCACATTGCCTCATAATATATTCATCTGAAGTTTCCATGAAATCATCAGGGTTGATTCGTTCAGGAAGAAATGTTCCTTATTATAGAATATTCTGTATTACTGAATTTTTTTATAGTGACATTCGGTTTAAGACAAGCTTTTAGTTAAAAAATTCACCTGATGTTCCTTACCATTCAGTATTTCAGTTGCCTAAATATATCTCTAGTCATGCCACAACTCCAGGTGGCATATAGATGTGTGAAATGATTACTAATTTTAATCTCTTAGCTGAAGCAAAATTAATGAACAATAATCCAGACATTTCTTTCTAAATTATGAGCTTCCCTCAAATGATTCTCTCTTTGTTCTTATGGTTTCTATGTGAAGCTTCCCTGTCGATGTGATATCACTGTCTGGAGAATAATGTATGAGAATTAGACCTTTAACTCACTCAGAATCAGGAGACCCAGCCTTAAATCCTGCTTCTGCAGTAATCTGTGTCATTGGTCTAGTCATATTCTCTCTGGACACTTTATTTATGGTAAAATTAAACCATTCCCTTGAAATCAAATTGGAAGTCCCTTCCAGCTTTGTTAGTTTGTGAGTCTTTACAGAAGTCTATAATTGCATTTTCTGTCTTTGTTTACTAATCTACGTCCCCGAGTTTGATAGACAGCATTCTGATTTAAAGGTAGAATGCACCACATATTTACTTATTGCTGATTTTTTCCGTTGATTGTAAATCCTTCAAATAGAGATCCTGATAATGTTTCCATTACTTGAATGCTGTCATGTAACATTGATCTAGCCCTGCTTGCCAGACTGGCCCAGGCTCAGGCCTCCCCAACAGTATCTGCGCACTTGCTGGGACCTTGGCCTCCTTTTTCATGTGAAGTGTGAGTGTGAATACAGCACTCTTGCCTCTCATCCCAGCACTGCCAGAGGGTCCCAGCAATCTGGTATTTTCTCCTGTACTCCAGATTCTCCTGTCCAAGTCTGAGAACCACAGTGGATGTTTGTTTTGTTTTGTTTTGTTTTGTTTTGTTTTGTTTTGTTTTGTGGTTGGGAGCTTGGGGTTGAGGGCTCTGAGAGTGCTTTCCATACTGAGCACTGTGCTAGACTCTGTAATTTAGGCCCAGTACATTTTTATGCTGGTCCTGGAAGTTGGGTAATCACCAACTTATACATGAGGAAACTAAGGCTAATTTGATTAAATAACTTACCCATGTAGGTGGAAGGAAATGGTCTGAACCTCTGACAGGTAATGTCCAAAGTCTTTGCTCTTAGCTACTCTGTTTTTGTGCATCTACGGTGACTCTGGGGAGGAAGAATACTGGGTTTACCTGGAAGGAGGAACTTTAAAGCTCTTTTCCCCTGTCCACACCCCCCCCCCCACCCCGCCCCAGTTGCCTCCAAGGGTGGGGAAGTGGGAGACTTGAAGAATATGGGGAAGGAAAGATTGATAACCGTATCTCTTGACAGTATGCTCACTTCATTTCAAGGTATCTATTTGAATGGAAATCATGTTTTCCCATTGATACTAATAAATGATCATAAAAGCAGTTGCCATTCCTTGAGTTGCGTAACGAGGCAAGAACACTGTTGATCAGTATTTTAATTAGGTTATAGCACGAAAGACGTTTTGAAATTTCTCCATGTAAAAATTCCATGCATTTTACATAGTTAATATCATTAGTTTATGTACATCTAAATATACATGCTGAATTCATTTGGAAATGTGTTATCGATGATATGTATTACATCCTCCGGGCAGCTCCAAGATTGCATTGAAATGAAACATTGGTTGTAAACCAGATGTGTTCCTTGGCACTGCATCATTTGAAATACTGCGTTATGAAGAGATTGATGCAGGGTTCACAAATCTATCAGGTTGTCTTGTGCATGGTTGGTAAAAACAAAGGAAAGAAACCAATACTTCACTGTATAGAGGTTAGCAGTTGAGCATGTATTCGGTGCACACTTTTGGCCAAAAGTTAAATAGACGATCAGGACTCAGACTTGAGCTTAATATAGCTAATAGTCTGGTGGAGGAGACAGATAGATAATTGGATTTTAAATACCATGGGAATCATCTTTATTTGGTTTATCCTATTTACCTACAGGGTCTGGACCCATAAATCATACACGCCAAATCAAAGCGGTCTCCAAGCAGAATTCTTTGATCAAGTAGCATTTATGATAAAATTAAAATTCACTCATAAAACCACGGAATAAGAAATCCTTGGAATAAGAGCAGCTCCTCAGAAAAAGACCCAAGGATTTTATGTGTCCGTAAAGTCAACATAAACCGGAAGTGTGATGAGCTCCCACACCTACTGTAATAGGTGGAATTAATAGAAATTGGGAGCAAGGGTAGATGGGCAAGGATGAAGGCTTCCTCTGTCTGCTGGCCGAGTTAAATCACATGCAAAGGGTGGCTCACGCTTACTGCCACGTTATGGAACAGACTGACAAAGTGACGCCTGTCAAAGGCAGACAAAAAATAGAATTGCATCTCATAAAGATGTTTTAATTAAAAATTGTTATTTAATTCTTAGACCAATTTGGAATTTGTGATGTTGGTGATGGTGATGATACCCTTAATGGTAACTAATGCTAAACTACATTATCTCATTTAATGTTCTCAATGTAGTGAGGTAGGCATACTTATTATCACCCATTTCACAGATGATAAAATGGATTCAGAGAAGTTATTCACCTCCCTGAGATCACACAGGAAGGGGGAGAATGTAAGCCCATGTCTTGAATGACACTGCCATACCACGTCACATATTAATAGCTGCCAGTCCTTGACAGTGCTATTCCAGGACTGCAATGCCTTGTGTGAGGAGAGAGAATGATTTCATAGAGTACCAGTTTGCAGAACTTGCCAGTCGGTTAAATTTGGCAGATTCCCAAACCTTATGTGAAAGAATTTTCTCAGAGATGCTCAAGAAATGGCAAGAGGAGCTGTTTTAGGTATTTGCCCAAATCAGGGGATGCTGTTTTCTTTGGTCTGGCTCTAAGTACATTTCTTTTAGTACAGAGATGGAAATTTCCAGTTTCCTGGATACCAAGAGTTGTCTAAAGCTTTTGTGGTTTTTACTGTTGTCCATACTGTCCTTAAATTATTGACTCAAAACAATATTAAACAGCATTTTGTTATTATCCATACGAGTTCTAGTAGTTTTTTCCAGGGTTGGAAATAGAGTTTTGCTCAGACTCAAAGTAAAGATCCCTGGGCGGGACTGTGCAATTCCTTCAGAGAAGAAAGGTATCTGAAAGCTTTGATTACCTCCCTTTCGACAGCAATAATAGGCTGTGGCAATTATCTAATTTGAGACAGGTCAATGACATATGTTTTTCCATTCTTTCATAATAACATTGCAAAAGCAAGCTGTCTGGAAGACTAGGGAGAGGTTTCTCCTTGGTACTTTGCAAATATATGTTTCGTTTATTGCAATCCATATACACTGTCTTCTGGTAAAGAAGCACATAAATCTTATTAAGCTTACATGAGTTTTAAAAACTTAAAAACCTAGAAATGATTGTAACTAACATTTATTAAGCGCTTTGTGTAGTAGGCGGTGTTCCAAGCACTTTACATTTTAATATGCTTAACTTTTACATTAAATTGGGGAATTAAGAATTACAAACATCCCCTTTATAGACAAAATGCATAGAAGTAATACATGACTGCCCAAGATCGCACAAGTAGTGTCTGAGATGTGATTTGGACCTTAGTGGTCTCCATGCAGGACCCACAGTCATAATCGAATCTCTATATGGCCTCATTATCCAGTTTATTACCCACGAGAGAAGCAAACTCATTTATTGTATGGTGAATGCATGCAGCAGATACTGCAGATTGGCTTATTTGATACATACTCTACTCCCATTCTAGCATATCCTCCTGTACATGGAGGCTGGAAATTCAAAAAGCCCCTTTTTAAGACTCTCTTACAGCTGGAGTTCTACTCAGGCCCTGGGCTCTGCCAGGCAGATCCAGTTGTTTAAGACTTGGAGCACATGGAAGTGACATGCACGGCTAGCAGAGGCCGTTGGTTCTTTGGTTCTTTGCTAATCTGGTCTTTGGCATCATAGCTGCTGAGCAGTGGGTTGCAGCAGCAGCAAGATTTTTTCTAGAACATTCTTATGTTGTGGTTGAGAACTTTTGTAACTACTTATACCCTGTAATAAAATTCTTTCTACTTAAGCTAGTTATATTGCATTCCTTGTGAACAAGAACCCTAGTTAATGCAGAGCGCTTCAAGCCTGTAAAGGGATTAAAGATCTTTCCAACCTTGGTGTCCCTCCAGGACTGGAAAATTGACTAGAGGAAATACATTTCTCCAATATTAGAAAGTTGGACTAGAAACCCCATTTCAAGTTTATCTGATTTTTAATATCAAGAACCAGAATGCGGCACACAGGAGATTCTTCATATATTTCATTAAGCCAGTCTTTCAATACAGATTATCTCTTCTTCTCTGAGTTAGCCAATGAAAAAACATTGCATTTCTGGGAAATGATGTGTCTCTTATAAAAAAAAAATAATTGACAGAGGCTCGAGGAATAATCAATCTAAACAATTAAGAAGGGTTCCCCAAAGCATTCCTTGTGATGTTAATACCCTCAATCTTAGAGAAGCAATAATGGAGATTTTTCTCATTCTCCTCTTGCCCTTGTATTTCTTCTTCTCTCCCACCTGCACCATGTCTAAGTCTTAACAGAAAGGTGAATGGGACAGCCTAGGAGGCATCCCTGGTGGTGAACAGTCACTGAGAAGGGTAGGATGACCTTGAGACAGTGAGTTTGCAGGTGTGGCTGAAGTGAGAGAAGGGCAGAGTAATGGAGAAGATAAGGTTGGAGAGAGGAGCTTAGAGCCATGGAGATATTCTTCTACTGTGTGGATAGGCTGATAGGTTTTAGTAGATTTTTTAAAAAGGCTCTTTTAACAAAATGATTATGAATTGATAAATCAGATGATTGGAGGTGGGAAAGAGACAGAAGGGAGAAAAATATGAAGCTATTTCAGTAACCTAGCAATGAGGAATAAACACCTGAAACATACAGCTAGAAATGGGAAGTTCAGGAGTCAGTAGAGGGTTACTGGTCCAAATTAGGAGAATATTGTAGAAGCTGAGTCCAAAAAAGAAAAAAAAAAAGACAAAAATAATCATTAATGCCATGCTGCAAAAATATAAATAAGAATAAAGACATATAAACTACCGGATTTGGAGATTAGCCACCCTTGAAGCATAATTTCAAATACATGTAAGGCAGGGGATGCAGTCGTACATGCATTCTTTCCCGTCGTTGTTTGCCACTGAGAGTTTGCAGCTGAAGTTACCAGCACTGAATCCCCAAAAGCTGCGGAGAATTCCACAGCCACTCTCTCTCTCCATCTAGACATGATTACATTTTCCAGCCGATGCTAGGAGGAGCCCTTTGCTACTGTTCTCATGGGGTCTATGAAAGGAAGTCATTCTTTAGAGATTGGTAGGTGTTTCTCTGAGGTTATTGAACTAGGTTTTACTTGTTTTTTTTTTTTTTTCTTCTTAAGAATCTTTTTAAAAATGATATTGTAAAGGCATTGGAATATTTAGCAGATAATGAAAAAACCCAGGGGTTGTAAGTAGAACTCAAAATAGCATTTTCTTTTCCCACATGGAGAATTTTAAAAATTAAAAAAAAAAGCATTTTAAGTCTAAGGTTGCATCTCTTTTAGAATTTAATTTCAGTTAGATTATTGGAGGGCACATGCTATAGACAAATCATGTAAGTGCACTCAATTTCCCAAGTAATGAGATTGCTCAGAAAGTGTTCATTATGATCAAGCACTTGAGTAGCAGGCATCAGATCAGTACGAAGCTGGTGACTTCAGGGACTCTAAATTCATTTATGATAACGCCTTATTTATCTTAAGATAATTTATTTTGCAACCTTTCCCATCCTAGAATCCATTTAGGACCAGAAATCAATTTAAAAATTTTTACATCCTAAAATAGGTAGAGAAATATCTATTGCCCATTTGTTTTCCATGGATAAACCCCTCAGGCAAATATCACTTTGACTGTAGATCCAATAGTAGAAAGCTTAGACTGTGGCTTTCCAGACCATAACAAGCGAGAAGCAGCAAATTGCAAGGGAGAGAAAGAGGCGATAGTGGCAAACAGTTGAGTTCATGAGGTAAAAGCTAGGAGTTTCACCTTAAGAGTGGGTGAAAATAAATATAATCCTTATTTCTCCAGTTTCAGGAAAAACTATTCAAAGGCCCAGATGTAAATAAAATACTTGGCTTACCCTGTAGCAAGTGCTGGAACAATAATGTCCCCACCCTATGCTTATGGATATGGGTCAGTCCTTCAAACACATGCCGTCCTTGTTCTTGACCTTATACTATTGTGCCATGTATTACCATTGGGATTCATGAATTTAAACTCTGTATTTTTTTTTAAAAAATTTAATTTTTATTTATTTTTGAGAGAGTGCAGTGGGGGAGGGACAGAGAAAGAGGAGGATCTGAAGCAGAGTATGAGCCAAGAGCAGCAAGCCCCACATGGGGCTCAAACTCAGGAACTGCAAGATCATGACCTGAGCTGAAGTCAGCCGCTCAACCATCTGAGCCACCCAGGCTCCCTGAGACTTCAAACTCTTTAAGTTGAACTTCAGTTGCACAGCATCTAAAACATCTATCATTTTACTTCCTTACACCTTGAGGTTCATAGTTTCCTATTGTTAAAAGGTAAACTGAGGCACACTAAAATTTTTCGAGAGTTTATTTGAGCTTACATGGATTGAAATGGGGCACACCAAAGGTAGGTAGGAGCACTCACCAACAGGAGCCGTAGATAAGGTTTTTATAGAGAAGATGCTGAAACAAAGCAAAACCAGTATTTGGCCATACCTTAGCAGTTACTTTATTTGAGAAAGTCTAATTGGCAGTTTATGATCGATTGCTCTTAAGTTTTCTTTCTTGGATTTCAGTGCATGGACTTTGGCTTTAGGTTTTGGTTTATGGATATAGGTTACCAAGGTATTAGAGCCATTTCAGTCTGAGGCCTCTAAGTCACTTGCAGGCAGTTGGTTGGACTAAAGGATCTCTTTTTGATCATTTGATCTTTCGGAGCCCCTTAAAATCCTCTCTGTAGGAGACAACCTTGTCCTTATGACTCTACATTTTGTATAAGAAGGGGAAATCAGTGTTATTAAATTGAAGGTAACATTTAACTTAATGTTTGCCATTAACTTGTTGCTGGGTTTGCCTTTGAAAACAACGTAGAAATGTAAATGTTATGAAGTCTGAGATTTCAAAATAATTGGAGTTGAGGAGAGTGAATGGAGATACAGATAAAACAAGATTGGCCATGAGTTGATAATTATTGAAGATGTGTGATGAGTTGATAATTGTTACATCAGGTGGGTTCATTATTCCTCTACTCTTTTATGTATATGACACTTTTCATAATTAAAATTTTTTAAAAATGCGGATATTATATTTGATGAAAAGTAATTTAACATTTTCTCTGTATCTGATTTTGCCAGGGTTAATATCCAAAGTGAAATTTGTGGTGTGCATTGCTAAGAGTTTACGTAGATGGTATTATGCATATGGTAGTATAAGTAAATAGTGAACCATTTTCATTAAAATGATGTCAGTGTTTCATGACCAAGGCATACACTCCTTGACTTGAATCATGAGGGAAAAATGTGTTTCTTCTTTAAAATATTTTTTGACCGGGGCACCTGGGTGGCTCAGTCGGTTGGGCGTCCGACTTTGGCTCACGTCATGATCTCACGGTCCGTGAGTTCGAGCCCCACGTCAGGCTCTGTGTTGACAGCTCAGAGCCTGGAGCCTGTTTCAGATTCTGTGTCTCCCTCTCTCTCTGCCCCTCCCCTGTTCATGCTGTGTCTCTCTCTGTCTCAAAAATAAATAAACATTAAAAAAAAATTAAAAAAAAAAGAAAAAGATAAGCATTGACTTTGGTTAGTGATGAGAGGAGGACTTTTCCTAGCTGAGATACAGCATAAGCGAGGTCACATAGGAAAGAGATGAGAGTAACTGTTACTAGAGCTTAAGGATCTATTGAATGTTCACATTGATGAGTAAGTAAAGTAGTAAGTAGTACCAAAATATGTAAAACATGGTATGACTTGATATGCTATGCAGTGATACCTTAGAGATACAGTGGTGGTCATCTTGATTTCTCATCATTTAAAAAAAAAAATGGTAACAAAGGGCACTGCGTATTCTTTAACCAAGGCGCTATAGAAAGATTGTTTCAAACACTTCTTCTAGCCTAGTCATAACCCTAAACTAGTTTAAGTGTATTATAGAAGACATGGACAAATGGAGGGGTATTTTCTGGAAAGATAACTATGACTTGATATTTCTTTAAAAAATTTTTTTTTAATGTTTATTTATTTTTGAGAGAGACAGAGGCATAATGCGAGTGGGGTAGGGGCAGAGAGAGAGGGAGACACAGAATCAGAAGCAGGCTCCAGGCTCTGAGCTATCAGCACAGAGCCCGACACGGGGCTTAAACTCACGAGCCGTGAGATCATGACCTGAGCTGAAGTCGGATGCTCAACCCACTGAGCCACCCAGGCGCCCCTGACTTGATATTTCTTTACAAGGTAGGGTTATCACCCAATAGATGTGAAATTCAAATCACATTAAATCTAAACAGAAACAGTATTCATACTGCCACAGCCTTAAAACAATGCACTCAGGTCCCTTGTGAACCATATTGTTCCTGACATAGGACCTGGGGGATCTTCTGCTGTTTCCTCCCCCTTCCTATGTCTCCACTTAATTTAGGTGTTATTTTCCTTTCTGAATCAGGGCTTCCATATGGTTTCTGTTTCTGTACTCTGACATAATGAGTTGATTACCTTAAATCTTTTCATCGTAACAGTCTGTACCTATAACTCAAGCTGATCTCACAAATGTTAAGATAAAGAGAAAACAGAAGAAATGGTATGGATGAACATTAATTTATCTATTCTCACTATTAGAGACCTAATTCAAAATAAATTTTCTTATAAATTGATAACATCATCTTTGCATATCATAAGCTACTTGGGATTATTATTCATTATTTAACTTACTATAGCATAATTGGGCCTGGCTAGCCCCACAATACAGTTAGGGATTATAATCTGGCCACCAACTCATAGCAGTGCTTTGATTTTTCATTCAAACTACTAATTTGTATAATTTTATAAAAGTGCATATTACATATTATATAATCTGTTTTTAAACAACCTATGTAAAACAATAGATACGAAAGACTATATTATATCTAAATCGTTGAAAATCTCTAACACTTAAATGTTACCAAAATAAAAATTGGGATACTTCTTTATTCCACCTTCCCTCTTCTTGAAAGTGTTCATGAGTCATGAAATATATAATGTAGGGTGGATTAAAAATAGCTATATTTTTATGTATGTGGTATATATATGCAATAGAATATTATTCAGCCATAAAAAGAATGACATCTTGACATTTGCAACATGAATGGAGCTGGAGAGAATAATGCTAAGAGAAACAAGTCAGTCAGAGAAAGACAAATACCATATGATTGCACTCATATGTGGAATTTCAGAAACAAAACAAATGAGCAAAGGAAAAAAAGAGAGAGAAGCAAACCAAGAAACAGATTCAGCTATAGAGAACAAACTGATGGTTACCAGAGGGGAGGTGGGTGCGAGGATGGGTGAAGTACGTGATTAAGGAGTACACTTGTTATGATGAGCTGTGGGTGGCGTATGGAATTACTAAACTATTATATTAAACACCTGAAACTGGGATTAAAATTGAAAACTTAATTAACAGGTAAGAAAAAATAGCCGTATTTCAGATTTATGATCAGAAACATAGCATGGAGGTATAGAAACTTTGAAAAGAAAAGAAATGTAGGAACTTTAAACATGTAACTATTATAGTCAATTATATATATATATATATATATATATAAAACAATATATTTATAGAACAATATAATTATCTTTATATATATGTTTTTGCTATCGAATTATACTAAGTGCTTGACATGAGTAATATATTGTTATCATTGGGATTTCATATTCCTATATATTGTATGCTATCAGAACCACAGTAAATTATTAGCCAAGGAAAAAAGCATCACTTGAATATTCTTTAGATACTTTTAGCTAGTTCAGTTTAAAGTACATTTTAAGGGGTGCCTGGGTGGCCCAGTCAGTGAAATGTCAACTTCAGCTCTGGTCATGATCTTGAGGTTCGTGAGTTTGAGACCCACGTCAGGTTCACAGAGCCTGCTTGGGATCCTTTGTCTCCCTCTCTCTCTGCCCCTCCCCCCCTCAAAAATACATTTAAAACACTTAAAAATAAACTACGTTTTCATAAACTAGTAGAATATACATTTTAGGAAAATGGTAGAAAATCTTTTTTTTTAATGAAACCCCTACCTAAAATAGCAGACCATAATTATTCTAATGATTTACTATCCATCAGATGATTAAATGACCAATGACAGTGCATTTTGAGACACACTATTTTATTCTAAGAATTGAGTAGGGAAGGAACATATTTCTAACAAGTGACACATAGCCACCTACAAATCATGACATGTTGCTACTTCTAAAATAGGAAATCTTTAAAATCAGAGGACAACTTAAAAGGTCATGTTTATGGCTTACATAAATGGGGGAAGAAAAGGTGGAAGAAAACAATTGCTTACAAAATTAAAATCATATGCTTGACATATGACCCAGAATCACTACTCCTAGGTAAGTACTCAAGAGAAATTAAAACCAATATTCACACAGACACCTTTATGAGGGTGTCTATAACAGTTTTTTTCATAATCACTGGAAATTGGAAGCTCTATCTTTCAGCTGGTGCATGGATAAGCCAATGTCATATAGCTATACAGTGGAACACTACTGGTCAGTAAAAATGAAGGAACTGTTGACATTAGCGACATCATAAATGAATCTTAAGCATGTTTTATTAAGGAAAAGAAACCGGACTAAAGAAGCTACATATTGTATGATTCTCCTTGTTTGACATTCTGGAAAAAGCATAGGGATGGAGAAAAGATCAGTGGTTGCCAGGACTTTGGGGAAGGATTAGTGGTTGAATAAAAGGGATGCACAAGGGAATTCTTAAGGTGATGGAACTGTTCTGCATACTTGAGTGGGGGATATATGACTCCATGCATTTATCAAAGTCCATAGAAATGTGTATCACAAATGTGAACATCAGTGCATGCAAGTACATTTTTAAAAAGATGAACCAGGATGTCAAGGGATCTTTGGATGGAATGGAATGCAGACTGACAAATAAATCTTCCCTTTTTTGGTAAGTATATGACATGACCTTACAGAAGGTAGTAAGGAAAAAAGTAGTTTACCTAAATAACACTAAAAAACGCTGTTGTGGTTGGATATTATAAAGCCAGAAACAAAAAGAACTGTATATGAGCACTGTATTCTAGTTGGCAAATTTGTTTTTCATAGGAGTACCTGTTAGCAATTCTGAAATTACTTTATATGCATTATGTGTATATGTAAATTTCAGATACTGGGGACCAGGTTTATTGCTATCAGAGAAATGTTACAAAGAGGCAAGGGGGTGCATATGTCTCTTCCATGACTTGTTTTCATTTTCCTGGTATATATACCCAGAAGGAAGATTACTAGGTTGCACGGTAGTTCTGCTTTTAGTTTTTTGAGGCACATCCGTACTGTTGTCCGTTGCGGCTGAACAGTTTACACTTACACCAACTCTGCAAAGTGTTCCCATTTCTCCACATCCTTGCTAACTCTTGTTGATGATTGCCATTCTTAAAATATGAGACGATACCTCGTCATCGTTTTGTTTGAAATTCCCGATGATTAGTGATGTTGAGCACATTTTCATGTTCCTCTTGGTCACTTGGATATCTTTGGGAAAATGTTGGCTCCTCTGTCCATTTTTAAATCAGAATTTTAAAATTAAGTTGTAATACAGGTATCTAAGAGGGTAAACGTAGCTTCTCTTCCCTGCCGATACATCACTGCTTCACTGATTCGTATTCTCTAAAATTATTCCCTATACATGCATATCTGGGAAACTTTTGTCTCATTTTCTCTAATATTTCGGCTTAATGCTTCCCTCACTAAATAGTCACATTCAAATTGGAATACTGTGTTTCACCTTTGTCCCTGTTGTCTTTATTGGCACCTGCCATAATGACTTTGGTGCCTCAAAGGTCACCCGAAAATACTAAAATGTTTTGAAGTTTAAGTGAAAGCAACTACCAATTAGATATTAAGCCTCCTAAATAACCCTGACTCAGTTTCCCCATCTCTGACATTGATACAATTATTCCAAAATTATCCTAGCACACTTCATTGTGTTCATGTGGGGATTAGATGAGTAAAGAGTTGGCAAATATAAAAGACTGTGTCTCTGTACTTTTTATTGTATTTAATGATACAGCTGTGATAGTAACAATCCCCATTTCATCATCATTATTTCATCTAGTTACTGGCTGTTTACCTGGCTGGGAACAATTGAAATAAAAATGAGTGTCACAGCTCATTTTGGACTTCATAATCTGCTGCATCTACCTCATCCAGTGTATCAGTTTTTAAACTCATGATTCAGAAAAGGGTGCTACAGTGATATATGTGAATTGTTAATGAACATTATTGAAAATAGCATTTCACTATCCCAAAAAGAAGCTTTTCGGAAGTATCAGACACTCATGAGGACTGTGATTAGAAACCCTATTTTTCTTCTCCTAGTATTTCATTTGATTCAGGTGCTGATGCAAAAGGGAATGAACTCACCCAACTAAAAATGGAGTAGAAATGAAATAAATTATATCATTTCTTTTTAGGACTCCAAATATATGTGATGTCTTATGTAATGTAGCCATGAAACACAAAGTAGAGAAACAGAGTGCGTAGAGGAATATGAGTGCCCAGCTGCCAGTTGACAATGCCCTGCTAATATCCACAGCAGAGAGGAACAATAAAAATTAATGAATCGTGATCCTTTTTATAATTCTTTCAAATAAGTATAATTTTCTGTATCCTAAGTAAGACAAGCCTGTTTTGATTATATGTTCCTAGAGGAGAGTTTGAGTGTTGTCCTGATGTGAAATGTGAGGTAAATTGCAAATACACTTCTATTAGCTAGTAGGCATTTGTAACTAAAGAAGTCAGAATAGATTTTTTTTAAGTACAGTAAAACCTTGGTTTGCAAGCATAAATTGTTCTGGAAATATGCTTGTAATCCAAAGGACTTGTATAACCAAAGTGAATTTCCCCATAAGAAATAATGGAAACTCAGATGATTCGTTCGACAACTGAAAAATATTCATAGATGAGTAAAAACATGTGGATCTTGAGAAACTGAACAGGAGACCATGGGGGAAGGGAAGGGGGAGAAAATAGATACAAACAGAGAGGGAGGGAGGCAAACCACAAGAGACTATTAAATACAGAGAACAAACTAAGAGTGGACGGGGTTGGGGGAGGGGGAAAATGTGTGGTAGACATTGAGGAGGCACTTGTTGGGATGAGCACTGGGTGTTGTATGTAAGCCAATCTGACAATAAATTATATTCATAAAAAATAAGAAATATATTCATACGAAAATGATTATAGTATTGTATTATAATACAAAATAGTAAAATATAAAATATAAAGAAAAATAAACAAATTAACCTGTACTTACCTTTGAAAACCTTCGTGGCTAGTGTGGGGGAGACAAGAGAGAGCAGGGTTATTGTGTAGGACGACTTTCACTATCACTAACGGAATCACTGCTATCTGTTGGCTCAATAGAATCTTTTCCTTTTTGTGCACCTTTAACAAGGAATATTTCTCCAATGATCTAGAATGAAGCAAAGCATTCCTAAGCTTACTTTTGTATGGAAAAGCAAAGGACTGTCTATAGGTGCTTTGAAGTGGCAAAAAATACACCAGTGCCAGTTGTGGGCGCCTTCCAACATTCTGAAAAATCACTGATTTCTGCCGAACACCGTGGCCTGAGACCGAGCATCCGAGCATGGGAGACAATCACCCACAGTCCTGCAGCAAGAGAGAGAAACAAAAACCATTGGCTCAGTTGTGATCATGTGACATTTGGCATCCCGTACTACTCATTGCAAGACGTTGCTCGTTTATCAAGTGAAAATTTATTAAAAATGTTCGCTCCTCTTGCAGAACATTTGCAGAACAAGTTACTCACAATCCAAGCTAATTGTGAAATGGAAATATAAACAGATCCTTTAATTTTCTATTATTTACTACGTAGGCTATCAGGATTTTCAATTATGATCACATGTCTGTGGTTAGACACGTCTGCCAGTTTTGTGGCCTGGCCTGCCAGGTAGGTGTTTTCTCTCAACGCGCTGGAAAGTGCTCCTGATCCCTACTATGATCCCCTGTGAGTTCAGTGCCTAATTTTCGTATTATATTTCAAATGAGATACAATTTCTGCACTAACTTTATGTCTCATTTCAAGAGTATTTAGGAAATCAACAGGTCTTTATAAACCTTTACAAAAGTTTTGAGAGGATGTTATTATCTGTTTTACTCTTGAGGAAAATTAGGATCAGACTTGTGAAGGCATTTGCTCAGGATCATGCAGGAGGGCACAAAGTTAGGGGAGACGTGCGGATTTGTCTGGATATCGGAACCCCCAATTTTCCACTGTGTCAAAGTGTGTATCATGTCACTTGCAGCCTCCTTTGCCCACGAAACATGAGCAACTGTCAGTAGCAATGGTCTTTATACAGAATAGAATCTCTCAGAATCCCTAGTATGTTATGTGATTTCCAGGCCTGATACAACTTGTAGCATACTTGATTAACACAGAAACCGAGACGAACATCAAACCCTATGTTTCCCAGCTTATTAGACCCACCTTCCAACTATAGTAACTATAAGCATGGGGGGTTATTTCTTTTATACATGGCTTCTTAGCTGTATCTCATTGTAGTACTACAGATATTTTATGTTCTTCACTAATCTACTCAACAAAACAGCGGGAAGAATACCTACCTCACAGGATGTTTGTGAAAATTATGTGAAATAGCCTGTGTAAAAGACTTAGAACAGAACCTGCACATAGAACATACTCAACAGATAATATCTATTATTATTCTGTCAGACGTTCTTATTTGGCTATTATATTTATCAGTCACTGTATCACCATGTGTCAGAATACCTATACCCTAGTTATCCAGAATGTTACATATCACGGAAAGTACTGCGCCTTGTCATCGTTTTACTTTGGAGATTTTATTTCTTACTCATTTGGTTAACACTTAATGACTTAGAGATTATTTTCTTTAACAAGCACTTACAAGAATTGACTATGCCAGAAACTGTTCTAAGCATTTTATGAATATTAACCCAGGTAATCCTCACAAAACTCTATGAGAAAGAGTATCGGTCAGTCAACATTTGTTCAGGAGATCAGTCAAAATAAGCATTATGGCATACAGGGTCTTTTGTAGGAATTAGATCTTATGCAGTTGTGGGGGGGGGGGTGGAGTGGGAGACGTGAAGTTCCATAAGAAATGTGAGGATCAGGGAAGTCACCTGGCAATCAATCTTAGAAGCCAAGTATGTGTAGCAACTGAAGTGACAACATGTAGGGGAACTCATGGGGAGGTCTGTGCCAAGCTGTGGCCTCTTGGAGTTTCCACCTCTGTGGGTGTTTGGTCAGGTGCCTGCTGGCCGAGGCTGCCGTTGGTCAGTGGCATTACAAGTAGGGAGGAATTGCTGGGCAGGGGGTAAGGAGAAGTCAGGACAAGCTGGAACTGAGGCATCTCTGTATGTGTCCATCATCACGTCTGACCACAGTGACTTTCAGACGTTGCTGTTGCTGCTTTCCTTCCACTCTGTGCATCTCTGGCATGTTTCTCATTTGACCTGAGTGATCCGGAACAATACAGGGATGGAGGTTCTGGGAAATGCACTTCCTGCCTCAGCCAGGTTGACACAGCGCAGTCCAGCATATATAGGCAATTGCCATTATCATCCTTATCATACAAATGAGGAAATGGAGGCACAAAGAAATCAAATTATGTTGCCCAACGTCACACAGCTAGTGAGTGGCAGAATCAGGTTTGGTCCCAGGCAGTCTGGTTCTGATTCCAGATTGCAAACTCTGGACTCCCGTGCTTTGTTCCCTCTGTGATAAAATAGGGTTCTGGAGAAAAATCTCAATCTCAATGTATTTTTCCCTTGTTTCGAGTCTCCTTGTTTCTGGCTAATCAAGAAAATTCATTACCAGGCAGTTATATAAAGCAATGGTATGTGTTGTGTTCATTCTGTTCTATTTTTGTTAATACCCTGTACACTTCAGTTTTTCTCACAAATAATCTGTATTTTGCCCTTTCAAGACTCACTCTTTTTCTGAATCAATTCTTGATTATTATTAGCTTCCCGGCCACTTTGATTTTTTTAACTCTGCATCTCTTAGCAGTTGCATGTTTGCACTATTTTAATGATCATTGAGATTTATGTTATTTGTACTTACCCCCATCATCAATGTGTGCATGTTCCATCTTCCTAAACATACCACAACATCCTTAAATCAGGAATATTGCCTACTTTCCCTAATGTCATCATGAAAGTGTGAATAGTACATACTCAGAAGTTCTTTTTATTAAATGCCAAATATTCCTGGTGTAAATAAAGGAGATTTCCTTTGAATGACTGGAAAACATGTTCATGTTGAATAACACTATTTTTTTTTTAAAGCTATTTAATTATTTACTTATTTATTTTGAGAGAAAGTGTGAGCGGGGGCAGGGGAGAGACAGAATCTCAAGCAGGCTCTGCGCTGCCATTGTAGAGCCTGATGTGGGGCTTGAACTGACAAATTGAGATTATGACCAGAACTGAGACCAAGAGTTGGATGCTTAGCCGACTGAGCCACCTAGGCACCCCAAAACTACTTTCTACATATGTATGACAAAGCTATCAGGTTTAATTCTAACTGGGTTTTATTCAGGTTTTATGGATACCTTCTAAAAAATACCTTCAAAAGAGAATGAAATAGAATTAAAAATTTTTGGACTGAAAGAATCCCAATACTTCTCCAACAGTAACAAAAATATTCCTTTTAAGTCAGTTTTCTCTTTTTATAAGAGTATTAAAATATTCACAAATAACATTTAAAACAAAGTTAATGTTTATTTTTGAGAGAGAGGGTGAGACAGAGTGTGAGCAGAGGAGGAGAAGAGAGAGAGGGAGACAGAATCTGGAACAGGCTCCAGGCTCTGAGCTGTCAGCACAGAGCCTGATGTGAGTCTCGAACTGAAGAACTGTGAGATCATGACCTGAGCTGAAGTTGGATGCTTAACCGACTGAGCTACCCAGGCGCCCCTCACAATAACATTTTTAAACTTATTTTCAAAATTAACACAACTTGGTCTTGTATTATGATTTTATAACTAGAGTTGGCAGATTAATTTAGTGACTGATATACTGAATCTTCCTTTTTAGAATAGGAAAATGCATAAGATTTAAATTTGTTGCATTACGAAATGAAAATTCTATAATAAAATATCTCCATAAGAAGGTTCCACTCAGAATCACTCTTAGAGACAGAATATCTCATTTTGATATGTAAATAAAGCATTCTCAAACTTATCATGATCCTGTTGAATGGATTTTTGACAGATAGATACAAGTAGGGTATATGTTTTGGAGGATTAAAAGATCCTTTTTATTTCTTAATTTAATCGCTTAGTAGCTACTAGTCAAAAATTTCAATGTGTTAGCATGTATTATGGTGAAAGTAAATTTAAGGAAGTGAAAAGTTAAAGACAGATGGAAAGTCAAACATTTAAATATATTTTTACTTAAAACTATCTAGCAAATGAGAACTTTGATGATTCTGTTCTTGTCAATGAAAACTGGAAAAAGCCATTCATTATCATATAAATAAAAGCTAACCAGAAATAACTCCTCTGCCCGTTGTATGTACTCAGAAACATGACTTAAAGAAATAACTTAAAGATGAATTATTTGAAAGAGAAAGCAGTTTATCTCTTTCTGTCCAAACTGGACAAATAATTTTGTTTCTTGGAGTGAGTTAAACTTCTCTCTTAAGAGTTGGTAATGATAATAAAATAAAAACAATGAGAAAACACTTACTGAATGCTTTCTTGTGCCAGGCAGTGTGCTTACCACTAATAATTACACTATAAGGTAGTTAGTATTATTATCTCCGTTTTACAAATAAGGTGATTTAGGTTTCAAGAGGGCAGTGCTACTTGGCCAATGAATGGCGAAGCAAGGATTTGAGCTTGGGTGGTTGATTTCCAGAGCTCAAAGTTTAAACCACAATGTTGTCCTGATAGTCTAACAACCACAATATGGCAGATAGCAAACATGGCCAAATCCTTCATTTCTTCCTGTATCTGTGCCCTACATGAGGTGACTTTTCAGCTTCTCCACATCAGTTAAATCTGGGGGCACCTGGGTGGTTCACTCAGTTGAGCATCCGACTCTTGATTTCAGTTCAGGCCATGATCCCAGGGTTGGGGTCTGCACTAAGCATGGAGATTGCTTGGGATTCTCTCTTTCTCTCCCTCCCCCTCTCTTGCTCCCCCTCTGCCCCTATCCCTGGCCCACCCGCATGCACATGTGCTTTCTCTCTATCAAACAAACAAACAAACAAAACTGTGAGGTTCGTTTCCCCTTCCCTTGAATCTGAGAAGACCTTATGACTTGGCTTCAGTGAACAGAAGTGACTGTGCAAGTTCAGAGGCTAACCTGCAAGAACCTTCACATGCTTCCACTCATGACCTCTCTCCAGACACCATGCTAACCTGCTGGAGGGTGAGAGAATAGGGTCTGGGCCTGCGTCATTGCGGTCGTCCCAGACACAGGCACGGGGATGTGAGAGAGTACAGAAACGATAAGCAAAACCACGTTGCAGATGAGGGGGGGAAGCCACTGAGGCAAAACGAGACCGGCTAGGATTATTGACCGACAGAGTCATGAGTTAAGTAAGTGGTTGTTTTTAGCCAGTACATTTCAGGGTGGTTTGTTTTATAGTAACACCCGATTGATACATCAAAGGAGTTCTTTAACAGAACAACAATAACAACAACAAATTAATAACCACTGTATTAAAGACTCTACTCTGTATGTTCATATATAGCAAACTAAAAAAAAAATGTAACATATTCTGAAATCAGTCTCCCATTCCTCCTAAGGAACTGGTAAGCATCTATAGTTTGTATGGCCAGAACATACGTGGGATTTTCTTACAGTGATCTCATCTTCTCTTGGGGTCTGCTTGCCTTACTGCTCGCTTTTGTACTTCTGTGAGAACCTAGAGAACAGTCTTTACTTATTACTCTAAGAATACCTGTTGCTTCTGGCTTTCTAACAGAACTGCTGAGTTGACTCAGAAACATGTAAATTAGAAGTTTACTTACTAGAATTTGACTGACTTTTCAGTCAAGAAGATACACTGTGATATTCATTTCTGCTTTGCTTATTAATATACATCAAACTGCATTTTAAAAGTATCTGATGATATCTATTCAAATCCTGCACATGGATGTTTATAGTAGTTTTATTCATAATTGCCAAAACTTGGGGGCAACCAAAATGCCCTTTTGTAGGTGAGTGGGTAAGTTAACAGTGGTACATCCAGGCCATGGAATATTATTCAGCACTAAAAAGAAATAAGCTGTCAAGCCATGGAAGGTCGTGGAGGAAACTTTAATGCATATCACTAAGTGAAAGGAGCCAATTTGAAAAGGCTGCATGCTGAAGGCTGCATTCTGGAAAAGACAGAACTATGAGGACAGTAAAAATTCATTGGCTGCTAGAGGTTAAGGGGGAGGGAAGGATGACTAGGCAGGCACAGAGGATTTTTAGGGCAGTGAAACGATTCTATCTGATACTGTTAATGACGGGTAGATGTCATTATGCATTTTTCCAAACACAGAGAATGTACACCACCACGAGTAAACCTTCATGTAATCTATGGACTTTGGGTGATAATGACGTGTCAGTGTAGGTTTATCAACTGTAACAAATGTACCACTCTGGTGGGGGGATGTTGACAGTGGAGGAAACTATGTGTTTATGAGGTTGAGAGGGTATATGGAAACTGTATTTTCTGCTCAGTTTTGCTGTGGATCAGAAATTGCTCCAAAAAATTGTCTGTTAAAAAAAAGTATCTGAAGACAATGGTTTATATAATGAACTAAATTCTTCCCTTTCTCTCTTTGTGGAAACATTTCAGAATTGTTCAAGTATATTAATATGATACACGTATACATCTGTGACGTGACAAGGTTGTACCTCTTTGAAACGGATGCAATCTTGGGCAGTTTAATTCACTGTCAATGCAGTAATACTGGTATTTGTCTAAAAGGTGAGCTATTTCTTCTTTGGGTATGAATAATTTTTGCCGAGGGGCATGAAAATTGAGCATGCATTACTAACCCGTTTTCAGTACCTAACTTATTAGAACTGCTATTTGATTACTTCCCACTTAAAATCAATATACATGAAAGGTGTCCATTTTAATGAGCAGAGAGCCTACTACAAGAAACAAGAAAGATTTATCAAAGTATTTCTTAATTTGAAGGGGCATTGGAGGTCATCAGCTAATTGGACACCTTCATTTTATAGGCATTGATACTGAAACTTCCAAAAGTTAGACGACTCCCCAAGATTACATAGCTACTTAGCAATTTAGGTACCATCACTGTTTATTATGTTGTTATACCATCTTTCAACATTGTAAAGTGTCCAGAACACATTATGGTGAAGAAAGGAGAATACGGCAGAGCAACTGTGCCTGTGTGATTTGGGGAATTGATTGCCTCAGAAATGGCTAGTATGGACCCTCAGTGTTCTCAATTTTGATATCTCTGGTTAAATTTACTCATGGGAAAGGGAGTTATTTTGGTCTTGTGAACAAATTCTTGCTCACCCTTGACTCAGCTCAACTCAAGCACAGTTGTTTGGGATGCTTTCACGAATGTCCCAGGTACCATTAACAATGTTGCCACTGTACTTGGTACTACACATCAGTGGTAGCCATGGTTCTCAACCAAGGGATGGTTTTACCTCTCAGGGGACATGTGGCAAATGTCTGGAGACACTTTTGATTGACAGGACTTGAAGTTGCTACTAATATCTAGTACGTAGAGACCAGGGATGTTACTAAACATCCTGTAATGCACAAGACAGCCCCTCCCAGCAAGGAATTATCTGGCCAGGATGTCAGTAGTGTTGCTCTGGAGAAACCTTGAATTACAGCATTGTCTTAGGTGTTTGACAACACCGGAGATGGTTCTTTTCTCTGGGATAGACTTACTTTTAGTCCTTTTATTTACTTTTTTAAGTTTATTTATGTATTTTGAAAGAGATAGCACACTCGCAGGGGAGGGGCAGAGAGAGGGAGAGAGAGAGAATCCCAAGCAGGCTCCACGCTGTCAGCTCAGAGCCCAACGTGAGGCTTGATCTCACACACTGTGAGATCATGACCTGAGCCGAAATCAAGAGTCAGATGCTTAACTGACCAAGCCACCAAGGTGCCTTTAATCCTTTTAAAATAAACAATAGGTCATATGGTGTTTGTCTTTTTATGATTGACTTATTTCTCTTAGCATAATATACTCTAGCTCCATGCATGCCATTGCAAATGGAAAGATTTCATTCTTTATATGGCTGAATAATATTCAGTTGTGTGTGTGTGTGTGTGTGTGTGTGTGTGTGTGTGCACGCGTATGTGTATCCATTCATCGATCAATGGATACTTGGGCTCTTTCCATCATTTGGCTATTGTTGACAGTGCTGCTATAAACATCAGGGTGTATGTATCCCTTCAAGTCAGTAATTTGTATCTTTTGTGTAAATAGTAGTGCAATTGCTGGATCATAAAGCAGTTCTATTTTTAGCTTAGTTCTATTTTGAGGAAACTTCATACTGTTTTCCAGAGTGGCTGCACCAGTTTGCACTACTACCAACAGTGTAAGAGGTTGGAATTTAATAAATGAAATAGATGAACATGGAAGGAAAAAAGGGAAAGTCAAACCATAAAGCAGACTCTTAACTATAGAGAACAAACTGAGGGTGGCTGGAGAGGAGGTGGTTAGGGGGATGGGTTAAATGGGTGATGGGCATTAAGGAGGGCACTTGTTGTGATGAGCACTGAAGGTTATATGTAAGTGATGAATCACTAAATTCTACTCCTGAAGCTAATATGATACTATATGTTAACAGGAATTTAAATAAAAACTAGAAACTTTAATTATTAATTAATTAAAAAGAAATAAGCAATAAGATGAGCATTTCAAGACATCAAGATATGTAATAATTCATTGTTAGTTTTTACTACGCTTTCCATTTTTTAAATCTAAAAGTATATTCAATCATATCCAAATATGACTCACATAAATACCAGTTCCTTGTTAGTAAGACTTTTCCTCCTCCTCCTCCTCCTCCTCCTCCTCCTCCTCCTCCTCCTCCTCCTCCTCCCCCCCCCTCCCCTTCCTCCACCTCCTCCTTCTCCCCTTCCTCCTCCTCCTCCTCCTCCCCACCTTGTTCCTCCTTCTCCTGTTCTGGGCCCCCTCTTCTGGAAGGTTTTGGATACACAGGGTTTTTCTTACTGCTTCAAGGAGAGAGATTAAGCCATAGTTCTGTTCCTTTATCTTCTCTCTTGGAGTAGAATATAGGGCTCTGATCAGAGAAAATTACTATTATCTCACTGTTGGCAAGTTCAGTGGACAGATCCTTCTCTGTTCTTTAATGGCAGTTTTAATCCAGCAACTTAATTTTACATATTTTTCAATTTTTGCTGTTCTCTGGGCAGGGAACACACAGGTATCAGTAAGCCTTGTTTGAGAAAAACAGATGGCACTTAAAATAGGATAATCCCATTAGCTTTCTGGAAGAAAGCTAATTTCTTCTGTGGTCAGGTGTTTGTGCAGGCCGATGGGGGAGCAGTAAGAGCCACTTGGCCTATCAAGAGGGATTTAACCAAGAGATCATACAGGAAAAGATTCTGTCACTGGAATGGTATTTATCGTGTGATATTTCATTTCCTCCTCTGGACTATGAACCTCTTGAGCTTTTCTCTCCAGTGCCTGGTATGCTTCAAGCATACAATAATGCTTATATTCTGGCTACACATGGAGGGGGGGAAATGATCATATATCACTCTTCCCTATGATTATTAGCTTTTCCAGAATCACTTCTGGGAATCAATTTCGCAAAAGCAGAGAAATTAGGAGCATGATGGGCTTTTGTCAAAAAAAAATAAAAGAAAGGTGATTTTACTATTGAACACAACAAAAATTATTTATTTATTTATTTATTTATTTATTTATTTATTTATTTATATTTGGTATAGCTACTTTTTCTTGTCCATAACTGTTTAATTCTTAAGAAATGATTATACAGTTTGGCCTGAGAAGGAATGATTAAAATTCAGAAAACAATTTCTTTGTTTCATCTTCTATAAGAAATACTTGACTTTTAAATGTACTCAGTACACAAAGCCAATGGAATTGTAAAAGTAATGAACCAGAATTTGTGACACTTAGAGTAAGTTTAAGTAAAGCTCAGAGGAATTACATTCATGAAAATTAATCCACAACTTCCTGAAAATATTTAAGAATATTTGTTTTTCACTCACTAGCTTTATATAGCAAGATGATACAGTTGCACTCTATGAAGGATTTAGTTACAGTTGGGCTTAATGATAGAAAAACAATTAGATAGGCTTTCTTTTCTTATATAAAATAACTTATATAAAAAAACTAAACTCTTTAAAATGAGTTTAGTGAATTAGATTTTTTAAAATATACTTCTTAATACCACTCCTTTCTCAAAGGGTCATCTTACAAATGTTTTGCCTTGGAGAGTTATAGGGGAATGTCTCATCTTAGTAGCAAAGTGAAGAGCTTCTTCTTTGATTTATTGGGATTGATTTTTTTTTAAATACCTATCTGAGATACACACACACACACACACACACACACACACACACACGAACTTTTTAAAAACCACTGATAAAATGTCAATCCCAAAACTGATGATGAGTATATAATTTCCTATTTTTTCAGTAATAATCTAAGGTCTAGATGACTGAAAAAGTCTTGAGTTTGTATTTGTACTTGGACTTATTTCTAGAGGGAAAAGAATAAAATGTAACTTTTGACTGAATTATGGTTTTGGTACTCTAAACATCTGTTCAGCTTTGATATTCCATTTGTCAGTGAAGAGAACTTGTCAAAGAAGAGAACTGAATTGATTTAGCTTGGAAGTGAAGGATCCTGTTACTTTCTTGCTTTTCTAATCAAATCCAATGATTATTAAGTTTCTTTTGTATGTGGAGTATGGTAGATGTTGGCTCTTAGTGATATCCCTAGAAGAAAGATGTGACTCTATTCAATAAATCAATTCATTAGCACAAAATCAATCCAGAGTCTTCTTTCAAAAAGAGCCTGAGCCTTCCAAAGGGTCTTTGGCCTCCTGAACGCTGAATTAATTTTAAGGTAATTCCTGCAAATGAGTGCTGAGCCAAGTGAAGTCACGACAGTTTATAAGCATAGCAAAAAGATAATCAAAGCCTCTAACTTGAAAACCTAAGATGTGGGTGAACTAACAGGGTGTAGCTCAAAAAAAAATCTTTATATGGATGACTGATTGGTATAAGCAAAAGAAGAGTGATGGGGTGTGTATAACAACCAACTCTATAGTGAAAGTCTCAGGGGTGCCTGGGTGGCTGAGTCCATTAAGTGTCCAACTTTTGCTCAGGTCATGATCTCGCGGTTCGTGGGTTCAAGCCCCACATCGGGCTCTGTGTTGACAGCTCAGAGCCTGGAGCCTGCTTCAAATTCTCTCTCTCTGCCCTTCTCCCGCTCATGCTGTGTCTCTCTGTGTCAAAAATAAATAAACATTAAAAAAATGAAAAATAAATAAATAAAATGAATGTCTCAGAGAAAACAGCAATAATTTCTAATGACTCTCTGTTGTACTAGCCCCTAAGCTTCTCAGGATTTATCTGCTTCTCTTGCATCTGTAGCTTCCAGAAATGATTGTATGATTATATGTGTCTTCTAAAAATTATTCATTTGTTCGGAAATACTTATCCATCTACTTCTTCACTCATTTATTCATTTAACAAATTGTTATTGAGTACCTCCATGTATTAGATACTACGTTAGATGCTGGGATTATAACACCAAATAAGACCTGTACTGTTTCTGCCCGTGTACAATTAATTACAAAAATAAGTATTTAATTGTATTTGTAATTAAGTGTTAGGAAGGAAAAGTATCTTATGAGATGGAAATGATTTATAGGGAAATTTGATCTAGTGTACAGAAGAGAGATTTCTTTATGAAAATGGTACTTAAGCTGAAACCTGCATGTGGGCAAACTTCCTAGGTTGGGGAAGTGCTAATGTCTTCAAGAATGATACAGAGTGAGGGAAGAGAGTGGAGTGGTACGAGGCAAGGCAAGATCATGCACACTACTTTAGGCCAGGTTAAACATGTGGATTTTTATCAAGGGGGTATCTGCTATGTACTATATTGTGAAGGCACAAAAGTGTGAAAGACATATCTCATGCATTCAAGAAGCCCTTGGTGTCATAAGGGAGACATACAAATTATGCTTTCTTTCCCATATGAACTTTCTGCAAGAGAGGGTTCCTTACTCTCCATTTTATCCCCTGTCCCTAATGCAGATTTGTGCTCAGTAGTACATATATGTTGTTTGCATGCTTTTTGTAAATATTCATAATGCAATAGTAAGACTTTGCTTATCCAGGGGTCCTTGATTTCTGTACAACTCTTTGAATCTTAGAACTATGGCCTTTTAGCGTCTGGAGAGTTTAAGGCTTCAGGCCACATCTACCTTTGATCCTTTATGATTAAAATACATCATCTTATGCATGGTGACACCCAAGTGGCCCGGTCACGTACAGGACAGCAAAAGTGCTGGACTGTAAAAGCACTGAGCATATAATGTATTACTGTAGCATCATAGGAATCAAACATTTTGCAGTTAAACTGCTTAGGACCTAGTCACGAATCTGCTACTCACCAGCTCTGTGATGTTTTACTTTTCTTACCCTCAGTTTCTCGGGAATAAAATGGAGAGAAAAGCAGGGCCTGCTTGACAAGGATTATTTTGAGGATTGAATGTGAAAATGCATACAAAATTCATATTGTATTTTCAATATATATTAATATTAAACACTCAAGTGTTATGTGTTTTTTTATTATTATTGCTATTAAGTAAGTCTCACAATTCTTGTGAGCTACTAGTAATTCTAGCATTTGAGCCTAGATTTTTTTTCTGACAGCGTTTACTCTTGACTGTATCAGACTGTCCCAGGCTTTTTGTGTCTCTCAGGAAATTTCCTCAGCCATAGCCGGTGGCATAAAAATCAGTCCTAAGAATCCCAATAGGCAACCTGTCCTTCAAATGCTAGGATGGGGAAAATGTGGCCCTGAAACAGAAGGTGAGCTGCATCTCATCTCTCAGACTGAGCCGTATATATGAAAGCTTTTAAAGTCAAACCTTGGAAACTATCACCAGACTTCTTTAAAATTACCACCATACATAACAGTGTGAAGCTTTCAGCATCAAGAACCAAACAGACCTTTGGGCTGTGAGCAATTCCTACATAAATTTTTTTTAATGTTTATTTATTTTTGAAGGAGAGAGAGAGACAGAGCGCAAGCTGGGGAGGGGCAGAGAGAGAGAGAGAGAGAGAGAGAGAGAGAGAGAGAGAGAGAGAGGGATACCCAGAATCTGAAATAGGTTCCCGGCTCTGAGCTGTCAGTACAGAGCCCGACGTGGGGCTTGAACTCAGGAACTGTGAGATCATGACCTGAGCCAAAGCTCAATGTCCAACTGACTGAGCCACCCAGGCACCCCCCCACACATAAATGTTTTTATTCGTTTCCATAATGTAATTTATTTTGGCTTGGAAAATTCCTGAACAAATATAATCATTTTTCAAGGTGAAGTACACAGGGAGTCAAGAACTTTTAGAATTATGTTAAGAATTAAGTCAGGCAATGTGAGCCTCTATTTTTATTGGTTAGCTGAGCAAATACATACAATTCATGTATGTATTTGGGGTGATTTTTCTTTTCTTTTGGTGTTTTTCTATATTTTCCAAAAGTTTTATAATAAATATGTATCCTTTATGTAATCAGATAAATTATTTTCCTTTTAAAAAGATACATATTTCATTGCAGGATAATAATGTGTACATTTCTTCTATATTCTTATTTGTTTTTATTTCCCATAAAGGGAACACTCATGTTATAGAAATTTAGTAATAGATGATAACTTGCTATTCTAAAAGCTATTGTTGGTAAATACTATATGCGTTTTCATTGCTTGCCAGGGAATCCATTTGGTTGTCTATAACTGACTTAGAACATTTTTTGGCAAATAACCAAAGAAAAGTTTGTTTTAGACAAAGCTCAGCTTTGCCTTCATTTAAAGCTTTTAAAAATATATGCATTATTTTTCTAGAGTTGTTACTAATCTGCCATATTCATCATATACAAAGCCTGTTTTTAGTATATTCATTCTATGACAGTATCCGGCTTTGTCTTTGACTTTGATCTAACACTGCTTTTGAATAGATGGTCATTAGATATTGGGCCAAAACATGTATTCATTGCACATGCAGGTACCAGACCCTAAGAATTTAGTGTGGTCTCCATGCACTCCTCTCAAAATTAACTAACCCTTCCAATACTTCCTGTGATTTATTAATGTATGCACTAATATTTTTAGAAAGACATCAGTCTGTCAAGCTTAAGACTCTAATATCTTTAGAATTGTAAGGTAGCCTAGATATAGTTAGTGGTCATTAAGCATAATTATAAACTGAGTAAGTGCTAATCAAGACAGATTTTTTAGTAAAACTGAAATGCATTTTAACAGGTTGGTTAAGGGTCAATAATTAAATTTTATTTTAACTCCATGCTATGTGGAAAATAGTCTTTATTGGATGTTTTCTAGTGTTTAAAGCAGACCCAGTTCTCAGTGTATATAGTAGTTAGTATATTGTAAATAACAAAATAGGTTTAAAATACAGCTAATGCTAGATCTACTTTTAATTGAATATCTTACAATAATTTTGTCATTTGTACTGCAGTGTCCTTTTTTTCCTTCTTAACCAATAATAATTTTTAGTCCTAACAAGGAGCTAAGAAGCCATGGTAAATTTCGGAGTTTGATGAACTAATTTATGGTATGTGGGATTTTTCTTTTTGGCATTGATTTTTCTGTGTTTGGTTTGTAAATGTGCTGTCAGTGATTTATCCCTGATGAAAGGACAAATGTTTCCTAAGTGACAAGTCCTAAGAGATCATGTGTGACTCCCAGGTGACACAGTTGGAATGTTTTATGTTGTATGTAATTCAAAGAGAGAAGAGACCATGTTGAACTGGAGAAGTTAGGGAAAGGGAAGCCAGTGTATATTGATTTTCTATCATGTGCCAGACACTATGACACGATCATTACATTGTGATCTCATTTAACATACTCAAGGTCATCAGCAAAGAGAAAAAAATTAGAATTCAGAATTAAATCTATGTCACTCAAACTTGATATTTTTCTCCCTCATACCACTTTAAATTCTTTAATAGGGTATTTCTGAGATACATCAAGAAAGCTTGGTAATTCTAGTCACATAGAGAGATGGTAATGTAGGAGGTCATCATGAGAACATGGCCACCTGTTGACCCCCGAGCTGGGCCCTGGGCAGTTGGAAGCTCCTCAGCCCCTCACCTGTTCTTGGAATGTGCATTCCACTTACCTTCCCCATGCTAGAAGCTTCCCCAAGGGTACAGCTTTGAGATAGTAATGTGTTGCTGAGACCATCTGTACCGTATATGTGACTGAACCCAGTTAATGCCTCTTATAAACCTTTTTTTAAAGATTCTGGTGAGCAGGTGCAGAGATCTACTCATCTTGCAGCTGCTCAAGACAAGCCTGAAATGTAAGTTACCTTGTTTGTTACATCTACCATACCACCTACCAGTCTGGAGTGACCTGCCTTTCTTCAGGCTCTCCCTGACCTCTGTATGCGGAGGCCGATTTCACATTTTACCTGGGAAGCTCCTGATGTGGCAAACCAATGGATGGGTGGGAATGGGGTGTTAAAAATGGGAAGCAGAAAGAACATTCTGCTCAGAACCACATGAGTAAGGGTGGATATCAGAAAGGGTGTTCGAGAAACACGAAGTAGCTCAGTTTGATCAGATCACAACAGCCTTTGGAGGAGTGGTGAGAATACAGAACAGAGAGGAAGTTTAGAAACATATTGTAAAGGACTTTTAAATGCCAAGATAAGGAGTATGGACTTAATTAGGAAAACAGCAGGGAGCCACTGAAGGTTTTGTGTAGAGGAGCAATATGATTACAGCTGACAGCAGTCTTAATAAGGCTTAATAAATAGTACAGTTTATAACCTTAGGCCAACTGCTGAGCAGAAGCCAAAAGCTGTGCTGCAGAATTAGCAAACCAATTACCATGAGGAATGATGGCCTGGATTTCATCTGAGTCATCCTTTATAACAGAGTAGAAACTCCCAGAAATGTAAACAAATATCTGAAGTGACAGGTGACATGTCTTCTCAGACCTGATTTCCTTTATTGGACTCTACAGTGGCACACTGTTAAAATGCCTTAACACTATCATAATTTGTCACCATTTTAAAAACCTCTCTTCTTTGTATCTATTCAGTGCATTTTTATGTTTTTTCAGTAGGCCTAAAACCTATTGCTATCTGTCTCATTCCTTGTAATAAGACTTCACCATCCTTTATTGGTATTAACATACTTTGCCAAAAGGGGAGATATCATTAAGTTATCCGCAGTTTGACTTAATAGCTGATGTTGACTGCAAGACAGCATTCAAATTTCAGTTCTAGTAACCAAGATTTTTTTTTTTTAATTTAGAGAGTAGGATACATAAGATCCTATATCTTTTAATTATTTTAAGAAATGTGTGAGTGTGTGTGTGATCACCCATATGCGTGCTTACGTGCAAGCATGCGGGGGGAAGAGAGAGAGAAAATATGTATATGTGTATATAGAAGAAGGGATAGATATTTATCATATTGCTTTCTTCCTGGAACAGTCCAGGTGAACAAAAAAATATTGTGTAATTAAGTTTCTTACAAAATACATTCTCTTGATATATTCTGGTAATTCGTTCTATTCTCACTTTACCACTTCCATAGTCAGAAATTTTTTCTCCCTTGTTAGAATTCCAATATCATTATGGATTTAGGTAATTTTACTTATTATCTGATATAAGTTTGTTTGCCTTTCCCCCTAAGTAGATTGTATGTCCCTGGAGGACATGTTTGTACATTGGGAGTGTAGTGTGGCACCTGGCTCAACGTGTTACCTTCAAATAGCTGTTCCATAGCTCCGAAGTTTTCCTTTTTTAGAACAGTCTTGCTTGAGTTTTCATTCACTCAACAGATTATGAGAAACTCCTAAATATTTTTCCAGGTGAACAGAATGTGGGCCCCTCTCTTAAAAAGCTTATAGACAATAGCCAGATAATTACAATATAACCTCTAAGTGTTGTGATTGCTCTAGGTATAGGAGGGAGGCAACTTCAGGGTTAGAGAATGCCTTGTTAGAGGAGATCACCTTTTATCTGAGTCATAATACATTTAAAAAAGGAAAAAACATAAAGATGAAAAAGCGGGAGAGATGGTTATTACAATATAAATGGGCCTGGGTATAAGTGAGAATGGTGACATCAGATTGCTGCTAAGTCAGTATGAACACCAAGAGGACTGGTAATGGATAAAGCTGGAGCAGACCCTGAAGGTGTTTTTGTTAACACACAAAATCAAGTGTCACTAAGATTTATTTGTTGTGATTTAAAGCTACAATTGAAAATTAATTGGATGCTAAATTCTTGACCAAGAGGCCAATTACTTTGGCTCCCCATTGCCCTTTCTTTGAAGGAAGAAAAGGTTGTTTGGTTAAAAATGGTGGTTTTTTTCATTTTAGACTTTATAGGCACTTTTGGAATACATATGGAAGTAGGGTCCTAGTATCTATTTAAGAAGGATAATCAGAGTACCTGCTTTTAAGGTTATAAATTTTCAATGAGTTAATGCAAACAAGGTGATTACCATAGTGCATGGCAAGCATAGGACCCAGTGCATTGAAGATTGCACAAAGGATGGTGGGAATGCATAAATTTGACCAGTGCTCCTTTGCAGTCTCCTCCTTCTGGTCTGCTATTTTTTAATGTTTACACCTTGGGACAAAGTGCTACTTATTTAGCTACTTCTTATCTCCAGATTTAAACCAAAAGTAGCAGCTTTTGAAGATTTTATTCTACTGAGTGACTTAGCCATTTGATGCTGGTGAGACTTGGTAGGGGCCTTACTCAAGATTTAACAAGTTTTCTCTTAAAAAATGTTCATTAACATTGCAAAGAAACCAGATTGATGCATATGAAGGGAGAGTGTTATAAAAAGACTTACAGGACTATTAGACATCACATAGATTTTCTGTGTGCCAAATAAATCATTTTTCATGTTTTATACTTAATATGTGTATTTTGAACTGTCGAGTTTCACTTCTGCCTTATCTCAGGTGTGAGACTGCATCTGAAAAATGGCAATAGTAGTCTCTACATAAGAACATTGGAGGATTATAATAATTTACACTATGTACCTAACATGGTGGCTGTCATGTATTAAGTATTCCATTGATGTTAGCATTTGGAACTCTGCTATTATGCAAATATGACAGGATTGTGCAAATAATCCAAATAATTGGGCCAGAGAGAATGCACACTTCTTTTGTATATATGTGTGTATGTGTGTGTCTATATATTTTTTAACTATGTTTTTTTTATCAATTCGAAATAAATATTTTTATTACACAAGAAGATACAAGTGATATCTTTAGGAGTGGATGATGTAAGTTTTTAAATATCACACTTCTTAGAATTGTAGATGTATCGCTCAGATCTGAGTAAGATTGATTACAGTATATTATGTATAGTCCTGTTCTCAGGAACTAATTATTTCCCACCTTAGACACTGGGCCTGAGGAAATTCATTCATTTCAAGCATGATCAGAAAACACCTAATAGTCTAAGTAAATTTCATATGTGTCTTAAGGCCAATAAGCTCATTTATTAAAATTTCTGTTCTTAAATCTACAAATTTGGGATTTTGTAACCTTTAATTTAATTTTATCGTGTAAATGAACTCAATATGTACAACACTTGTATAAAAATAAGATATACATGATTCATTTGAAAGTATACTAATATGCTTATCTACTCTCACCATTTTTAATATATTTAATGTTCTTCTCTATCTTATAGTGTCTGTCATTTCCTGGCCCTTTGTTCACAACAAAATGTCTGGTCCTTTGAAATGGTGCCAAAGTTTCTTTCTGTTGATGGTGCTTTGTTTTTTGGAATGATTTAAGAAAGATATTAGAGTAGTGGAGATTAGTAAAATAGTGTTTATCCTTGCTTTGGAGCAGAATGCAGTAGCCATAGAAAACCATCCTGTTAACCTACTTATTTTTGCGAGAGGAATAAATGTCTACAACAACTAGAAAAAAAAATAGGATGTAAAATAGCATGTACTTATGTAGGCTGATGGGTAGATGTGATTTTAAATGTATATACAGATATGTACATATATGTATATGAATTGTGTGTGTATATCCACAAAGATATCTACACGAGTCACCCAGATGTTGACAGTGGTTATCTGTGGGTAATGGGATTCATAGTCATTGTTTTACTTCATACTCTTTTGTATAATAAAAAAAACACTTTATAATGAACATATAATATATTAGTCCTCAGAACATAAATCCTTTTTAATTTTGGAAAAATGCTGATACCCAAAACTCACAACCATTAAAAATACAGCACCATTATCAGGAAAATGTAGTAAGTAAAATATTCCACTCCTATATTTGTCACCAAAGACACTGCTGCCTCCATTGACATTGGTGGCATTTATCTATCACATGGTTGCAGCTGACATTTTGGGAAAGGGAAACACAGAAGCTTTGTGAGGAATGGTGAACTATGACTTCAGTCATTCTGAATGCTCTGGATGAGAAAATGTATCTTATCCTGACCAAGCATCTCCCTTCGTCAGAACTCACGTTGACTGTAAAGGATGTGCCCATTCAGTCATCTAACATACTGTGGGGCAGGTGCATTGCAGGCTGTTGCTTATCCTCTATTTGCACATAGAGAACTTCGAAGAGCCAAGTGGTGTATTGATTGGCTTGATCGATGTCACATGGTGAGTCTGTCTGAAGAGATCTAAGAACATCTCAGTCCCTGGAGTCTGGATCCAGTCAATAGCCTGTTGGCTCGAAAGCTGAATAGGTGACTGATGAGCTCATTATATGGCGAGAGGCATGGGGAGCTGGAATCCATGGGGCCTGTGAGGAGACTTGTTCTTCTACATCATGTCCCACTCCCTTTGTGGGGCTGCAGCGGGACAGCCTGTGGTGCAGCTCTGCTGTCTGTCTGGAGTGCTGCATTGTTGGAGGACAACTTCTTAGCCACCCTCTTGTTCTTTGTTTCTTATTTGGGAAGTAATTCGATAGATTTTATAAATAATCTAGACTTTTT
Organism: Panthera pardus; assembly: GCF_024362965.1. Classification (NCBI taxonomy): domain Eukaryota; kingdom Metazoa; phylum Chordata; class Mammalia; order Carnivora; family Felidae; genus Panthera; species Panthera pardus. The sequence continues at coordinate 51,083,013 of NW_026527002.1, forward strand.
ATTTGTTAGTCCCACTGCAGTAGTCTGAACTGAAAGATTAATTTCATTTTATGGAATTAGACGTAACTCAAAACACTGTGGAAATCAGAATGCAAATCAGACCTTACACTAAGCTCTTTTTTTTTTTTTGCCAGAAAGAATACAACTCATCTGGATAAGCATGTACATAGTGTTCCAATCTTCTTCTTTTTTTTTTTTTTTAACATTTATTTTTGAAAGACACAGAGCGCAAGTGGTGGAGGGGCAGAGAGAGAGGGAGACAGAATCTGAAGCAGGCTCCAGGTTCTGAGCTGTCAGCACAGAGCCCAACACAGGGCTTGAACCCACAAACCTTGAGATCATGACCTGAGCTGAAGCTGTACCTTAACCGACTGAGCCACCCAGATGCCCCTCCAAGGTTAAAGGGTTAAAAGTGAGCTCTCAGAACATCAGCAGCCTATGATATTTAACTCTCTGGGGTGGAAGAGAAGGAAAGCATTTTTACGTGAAGGGGGGGAAATCACTTGTGTTTAAAAAATACCTTTAAATATGAATGTATATGAATTTAGCAGAATGATCTAAGGGGAAAGGAAAAATATATATGGTAGCATTATGAGAGGAATTTTATATATAAGAATTCATACTGAAGCAAATTTGACAGTTTTAAATTGCTTTCCTTTTGAAGATATAACACATTGTAAAAGTGATTCTGAAATAGAGGTCATATATCTTTATTTGTTAATTTGTAAAATTTATGTTTTAACATTTTTCTGTACTCTCTAAGGGCATGAAGAATATATCTTTCTTGTAAGGTTCCTTATATCTGAGAAATGTAGCATTCCTCACTGGTTTACTAATAGATCATTTTACTTTAAGTTTAGTTCCAATAAAGAAGTTATTTTGGAGTTTATGTAAACAAGTAAATTAGCTGCAATTTAAAATCACTATAAACCATTAATATGTGGAAACTGTTATAAAATCACTTACTCCTAAATCTTTATGCTCATTAAAATAATTATGTTTACTGGTATTTGGTAGTAAAAATGGTATATGTATATAGCTTAAAGTATTTTAGTAAGATACCACACCATAACTGGTGTGGCCAGTGAAGGTATTAATATTTGAAAAGTGTTCTCAAGTCAAAGAGACTGTGCTCTATTTTCCCAATACAACTGTTCTATAAACTAAGCATGCATTAAAAAAAAGAAATCACTATAGAGTCACTACATTAATTTTTCCGTTTACTTTAATGGAATACTAGTAATTTTAAAAAATACTTAAAATCTTATCAGATTCAGAAGAGAAGCAGGATACTTAGCCAATGAATTGGTTTTTATTTCTGAATAGATGACCCATCCTGAAAGCCCACACTATGAGAAACTCTTCCTAAATAAGAAAATTACCATATGTAAACAGAAGCAAGATCAGTGGTCTCTGAACTTTTTTGAGGGTACATACCAATCAATAAAATATGTGCCTCTGATACATATGTATGTATACATTAACATATATGTGAATTATAATAACATTCTATACATGATAAAACATATCCCCAAAATAGTTATTAACATAAATAGAATTTTTAGCATCTTTCATAATACCATTTCCAAATAGATGATTTTTTGAACACCAGATATACCCTGCCTCCCTCAAACATACCACTGTGGAAAATTTGAGTATAAAATTCTGATTCTCCATAGACCTCTTAAAATAGTTCTGAGTTGTATACTTGGAAGTTAAAATTGGAAAACTCAGGGTTTTTTACCTAGTTGCAAGTATATTAGTTATATATCCCCAAAATAATAAGATGTAACCATCTACCCCAAAACACAGTAGTTTAAAACAGTAAGCCTTTAATTATTTACATGTCTATAGATCAGCTGGATGGTTCTGGGCTCAACTGGGCTCACTCTGTCTATGGTTAGTTGCAGGTGGGGAGGCAGTTTTGCTGATCTTGGATGGGTTCTGTCACATGGCTAGCTATGTACTGGTGTAGAATTGCCTCAGCTGGGACATCTGGTCTCCCTTCTACATGCTCATCTGTTATATTCCTTTGAAAGGCTAGACTGAGTAGGTTCTCACCATGATCTTAGAAAAACAAGATTGGAAGCATAAATGACCAAATGCTTTTCATGCCTTTTCTTTTATCAAGTTTGCATCCATCTGTTTGGGCAAAACAAAGGTAGTCACTGGACTGAGCTCAACGTCAGATTGGGAGGGGAACCCAAATTTAAACAGTAAAATGCATGGGTATGAGAGGCCAGTAATGGGGACCATTAATGCAATCAGTCTATAGCATCCAGAAAGTCTCTTTTCCTAAATATATACAAATAGACTGATAATTTCCAGATAGCTATAACAGCAGCCAGCCAGTTATACCCTGGTGTTCTGATTATTTAGGGTGGTTCCTGGCCATGAAGGTTATAGATGTTTGTTTGTTTGTTTGTTTGTTTGTTTGTTTTTGTAGTTTAGCTTATTGAAAATTTAAGTTAAATGTTAAAATTGTATTCCCAGAGGGTTTTGTCATCACTGACTTAGACTGTCTGGGCTCCAGGAATGCAATAAAGGTGAAATTGTGACTGTCATAATCATGCATTCATTGTTCCACATGTGGATACTGCTGACTAATTCTACACAAAACACTGCAGTAGAGAAAGTAAGTCTCCTTTCATGGAGCATTGGTCTAAATCAAAGAAGAAATGCAATAAAATTCTATAATTTAAGTTAGAAATTGATAATTCTGGAAAGAAGACACAGTATTCTGTGTCCTGTAGTATATTTCATGCACATACATTATGTAAAGAAAAGTACCCCCAAAGTGGGGGGGAAAAAGAACCCCTCTCTTCAAAAACAAAAAAAAGATTCCAAATGATCATTTTGTATCTATTTTTGAGGTTACTTATAAATATCCCAGATTCTGTGTTACCATCTTAGAAAAAATATTTGCTCTTTTAAAGTATCAGAAAATACCAGAAAGAGTAATAGTAGTAACATCTTCATCCTCAGTCATGTTGTATAATTTTCTGTATTTTCTACACATATTGATTCAAATGAAGAGCTGGAGGACTATTCAGAGCACATGTTCATCCTTATAGCATTAACTACCATTTCTAAACTACTCATTTTATGCCATTTTAGAGCATTCATGCCGTACTCAGGAGTCTGTAGCTAAATACATTGCCCCAGATTTACAGATTAAAAGCGATTTAGAAAGGCTAAGTAACTTTCCCAAGCTCACACTTATAGAGTCAGAACTTGAATCCATTTCTCTTTGACACCAGACTCTATGCTGTCTTAAACATTACACTGTATTGTACTTATTATTCCACAGATTTTTGAATATTGTATACTCCTTTTCAAAGACGAATGATCTGAACATTGCATACAAAGGAATTCAAAATGGTCCTTGGTATTGGCCAAGAAGGACTGTTGGCTGGCCGGCATAAATTTCCCACATTTCCCTAGGGTTCTAGATGCCTCTGACTCCCAGAGCTCAAGAACATTAATGCTGTAGTTGACCCAGCCATGACTGTGTTTTCACTGAGCTACCTTCTCATTATTATTTGCTCCCACAACAATCAATAGTGTCTGGCCCCATGGGAGTTTGATTTATTATAATTGATTAAATTTGCATCTAGTTAAATAAAAATTAACCAAGAAAAATTTTTCAAGTGTTTCCTTGGCTTTTATCACTGTACCCTTAGTCTTTCAAAACTATATATGTTACCCTCAAAGTGCATTTGATATATACCCTCAGATTTAAGATCTATTTTAAAATGTAACTGTCAGCTATCCTTTTGACCGTCCTTATTTTATCAGTAAGGTAACCTCAGGTGTTCAGTTTTGGAACTGCCATTTAAATTAAGTGATTGGGCTCTATGTAAGGAGCTATTTATAAATTTCTGGAACTATAGCTTATATTCTAGAAGCAGTTTGAGAGAAGAAGTTGGCTAAAGTCTGGCAGGTGAATTAGCTATTTCCAAGATGTTGTTAAGTTTACTTTCTAAGCTTCTGTTATGCTAATTTAACTGTGCCAGAACAGTTGTTTAATTAGTGGAATTCTGCCATTATTAAAGCAAAACTAGATTTTAAAAAGTAGAAGAAACGTTGGCTAGTGTTGGTTTATGCATGTGGGCAGCATTTTTTAAAAGTTTATTTTCTTATTGAGAGAGAGAGAGAGAGAGAATGAGAGAGAGAGAATCCCAAGCAGGCTCCACAGTCAGCACAGAGCCTGATGCTGACTGGGCTCTGTCTCCGGGCTAGGAGATCATGACCTGAGCTGAAATCAAGAGTGTGTCGCTTAACAAACTCAGCCACCTGAGTGCTCCTGTTGACAGCATTTTTAACCATAGAAGATGATAAAATGAAAAGCCATACGTTTTTTAAGTAGCTTGCTGCTCTTTCTGAGAGATGAATCCTACCCTCTTTATCCTCAAGAGCCTGTATCTATAGAAAAATAATTCCATCATACTGCCTTCGATAATTATAGGGAAAAGGTGAAATCCCCTAATCTTTATCAAGCAGTTTTTCAGTAAGGTAATTATTTCTTTCTTGGCAAAAACTAATCTTAATCCTTTGTAGAAAAATTAGAAAATGCACGTAAACTAAAGGGAGAATACTGGAATTACCTATAATTCAGTCATCCAAGTAAATCTTTAACTTTTAATGTCACTTTCCTAAGACTTTTCTGTATATTTAATGGATTCATACTGTTGTGATTTGTCATTTGCTTTTTTCCTACTAAAATATATACCGTAAATATTTCCATGTCATGAAATATTCTTCAATAACATTATTTTATTTTTTTTAATATTTTTTAATGTTTATTTTTTGAGAGAGAGAGAGACAGAGAGTGAGCAGGGGAGAGGCAGAGAGAGAGAGAGAGAGAGAGAGAGAGAGAGAGAGAGAATCCTAAGCAGACTCTAGGCTCTGAGCTGTCAGCATAGAGCCCAATGTGGGAGATCATGACCTGAGCAGAAGTTGGACACTTAACTGAGTGAGCCACCTACGCGCCCTTTCAATAACATTTTAATGGCTACCTAAGAGGTAAACATTCTACTAAATATTCCATTATGTACGTAATCCAGTTCTCTTTGTCACACTCAGATTGTTTTTTAATTTTTCACTATGAGGATAATACTACAGTAAGCATACATCTAATAGAATCTTCCAACATTCAAAATTATTTCTCTGGCATAAATTCATAATAGTGGAAATGATGACCTGGGTGTGTGTAAAATTAGAAGTCTCTGATGGATTTTGTCAAATTGTCCTTTTTTAAGTCTTTACCCCCCACTGGCAGTTTTATGAGCTATAAATTTCCTTGGACTCTATCACTGATTACTGTAATTTAATTGTTTTCTCCATCTGATGAATTTTTTAGTGATGTCTTAATTTATTCATATTTCTTGTTATTAGTGAGAAGGACTTTTTTCTAATGCATTTTAGTATTTGTGTTTTTTTTCCGTTTGAAAATATAGGTATTTCTTTAAACCATCTCCAAGATTGTTATCCATTATAGCCTAATCTGAACTGACATTTCCTTCGTCATTGAGCAAAAAAAAAAAACAAAAAAAAACCAAAAACTTGAAGACTAATATGAGATTAACCATGAAAACTTAGTACTGCAATTCACTCAGATTTGTAGGTATTTGGCATATTTTTAGCTTAGATGAGTTAGCTTTTAGTATTACTTTTTTTTTTGTTACAGTCTTATAAAGAACATTATTATTTCTCTGTTTAAATGCATTTTGTGAAAGTATTAGATTTACCACTGAAAAGCAGCGATCCAAAAAATTAAAAAGAAGTAAAGGTATGAGTAAGTCCCCTTCCCCCTAATTTCTGGCTTATGTCTATAGGAACATGATCAATTTAAGAGAATATAGTGATTAAGAGTGAAGACCCTGGAGACAGATTGTGTGGGTGTGAATTTGAGCTTCGCTGCTTACTCAGATGTGTGACTTTGGGCACCTTTTTAAAACTCTTTGTGCCTTAATCTCTTTATGACCTTAGCATCATAATAGTACCCATCACAGAGTTTGTGAGGAGTAAATGAAAGCATATGGAACATTACTTACAATGTTGCCTAGCTTGTAGTAAATAATAAATATTAGATACAGTTGTAATCAGTGTTTTAAAGTGACAAGTGACGTACAGGTAAATAAGTAAATGAAAATTGGCATTACTACATCAGGAAATTTGTCAGAAATATTTCTGAAGTTTTCATATTCCCCCCTCTTTTGCTACAACTAAGTAAAAACTGTTAAGAAATTGCCTCATCAGTTACTTCTTCCCATCAACTTTAATTCTGTGATATGCTTCCACTTTTGGTAGACTGATTTATGACTGTGTTCATTGACACCTAGAGACTTCAGGACACAGATTCCCAGAAGACTTCAGCCACCAAGCTCAGGCTGTGGCTGATGTGGGTCTCAGATTCAGCTCTCATTCTGGATAAATTTTTAAGAAAATAAAAGAAACTTGTATATCCTGAAAAGGCTAGATGGTGGAAACATCACTGTATATTGAAGTCAATTGCTTTAACTTGGCAGCTGCTGTTATTGTGACATGACTATGGCTGTTTTTCGTTTCCTCCTGATATATTAGAATAGGAATATTAATTTCCTTAATTCTCCTATTATCTGCAAGGAGCGTACTTGATTATTTGGAGCTATGTGAAGAAAAGGTTCTGACAGATGAATCTAATCCTCAAAGAAAGTATGAGAAATCTCTTGGATAAAAGGCTAGTGATAAGTCAATGCATGATATCTCAAAATGGAATAAGCAATCAGATACCTGGGGGCATATGGTCTTAGTGGGGGGACAGGGACTAGAATGTTTCTTCCCTTAGCTTAGTGATGAAAATATTAGCATCTGTAGCATTTACAGTACATTTGGCTGCAAATAAAATTATCTCCAGTGCTGTTTAAATAGAAACTTCTGTGAGGATGGAAATGTTCTATAATTGCACTGTTGCATACTGAGCAACCAGATTTGTTATCTTATTTAATCTTAATTAATTTAAAATTTAAAGTCACATGTGGGTAGTGGTAATCATATTGGACAGCATGATTACTTAAAGAAGTATGAGGTCTATTTTTCTCAAATAAGAAGAAATCTGGAACTAGGAAGTACAGGTATACTGTGGGTGCTTAAAGATATTATTAAGGCAATGAGCTCTTTCTCAGTGTCCTTTCTCAGAAGCCCTAAGGTTTAACTTTCATCCTCTGGGTCACAAGATAGTATACCCCAAAGCATCTAGTCTATATTCAACTTAAGAAAGAGGTTGGGTAAATCAGTTAGGGCCTTACCTTAAGAGTCTCTCCTATGTCCGTTCCAAAAGACGTCCACCTACCTCTCCTTGGCCAGGACTTGTCACATGTCCAACCTTGCCTGCAAGAGAGGCTGGGTGTCCAAGTATTTCTCTTACTAACTTCTGTTATAGAGAAAGCAAAAGAAAGACAAGGTTGGAATGGATCTGGAGTATACTGGCCTATGTTTTTGCCATAACAGACATTTAATTAATTTTCCTATGGAATTCCATAATCACAGGCCTGGAATAGTCAGTATCTTTTTCAAAGATCTCGGTGATAAATTATAGATGACACTAGACTTAAGCTTTAAGACTTTTTAGTATTATATACAATATAGGACTAGGACTTTGATGTATTGGGATGATAGAGAATATTGCATTTTAAATGAAAAAAAAATTTTAATGCTTATTTATTTTTGAGAGAGAGACAGAGCATGAGTGGGGGAGGAGTAGAGAGAGAGGGAGACACAGAATCCAAAGCAAGGTCCAGGCTCTGAGCTGTCAGCGCAGAGCCCGATGTGGGGTTCGAACCGTGAGATAATGACCTGAGCCGAAGCCGGAGGTTTAACCGACTGAGCCACCCAAGGCGCCCCGAGAATATTGCATTTTAGAAAAACTAATGTCTGACTAATGTGAGTGAAGTTTGAAGTGTTAAAAACAACTTTGTTACTTAGGAAATAAAGATATTACAGTTAGAAATTCAAAAGCAAATGCCAGCATATATAAGCATTTCATAGTTATGGGATGCATGGTTGGCAAGGTTGGGTGTAACACATGGTCATCCTAGAGACTTTCCCCTACAAACATTAATATTTATCTTCTCAACCATGAGCAAACATTTAAAACCTCCTTTTACAGAACAGGAGCCTGAGGCTTGGAGCAGTTAAGGTACTTGTCCAAAACTTCATATCCATGGGGTGGTAGAGTCAGGATTCAGATCCCAAGTTGTCCACAGAAGGAAGAAGCCAGAGCTGTGCAGTCACTTAGCCCGGGGCTCGCAGTCTGGTTCCTCTGTTTACCGTATGATCTTGCAGAGATCCATATCTGCTCATGTTTGTTTCCTTGCTGGAAATTCCTTAACAGTGACTGGCCTATTAGATAAAATTGGTCCCCAGTACCTCACTCCCCACCCTATATCCCCCAGTGGGGGAGGGGAGGATACCTGCCCAACACAATGAGCTCCTCAATAGTTAAGAATTTCTTCTAATTACCTTTGGATCCCAGCAGGGCATCTGTCAGGTAGTAGACCCTGAAGAAATAAAATAATTATTTTAGCAATCTATGACAGAAATCAATAAATCTCCCATTTTGGGGAGGACTATTAGACTACATATACATATATATACATGCACATACATACATATGTGTATGTATATATATGTATATGTATATATTTTTTTTCTCCTCTTTTGGGCATGGTTGAGTGTTTCCGAGACTGCTTTGGGTTTCTCAGTTTTGCTAAGAAAATATGATTGTGAAGGGTAGGTAAATTTGTGAATGTACTCCAGTGTTTTATTCGTTTTTTTAAGGCTTATTCATGTTCAATGTAAATATTTTCCAGTAGTTTCTGTAATAATTTCTCTCTTTGAAGTGACAGTTATAGAGATTTATGTTCACTTAAAATGGAAACTAAGAATAGAAGGATTTCTGTAGCCTATTCTTTGTGTGCGTGGATAGAACTTTAGTGCTTTCATTTACATAATAGGCTGGTATCTTTTATCCTCTCTAAGTACTTTTCCTGAAGTCATAATCCCTTTTAAAATGAATGTATTTTTCAGACATCCAAAGGCCTGTTGCAAAGAGTTGAAAGGAACTTCATGTGTTATATAAGCCAATGGACCAGTTTAGTTTGCCTAGTCTTAAAAGAGAACCAATAGGATGAAATTAGCATTTAAAAAATACAGTTGTACCTAGCACAGATGGGAATGAAAGTTATGTTTATCCCATACTTTCTTCAGATGTAGAATTGTGCTCTTTACCTATCTGACTTCATTTCAGAGCTAAGTGAAGGAACATTCGTTACTGTGTTCAAAATAGCTTGGTTTTAACAGCTGCTTCAGGAAGAAAACTTTATTGATTTTATAATTCTAAGAATCAAGACTTCACTTGCCTACCTCTTTCCTCTTCTCAACACCTGCTAGGTGTAAAATGATACTCTACCTTTTCCACAAGAAAAAAAAAAAAAAGTCATAGAACTTTGAGAACTAAGACCGATGCACAGAGTTTGGAGTGTCTTCCATCTGGCATTTCAGCTTATCTTCCCATCATGGCCTTCCAAATTCTGGAAAAAATAATAGAGCCTTCTTATGAATATCCCAGTCTTCCAGTACCAGCAGACTTCAAGGATTTCTAGGAGCCCCCACATTTCAGATGAAGATGGTTTGGAAGATTTTGTTAGTTTCTGGCAAGGGTACCGGGACAAACCATTTTCATAATCCTGTTAGCTACTAGTCAGTTTCCATACATTGTTATTCCTATAACTCTTTCAAGTAAATATTATTGCTCCATTTTATGGATTCAATTAATGCATCTCTGAATCATTAGGTAATTTGCTGTGGTAGATTAAATTCCTTCTGTTCCTCCCATTGAGAGGTGAAGTTGAATGAGCTTTTCCTTGACTTGGGCTGGCCTTAGTGGGTTGTTTGACCAATAGGATATGGCAGAAGTGATGGTCTAGGAATACTGAGGTTAGATCATACAGATCATTGCAGCTTCTGTCCAAAACTCCAGGGACACTGATTCTTGGACACCTGAGATGATAGAAGTCTAACTATCCTGAGGCCACCGCACTCTGAGGAAACGCAAAATATGCTAAACGAACTACAGCTGTTTCAGGCCCCAGCATTTAGAGCCATCCCAGCTGAAATTCCAGCGTCAAGAGGTAGAGATGAGCCATCTCCACTGTGCCCAGTCCAATTTCCCGGTTTGAAGAATCATGAGACTTCATAATAAGAATGATCTGGACATGAAGGTGATGAGGATACATTGTTTTTTAAGCCAGAGCGGATAACTGGAGCACTTGCCAACTTGTAACCCAGGGTTTCTGCTCTTAATCTCCCTGTATCTATCAGCTCCCCGTGTTCCTGTGATGCTTTATTAAATTTATGATTTATAACCACAAAGATATAGCTGAATGTTAGATTTCTCTTATAAGAGAACTAAACTAAAACCAATTTTGAATAACTCCGCCATCATGCTTCATTTTTCTTCCTATCCCCCAATCCAAAATGGCATTATATTATGTATGTTTCATCACTGTCTGCCTCCTTGCCCAGAATATAGACTCGATGAGGACTTCATAGCTTCCACAGCACCTGAACCAGTGTCTGGCATGAGTAGGATTATATCCTCTGTAGAGGATATAATTCTTCTATAATATGAAAAGCAGAGTATTACAAAGATAATAAAGTAAACATTTGGGTGTCCGAAGCCCAGAATTAACACATGTTAATCTTGTACCATGTTGACATCAACAGTTTTTTTTTCTTTTTCAAGAAATAAATATTAGAAAGTCTAATCTGCCTATATATTCTTATTCCCCTTTCTCCTGTCTCAGAGGCAATGCTATCTGTATTCAACATGTGTATTCTTCTCTTTTTACTACATATTAACATTATGTACAAAAAATGTCTGTGTAGCTTTGCCTCCAAAATAAAGCATATCATAGTTCCATTGCTTTTCACCTGATTTTGCTACTTCCCTAGTCCAGTGCCTGCTATCTTTTCTGTTTGTTCCTTGCTTTCTCACAGTATCACTCCATTACTGCCATCTCTTCTCCCCCCTACCAGCCAGATAAGTCCTTCATTTCTTTTTTTTTTTTTTAAGTTTTATTTATTTATTGAGAGAGAGAGAGAGAGAGAGAGAGAGAGAGAATGAATGGAGGAGGGGCAGAGAGGGAATCCCAAGCAGGCTCCATACTGTCAGCGCAAAACCCAATGTGGGGCTTGAACTCATGAACCATGAGATCATGAGCCAAAACAAAGAGTTGGACGCTTAACCGACTGAGCCAGCCGGGCGCCCCAGATTGGTCCTTCAAGGACATAACATCAGATCCTGTAACTTTCCTCCTTTTAGCCCTTCAGTGGTCTCTATCACACCTGGAATAAAAATCCCAAGTCCTTGCCATACTCACCAAAGTTCTGTATGACCCACCCTCTAGCCTGACTTCCAGCCTCCCAGTGTCCTCCTTGCTCTCTGTGCTTCAGGCACACTGGCCTCCTCTGTCCCCCTTGCTGTTTAGGGAGCACAGCAGGCAATTTCCATCTCTGGGTCGTTGCATTTGCTCGTCCTGCCCCCTGGATTACCTGTCTCATGTGGCTGTATCATGTGGCTCCACCAGATCACTGCCTGGATTCAGATTTTGTTCAAAAGTCACTTCCTGGTGGGGGTGGGGAAACCAATCGATCTGTAGTTGAACTGTCATCAGGATCCCTTACTAGGCTTTACTTTTCTCTATAAAGTGTACCACTGCCTGACAGAATTTGCATGTATATATATGTTGCATGCTTTTATCTGTTTGCTGTTTATTCCTTTATAAGATTATAAGCTTTTGTTAGGTCAGGGATTCTATGATTACAATCTTCCTATGATTCTTCTATGATTACATCCTTTTGGTGCCTAGAATAATGGCTTGTGTAAAGTAGATGCCCCTGAAATACAGGAATATGGTGTTCTGTGTTTTTAAAAACTGTATAATAATTGTATCACACCGAATGCATCTTGTGGCAACTTGCTTTTCTTATTCAACATTGCTTTCAAAATAGGTCCCTGTTGAGATCGGTCGATCTATCTATCTATCTGTCTGTCTATCATCTCCATCCATCTATCCAGCCCAGTCATTTTAACTGTGGTATGTTACCCCATGCGGTTTATTCATCCCTTTACTTCTAGAGTATTGTTACTTTTAGTTTTTACTTTCTAAAACACTGCTGAAAGAAACATTCTTTTCAATATGCTTTGTTTTTCCTTGTAGGTGTATAACAGAATAAACCTTTGTGTTTTTTTTTTCCTAGCAGTTAAATTCATCTATAGAAGTAATTACATTAACTTATTTTTTGCTTGGAGGATTAGTCTACTACCCATCAAATGTCCATATGCAAACCTAAAAGTCATTTTAGGAGGGAAAAAGACCAACATCACAAAAATTTTTCTTTAAAGAACAAATTTAATATTATAGTTATCTTTTAAATCTCATCCTTTTCTGGTATCATGCCATAAAGATATATATGTTCTACTGTCAAAACTAGAGTAAATGTTAAGCTCTGATTAAATTATTTCACTTTGGTGTTATATGCATGCATGCATGTGTGGGTGTGTATGGCAATATGGTCATTGGAATTACAGTCCCAAGTGGCTTAAGCAACACTAACATTCCACTAAATCACAGAGAAACTTTTCAAAGAGTTTCGCATTTTGCTTGCTAAATTTTAAGAAATGCCAACGTTGTTACAAAATTTTAAACACTGTTAAATGAAGAAGTGATGAGGAAAAGACACTGGGAAAACTCACGGAAAGCTATAATATTTGAGGCATAATATAGACCATTTCCAAAAGAATTGGAACTTTCAATGTGCTTTGAAACAGCATAGTTTTAACAGTGATGTCATGTGTTGAATATGAAGCTATGAATGTCTAAACTAGAGAATGTAAAAAATTGCTTTCTAGGGTGGTCATTTTGCCTTGCTCATTGTTAAATGATTCTGGAAAGAAGAAAAAAGCTGAGTTCCATTTCCTTAATTTGTAATTGGTAACAATTTGGACAGCTGTTAATCTAATCTTTCCTTCAACATTTAAAAAGTTGATCTGTGCTTAGAAAAATTAAAAAGTAGGGGCACCTGATTGGCTCATTTGGTTGAGTGTCCGACTTCAGCTTGGGTCATGATTTCACAGTGTGTGAGTTAGAGCCCTGTGTCGGGCTCTGTGTTGACTTCTCAGAGCCTGGAGGTTCCTTCGGATTCTGTGTCTCCCGTACTCTCTCTGCCCCGCCCCCACTCATGCTCTGTCTCTGTCTCAAAAATAAACATTAAACAAAATATTTTTTTTTAAAAAAAGTAGGGGCTCCTGGGTGGCTCAGTCAGTTGAAGGTCCAACTCTTGATTTTGGCTCAGTTCATGATCTCAGTTTTGTGGGTTCAAGCCCCACGTCAGGTTCTGTGCTGACCCTGTGGAGCCTGCTTGGGATTCTCTCCTCTCTCTCTCTCTCTCTCTCTCTCTCTCTCTCTCTCCCTCCCCCCTCCCCTGCTCATGTTCCCTCTGTCTCTCTCAAAATAAATAAACTTAAAAAAGAAGAAAAATTAAAAAGTAATGTTAAAGTTGAATGACAATTTTACCTTAATAAAGCTGGAAAAATTGAATGGATTCAGAAAATATAATTCATTCACTTGTCAGTTATTTATTGAGTATTTACTAGGAATCAGGTGCTATTCCAGATGCTGGGGACACAGTTATGGATAAAATATTTGAGGTCTCTATACCCTGTGAGCTCACTATCAGTTGGGGAGAGGGATAAGAAACAAGTAACTAATACTAAGATGAGATAATGCTCCCGGGTGCAGTGAGGTGCGGTGGGGCTGATAACACAGGGCAGTATGTGACTGAAAGTGAGGTGGGCTGTGGGACGGTGTAGAATTGCCTGAGCTGTGGTGGCCATGTGGAACCTTTGAGGAGGTAATACTTGAGCTAAGAAGTGAAGGAGGCATCAGCCATACCGACATGTAGTAAAAGTCTCTGCAGTGGAAGGAACAGCAAGTGAGTGGTGCCAAAGGTAGGAACACATTTGTTGGGCTGGAGGAATGCAAAGGTCCGTGTGGCTCAGAAAGTGAGGGAGAGAGTGGTAGAAGATAAGTCTGGTGGGACAGCAAGGGGCTTTAAAGGCTTGGATAGGACCTGCATTTTATGCTAGGAATTCCTAGATATTCTAGTAAACCACTAGAAACGTTTAGCAGGGAAATGGGATGACCGGATTTATATTTGTGTGTGTGATATTATCCATATAAACATTATATATTATATTAAGAATGACTATTAACATAACAATTATAATTAGTAATAATATTGTAGGGGAGGCCAAATTTTACCACCACTCTCTTAGGATAGTTTAGCTGGATCTTGGAATTAAACTGATGTAGCATGCTTCTGTAGCAGAAGAAAAGCATGTACGTTTTACATGACAGGGGAGCGCTCACAAGGAAATGAAGATCCATAGAAGTGGCCCAAACTACATGCTTTTATACTAGGCTGCACAATTGTGGACAAGAAACTAAAATATACAGGGGGCCCAGAGGAGGACCAGAATTCTTTTAGCAAGGTCTGTTTGCACAGAAATGTCTCAGCTTTGACTACAGGTTGAAGAATGTGTCTTCTCTTCTGCTGCAGGCAGGGCATCTTTGCTATGGGAGTTTTTATGTCTTCTTTTTAGGAAGAAAAAGGAAGAGGAGAATGCCTTTCATGCATTTGCTGTTTCCCAGGTGCCTTCAGCTCAAACTAATCCCCATGGCAAAGTGACTACGATTCATATAATAATACATAGCACATATGGTATACACTGAGAATATATAACATACATCTACAGTGGACCCTTCAGACACAGGTCTGAACTATGGGCGTCCACATATAGGCAGACTTTTTTCAATAAATGCAGTAAAATACTGTAAAGGAGTTTTCTCTTGCTTATGATTTTCTCTGTTTTTTTTTTTTTTTTCAAAGAACAGCGGGTCTTCTTATTTTTCTTAAAGTTTTCATCTTTCCCCCCCCCTTTTTTTAAAGTTTATTAATTTTGAGAGAGGGAGCACAAGCAAGGGAGGTGCAGAGAGAGGGGGAGAGAGAATTCCAAGCAGGCTCTGTGCTGTCAGCACGGAGCCCGATGCAGGCTCACAAACCACAAGATCATGAGCTGAGCCATAGTTGGACACTTAACCGACTAAATCTCCTAGGTGCCCCATTCTGATTTTCTTAATACTATTGTCTTTCCTCCAACTTACTTTATTTTAAGAGTACAGTGAATAATACATAAAACATACAGATATTTATTAATCGACTAGCTATGTCATTGGTAAGGTGGGTAAGTTTTTGGGGGAGTCAAAAACTATACATGAATTTTCGACTGTACAGGTGATCAGCTCCCCTAACCCTGTGTTGTTCAAGGGTCAACCTGTACAGTATAAGTATACACAATATATATTTTTTATGTTATACATTTATATATTTTAATGACCATTCTGGCTACTGCATGGAAAGTGTATTGTAAGGGACCATTAGTGGGGAGAGTAAGTATTGAAGAGGAGTAAAGGTGGGGCAGAGGAGAAAAATGCATCAGTGAATTAGATACGAGCAAAATTTCTCAACCCCAGCACTATTCACGTTTTGGGCCAGACCGTTCCTTGTTGAGGAGTTAGGGGGCTGTGCTCGGAATTATAGGATATTTAGCCCCATCTCTGGCCTCTTATCACAAAATCTCCGTAGCATCACCCACCTCTCTGTCCAGTTGTAATAGCCAGAAGTATCTCCACACATTGCCAAATATCTATGGTGGGGGTAAAATTGGCCTCAGCTGAGAACTACCAATAAGGTGATAGTATTGGTGGGAAAAAGAAGCCAATTTTTTAATATATATGTAGTGGTGGAATGTTAATGACCTGCTGACTAATTGGATTTAGAAAGTCTAGGGTAAAGAAGACATTGGTTCTTGTACATGACCCCATTTGCATGTACGTAACAATATTTTCTTTGCAAATTACATTTATTTTCAGTTTACTAATGCAGATCCTGAAGGACTCTTTTTGGTAACAATGACTTACTTGTGAATTTTACTGCTATTTATAGAGTCTACTTGAACACAGAAACTACGACATAATTTACTAATGTGTGCTTATAAGTTATTCAGGCAGGTGTTCTCCCTAATTACTTTCAATCGTGTGGATTTGTGATCCTGTGAAAGGAAACTACCTTTTTCTGGTAAATATCAGTACATCTGCTTAACCATTTATAACAGCCTGAATGATTCATGTATGTTTGTGTGACTTTATAAGCATGTTGGGAACATGTACGTATGGATTTATGTCCCAGATGAAGAGCTGTACATTCTCTGTATGTAGGATGTGAAGGGGGGAGAAGTAACCACAAAGCTAGGGAAAGTAGGTACATTTTGACTCGAAATAACAGAGAAACGATCTCTCCATTCTTTTGCTTTGCTGTCCAGTCATTTGGAATCATCCCGTCTTCACCTCTGCAGTGTGAAGCCCTATCTCATCCCCTTCCTCTCTTCCCTAGGCTCAGCAGCCCCAGATACGACAAGCATCCTTCATGTGACTTACTTCCTCACCTTGCAATGCTCTGATCATTCACTGCTTTTTAGGATGTGGTTGAACATTTCTGCAGGACCAACCATATCCTGCGGACACCTAAAATCAAGTTCCAAAATGGTCAGATCGATTAAGAGAAAAGCGAGGCTTTACTCTTTTATTCTGGATGTTACATCCGTTTTAAAATCACACCAGTTGTTTTTGGAAATCCACGTGACGTTTTTTTTTCTCTCCAAGGAAAAATTTAAAATAATCATGACTTTCTGTCTAAAAAAGAAAACAGATACTATTTATAATGCTTGTCCTATAAAATATATTGGAGTTAGTAATTATTGAAATTGGCATAAAAACAAACAATTGCTATCATTTTATGACTGCTGGTCATGTGCCAGGCAGTTAGCTAAGCCCTTGCATATGTTATTTTTTTTTTTTTTCTTTTTCTTTTTCTGTTTCTGTTTCTTTCTTTCTTTTTTTTTTTTTTTTAGAGAAAGAGAGAGAGAGTGGGGGAGAGGGACAGAAGAGAGAGAGAGAGAATCTTAAGATGGCTCCCTACCCAGTGCTGAGCCTGAAATAGGGCTCGATCCCATGACCCTGGGATCATGACCTGAGCTGAAATCAAGAGTTGGATGTGCAACCAACTGAGCCACCCACATATGTTATTTCTAAATGGCTTGACACTTCTATCAAATGGATCTTATTATTCTCAATTTACAGATTTGGAAACCTGAATTATGAGATTATGTAGTCTTGCTCAAATTTGCATTGCTGGTGAGTAGGATATCCACATTTCAAACATAATTTGTTAGCTTCAAATGGTTAGCTACCTCACTTTCTACCCCTTTTAAAATCAAACAGCCACCGTTGACTGAGTGCATCCCACTATGTTCTAGGATTTTACAAATATAATTCAATTACTTCTCACCAGAGCCTAATAAAACAGGTGATTTGTGCCTGTTTTATCACTAAAAAAAATAAATATAAGCTTAGGAGATGTTTGATAACTTATAGTTTTTGTCATGACCTTATGATTTCAAGTGACAGAGAACCTGGATATTAATGATCCCTGTAAAGATTGGGGAATAGAACTGGCTTCCATCATGACTGAGCCCAAAGGACCTGATCTCCCTCTCTCCATCTCTTGGCTGTGGTTTCCTCTCTGTTTGCTACCTCACACATTACCTTGCCTGTTAAGGTGGCTGAGTGGCTTCCAACAGCTGCCAGCTTACATCCTTCCTGCTCACCAGTCCTTAGCAGACCATCCATGCCTATTTCCTCACAGTTCCTACACATTTCTGGAATTGAATATTATTTTTCTTATTGACTGGGCCTGAATCACATGCTCCCTTTGGGGCAGAGACACGGGGTCAACCACAACTCAAACCTCATGGAGAGAAGGGAAGTGATACATTGTACTCTCCATCCCCTCACCCCCCACCTCCCACCCCCCACCAAAGGAGACAACTGGTGAGCAGAACAAAATAAAATATCTGTCCATTATATATACCTTTGATCCAGTAGCGGTAAGTGCATAGTCAGGATTCAAACCCAAATATATAAGGATCCAAAGCACTTTCTCCTATCCTTTACACTGATCTCTTCATCTCCAGGTAATTGTTTTTAAAAATTCATTGTGAGATAATTTCTCAATTTCTGGTGCTTCTGTGAAAAACTATGCCATTTTGTTAAGGAAATGGCACTTAAAAGCATCAGTGTAGTTGTGATATCTTTTAACGAAAGTAACAAGGCTATCAACATACAGGGAAATATTTTTTCTAGAAGACAGACATTCTCTAAACTTCAGGTAAAAAAAAAAAAAAGGAATGTTTCATAGTATATTTTGCATTGAATAAATGTTCCTCTTTACATCTCCAAAATAAAGGATATTTAGCAGAGAATGGGCTTTCTCCTCACCTTTCATTTTAGGGCTACACTACTATTTTCTATCTCTTCCACCAATTCAAATAGTCTTTGGCATTTCAACAATCTTTAGTTCAGTGTCTTCGACCTTCTAATTTGGGAGTAGTACTCTCCCCTTTGGAGAAATTAAGCAGAAGAATGTAAGCAGAAAGAAATAATATAAACTAGTAGGAAGAGTATAGCATTAGGAACCAGAAACCCAGGTTTATGATCCCAATCTGATAATACCTCCCTGTGAATGAGGGATGGCAAATGAGGTTCTTTTTGAAATGATTGCCTACAACCCTCTTACATAATCTCTTTGGTGGCTATGTTTTCACACTGAATTGCCAGTATAGCAACATTCATTCACTTAGACAAAATGAATTGAGCATCTGTGGCAAGGTACTGTGGTGGATATGGTGAAGGCTGCAAGATGACTTCTCAAGAACATCTGTCATCCCTAAGATGCATTGATTGTCTAGTATGTGTTTGACACTGTACTAGAAGCTAGGGCTATAATGATGCATAGAAAAGCCCTAAGGGGCCTATCATTTAATTGGAGAGATGTGTGCAAAGAGAAAGATAAATAAATATAATAAATATAAAAGTCAGCATATACAAGGCGCCATTTAATAGGACACGAAAGTACTTCGAGCATTCAACTTCTTATTGAGCAGTTCAGACCTTTGAAGACTGTTTACACATAGATTGTAATAACGGTGAATCTAATTGCTTCCATGAATGTCAGCATAGAGGTAACGTAGGAGATGAAGGTGGGTACACAAGGACTAGATTGTAGACTGATATCGCCCATATCCAGAATGGACTAAAATAAGGAAAGAAAAGGATTGAGAAACCCATCACAAACCATAGCAATCATCATGTCTTCATGTTATCATGTTGTCCAGTACAGGAACCACTAGTTCATGTCAACGTGTTGTAAGTGAAAAAATACACCCTAAATTTCTAAGATTCAATAAGAGAATGCAAAATATCTCATTAATAATTTTTATATTGATCACATGTTGAAATGATAATATTTTGGATGCACTGGGTAAGATAAAATATTGATGAAAGTAATTCTTTTTAATGTGCATTCTAAGAAATTTAAAATTATGTGTATGGCTTATATTATATGGCTGTTGGATAGTGCTATTCTGTTTGACCAGATTAGGAACTAGGTATGTTTTATAAATCCCATTTTTCACCAGGTGTGCACTCCACATTGTGGGTAGGAGAATACCAAGCACCTACTCTTTTCTGGGCTGTGATGTAAAGTAGGTTTTATTATCCTCAGTTCAGAGGAGGCCAGTTCAGATTCAGTAACTTGTCCTGGGTCATAGAGAGTAAATAGCGGAATTCTAAATCAAGACTGTCCTGCTCTGAAGAAGGCGCTCATCTGTACACTTAGGCTGTATGACCAAAGTACTGCCACTAAACTGGCGCTGCCTGAGTATGAGAGTGTTAGGATGCCACTAGTGCATTGTTCGACCCTCACACTGAAAAGCAGACAGTGCAAGGGTAACGAGCAAGGGCTCTGGAGTCACCAGTGTGGGATCCTAAGCCTGAGTCTTCTGCTTTCTGGCTGGGCAAACTATTGAACTACGGAGAGATTTGGCTTTGTCATCTGCAAAATGGAGATGACAGTAATGCTGTGCTCACAGGTTTGTTGTAAGTGTTAAATCAAATGATATTTGTGAAGTGCTTAACAGTGCCTACCTGTGCCACAGTTCAGATTCAATAAATGGTAGCATGTTTGAGATAGGAGGCCAGAGGTACGGCATGTTGGTGTGGGGCCCTCTAACCCGTCTGATGAATCTGGACTTGGATTAGCACTGTTCTTAATTTACCAGCCATGTGAACTTGGGCCAGTTACATGACTTCTCTCTCCGTCACACCTATATTTGAATTAGATTTAATAAAAGTCTCATTCCCATTGTTGTTGAGATAATTAAATGACATAATACACAAAAGGTTCTTAGAATCCCATCCTGAGACAAAGAATGGGTAATGATAATTGCATTGATTGCATTGTTGTTGTTAATATTTAGAAGACATTTGCTTTTGAAAATTGTATTTATATCGGGGCGCCTGGGTGGCTCAGTCAGTTGAGCATCCAACTTCGGCTCAGGTCACGATCTCGAGGTCTGTGAGTTCGAGCCCCACGTCGGGCTCTATGCTGACAGCTCAGAGCCTGGAGCCTGCTTCGGATTCTGTGTCTCCCTCTCTCTCTGCCCCTCCCCTGCTGATGCTCTGTCTCTCTCTTTCTCTCTCTCTCTCTCTCTCTCTGTCAAAAATAAACATTAAAAAAATTTTTTTTAAAAACAAAATTGTATTTATGTCTTTGGCTTTTTATTCTTGTAGGTTTTTAATTGGTTTTGTTTTATTTAGTGTAATTTTCTTACAAATGCTTTTACATCTGGGGTTCTAAACCACTGTGCTTTCTGAATCCATTTCTTCCGGACTCTTCCCATATAGCAGTTACGCATGTGCTGGCCTTTAATAGGGACTCCCACCCACTTCAACCACCTTCTGACTTGCCATCCAAACATTTGTGAGTTGCATCTTGCAAACTTCAGCGGGAGAAGGAACAAATCACTTGAAACCAGATAGCCATGCCTCTGAGATTAATAAAAGTACAGTTTTACATTTAGTTCTTTTCTTTTAGTTTTTATTTAAATTCCAGTGAGTTAACATACAGTATTATATTAGATTCAGGTGTGCAAGATAGTGATCTGGCGCTTCCATTCATCACCCAGTGCTCATCACAAGTGCACTCCTTGATCCCCATCACCTATTTCACCTGTTCCCTCACCCGCTCCGCCCTTCTGGTAACCATCAGTGTGTTTCTATAGTTCAGAGTCTGTTTCTCGGTTTGTCTTTCTCTTTTTTCCCCTTTGCTTCTGTGTTTTGTTTTTATTTTTTATTATCTTTTAAAATTTTATTTGTTTATTTGACAGAGATAGAGACAGTGTGAGTGGGGGAGGGGCAAAGAGAGAGAGAGAGGAAGAAAGAGAGAATCCCAAGCCAGCTCCATGCTGCCAGTGCAGAGCCCAACATGGGGCTGGAACTCAGGAAACTGCAAGATCATGACCTGAACCGAAACCAAGAGCCAGACATTTAACCGACTCAGCCATCCAGGCGCCCTTGTTTTGTTTTTTAATTTCCACGTATGAGTCTATTGATGTCTTCTGCCTCACTTTTAATTGGATTATTCATTTTTTGGGTGTTGAGTTTCATAAGTTCTTTCTATAATTTGGATACTAACTGTATTGGATAAGTCATTTGCAAATATCTTCTCCCATTCCATACATGCCTTTTAGTTTTGTTGATTATTTCCTTCACTTTGCAGGAGCTTTTTATTTTGATGAAGTCCTAGTAGTTTAATTTTACTTTTGTTTCTCTTCCTTCAGGAGACATTATCTAAAAAGAAGTTATGGCCCATGTCAAAGAAGTTACTGGCTGTGTTCTCCTCTAGGATTTTTATGGTTTCAGATCTCACATTTAGGTCTTTCATCCATTTCAAATTTATTTTTGAGTATGATGTAAGAAAGTGGTCCAGTTTCATTCTTTTGCATGTTGCTGTCCAGTTTTCCCCAACATCATCTGTTGAACAGACTGCCTTTTTCCCATTGCACATTCTTTCCTGCTCTGTCAAAGATTAATTGACCATATGATTGTGGGTTCATTTCTGGGTTTTCTATTCTGTTCTCTTGATATATGTGTCTATTTTTGTGTCACTACCATATGGTTTTGACATTTAAAAAGATGTTTATTTATTTATTTTGAGAGAGAGTGTGTGAGTGCAGAAGGGGGAGAGAGGGAGAGAGAGAGAATCCCAGGGAAGCTCAGCACTGTCAGGTCAGAGCCTGAGGCAGGGCTCCATCTCACAAAGCATGAGGTTATGACCTGAGCCAGAGATCAAGTGTCAGACACTTAACCAACTGAGCCACCCAGGCGCCCTGACTACTAAAGCTTTGAAGTGTAACTTAAAGTCCAGAATTGTGATGCCTCCAGCTTTCTTTTTCTTTTTCAAGATTGCTTTAGTTATTTGGGTTCGTTTGTGGTTCCTCAAAAGGTTTAAGATTGTTTGTTCTAGTTCTGTGAAAGATGCTGTTGGTATTTGAATACAAATTGCATTAAATCTATAGATTGCTTTGGGTAGTATAGACACTAACAATATTTGCTTTTCCAAAGAGCATGGAATGTCTTTCTATTTACTTCTGTCCTTTTCAATTATTTTTTAATCAGTGTTTTATAATTTTCACAGTACAGATCTTTCACCTCTTTGATTAGGGTTATTCTTAGGTTATCTTATTATTTTTGGTGCAATTTGTCTTTCTGCTGCTTCATTATTGGTGCATTAAAATGCAACAGATTTCTGTACATTCATTATGTATCCTGTGAGTTTACTGAATATATTTATGAGGTCTAGCAGTTTTTTGGTGGAGTCTTTTAGGTTTTCTATGTATAGTATCATGCCATCTGCAAATAGTGAAAGTTTTACTTCTTCCTTGATGATTTGGATGCCTTTTATTTCTTTTTGTTGTCTGATGGCTGTGGCTAGGACTTGCAGTACTATGTTGAATAAAAGTGGTGAGAGTGAATATCCCTGTTGTGTTCCTGACCTTAGAGGAAAAGCTCTCAGTTTTTCCCCATGTAGGATTATGTCAGCTATGAGTTTTTCAAATATGGCCTTTATTATGTTGAAGTATGTTCCCTCTAAACTTAACTTTGTTGAGGATTTTTATCATGAATCGATGTTATACTTTGTCAAATGCTTTTTCTGTATCTGTTGAAATGATCCTATGGTTCTTATCCTTTCTTTTATTAGTGTGATCCATCATGTTGATTGATTTGCAAACACTGAAACACCTTTGTAGCCCAGGAATAAATCCCACTTGATGGTGGTGAATGATTTTTTTTTAATGTGTTTTTGGATTCAATTTGCTAATCTTTTGCTAAGGATTTTTCCATCTGTGGTCATCGGGGATATTGGTCTTATGGTGCTCTTTTTTAGTGATGTCTTTATCTAGGTTTTGATATCAGGGTAATGCTGGCCTCATAGAATGAATTTGGAAGTTTTTCTTCCTTTTCTATTTTTTGGAATAGTTTGAGAAGAAAAGGTATTAACTTTTCTCTAAATTTTTAGAATTTGCCTGTGAAGCCATCTGGTCCTCAACTTTTATTTGTTGGGAGTGTTTTGATTACTCATTCAATTTCTTTGCTGGTTATCAGTCTGTTCAAGTTGTCTATTTCTTCCTGTTTCAGTTTTGGTTATTTATATTCTAGGAATTCATCTATTTCTTCTAGGTTGTCCAGTTTGTTGGCATATAGTTTTTCATAATATTCTCTTATAATTGGTTGTATTTCTGTGGTGTTGGTTGTTATTTCTCGTTTCTCATTTGTGATTTTACCTATTTAGGATCTCTTTGTCTCTTTGTCTCTTTTTCGTTTTGTAAGTCCTGCTAGAAGTTTACAATTTTATTAATTTTTTTTTTAAGGAACCAGTTCCTGATTTCATTGATCTGTTCTATTATAGGTACAGTTCTAATTAAGTTCTGCACACAGAACACTCCTGTGGATAAAGTCTTTGAGAATTTGTGAATTTGAAAATCAACCTCTGAGTTCTGGATAGTTGAAGTTGCTGAATAAGTGAGGTTTTATTGTGGCCAATTATCATTTGGAGGCATGAATAAAATTTCACTCTATTGACTTTTTATTTCAGCTTCAGTAAAATGGAGAGAGTATCTGCTGTCTCTTCCATTGAGGGGACTGATAGTGGTGCACTTAGTCAGTGGAACTGCATTGGTAGTTTCCAAAGTGAAGAACAGTTTTCAAACTCCAGAGTGTTGTCTAGATATTACAGATTTATAATTGATTGGTTTATTCCTACACCTTCACCCACACCTAAAAACTACGGTAGAATAGGTTCTGCTCTGAAGAAAAGTGTGCGGCATTTCCTGGGCAGCTGTGCTCAGGGATGTCCTAGGTACCACTGCACAACTGTCCTTAGTACTAATAAATATCATAGGGCAATTGGCACAATCTTTAATGAAAATGTGATTTTCTTTTCCTTACATGATGAAAGCACTGCTGATTTTACTAATGAACGATTACAGGTGTATAGTTAAGAATAAAAAGAGATTTTCATTTCTTTCTGTACTAGATGGTAAAATAACTTCCATCTCATTACAATTTGATTGGTAAATTTTACCTTAGGCCTGTACATGCATATGAAAAATATCAGACTCCTGATGAATAGGTTACTGTCCAAACTTTCTACTCTCCTCTATTTCTTTTTAGGAAGGTATTGGATTTGGTTTATAGTTATTAACTCTTTTGATATAGACAGTTAAATGTGTGTTTGTGTGTGTGTGTGTATTTTATTAGAGTGCATGCACATGTGAGTCGGGGGGGCAGAGACAGGGGGAGAGAGAGAGAATTCCAAGCAGGCTGCATTTCCAGCACAGAACCTGAAGTGGGGCTTGATCCCACAACCCTGAGATCATGACCTGAACTGAAATCAAGAGTTGGACCCTCAACTGACTGGGCCACCCAGGCACCCCAAGGCAGTTAAATATATTGAAAAGACTTGGAATTTTAAAATAATAGTAATAAAATCAAGGTTTATGTTTCATCTTAGGAAAACATATCAAAATATAAAGTAGTGCTACATTGAAATCAAAATACCAGTACAGTATGTTAACCAAATGATCCATGTTTTTTCATCAATTATTTTTTTTAGAGAGAGAGAGTGAGCAGGGGAGAGAGGCGAGGACGGGGGAGAGAAAGAGAGGGAGAGAGAGAGAGAGAGAGAGAGAGACGGAGAGAGAATCTTAAGCAGACTTTACACTTAGTGTGGAACCCGATGTGGGGCTTGATCCCATGACTCTGGGATCACGACCTGAGCTGCAATCAAGAGTCAGACACTCAACCAACTGAGCCACCCAGGCAACCCTTCCATCAATTATTATTCTCAGGTTAAATGTATAAAAATAATTAACACCTTCCCAACTCATACCATTTCCAAGTATGACTGTTAACGTTGTGTATTTTTATAGCTGATCTTAGTTTAAATAAATATAGTTTATTTATTTTTGAGAGAGAGAGATACAGACAGACAGCAAGGGAGGGGCAGAGAGAGAAGGAGACAGAATTCGAAGCAGGCTCCAGGCTCTGAGCTGTCAGCACAGAGCCTGATGCAGGGCTTGAGGTTGTGAACTGCAAAATCATGACCTGAGCTGAAGTCAGACGCTTAACCAACTGAGCCACCCAGGCTCCCCAATCCTTGTTTGAGTTTTTAAAAAGGAACTTACCATCTCAAAAATTTAATTCCAAAATTTTTGTAGAAACTTTATGTGTACACACACACACACACACACACACACACACATCCCCACCATCTATACACACCATACAGAATGTTAGCATTGAGATAATTTAATATAAATCACATATTTAAGAACAAGCATAAAATACATTAGATATGACCTTGGGCAATAGGCATTAGGAATTCAAGGAGAGTTCTTTTTCTGATGTTTTTAAATCCTTCGTCTAATGAGTCTGCCAACAGAGGCTTTTATTTGTAGGAATTAAATCGCAACTACTGAAGCAGTTCTGATAATATCCACCTGCTTTCCTGTTATTAAAGAACCTCGTAGCACATTGGACAAAACAGCCCAATCTCACCTATTTTATTTCTAGTAGAACTTCACAGGCTGGTGACAAGTCTGTAGTCATTTAAGAGGCTTATTTAGGCACTAAATACCCAAGAAGGGTGAACTCTGAATCATGGTAAGACAAACTAACGATGTGGTTGTGAAAAGTATCATGAGGCCCAACTGCTAAATTCCAAGAGTCTGTCCAAACATTAGCGTTTCCATAGTGCCAGCGAATCCATCTGCAGGGCACTGAAGCTAGCAGCCGCGTGCCCATAGTTTGGGAAGTACTCATTATTAACTAGGTCATGTTTCAAGGCAGCACCCCAGATGGCACCACATCCAGCTTGTGCTGAAATAATACCAGCCTCATTGCCATGCCTGTCTCCTATGCACACTCCCCCCATTTTTGCCAAGGACATCCTTGGACATCCTCCTTGATTTCCATCTATGCCCAGTGTCTGTTACCTTTTTAGACTTTTTTTCTTACCTTTGAAGTTTACTCTAGATGTCTACTTATGCAGATTTTACCTGATTAAAAATGTTCAGGAAAGAAATAAAAGGACACCCATGCTAATTAGTTCACAGCTTAGCACTGTTCAGATTGCAAAGCCTTAGGAAAATTTCTACACTTGGCAAGAGATATCTTACTCCTGTTCTTCTCTTAAAGGGCAGTGAAAACAGCTCCTCCTGAAGTAGAGTGGCAAAACCAGATCGTTTTGTGGCACCAGGTTAGGTCCTACATTACAAGCAAGTTGGCCTTAACTTCTCGTGGGGTAGGGGTGCTGGTGAATAGAAGCATTAACAAGACAGACCACAGTCGGGGCATAATTTGCAAACCCCAGCGTGTGCAGAGGGAAGCAGACAGAGGCCTTTCTTCCTAGGCTGTGAAACGGAGGTTGGCTTTGTGACAGTTTGCTTCTCCAGTCTGAGCAGATGGATGAGAGTGAAAAGTAGGAATGTGATGAGAGGTGGCTCATCTCCCCTTCACTCTAGCCTTCTAGAAGTCAGCAAGGAGGACCCCTGGTTGTGTGCAAATGTGGCTGCCTAACAGATTGGTCTGTAGTCTGAAGACACTGCTCTCATTTCTGGTTCTCTTCACCAGTCAAGGTGTGGAAATGCCCTGGGGCTATCCTATTTCATGCTTCCCTGAACTCCTAGGGGGCTTCTCCACTTAGAAACTGAATTTTTGCAATGATTTTTGGTGGAAGAAATCTAAGTTTTCATTCCACCCCAACCTATCCTTTAAATGACCTATGTTTTACTCTTTGTGCTCCTTGTATTTGTGATGATGCTGGTCCTTATATCTAAGGACCACGTTTACAGAATATTTTTAACCAGACTTGATTACTTTTTATTTTCAACTGATAAAAACCATTCTAGTTTTGGTAATCCTCTATGAAATGGAATTGAAAACACATTTTATCTCCCTGTCTTTTATGAAGATATAAATATTAGACCATGTTGCAAAGATTAAGCACATGTGGATAATATTTAAAATTGAAATAAAATCAAATAAAACTGATTCTGAAATTAATTTAATACATAGATATTGATATCCCAGGCTTTGGGATCAAGCACTCTGAGTTAGAATCCTGGCTCTGCTAATTACATGTTTTGTGAACTTGGGTAAGTTACATAAATTTTCAACATCTCAGTTTCCTTGTCTGTAAAATAGGGATACCAGTGTTTATTTTTTTCTGTGTTGTTGTTTATTAGTAATGGCATATGCAGCGTTACTAGCTTATAGAAGGAGTTCAACAAATGATTGCTCCTAAGTGGTAATGCAGGGATGTCACTAATTCTAATGTTTTGTCTGTCTCAGAGTTTTCCAGATTTTACATATACACTCCTTTAATTTGTTTAACAAACACGTGAAGAGAATCCATTATATTGAAGGTTCTGGGGGCTTTTAAAAACTCCTAAGGGAATTTATACCTTCATGAGAATGATCAGCTTAGCACAAATAACTTTTAAAATAACTTTGAAGGACAGCTTTTTAAAAAGTATGTCATGTTTTCCTGACTTTAGAAATATTGATAACTCAGGGTCATGACTATGATCATTGTTTAAATACTGAGACGTACTGCCTTGATTTGTCAGTCCTATTCAGGTGTGAAAGGATCTTTGTTTCCCATTACACTGCTTGAATCTTGAATCTTATTATCTGGTTTTCATATTTGCTCTATCTGTGCCTTAATGTTTTTAGTGTACTTCCACATTTCAAATTTATTTCTTTATTGTAATTATTTTTTTAAAAATTCAGTATAGCTAAATAAATAAATAAATAAATTCAGTATAGTCAACGTACAATGCTATATTGTTTCACCAATTCTATAAGTTACTCAGTGCTCATCACAATAAGTGAACTCTTAATCCCCTTCATCTATGTCACACAATGCCCTGCCCCCTGACCTCCCTTCTGCTAACCACAAGTTCTCTATATTTAAGAGTCTTGGTTTTAAAATTTTTCCAGCCTCCAAGCTGTCCGCACAGAGCCAGATGCAGGGCTTGAACTCACAAGCTGTGAGATCATGACCTGAGCTGAAGTTGGATGCTTAACCAACTGAGCCACCCAGGTGCCCCAAGAGTCTGTTTTTGTTGTTTGTCTCTTTTTTTTTCTTGGTTCGTTTTGTTTTTTTAAATTCAGCATATGAGTGAAATTATATGGTATTTGTCTTTCTCTTACAGACTTATTTCATATATCCTCATATACTTCATATACCCATATATACCCTCATAAGTATATACATATACTTAGTTCATTATACCCTCTTGATCCATCCCATTGCTGTTGGAAATGGCAAGATTTCATTATTTTTTATGGATGAGTAATATTCCATTATATACATACCATATCATCTTTATCCATTTATCTATTGATGGATACTTGGGTTGCTTTCATATTTTGGCTATTTTAAATAATGCAGCAATAAACATAGAGGTGCATGTATCCTTCAGAACTAGTGTTTTCATATTCTTTGGGTATATATTCAGTAGTGAAATTACTGGATCATATGGTAATTCTATTTCTAATTTTTTGAGGAATTTCCATGCTGTTTTGCATACTGGTTGCACAAGTTTGTATTCCCACCAACATTTCAGAATTCCTTTTTCTCCACATCCTCGCCAATACTTGTTGTTTCTTGTGTGTGTGTATTTATTTTATTAAAACAAGATTTCATTAAAAAATTAATGTTTATTTTTGAGAGAGAGAGTGAGTGAGTGGAGGAGGGGCAGAAAGAGGGAGACACAGAAGCTGAAGCAGGCTCCAGGCTCCATGCTGTCAGCACAGAACCTGATGCGGGGCCTGAACTCACAAACTGCGAGATCATGACCTGAGCTGAAGTTGGACACTTAACCAACTGAGCCACCCAGGCGCCCCCAAGATTTTATTACATTCAAGTTAGTTAACATACAGTGTAGTATTGGTTTCAGGAGTAGAATTTAATGATTCATCACTAACATATAACACTCAGTGCCCATCACAAGTGCCCTCCTTAATGCCAGTCACCCATTTAGCTCATCCCCCTACCCAGCACCCCTCCAGCAACCCTCAGTTTATTCTCTGTAGTTAAGAGTCTCTTATGTTTTTGACTCTAGTCATTATGACAGGTGGGGGGTGATATCCTGTTGTGGTTTTGATGTGTGCTTCCCTGATGATGAGTGATGTTGAGTATCTTTTCATGTATCTGCTGGCCATCTGTAGGTCTCCTTTGGAGAAATCTCTGTTCATGTCTTCTGTCCATTTTTTAATTGAATTATTTGTTTTGGTTTTTTTTTTTGGTGATGAGTTGCAGACTTTTATTATTTTATCATCTACACCCCAGATTTTGAAAACACATTAAAGGTTAAATATTTCTTTAAAGGCATTTAAAACCTTTTGAGGGTATTAATTCAACAGTAATGAGGCTTATCTGTTGTAACGCTTCACATTAAATCACTAAATATATCTTATCTAAGTATTTTTCTTTTAATAATCAGGAAGAGCGTTCTGGTGGCATGAGGGATCTACTGAAAGTAATGTAACAATGTGAGGGAAATATGATAAAGTGGTCAGGAAGTCAGTCTTAGGAGTCTTAAAACGCAGAGTTCAAATCCCATCTTTGCCAATTACTAGTTATTTGACCTTAAGCGAGTTCCTCAACTTGCTAAATATTCCATTCTTCCTTCTGTTAAATGAAAATATGAGTAGTACCTACCTCACAGGCCACTGAGATTAATTAAGTAATACATTTAAAGCACTTAGCACAATGCCTAGCACTTAGTAAGAATGCAGTGAGTGAATTATAATGAGAATGGTGTAGACATCAATGTTATTCTTTGGTGGTTAAAAGTCTGATATTGCTACTATCTCTAAATTGTTTCTGTGTTTTCTTTGTATGCTACAAGGAAATTTCACCTTAGTGCTCCCTATCATTGACTAATATCTCTTATTGTATGGTTTAAATTATATGCTATAAAGAAAAACACACTCATAGAAGCATATTTCTCACATAAATGAGTAAAGAACAACTGCATTTAACACCCGGCTTCCTTGTACTTACTAAACGGCATTTTCTATTCGGGGGATAACAGCTTGCTGTGTGGACTTTAGGGTCCCTTTTTCCTCGGATGCTTTTCTGCATACTGGCTCCTCCCCCAACCGCTGGCCCTTGGTGGAGGTGTGGGTGGAGCTTGTGAGACATCAAGTGCCAGGCACACGGGTAACAGAACACTTATCAGATCAGACTGGGCTCCCACACAGCTATAAGGTTGCCTGCTCACCTGCACAGAAATGACGAAGGACAAAAACAGCCCAGGGTAGGTGGGATCTACCAGCTTTGTCTGTTGTTACTTCCTCTGTTATTATGCAGAAACATTTCCTAGTTCCATTATCAAATTGATCTCTGATTTCTGTGCAAGTGGGAAATCAAATCTTTGTGCTTATGGGAGCAAACATATGGATTTCTGTAGCCATTTGTTTCCTGGTGAAATGGGACCAAGAACAAGGCAGCCTGCCAAAGGCATAGGTACTATAGAAAGAGAAAACCTTTCTGACCTGCTTGGTTTGCTATATCCATTACATCTGATACCTTTCAAAACCATAATGCTTTGTAATTTTTAAATGATATTTCTCCTATTTTTATCTCGGCGTCACCAGTTACTAACACCTCTTGCTGTATGCTTTAAATGATTTAAATGGCATGGGGAGATCATCATACATTTTACTTTACATTAAAACTATTGTAAGCACTTATATATTTCAGTATGTTGTATTGAGCTTACTACATTATTTAAAATCATTTTTAAATGGTTACTTAAAAAGTGAAAATTACGTGAAAAGTTTTATTTATGTTTCTCTGAGAATAATAGCTTTCTGAGCACTTTCTGTTTTAAATGAACAAAATGGAGTAGGTGTAGCAACATAGAAATCTATTGGATATTCTTGCTTTTCAGTTGTTTCTGGGCAGTGGTGGATGCCTATGTGATCTTTGAAAATTTTTTTTAATGTTTATTTATTTTTGAGAGAGAGAGAGAGAGACAGAGTGTGAGCCAGGGAGGGGTATAGAGAGAGGGAGACAGAATCTGAAGCAGGCTTCAGGCTTTGAGCTGTCAGCACAGAGCCTGACGTGGGGCTCGAACCCACGAACTATGAGATCATGACCTGAGACGAAGTCAGACGCTTAACCGACTGAGCCACCCATGTGCTCCATGGGATCTTTTAGAATATTGGATATCGTAGACGTGCAGAAACTCATCTCCCACCCTCAGAACTAAACTAAATTCCCTTTACTCACTAATAATAATAATAATAATAATAATTCTCCTTTTGCTATAAGACTGCATTTTCTTTTTCTTTATTTCAGTAAGATGCAGTCAACAGTATTGATATTTTTAACATTATTCAAGTATCAAAATTATCTTACATTATTTTAAATAATCAAAGCTTTTTCTTTCTTCTTATATGAAGTTTGCAAGGGGGTAGGTTGGGAAAAGGACATAATTTTTGAAACTCGAGTATTTAACTAGATTACTTAATTAGCATTCTGCTGCCTGGTTGATATTTATAGTTGACCATGAATTTGCATCTTGGAAGCTAGAAAACCACAATCGTCTGGAAACTTAATTAAAAACATAGATTTTGCTTGAATTAAAAAGAAATTTTAGAAGTTAAACTTTCCTAATTAAGAATTAACCCGCTACAGCAGATGATATATCCCTTTGATCACTTTTGACTCTTTGTTTAATAATGAGAAATACTTGCAGTTCTTGCCTTCCTTCCGCCAACATTTAAATGAGGAAAACTATCCAAAGTTCTGAGCCAAAAAGCAGGTAGTTACACAGAACATGCTTTAGTCACAAAACCAGTGATGTCTTCCAGAAACTTTAGCAAAGTATTTCTTTAGAAATAGTCCCAGATACACCACCACTTATATTAGACGATGGCAGTTACTGTTTAATACAAGCGAACATTCTGTGCTTTCTGTGTATCAGCAGTTATCACAGCCACTTCTGTGAGATTGGTGTAATAATTACTATTGCAGTAATCAGTATACTGAGGTATAAAAAGAGTAAATACATATCCCAACATTACACAACTAGTAAATGTAGCAATAGGGTCAATAGTAGCTTGGTAATTAATAAATTTGAAAAGTTAGAACATATTCAGTCCAAGATTAATTTTTAAAAATTCTCCTTGCACTTTCTTCATTAGTAAGTCACACTTACAAAACATGTTCTTATTCATATAAATAAAACACTATATACATGTATAAGGAAAAAATTATGTTGCATCCCCTTTTTAAGTAATACTCTCCTGGCAGTGAAGAATATCCTTCCACATTTTTCTTCAGACTTAAACAACACCTGTGTACTCTCCCACATGCATACATATTTTAAACAAAAATAACAATATACTATGAACATTACTCTGAAATTTGGTATTTTACTAAATTACCTATCACAGTAGAGTGATGTGTACTCCAGGCCAGTGTAATTATAGCTCAGCTTTGCATTCCTATATAATATTTCATGGGATGGATATGCCATAATTGATTCATGTTATGATGGATGTTTGAATAAGTGAATGATCAGTTGTTTTAAGTGTTTGAAATAGACACCTGATAGTGAGATGAGCTAGATGCTTTAACCAAAGCTAAGGTGTGATTATGAAGGCATT
This sequence comes from Panthera pardus, assembly GCF_024362965.1. NCBI lineage: Eukaryota > Metazoa > Chordata > Mammalia > Carnivora > Felidae > Panthera > Panthera pardus. The sequence goes on from NW_026527002.1 coordinate 51,116,324, forward strand.
CCTCATAATACTGTAATTTATTAGTGATTACTTGATAAAAATCATGCCTGGCCACATCCCAAGTGCACATTTCAATGCTCCCATCACTTTTAAGACTATAATTGATATCATCATGTTTGACTGTATGTAGTATCTTAAGTTTAGATTCCTTGAAGAGAACCAGAAGGACTTAGGAAATGTAAAAATTAGGAAATGTCCATGTAATGTTAAACTTTACTCATAGGAGAAAGATGCACTAAATCATTGCAGTCCTAAACTTTGGATTGGAAAGGAGAAACAAAAGCAATCAAAACAATAAACAAGGACAGGAAGCTCTGAGATAAACACATTGCTGGGGATATTCTCTATAAGAATATCCTTCCCATGGCTGATGCAACAGTTTATATAACAAAGTCCCACACCTCCTGTGGCACCAACCAGTATTTCATATAGAGTGAACAGACATCTCTAAGCCATCTTGGTACCTCGCGAGCTTAGGAGAATTATTCCAGAAATATTTTTGTATTTCTATTTAATAGAGCTCTGAGAGGGATTTTTCTTTTTTTTCCCAATGATGAGTGTTTCTCCTTTGTGCCTCAGAAAATTCCATTTTCTTATTTCTCAAGAACAAGCAGCTCATTGGGTTGTTTAACTTTTCCTGCTTCTAGAATTAAAGCAAGTTTGCTTATCTGGCAGTATTCTGGAAAGCAGCAAGGATAGTGAGAACTGGTTCCGTCAGGAATTGGGAAATGAGAGAGAAGGTAACACATTCTTTGTGCTCCTGTGGGACCCATCAAAGCTAGAGATGTGGAGCCTAATTCCATTCACATCTTAAATGTCTGAAAAAGAATTTACATTGTGTTTATTCACTCAGGGTTTAGTATTATGTGTGTGTGTGTGTGTGTGTGTGTGTGTGTGTGTGTGTGTGTGTGTGTGTGTTCTTGAGGATGACAAGAATACAATCATCTGAGAATGTTAGTTTTAACATTGATACTCTGATACTCTGAACATTCTATTCTGGGCCATCTGGAGTCTAGGGCTGCCTCAGAGCGCATAATATCGGAAATCTTACAAGTGTATATGCTGGCTGTAATGTAAATATGTATTTTAGTTATACAGATGAATTCGACTCGGAAACAAAAACTTATCCAGAAAACATGTCGAAGTAAACATGTCCAGTAAACATGTCATTCTTTAAACATGTACTATTTAGAATCAAGGATTTGTTCTTATAATTTTGACATTTTGAGAAAGTTTGTGTACACATAATCATTCACTTCAAAGCAAGTTCGGGTTTTTTTTTTAATTTTTTAAATCTTTAATTAATTTTGAGAGAGAGGGAGGCAGAATGTGAGCGGGGGAGGAACAGAGAGAGAGGGAGACACAGAATTCGAAGCAGATTCTAGGCTCTGAGCTGTCAACACAGAGCCTGATGCAGGGCTCGAACTCACGAACAGTGAGTTCATGACCTGAGCCGAACCTGAGCCCAAGTCAGACACTTAACCAACTGAGCCATCCAGGTGCCCCCCAGTATTAAAGCAATTTGTCTGAAAATTATTTTTAATTCAGAATAATAGGATGGTTTTTCTTGTTTTTCAAATGTTGGTTCTGATGATGTTTGACTTATGCTGGTGGGAGCATTAATGATTCAGAAATAGCACTAAGAGGGGTGACTGGGTGGCTCAGTTGGTTAAGCGTCCGACTTTGGCTCAGGTCATGATCTCACGGTTCATGGGTTTGAGCCCTGTGTCTGTGCTGTCAGCACAGAGCCTGGAGCCTGCTTTGGATTCTGTGTCTCCCTTTCTCCCTGCCCTTCCCCTGCTTGTGCTCTTTCTCTCAAAAATAAACATTAAAAAAAAATTAAAAATGTCACTAAGAAACAAAGTTTATATAGTACGAAATTTTGTTTTCTAGAAATGTTACTATCTATTGAGACTAGCAATAAAAATTGTTAAGTATTGTACACATCTGTAATTTACTTCAACATAGATTTTTTTAGCTTCTTTTTGGCAAGGCATTTGACTTTTTGTTACAAAAAGATTCCAACATGAAGAAAATACGATTCTTGTTCTTCAGAGTTATACAGGTTAGTGGGTGAAGTGGACTCGCACGTGTAAATACCAAATATGGTTGATACCATCAGGAAGGCTGCTGCAATGCTCAAGCAGTGAGTAGCTAAAACCACACGAGGACATGAGATTATGTGAGGCAGGGCAGTACACTGGACTAGATGCCTGCTGTGAACACAGTTCGGGGCCCCAAAGTCTGCCACGTATTTCAAAACAGTTTTTTGTGTGAAGCACACAAACCGTGGTCTTGTCTCTGACTCCATCAGCATTTGATAGTTCTTTTTCAGAAGGTCATGTGTGTAATCAAAGACTCAGGACAAATGAACTTCATTCATTCTTCGATGGTAACTTTAAAATGATACAACATGGATGCCAAACATATATCCAAAAGAGAAGATGATATTAGCTAAATTTTATATGGCTTTCTAGTTTCTTAAATTTGTGAAATCCATGTAAGTCTGAACTCAAAAACAGCACGATTTTTAAATCTTTTCTGTAAACATGATCGCAAACCAACACGGTGATGTTAAAATAATCATTTTTATTTTATATCCTTAGGCATACTATGTGTAGAAATATGAGAGAAACTTTGAATAAACTGGGAAAATTTCCCATATGTTGCTGTCTTTACAAAAAAGGATCTTTAGACCGCTCAGTATCTATGGACACCTTTTCCATTACATCAAAGTGCGTCATGGAATAATTCTGAAAACAGAGCCACACATTCCTTGAAATTGGACTTGTAAAGAAACAGGATTTTAAATTGGTCAGCAGTTTACTGCTCCCAGCACTTCGCTTTTTCAGAAGCATTTTATTTTATTTTTAAAATTTTTAATGTTTATTTATTTTTGAGAGAGAGAGAGAGAGAGAGAGAGAGAGAGGCAGAGTGTGAGCAGGAGAGGGGCAGAGAGAGAGGGAGACACAGAATCTGAAGCAGGCTCCAGGCTCTGAGCTGTCAGCACAGAGCCCGAGGCAGGGCTTGAACTCAGGAGCTGTGAGATCATGACCTGAGCCCAAGTTGGCCGCCCAACCGATTGAGCCATCCGGGCGCCCCAGAAGCATTTTAAACTAATTGCATACTTTAATAGGACTTACTAGTCATCTCTTTCCTTGCATTTTATCATTTATTTTGTAACTTGCTGAAAACTCTTTTTAGGGTTGATTTTATATGTAATCCAATTTAGAGTCCTAAAATTTTTCAAAGGCCCGTTTCAGTGGAAATATCGGCATTTGTTCCTTTAGTGGGTCTATAAATATGTTCCTTTAGTGGGTCTATAGTGCTCTAGAATGAAATTGAAACACTTTAATGTGATGTAAGGTCCCTTGGGTTAAAGGCCCCCTTGTTTCTCACCACTGTCAGTAAGCATGTCTATATATTGAAAATTACTCTCTATACGCTTTGCTCTTTCTCAGCTCTGTTTTTACACAGGCTTACCTCCACCCAGAACCCTCTTTCTTGCAATGCCTACCTTGTGGGCTCTTTGTACTGCTTCTACAAGCGTCTGGTCCCATGTGACTCCCCCTTGGAGATGATTCCCACCTCTGGCCAGTGCTTCCCCTTTGAGCTCTCCCACTGCCTCCCTTAGTTCTCTATTACTGCACACCACACACTGGGGTAATCACATCATCTGTTGATCTCTCTCCCTTTCACCTGGGAAGACTCAATTCTTTGTTTTCCTAGGGCTCACCACAGTGCCTTGTCCTCGGTGTTGGGCGATTTAAGGCCAAAGTGTACATACCACTTTCAGAGTGAAAAATCTGTTTGGTGATTAAATAGCTCTCAAATACTATCCTGAATTTCCATCAGCAGTTTAAAGCAGTGAAGGCAGTTTAAATTATCTGCTGGTTTTCTTTGATCAAGAACTCTGAGCATTGGGAATCATGTTGCTTAAATCCTCTTTCTTTCTCTGCCTGTGGCCGTGCCTTAATTCAGGCCCTCATTATATCTCACACAAACGATTTCAAGATCTTTCTAACTAGTCCCTGAACCACCCGTCTCCTTCCCTGCCCTGCAGCCTGTATATCATCGAGAGAGCTAAGTTCCTTCACCACATATCTCATCACATCATTCCTGCTCTTAAAACCCCCTGGGGGCTCCCTATGTACTACGTAGTCTAAGCTTTCAGCCCAGCATCAAGACTGGAGGCTGGAAGCAATGTGAGATCTGGAACAGATCATACTTGCTCATCATTATAGCCCCAGCGCCTGGCACAGTGTGGCACGTCCTCGGCATGCTATTGCGTGCTGAGTAACCTGTTTTAGCAAATCTAAGATGTCTGTGATCACAAAGCACAACATTTCTCACATACCACTAAGAAAAAATAATCTGCACATTAAACTATGGCACAGTTCTTTCTTTCTGATATCCCTTTGAGTTTTAATTTCATTCTTCCTGAAAGACTTTTTAGACATTTTTAGGGGGGAAAAGGGGGCTTTATCTGTTACTCTCGCACCTAAGTAAAAAGCAAAATATGAGCAAAATAAGTGAAGGTTAACTAAGCTGAGGTTGTTCTTAAAACTTTGCCGTCAAAGCTTGACTTTTCTGAGTCATTGATATCCATGTTTTGTTCCACATAAGATTGTTCTCTATTTCATAGGAGTATTTGTGTTGAAACATTTCTTAAAGTGATCTTATTCCAAGCTGCTGGCATCTACTTTGCAAGTTTTTACATGCATTCACAGATATGGTGTTAAAGATGAAAAGAATAAAGTCCATCTCAGAACTGATGAAGTAAGGAAGTAAGCGAATTGTGTGTGGACTGAATACATGCTATTATTAATCTGTGTCCAGCCTACCCTTCCAGTCTGTGTCCCCTCCACTCAATCCCACACACTCTTTCACTGGACTTTGAGATTTTGTGAATGGGAATAGATACTTTTACAGCCCTGTGCTTTTGCATTCATTCCTACTCACTCTGCATGAAATTTACTTCTCTATTCTCAAGCCAACACTGGCCTTTTGTGATCCAGTTTAAAAGCCGTCTCCAAACCTGCATTCCTCGCTTCCCCAGATGAACTCAGTTTCTGCCTCTTTGGTGCCCTCTGGGCATTTTGTATATGCTTATTTTAACACTTCTTACATTTTTTGTGACTCCGTGGACAAGGATAAGAACTGGCTATGTGGCAATTTTCTCTGCGCTCTTGATGCTTGCACACAGTTCTTTCTCAGTAAAACTTGAATAAATATGATGTAATAATATCTCATTCCTCTCTGTGACTGTGGAGTGGTATGGAGTGAGAGAACATTGATCCAAAGTTGTCCTGGGGGGACTTCTGATACTATTGCTTTGATACGACTGGTGCCCTCTGCTCAGCATCATGTAGCAAAGAACTTGTTATTTTGCTTTCATCAGAATCTTTTAAGTTTTTCATTGGTTGAGGACTATGTTTTTTTAAAAAAAACAAACAAAATCTCACTAACCTAGTATTTGTGTACATTTCAGCAGTACTTTACAACCTATTTGATAAAGTTATTCACATCTTCACAATTTTTGCACTAAAATTAAGAGATTAGAGCCTTTTAAAAAGACAATGAAAAGCATTTTTAGAAACTTTAGGAGCAAACTTGAAAATCTCAGTTGAAACATTGTCTATTGATAAAAACATTAGGCAAGGTCAAATGCCTGTCCTTTAAAAGTGCCTTCTCATTTTATTAACAAGTGTCAAGCAGCGAGTCTGTGTCCAAATCCCTAAAGTTACCCATGAGTCGTTCTATTTATAGATGTTAACATAGCTCTCAAAGAGATACTGACAAAGAAACAGGTGATGACCGCCTGGAAGAGTGTCCCTTAAAAGTGTTTTCTGGTCCAACCTGCACCTTTCACAGGGGATACTGGATAGAAGTGCAGTATGGGGCCACAGCTTCTGAGTCCTGGAATTCTGGATAATTCCTACACAGAAATTTGAGGATATGTGTTTTAAGATTATGATCCACTGAATCTGATACTGCAGATGATACATTTAGTGTTTTCCTGATAGACCTAAACTAATGCCCAAATACCTATAGAGATTTTTTTTTCTTCTGGGCTGTGAAAGTCTTTGTTGTCAGGTCCTATAATTCAAAACTTTGAAAATTATTTTCTACAATATTTTCATCGTTAGTTTTTTACTATTAAATGCTATAAATGTAATGACATTTCACTTCAGTGTCCTAAACAATGGGAGTTAATAACTCACTTGGAGTACACCCAGGAATGCCTGGGTGGCTCAGTCAGTTAACTATCTGACTTCGACTCAGGTCACGATCTCATGGGTTCTTGAGTTCGAACCGCACGTCAGGCTCTGTGCTGACAGCTCAGAGCCTGGGGCTTGCTTCAGATTCTTTGTCTCCTTCTCTCTCTGCCCCTCCCTTGCTTGCACCCTCTCTCTTTCTCAAAATTAAATAAACATTAAAACAATTAAAAAAATAACTCATTTAAAGTACAGATAGAAGAAGGAACTAAGAAGACCATTTCATATATTATGCTTTCCAGAGGAAATAATTTATGCATAATATAGAATTAAACAGAGAACTTTTTAAAAACAACTGAGTCACTGCAAGCACTCAGAAAGAGAGATGTGAGTCATCCTAGGTCACCCAGAGGATGGAGACAGCAGGAATAGACTGCAGATCCTGTGCTTCCATACCATAGCCACTTCCTGCTTCCTCTGACGTTTTTGAAATCTGTTCCTTGAGTCATATGATCATGCTCATGTTTCCTAAATAGCTTTTCATTAAGGATTTTCTGGGATTCTTCTAGTCTATCCAGTAGGAGCAGGTAAACATTATTTACAAGAAAAAAAGAAGCATTGGGTTATTTACATAGTAACAGGGAAACTTGAAAAAATGATCAAATAATTGAATTTGAGTAAATCTAGTACCATTCTCTGGTTTTATTTTTATCGATAACATATTTATGTTGAAAATTGATAGCATCAGTGTAGTTGGAAGGAAAGAGACACACAAGCCATTTCAAGAGCTATTGTAGCCATTTTTTCCCCACCCCACAGATTCACCTGAATTTTTTCTTTGCAGCTTATGTAACCTCCAGAACATCCATCTGTGATAGATCCCGTCACAGGAAATGAGGCAGCTGCTTGACTGCCTCTGGAAACTTGTTAATCTCTCTGCCCAGCCCCTCCTTCAACTGGGTTCTTATCAGAGTCCATGTCCACCAGGGATAAGAGATGAATGGAGACTCTGGAATCCAAGAAACCAAATAAATAAATTGTGTGTGTGTGTGTTTCTTCCTGTAAATTGCAGTATTTATTCAGTTCATTTTGCATAAAGATGTATCACTAACTGACCCCTAATTAAGTGGCTAAGACATCTGATTGGTACCTTTTTTTTTTTTATCACATTTTTAGATAATTCCAATCAAAGTTGTCAGTCTTTCTCCACTTTTAACTAGGATTTACTCATTTGATATTTAGTGATTGGTTATAGGAATTTACTCAGTACTTCCAGTGAGCGAGTCACTGTGCCAAGCACTGGGACTCAGGTGAGCAAGATAATGACTTCCTTCCAAACACCTTGTCTTTTTACTACTATGGCTTGGGCTCGAGGCACCAACTGTTAGGAGTAATCGTCTCTCCTCCTGTCCCCATCTATAATTAGCTAAGCATTTTCTATCCTACACAGCAGCCTTTCACTAGGAAGAAGGTGGGCCAGTATCTTAAAAAGCCTAGGACCTAGCATAGCTGCTGTTCATTTAGCTTAATGTCCGTAATGACATGACCTCATTAATACACACCAGGTTTTTCCTGTCACATCAGTTGCCAAAATATGTATTTCTTCTTTCATTAAAAACAATCTTTTAATTTAGTAAAATACACTCCATGTGACCTACTGAAGGCAGTCAGAAAAATGACATCGTGGTTAGCCTTCATTATTCACCCTGTGTCACCAGCCAGCTGTGTTGTGCATGGTAAAAGTCAAGGGGAGGTAGAGCACTCATAGGTGTCTCTTTTCCTCTAGCTCTGGAGTTGAATGTCACCTTACCACAGCCGTTCGCTTCTCATGAAGCGCATATCGAGTGCCTGCTTGCAGCTAGGTGTAAGTCATGCAGCGGCTGGCGAGGCAGAGATGGTCCTTGCTTCGTGGATCTAGTCTGTCACTTGCAGCTTAGTGTAAATTTACCTTTGACACCAGCACTCTCAATCAGTGCCTTCACCAACTTGGCAGTGACCCAAAGGATAGATCACAGAGAATCTCTTTACACCTGGAAATATGTGCAAAGACTTTAAGTGCACTGTCTGAGGCTGCCACCGTCAGTTTCCAAGTGCAAGATTGAATGCCGTCATCACCTTTTTATGTATAAGAAACGTGACTCATAGTACATATTCTGCTTCCTGTTATCTTATCAGGGGACTACATTGAAGAGAGCACAGTGGATTCTAATGAGGCTCAAAGACCTGGGTTCTTTCCTGCATGCCACTGCTAGCATTTGGAAAACATCCTTACCAAGTCAAGTGATAGGGCCACCTTGTAGCCTTGGTTTCAGAAACATTTCTAATGGTGGCTAAGAGGCTTTAAAAAATATTTTCTAAAAATGGCTAATCCCTGTGCCTCATGCCTGGGACAAATAGGTACCTTGCTGGTGAAACTATTTTTATAACTATTATCATTTTACAAAAGTTAATAAGCATATACTCTGCTAGGATTTTTCAAAGCTTGGGGTTCTCCTTACTATGTCTCACTAGGGAAAAGACTTACTGTAAGGCAAAATCCTTCCCTGTGCTCAGAAAGTACCAGGCATGTACCTTGGCCTAAGAAAGACAGGTGACTGACAGATGAGCCAGAATCATCCCCAGAGCAAATCAGATATTTCCTAGGTGCAGGTGCACACTACTTGCGCTGTGGAAACAGAGGAAGGCTGACACTTCCATTGTCTTGCCCTGGGCTGTCACTTTTTGCCTCTTTTGGGTTTATGCTCTCCACCCCCCATACACCCTGAGGCCAGAATTATTGTAGAGGCATAAAGTTTTTACCAGGGAACCACCAAGGGTTTGGTGAAGAAAATGATACTAACTTTGATAAAACACCTTTTAATGTTTTATGTCCTCAGGCTCAGCCTGTCTAAACTAGTCCCTAACCAAAGAAACATAGAAAAGGAGTTAGATATCTTGTAGTAACTCTGCAAATAAAATATCTGAGGGGGATATCAAATTATTGAGCATACTAAATATGTGTGTGCATGTGTGTGTGTCTGTCTAGTTGTGACCTTGGGGAAAAATATTTAACTGTTCTCTTTATTGTTTCCTTTGTGGAAAAGGAAAAACATCCCATCGTATTCCTAGTTTTATAGAAGTCCATTTAGGTCCCTCTGTCGTTATTGATGGGCAAACTATTATTTCAGTCATTTCTAAACTGTAAATTTAGAAACCTGAAAAAGAAGAGTATAAGTTCTAACTATAACGGGGCACTGAGGAACTTTATTAAAGCATGTTGTTATCATAAGTCAAACTTCTTATACAGAATTCCACTTCAAAACAAATAATTTCTATAAAAACCTATAATAATAACCTATAACAATAACAAAACCAGTAATAAACTCTGAGGGAAAATATGTCAAGCACATTTAACATATTTTCTCAGTTTTCTAAGAGCTAATTTAGCAAGGTACAGATGAACTCTGGATATCCACTGGACTTAGCTTTAATTACTTCTTTTAAGGTACTTCTCTTAGAGAAGGATTCTAAAGTTAATGGATCCGGATTCAGCATTCAGTACAGTGGGCTGTTAGCAATGTCTGCCATGGGCAAAGCGACAGAAATTGGGGCATATGTGACCTGTACTTGATAATCCTATAAATTCCTACTGCAGTTATAATTAGTATCAGATAATAGAGTATTTAATTTTACTTGGAGTATTCTATATGCTTTTAAAATTAAGTATCTCCAACTGGACTATAAACTGAGGAGAGTTACCATATGTTACACCACTTTGTTTTTTTCCATAGGTGCTGGTCAAATTTGGGATATATAGTAATTACTCAAATATATATTGGCTTGGCTAAAAAATACAATCAGATGACATTCAGCTCTACTTCCATAGGCAGGTATAAAATCTTACAGAGAAAAATAGTACTTAGGACCTATGCATACAGATTGTAACAGATATTTACATGTATTCACATAAATGTATAATTATACATTATATGTTATATTATATATTTATTAAATATAAAGCGATGTCATAAATTAATGTGTAAGTATATGTTAAGTTAATGTAAAATATATTATTTATATATTATATATATACTTAAGATAGGAAGAATTGTTGAACAAGTAAGATGTTTAGCCTGAACGAAAGAACACGGGGGAGATGTTGCCAAGCATATATATTTCAGAATCTGTTTGTCCAAGGACAGTTGAATTTGTCTTGTGTGGCCTCAAAGGTAAATTAGGGCCCGGGGTTTGAGATTATGTGAATGGATTTTGGTTCACCATAGGAAAAGTTTCCTCAAGTTCAGATCTGGTCAGTTTAAGAATACTCTCACTGGAGATGATATGTGTGCCCCCCACCCTTTGCTAGATGTATTTATAGACAAAGTAGGAGATACAGAGGGCTGTCAAGCATTGGGTACATGGTTTACATAGATGCTCTTTACAATTATTTTAAACCTGAAAATACAGAATTCTTCTTGATTCCAAGTTTTTTTTTTTTGCTTGCAAATTGACAATAATAATACCTGCCTTTCCCCTTACGGGTTGTTGTGCAGATCAGAATAGATAATTCTATACAAAGTGTCAGAAAAACACAATGAGTATTTCTACTGCACGGAAGGAAGTTACTCCTTAATGAGTGTGAATCAGATCTGACTAATACTGCCACAGTTATTCATTAACATCTATAAGAAATATACAAAGTGAAACATCTAAAGATATTTTATGAACTGTATTTTTGAAGCTTACGTTTAGAGAAAATGGTACTGACTCACCTTATTTTTTTGTATTTAAAAAAACTTTTTTTTTTAAATTTACGTAAATTCAAGTTAGTTAACATATAGTGTAGTACTTTCAGGAGTAGAATTTAGTGATTCATCACTTACATGTTACACCCAGTGCTCATCCCAACAAGTGCCCTCCTTAATGCCCATCACCCCTTTAGCCCATCCTCCCGCCCACCTCCCCTCCAGTAACCCTCAGTTTGTTCTCTATAGTTAAGAGTCTCTTATGATTTGCCTCCCTCTCTGTTTTTATCTTAATTTTATTTTTCTTTCCCTTCCCCTCTGTTCATCCGTTTTGTTTCTTAAATTCCACATATGAGTAAAATCATATGATATTTGTCTTTCTCTGACTGACTTATTTCACTTAGCCATAATGCACTCTAGTGCATACACATTGTTGCAAATGGCAATATTTCATTCTTTGTCATCACCAAGTAGTATACCATTGTGTATACACACACACACACACACACACACACACACATATATATATATATATATATGTATAGGTGTATATATATGTGTGTATGTATATATATACAATAATATATACATATATATATATATATATATACGATGGTATACTACTTGGTGATCACAAAGGTATACATATATATATATACACCACATCTTCTTTATCCATTTATCTGACTCACTTTGAAGGCGCTTGGATATTGATGGATTTATTTCCTTTTCATATTTATTTTTTTGTTAGTACTATTAATGTATTATTTTTATAATACATAGAAGGTCTTGGGTGATCTCAGAGACAGGTTTTTGTTGGTTGGTTGGTCTACTGGTTTATTTTGTGTGCCTCAAAGCAATTTTGGGAAAGGATAATGATCTGTTCCAGAAAAACTTACCTTTGTAAATAACTTAACAAAATTCAAGTCATTTCACAGAAATGAAGTTAGATTTCAGTTTTAAATGTTAACATCCCTATAGTAATCTTCATTAACCTTAAAGGTTTGTCTGACTGTTGTGCTTTAGGCAACACGTAAAAACATAAATGAAATATTGTGTTCAATTTCTTAATTGCTATCTCTGCATTGAATGTGTTAGTTTATTTTTCCCCCTCTGTTTCAGTCATTATCCATTTGTATATTCTTCAGTCCCTGTGGCAAACTTTGGCAAAACACATGCTTCCCTGAGTGAATAGCAAATGCTATACAAAACCTTGATTAAACTATTTAGAAGTCTAATAAGAGCCCATGACCAACAAATCTCAGTCAGCACAAACATTATCATGTTGGGAATGTTTACTCATTTCTCAGCATCATCATCTTGTTGTCTTAAAGCCAATTAATACATCAGAAAATCAGTGGAATTTATCATTTAATTTTGTGCTGATAGTTAACAGATTTGCCTGAAAGAGCACTGCCTGAGGATAGACCTGGTTCTGACCCTTGCTAATTTTGTGACCTTAGGTAATGCACTAAGTTCTCTGAACTCTGTTTTTCCTCTGTGCTTAGGAGACCTGGAAATGATTGTTCCACTTTATTTTGAGAGTCCAGTGTGATAATATATAAAAGCACATTTGAATTATCACTTAATTTCAGTAGCACAACCACCTGCATTCCTTCCGGTAATAACAATACCTAACATTTAAAATACTTCTTTGTTTTCTGTACTTTCCCCATCCTTTATTGCTTCCATTTTGTAGATGCAAGATCTGCAGCTCAAAGGATTTGAGATGATTTGTCAACACCAGTAAATGGTGGACCTGAGGTCACCTCCAGCCTCCCGTGTCCAAATACTGTACCTTTCCCACTGCACTCCACTGAGTACCTGTTCTCCTAAGCCCATATTTTATCCACTTTAGAGAAATAAAATAGCAAGTCAAGGAGGCTGGCAGGAAAATGTAGGGAGAGAGGCTGGTTGTCAGCCTTAATAAGGCTAGATCCTCTTTACTCAAATGATTCTTCCATGTGACTTTCAACTACAGTAGTCTCTTAAGCAGTCATGGGAAAGAAAGGGTTTAATGGGATGGAGGGGTTAGTGAATCCATTGTCAATTTAATACATAGAATAAATGTTTACTTTTTCTCAGTTAAGTGGTATTGATTAAGGCAGTATTTTCAGCACTTTTAATAATTACCCTTCCTTTCTCATAAAGAGCCTTCTTAGACCTTTTTTCTCTAATCTCTTCCTCCCTTGAATGGAATTTTAATACCACAGGTTTAGTGTATCTGTTTATGTTCTGTGGCCCTTTGGAGGCGCTGGGCCATTACACTAAGATTTTTTCCACCCTCAGAACTAACTTTGCATGATAATGAGAACACATGATGAGAGGCTGTCAGTCTACCTCCGCTTAGAGAAGTGGCATAGAGATTGAGAGCATCTTGGGGCTGTTAGCCTGTTCAGGTTCAAATTCTAGTTCGGCCACTTTCAAGGTGTGTCACCTTGCTAAATTACTTACTTTTTCTTTGTAAAAACAATATGTGTCCCTATTGTAAGGATTGTAAGAACAGCAGCATCATTGTGATATCCATATAAAGACTTAGGACAATATTGGCCCATAGTTAGAGCTCAATACATGGTTTATTGTTATATTTTAGAGTCCTGAATTAGAGTCAGGAAAATCTAACTTCTAAGCCTGATTCATCTGGGTAACATCTCCTATAGCTTAGTTTCTTCATCAATATATAATTGGTTTCACTAAAAACCACAAATGCTGCTTCATTGCAGAATGCAAGTACATAGGGTTTCATCTGTTTACCCTCACACTTGAGTGAACCTATCTTTGCTTCTGCTACTTATGTATTGATTTTATTTTAACATGATTTCTGAAACTCTCTGATTATTATATTCTCGTTGTTTTGTCTGTGGTCTGTTGAGTTGAACCTAGAATATTCATGGACAAGTATTGTATTTCAGAAATGTTTCCTTTGGAATAGTAATAGCACTTAATACTTTACAAGCATTTTCAAGCCAGCATTATACTAATCCTCAAAATATCTTGTGATGTAAGTATTTTTATTTTTATTTTGTGGTGAGAAATTGATAGTATAGTTAATGGAGTAAAATGAAGCTATGGGGAAAATATATGTTGTTTCTTTCTAGACCCACAAATCAATGGATTATATATGTGAATTTGTAAGAAGAAAGGAAGCTTTTTCCCTGCTCAGTGTTTTGCACGCACACACACACACACACACACACACACACACACACACACACACACATACACACACATACACAGAGCAAAGGTTTAAAATTGAAGAAGTATTTATTTCTTGACATCTGTTATGCCTTCTTCTCTCTTCTTCATGGAGTGACGGAATTTTTGATGTGACAAATAATGGCCTACCTCAGCTATCCTAAGATTTTCCCATGGTCCTTGACATTAGCATCATGTAAGTGTCAGTTGGAAGAGATTCTTGGCAATGCTATCCATGGGCCGTTTTTGTTGTTGACTTCCTAATTATTACATAGCAGGTCTTATCCTGAAGCCAGAAGATATCTCCTATGTAATTTTTTATTAATGTATTTATTCAACAAACAGTTGAATATACTCGGGTACCAAGTATATGTTAGACATGGAGGTGCTCCTTTACACTGTAACCATGGATTATCATCTTTTGTCTGGTCCTTACTCTATCACTGAGTATTGGCTTGTTCTTTGTATATATACACAGGTATAGGTATTTCATCTTCTTGATTAGTTTTATTCTTAGGTATTTTATTCTTTCTCGTGCAATTGTAAATAAGATTATTTTTTTAATTTCTCTTTCTGTTACTTTATTATTAGCGTATAGAAATGCAACAGATTTCCATGTAGTAATTATGTATCCCCTGACTTTACTGAGTTAATTTATCAGTTCTAGCATTGATTTGGCAGAGTTTTTAGGATTTTCTGTATATAGTATCATGTCATTTGCAAATAGTGAAAGTTTTACTTCTTCCTTACAAATTTGGATGCCTTTTATTTCTTTTTCTTGTCTGATTGCTGTGACTAGGACTTCTAGTACTACGTTAAATAAAAGTGATAAGATTGGACATTTTTGTCTTATTCCTGATCTTTGAGGAAAAGTTTTCAGTTTTTCACCATTAGGTATCATGTTAGCTGTGAGTTTTTCATATATGACCTTTATTTTGTTGTGGTGTGGTCCCTCTTAACCTAGCTTATTGAGAGTTTTTCTCGTGAGTGAATGTTGTACTTTTTCAGATGCTCTTTGTGCATATTGAGATGATGTATGGTTGTTACCTTTTCTCTTGTTAATGTAATGTATCACATTGATTCATGTGAGAATATTGAACCACCTTTGTATCCCTGGAATAAATCTCACTTGATCATGGTGAATGTTTTTTTAATGTATTATTTAATTTGGTTTTCTAATATTTTGGTGAGGATTTTTGCATCTATGTTTATCAGAGCTATCGACTTGTAGTTTTCTTTTTTGTACTATCTTTGTCTGGTTTTGGTATCAGGGTAATGCTGGCTTGTAGAATGTATTTGGAAGCCTTCCTTCCTCTTCTATTTTTGGAATATTTTGTGAAGAACAGAGTATTAAATCTTCTTTACATGTTTGGTGGAATTCACCTGTGAAGCCATCTGGTCCTAGACTTCTGTTCTTTGGGAGTTTTTTTGATTACTGATTCAATTTTGTTGCTAGTAATCGGTCTGTTCTAATTTTCTGTTTCTTACTGAATCAGTTTTGGAAGGTTACATGTTTCTAGGAATTTATCCATTTCTTCTACGTTGTCTAATTTGCTGGCATATAATTTTTCATAATTTTTTCTTATAAGCCTTTGTTTTTCCGTAGTGTCAGTTGTTGTTTCTCCTCCTTCATGTCTGATTTTATTTATTTGAGTCCTCCCTCTTTTTTTCTTGATGAGTTTGGCTAAAGGTTTATCAATTTCATTTATCTTTTGAAAGAACCAGCTCTTGGTTATTTCTAGCCCTTGGAAATGGCTTGTTCTTTGTTATCATGACATCCATACTCATTTATTCCTTCATGAGTATATAATGAATACTACTATGTGTTAGGCACTAGGGATAAAAGTAGCGGAGAAAAATGATAAAAGTTCTTGCCCTCCTGGAGCCCACATTAGGGAGGAGGGAGCAGACCCTTAAGAAGATACCTGAATAAAATATATATGATAAGTATTTTTCAGTGCTAAGGATGAAAATAAAATAGAAAAGGGGAGTAGGAAATGTTGGGAGGGTGAAATTTTAGATGATTTGGCCATGGAAACCCTCACTGTGAAGGTGATTATTAGATCATTACTAGAGGAAGTGAGGGATCTAGATGTGGGTGCAAATGGAAGGAAAAATGAGGAGAAAGCCTAAGGTGGAAACATGGATGATATGTTTGAAGAATATTGAAGAAGAAAAGGTAGTTGAAATGAAGTCATTGAGAGAGTAATAGAAGAGTAATAGGAGATGAGGTCAGAAAGACAATAGGAGGCCAAACCTTGTAGAGCCTTGTAGGTCATTGTGAGGACTTTGACTTTAACTCTGAGTTAGATGGGAAGCCACTGGAAGGTACTGAGCAGATGAGTAGTATGATCAGATATACATCTTAATAGAATCACTTTGGCTACTGTGTTAAGAATAGACCAGTGCAGAGCAGAGAGACCAGGTGAGAGATAATCTTGGCTTGGACCAGAAAGGATAAGAGGTAGTGAAATTATGGTTACATTTGGAAAGTACACACTATATGACTTGATGAGAGACCAATTATGGGATGTGAGAGAAAGAGAAAGATCAAGGATGATACCTTGGTTTTTGACTTAGCACTTAAAAGACTAGAATGGTCATTAACAATCTGAGGAACATCATTGCCTGTGAGCATTCTAAGAATGGACGACTCACCAACTTGAACAGAGTGACAGGAAATTGTTACAGTACTTTATCCAAGAGACCGTTCAAGGACTTGAGGTCTATTCTTTTTTTTGTTTGTTTTTTTTAACTTTATTTGTTTATTTTTGAGAGAGAGGGAGAGAAAGACAGAGAGGAAGCACAGGGGAGGGGCAGAGAGAGAGAGAGAGAGAGAGAGAGAGAGAGAAAATCCCAAGCAGGCTCCACACTGTCAGTGCTGAGCCTGATGTAGGGCTCCAGCCCACAAACCATGAGATCATGACCTGAGCCAAAACCAAAAGTCAGATGCTTACCCGACTGAGCCAACCAGGCACCCTGAGTTCTATTCTCAAATGTTCGATGAACTAGCCTTGTGATGTAGGATAAGCCACTTTATCTAAGTCTCAAATGTACTTGTTCATAAATGGAGATTGACTCAGGCATTTTCTTTTCTAAGAAGCCTCCTTTTATGTCATTGTCCAAAGAATATTAATTTCTCCAGTGCCCCAATTCTATAACTTGTATGAACTTCTGCTATTCCACATATTTATATTTTTTATATTGACATATCTGTTATCCTTACTATGAGCTTCTCAATCGAGGCCAAGACCTATATCTTATGGATTTTGTGTCTTCCTCTTTAATTCAGTTTAGAAACGTAACTGCTTACTTTACATGATTGCTGAATTTAATAAAAAGACGAGCATTCATCGTTTTTTCATGAAATTGAATCTTCATAGTGTAAACTTGGAATATATTACAGGAATAGGGAAGGATTATTAATGTTATTAGTTTGAGAAATGGATTGTAGCATATTGAGCTACATTTTTTTTTTTTTCAGGAGAGGAGGGTGGCAAGGAAGAGGACCTTTCCTCTCAATGACTGTTCTTTTAACCCAGATAACTTACATTCAGCCACCCTATAATTTGGTCATCTCTTCATTATTCTTTGGAAGTTACAAATTTAACTTAGACATTACATGGTTTTCTTTTGATTTTGTTGTTTTCAACTCAATTATCTACATCCTTATAAATTTCATTTATAAAATGTAATTTACTTCCAATTCAATTTATATTTATTGATTTTTTTTTCTGCCACAGGAAACACATTTTTGTACTAAATATAAAAGAGTAAATGTAGATATAGTAGAATAAGGGGAAGGGATGAAACCTGCTGTTGAGGATGTCTACAGTTTGTTTCAAATGATTCGGTTAGACTCGGTGATTAAGCTGCAGCGCAAATTTCCTGGATCACATTTTTGATTGCTCCCAGTGCTGAAGGCTCTCTAAGAGCCTCACATAAATGCGGGAGACTATTGAGGTAGTAATTCTGATTTTCAAGTTGTTAACTTGAAACAGAACAAAGAGCTATTTTATTTAAGTTAAAAAAAAAGTTTATTTGGGAATAGCAAAGAAATCGCAATAGGACACAAACAAGCTATGGTGAATCATAGGGAAGTCTAAAGAGACAAAGGAAGGTCAGCTTTTATTAAGCTTTAGGAGGAAATTGGGAAGAGTTGTTTGAATAAAAGTTCAGGAGTTCAAGATTGTCATGCCTTCTCATTGGCTGTAAGTGGTGGATTGTACCTTGTTGCTGGGGCAGGGAGGGACCATTCTTCCTTTCCTTAAAAGCAGGAGATAAAATTCCTATGGGAAAAACGTCCTTTCTTGTTAAACCAATTCTTCCTTCTTGCTGCAGAGAGCAGTGCATTCGTGAGAACTCCCTCTTCAGTGCTTCCAGACCCCATCATTTAAAATTTTTTTTTAATGTTTATTTTTGAAAGAGAGAGAGAGAGAGAGAGAGAGAAGGGGAGGGGCAGGGGGAGGGGAGGAGACACAGAATCTGAAGCAGGCTCCAGGCTCTGAGCTGTCAGCACAGAGTCCCATGCACAGCTCGAACTCACAAACCACGAGATCATGACCTGAGCCCAAGTCGGACTGAACCACCCAGTCACCACCCCCCCGCTTTTTAAAAAAATTTTTTTTAAATGTTTACTTATTTTTGAGAGAGAGAGACAGAGCATGAGCAGGGGAGGGATTCCAGACCCCATCTTAAATAGAGTTTCCTTTTTTTTCAGAATGTAATAAGAGCTTCTTTTTTTTTTTTTTTTTTAATTTGCTCTAAAGGCAATTTTGAAAGATAAATTCCAAAAATACTGAAGCATCATTCTAGGTATATATTCAGGCTACTTTGAAGAGTAGTCTTTTTTTTTATCATACTATTTTAAAATAAATTCAGACTTTGAGGACAGTTGCAGAAACAGTAAGAGGGTCCCACATGCCCTTCACTCAGCTTCCCCTAATGTTACCTTCTTACATTCTTGTAGCTCAGTTATTGAAACCTGTAAATGGGCATGTATAGAATTCTGTTAACTTACCTATAGACCCTATAAGAATTCCATCAGTTTTTCCGCTACTGTCTTTTTTCTAGTTCAGGATCCAATGCAAGACCTCACATTGTATTTTGTTGTTATGTCTCAGTCGTATCTCCCAACCTGTGCCAGTCTTTTCTTATCTTCCATGACCTTGACACTTTTGAAGATTAATGGTCAGTTACTTTGTAAAATGTTTGAATGATGTTTCACGATTGGATTCAAGATATGCACCAAAGCACTCTGTTGAATAAATAAGGTCATATCCATTTCCTCAAAAAGTAGCAATTGGTCATATGTAAACATTAATAATCTTAAGACCATGTTTTGAACCATATAGAGTTTTTTCCCAGTTCAGATCTACTGAAGATTTCCCATTCACAAATAAAAGGGTAAGTCAGTAAATCAAACAAAATTTTTTGAGAATATGCATTAAAAATATACCGTTAGGTATCTTGAGAAATACAAAGAAATATGACATAATTCTTTACCTCAAAAACTATACAGTTAGACTAAGGTGACAGGATTTAGAGAGTTTGTTCACTATTTGACTGAAGTTTTTCACTATTAAAATGTATATGCACAAAAGATTAAATGAAAGGCATATTTAAATGACATATTAAAGGATTACTCCTGTTTAATTTTAAATCATTGAATCAATTGTTTTTTTAATGGCTTAATTAAACAGAAAAGAACTCTGTTGGCTCATATAGGCTGAAAAACCCAAGTCACAGGACCTTCTGGATTCAGGGCTTTAAAAATATCAACACTTGGTTCCTTTCCATCTCCTGTTGGTGCCTCTTGTTATGTTGACTCTAGTTTCAGTTTTCATGTGTTAGCAAAATGGCAGCAGTAACTTGTATCTCAAACTTCTTGGGTTTTAGAGACAATGGGAAAAAAATGAATTTCCCACAAACAGCAGTATACATCTTCCCATAATTTGGTCTGCGTCAGATGCTCATTCCTGAACCAATACCTGTGGCTAGGAAAACCACTGTAAGGACTAGGTTCATCCTGGATCACATGCCCTGCGTCAGTCAGGGTTGGATTTGGAGTCAGCTTCATTGGAGGCAGGTGACTGAGCAGGAGAGAGGTTGTTCCTCAGAGGGAAATAGGGATGTAGTTATGGGAAAGAGGGGAAATGAATGCTACATAGTAAAAAATAATAGTTATTGTAACCCCCAAATATGAATTGGTTTAAATTTAGAGGGGTAAATGCTCTTCAACATTTGAGACAATTTTGTCATTTTAGTAATGGATATATCTTCATGCAACTTCATGCAAAAAAATAACTTGCTACCCCATGTTTAGCTCATGGAAGAGACATATATAAAATAAAATCATATTAATCCATCACTCCAGTCACTGCATGAAGATATATCATGTTTTCTTCTAAAGTTAGTATTTGTATTTTTCAGTCATCTACATATCAGTGTCCAGTGATTATATTTCTTGAGAATTTCTCCCTGTTAAGCTAACAGTCAGTGGCCTCACTCTCTGTCGCCTTCTGATCTGGGCTGCGGATGCCTGGAGTTTTGAAGTTGTTCTTAACATTGTACTCTGAACTTTTTGTTTAGATGAATTCTTTGGGGTTTTTTTCCCCGTAACAATAAGCTGTGTTGCAAACTGCCTAGCCAGGACGGGCATTGTGTTTTTTGCTGTCATTCTTTTCGTGTGTGTGTGTGTGTGTGTGTGTGTGTGTGTGTGTTGTGTTTGTGTGCATGCAGCATTACCCAAATTAGGCATCACCAATATATTCTATACAATCTGCTTTCGCTTATTTTCAGTTGACTTTGTTATGAAATGATTGACAGGGAAGGTTATAAAAAATTGTATACCACTTGGAAAAGGAGAAAATGCTCTCTCTGAATGGGTTTGTGTAATTTTGGTTAGAAACTCAGCTGGATAAAATGACCACTCAGGTTTTCTTCCAGCCCTCAGGCGGGATGGAACTTAATGCCATGGCACAAATAAGCGGCTGCCACAACTGGGTACCTGGTAAATGCCTTTTAATAATGGTGATTAAATAAAGGTCAAAGAATATCACTGCATCCAGATGGTAATCATCACACAACATCATCCTTTCTTCAAGTGCCTTTGAAAACACCACTTGAAAAGACTATAAAAAATAGTGTTTTGTTTAGGCAGCAAATGCTCTCATTAGGCATCTCAGGGTTTCTTCAGAAAAATAAAACAAATGTTAGGGTTGTGAATACTAGATTGTAGGTTTAAAAGAAAACTAAGCCTAAGCTTTTGTTACGTAAAATAATAAACTCCTAAGATAACCATAAAGCCTTTCTTTTAACACAAAGTGTACGTCTTTTTTTCTAGAAGTCTTTAAAAAGAGCTTCATGATATGACCACAAATCTATAGGAAGAAGAAAGGACACTTTAATAAAGTAGAAGTGTTTAATTTCTGGTGGAAAGTATAGAGATTTCTGAAGAGGTTTATTTCCATTTTTCCGAGGGTAAACTTGATTGGTATAAAAAATTATTACAGTACTTTTAAAACAATAAAAGCCTATAAAATTGTTCCTTTATATTTAATGTTGGGTCTCATCAGAGGGAGAAATTTATCTTGCCTATGCAACACCGTTAAGAAAAATCAGATCAGAAGACCCCATTTTCTTTAATATTCTGCCTGTGCTTTTCTTTGTCACTGACGTGAGCCTTACATCTGTCGGTAGAGGGCAAAACTGATGTCTAGTTTGAAAGCAAAAGTTTGATTACTTGGTTATATTATGCTAGCATGGATGCAGTAAGAAATATATATTATATTTCATGTGAATTTCAGACTAATGTTCCCTCAGGACTGACAAATTATAGATTATGTAAGCTAAAGAATTTTTCTGTTTACCAGGTAAATTGGCACCCCCATGTGACAGGGGGTCACTGTTATTCAAAAGCGTGCTTGGAAGGCACAAACTTTTTAGCACCTGGTTATGGGTAGCAGCATAGAATTGCATGTGATTTCAGAGACTAGGGAGGCATATGGTAATCTAAAGAAGTGCATTTTGACAAGACCCCTGTGTACATGTAAGTTTGAGAAGCACATTTTGGGAGGAGTTTGAAATGTGAACTCTGGAGCTGGATTAACTGGGTTTAATATACCAGCTCCAGCAATCGCTTGCTGTGTCAGGAGTAGACAAACTATAGCAACTAAAGCTGGTCTTCCTGATTTGGCCCGCTGCCTATTTTTGAATGGTTTGCAACTTAAGAATGGTTTGTACGTTTTTGACAAGGTTTTTAAAAAGAATTTTTTGTGACACCTGAAAATTCTGTGAAAGTCACATTTCTTTGTTCAAAAATAAAGTTTTATAGAACACAGCTACACTCATTTATTTGTGTATTGTCTATGCCTGCTCTAGTGCTCCATCAGCAGAGTTGAATGGTTGCCACAAAAACCCTATGGTCTGCAAAGCCAAAAATATTTACCATCTGGCTCTGCCTACCTGTAAGCTAGGCAGTCCTAGTTAAATTACCTAAATTCTCTGTGTCTCCGTTTTCTCATCTGTAAAGTGGGGATAATAAAGTAGTATGGGTGTTACGGAATTGCCATGAGAGAAGAGGTAGCATAGTGTAATGGTTACAAGCCGAGATTCTGGAGCCAAACTGAGTCTAATCTTGATCTGCTGTTTCATAGCTTTTGGGCTAGACAAGATGCATAACCTCTCTGTGCCTCAATGTCCTCATATGTAAAACGTAATACTATAATTCTAGTACCTACCTCATATGGTTGCTGTGAAAGTAAATGAGTTAGGGCAGACGGAGAATATCAAGTTGTGGCTGGCAGTACTGCTATTAATTGTATTACTGTGGGTGATGGTGTGATTGTTTTCACCTGCGTCATAGGACTGTCTTAAGAATTAAATGAGGTAATTCACGTGAAGTGTAAGGCATCTTTATAACTGTTAGCTGTTGTTGTCGTCGTCGTCGTTGTTGATTATGCACATTTTCAGCTAGAGTGTACTGGTATATCTATGATTCTCATGTTGGCTGGGGATCGGAATGCTGTCAGAATAAAAGAGAGTAAAAAGGAAGTAATTTGGGAAGCCCTTAAATACAATTAGTACAGTATTTATTCCTATAAGTTAGTTAGTGACGCTAACCTTATCTCAACAAAGTGTTAATTAATAGTGATACCCTTTCTTAAGCAACTTTGGTATATAAGGGTGAGAATCATTTATTATCAGTGTGTGAATTTTATGTAACTGGTAATTCTACAAGGATTGAGTGTGACTGAAGGAGTTCCTAATTTTGGGGGTCTATCATTATTTCACAAATCGCCCCATCCTTAATATCATTTTCAAAAATAAAATGACAAGCCCTTAACCAAAATTGTCATCAATTCAAAATTATTGGAGTCCCAAGTGGATGATTTTTTACTGTATTATATACGTTCAAATCACCAAAATTTGGTGTTAGGCCAAAAAAAAAAAAAAAAAGTCATACTTGCAAAACAATAAAAAGTCAATAAAAATGCCTTGTATTTGAATTCTTTTGTCTGAACAGTAAGAAAGCGCTTGGCAAAAAGAGCACCTATTAAAAAAGTGAAGTGCAGTGATTTGTTGGAAGAGATGTTTTTGCTGTCCTTAAGAGATAAATACCGGATTCAGTAAACCCAGGAAAAGAGACTATTTAAAGGTAGGGATGCGTAAATTAGCATGAGAATTTGGTGGGAAGTCTCTGATGCCTTTGAGGTAGTTAATAGTTAAATTTAATATAATCTATATGATTAATTCTAAAAATAATTTGATACAGGAAGAAGCTGTTATATAATTTCTCCTACTGCTTATTTTCCATTATAAACCCATTATAATTTTTAGCGGTAGGAAAAAGTTTTCCTGCAAGTCATAGTTAAAATTAGAATAAGTTCCTAAGAAAAGTTAGAGAATAGGTATGTGTATGTGAGTGGTGTGTATGTGTGTATACTTCTAAAGTATACTTATAAAGTGTATACTTATAAAGTCAGCTGCATTTAAATAATTTACTGGAGTTTGAGTTCCGTATCCAATTCCCTTCCAGGCCTATAATTTTATAATTTCTAGATACTCTTTATTGAATACTATATTGAATATTCTTGAATTGGATACAATTCAGTACCCTCTTCCTCAGAAGAGGAGAAAAAGTGTGACTTTTCTCTAGATTAATCACTTTTACAACTCCATCCTAACATAATATGATAGTACCTTTTAAAATATACTTATCAATAATCATTTTTTGGTCTAAATATTTACTGTATGCCATGAATAGTACAATGTCAGTATCTGTCTTCTATTGTCCATTTCTCTAGGACTGTGCTTGTTTAGATTATTTTTGTAAATTGTTACCAACCATATGCTGCTGATAATTATGCATGCTCTCATGCTACTATGCCTAATAGAATCATAAATCAAAATCTTTCATTCAATTCCCATTGACATACTCTGCAATGTCTCCTATACCTAATGAGTCTTTATTGCCCTCTACTGTATCATTTAAGATTTGCTCATCACATTTTTCTCTACTGCTGATAGAAGGCAGTTTCTTAAACCAAATTCACTTACAGGGCTGCCACATTATGTAGTTTCAGGGGGCACCATTGTACCATTGCCCCCCTGGGATTGTACAGTGCACAACCTGCCTGGTCATACATGGCAGCCAAGTGTTACCTCCGTTGCACGAACATAGAAGAATTCAATTTTAGGTGTTTATCATAAGTATTTAGAGATGGCCAATTAATTTATATAAACTGGCTTTTGCGTGAAGATCCAGGATTTAATTACATGACTCAGTTGCTGTAAATCTAGGCAATATTTATACCTGTTTTATTCTGTTTAATTCATAGTTATCTCTTAACTGCAAGCAGTGCTTGAGAATATGAAGATTTGAACTTCAGAACTTACTCACAAAAGATGAAAATTTTTAACCTGATTTAAAGAACAAACTTAAGAGACTTAACTGGGGATGTAAATAGTTTTGGCGTATTTACAGTGTGATGTTTTCAGTTGTGAAGTTGCCTAGTTATGTAGGTGGAAACTGTAGGAGTTGTGATAGTCAGTGTATTCCAAGCATTTTGTCACTTCTTGACTTCTCCGTATTTTTAACAACTGTAGTAGCGATGCCTTAAATTTCTGGAATGCTCCCTTCCCCCACAGTATTTCCCGAAGAACTGTTTCTTTTTGTCATTAATTCTTGAGCTGTATATGACGGGCAGTTGAGAAAAGATGGGACAGAGATGAAGAAAAAGAGAACCCCTGAAAGATCTGGAGCCCCTAGGGGAGAAATGCTTCCTTGCCTTTTCCAGTTTCGAGAGGTCATTCACATTCCTTGGCTCCTGTTCTTCTTCCAACATGGTCAAAGCCAGCAATCTCTATTCTTCTGTAATCTTATACTACCTCTCTACTGTGGTCCTGTATCTCCCTGACTGTCCCACCCCTTCTACATTTAAAGATCTTTGATAAATAAATAAATAAATAAATAAATAAATAAATAAATAAATAAATATCTTTGTGATTACATTGGTCCCACCCAGATCCATTAGAATATCCCCATGTGAAAATACTTAAACGCATATGCAAATTCCCTTTTACTATGTAAGCTAATCTATTCACAGGTTCAAGAGATTAGGACATGGGCATCTTTTAGGACCATATTCTGCCACCCACACGGATTTTTCCCTCATCTCCATAGCAAGGTGGCTAAGGGCATTGGCTTTTAATTCTCATTATATACGATTCTACCTGAGTGACCTGTGTAAATACTGCATCTCTTGGAGTTTTAGGTTTCTCATCCATGAATGAGTTGCTATCTTACTTATATCTAGTAAGCAATCCACAACTTAATGCTGTTTCTAATAATGGCCTTGTCATCATCATCTTTATCATTATCATCATTGTCTTTTACCTTACCTCCCTTTGCATCTTACAGCTTCTTTAGCATAAGAGGCATGGCACATCCTATTATTTGTTTTTGTAGTGTCTAGGACAGCGCCCCCAAAGAAGTGTTCAACTCAATAAATGTTTTTGAGATCATTCAATAAGTAGCTATTGAATGAATTAATCAAGTAAAAGAAAATTGCACCAATTTCAGACTGTTGAAGCCACTCTTGTACACACTTCAAAGAAATGTTACCTCTCTGGGGTGCCTGGGTGGCTCAGTTGGTTAAGTGTCTGACTTTGGGTCAGGTCATGATCTCACGGTTCGTGGGTTCGAGCCCTGCATAGGTGCTGACAGCTCAGAGCCTGGAGCCTGCTTCGGATTCTGTGACTCCCTCTCTCTCTGCTCCTTCGCCACTCACGCTCTGTCTCTCTCTCTCTCTCAAAAATAAATAAATATTTAAAAAAAATTAAAAAAAAAGAAATGTTACCTCTGAAGCCTCTAGTTGCCTCCACTTTCATGTTCTATGTTTAGCTAATGTCACTGAAGCTGCATCCCATGTTTCAAATTGGCTTTCTTCCAGCAAATTGTGCAGGCATACATCCTCTCAGATATGTCCTTCTAGGTTTCTGAGCCAACTATGTCAAAACTTAGACATTTTAAGGAACCTGATCTTGATAAAAATTCTCAAATCCTGCCTGTTTTTTCTAAATTTGTTTAATAATAATAAAGAATGAATTAGATAAAAATACTGATAATTTTTTTAACAGTGCTGTTGTTTCTTTTCTTTTTGTAGTATTTCAATTATGTATGTAATAAAATGTACATTTATATAGTAAGTTGCCTGGAGCTGTAGGAAATAAGCCTGTTTTGTTTGTATTAAGAGTTGTTGAGATTTCTTATTCTTTCACATTTCATTAGTATTCCTATCTAATTTACATGCATAAAATGAGACTTTTCAACTTGCCTTTTATTATCTGGGAAGAAATGGAACTGTAGATTTCCATATAATAGTACAATTAAATTCATTTTGTATAACTTCTTACGGAAATGGACAGATTTTATTATATTATCATAAGTTGTAATTATTACATGATTATAATATCACATGATTATAATATCTTAAATGTCAGTATAATTTTTAACCTAAAATTCTAGAAGTTCAAGTAAAGAACAGCTTGGACCATGACCTGAGCCGAAATCAAGAATCAGATCTCAACCAACTGAGCCGCCCAGGTGCCCCCTTGATTTTGACTTTTTGAGAATTGATAGTGATATGTTCAGAAGATTAAATAAACCAGTGATGATTTAGATAATACTAACTCTTACTTAGGTATGATAGGAGAATTATGACATACTTACAAAGAGTGATAATTTTTAACAATGTTCTGATTATTGGTAAAATGTGTTTCATCAAACTGTACTTATGATGTTTATGGAAAATGTTTATATTTTATGCTTTTTTCAAAGTTTTAGGAAAATACTTGCCTCTTATTGACTTAGGCTCAGGTACTAAGGTTCTCTATGCTGTATGATTTTTGAGGAAGTAATTTAAACTTTCCTACAATATATTTTTCTCACCTATCAAACAACTTTTCTTCCTATGACTAAGGTGGCCATATAGTTTGTATCCAAATTGAAACACTTAGGAGAGAAGAAGAGCACTGTTAAAAATTGTTCCGGGACAACTGGCTTAAACTGGACTGTTGTAGGCAAAATGGGATGTACGATCAGTACCCTTACACCTATTTCCATTAAATATGACAAATACTTACTGAATACCATTATATGCAAGACATTATACTTCAAATTAAAGATATATATATATATACACACACACACACATATATATGTATATATATATATAAATATAAATATATATATATATACCTTATATATATATACACCATACACACACACACACACACACACACACACACACACACACACATAAAATTACATTTCCATTTTACTGACATTCTTCTGCTTTGGTGGATTTTACTTGTTGTGATTTGAACAATGTATCACACGACTTAATATATTTGAAAATCACCAAAGGAGTAGAATAATAAGTTCAGTGTCATGAGGGAAGATTTAAAATATAATGAGGTGCTGAGGTTAGAGAAAGTGTCTCTTAAGGAGGTAGGAAGATGCAGTATTTAATAAGTATACTCTTCTTTAGGATGAGCCTGGTGGGATGGTTAGAAGGACTAAAGGTGGAACTCTATGTGGGAATTACCCTTGGGTGGTCTCTCTGGCAGAGAGGAAGACTTTTATTTGTTACCTTGGCTTGAAAAAGGCACAGGGGAAGGATAAGTCAGATCCCGTGTGCTTAGCTTGTATGTGGGGGCAGCTATAGGAGCTAATGCCACATGGCATTGTGGAGGGCTCTGTATGCCAACCAGAGGAATGTGTGCTTAATGCGACCTGTTTAATGTTAAACGATAGTGCCTAACCCTTCCCTTGTCCTGCATGTCCTGTTTGCCTGACACTGACTCGTATTGTCTCAGTCTGGGGATATTTTTCTCCATTCCTTTCAAATTTGCTTTCCTGATGCATGTGCTGAATATATGAGCATCCTGATTTCTACTGATTCTGAGGACAGTAGTAACAGATTTGAAGGGAGGGGCTATATGCCCTTTGGAAGGAGAATCTTGCTTAGATAACTGGCCTTGCTTTCCTTTCTGGTCTTCCCCCCCCCCCAAATTAATCTTTGCTATCTTTCAGGAGTTATTTTTCCCTTTAGTTTGTATTTTATTTCAGTTAGTAGAACTGAAATCGGTATGTGAGTGTAGACACTTTCATTTACATGCACAAGTACACCCCCCCCAACATGGGTATACAGTTTTTCCTTGACCTGCAGATACTTTTTCCCCATATTTTAACTAAATAGAATGCATATTTTAACCAATACATACAATTAATGTGATTATGTATCTTTTCTTCCCACCCCCCACAAAAAGTTACTGTGAAATCTGTGACATTTCAGAAGTGTGAAAATATTGGTGGTGTGAAATTTTCAGTTTTCAAGTCTGTGAAAGATCAGAGGCTTGCTGAGTTACATGTCACACACATCACACTATTTTCTGTGCTTTCAGCCAGCAAGGAGTAGTGGTGTGGTGGTAAGATGGTGGTGCTTGTGGCTTTGGGCAAGTGACTCAACCTCATGCCCATTCCTTATCCATAAAATGAGGCTAAGAAGGACACTGTCTGAGATCCATTGGGATGATTTACATGAATATTTAGATCAATGCTTAGCACCTCCTAAGGTATCTGTGGAATCATCTTTATGTTGCCTCCAGATTTAACAGTGAAAGAACAAATTTAAAATGTGAAAAATGGGGGGCGCCTTGGTCGCTCAGTTGGTTGAGTGTCCCACTTTGGCTCAGGTCATGATCTCACAGTTTGTGAGTTTAAGCCCTGCATCGGGCTCTGTGCTGACAGCTCAGAACCTGGAGCCTGCTTCAGATTCTGCGTCTCCTCTCTCTCTCTCTCTCTGCCCCTCCCCTGCTCACGCTCTGTCTCTCTGTCTCTCTCTTCCTGTATCTCTGTCAAGATCCTATAAACACTAGATCGAAAAGCTGGTGCTTGTGAGCAGGTGCAGAAGGCAGGCTTCAGAGAGCATGATCTTACCTTTAGCTCCTATTGCCTCGTAGAGCTGCTTTGGAAATGTAATACTAAACTGACCTTCGCTTTCAGTTCGTTTTTCTTTCAATATCCTCTCTTATACTGACTGTTAACATCAACTTACAATGTAAAACAAAACAAAACAAAATGGCTTTGGCTTTGTTGGTATTCAATCAGAGGACCCTGAGCCCCCAGAAGAAATAATCTCAGGTCAGAAAGATACTGACATCCCAGGAAGGGAGAAAAGAGTCCTAAAAGACATGGACATGATGGTAACAAAGAGTGTGTAAAATGGGGAAAGGGGACAGAGCGGGAGGGCATGAAAGGGCAGATGCAGTGATACAAGCCGGTATGCATGTGACTGATGCCCACTGGAACCTGAGGGTGGGAGGCAGTGTGCCGTGAGATGGGTGTCAAGCTTGATAGTTCTGCAGGCTGGGTGGCTTTTCCCGAAACTCTCATGTGGTGGCAACACTGCTTAACCCAAAAGGTCCCCACCAGCCACACCCGTGTGTATAGCTACAGCATCAAAGGAAGCAAAGCAATTGCTAATGCATTTTAGAAAGATTAACGTTTAATACTAGTTCAGTGCAGGAGGTCACTTAGCCCCAAGGTCTACTCCAGCTACTTCAGTGTAAGTAATTATAGCTTTCCAGAATGTAGAAGATGTTATGATATCTTCAGAAACCTAGACTCTTCAGAAACCTAGACTCCGTTGTTTAGGATTTTGGACTGGTGAAGTTTTTGTTAAAGCACTGACAGGACAGCTTGGTAAGGATGAATATGTAACATATTATGTAACTTGAAGGGTTAATTGGCCTGGGAGCTTATAGGTTTGGTGAGGCCATGCTTCCCTTTCCCAAAGACTTAGCTTCCTTAGCTTTTCGTACCATCCCAAACACCTACGGGCAGCAATGTAAAATGTACTGAAAGATCTGGAAGACGGTAAGTGGATAATGTTGCATTGCCGCCTGTTTCCAGCACCTGGAGGGAGAACAGCAAACATTAGGCATTTATACATCCTTGTGCAGGAGACTTTCCGGTAGCTTCTGCCTGATGCACCTACAGAGGAGTCCCAGAGAGCCATAAAAGCAGGTATTCCTAGGTTTTAAGGGCACCTGTAACTGACACAGTGAACACACTGGGGATCTGAGTCTCTTGTCTTCTTCCCATTTGGCTTTTGATTCTCTGAAGCTTCCAGACACAGAGCAACACCCTATCTGAAGACCCAGCTTTCCTCTTCAAGTTTTTCTCTGAGGGCTTTCTGAGCTAACTCCATCTAAACAGATCAGGGGGAAGTCATAAAGTAGCAGCATATAGCACTTGCTGAGTGTTTATTAAATGGCAGTCAGAGAGTTGAACAAGTGAGCACCCTCATCATATCCAAACTGTGCCCCAGGGTACATTGGGGGCATAGCAAACACACAGGGGCAGGTGTGGTGCTTACATTTTCAAGAAAAACACATCAACATCTGATAGACACCATGCAAATGGCTACCTTCCAGTTTTTTGGACTTAATTAACAAACTGCTACGTGAACTCAGAATGTTTGAGATGCTCTGGATTGTCTCATAAGATATAACCACATGATATCGTATGCCATTTTTCACTTAATTTTTTTTTTTTTATCTAAGGGTCATGAGTGTAAGCCCCATGTGGAGGATAGAGATTACTTAAATAAATAAAACTTTAAAAAGTTTAGATCTCTGAAAATAGTAAACACTGATTGTTATTATTAGTCCCATTTTTCAGGTGAGGCAGCTGAGGATAGAAGAAGTAAGGGGATATACTATGGATCATGGATTGCCAACAGCAGGACCAGAAGATACCTTCCACCCCCATCTGTGTCATTCTGCACCCTGACTTTTTCCTACTAGATTGTCCGATGCTGTCTAGAAGCTGAGGGTTCTCAAGTGTCAGGTCTTTGCGGTATTTGGATTTTAGTGCCCCTTCTCCCCTGCCCCCACCCTGAACTTAGTGAAACATGGCTTTTCTTCATTAAAAAGTTTGGTGACCTTTCAGCACACATAGTAGGTATGTACTGTGAGGAATGAAATGAGCCCTGAAAAGGATCCAAGTTTGTTTAAAGATCGAAGACAGGTATTATAAACTATAACTGTCTTCACCTTTTATCAGTATCCTGATTTATCCACTTGAAACTACAGCATGAAGTCAGTCAATGAACATGCACTGTCCCTAACTGAGTAACTTGGGAGCACTTCCTATGTGCTACTATGCAGTCATGTACAAGGCTTCTTAAACATGAGTATACAAAAAATCATGTGGGCTCTTATTAAAATGTCAGGTCTGGTTCACTAGGTCTAGGCTAGAACTTGAGACTGCTTTTCTAACAAGCTCCCAAATGACACCAGTAGCCCATTCCTCTTTTAATTCTAACACTTTGGGGGAATACTCTTATTATTCTTGTAGTATTTTACTTATTATTATTTCTATCCCCCAACAGAAGTTAACTTCTATGAGAGCACAGACCTGCCTGCCTTGATCATGGCTGTGTTCCCAGCTGTCATGCCTGACACATGTAGTTACTTACAGTGGTGAGCCAGAGCTGAAAACCTGTTTCTCTGTAGACTGTTACTCGGTAATACCCGTGATTTAATAATTGACCAAATGTATATAGGTAATGGTAATATGCATAGACACATAATATTTATATATTGTTCATATTATCCTCATAACATCTTGAAGGATGTATGATCAATCTCAAACTGTAAATATGCAATAATACATATCAAATTAAGCGTAAGGGGCAAGTACCATAAAATTATTAAAATTAGGTAACTATTGAAAGTTTCAGAGGAGAGAGAGATTTTGCACTAGTCTTGAAAGAAGATGAACACTTTTATTTATATAAAGAAAGGAGGAGAGGAAGGTATTTCATTCCACGAAGATGGACTGTGGTAGGATAACTTGTTGAATTCCATCTTAAGTTTTATTCCCCCTTGAAATCCTGCCCCCATTCCCAAGCAATTATCCAGTTCCCTAGTTTCCCCATCACAGGGAATTGTGCAATGCAAAAAGCAAACATAACTGGAAGTCTGCTCTTTTTCATCTTTTGTAAATCCAAGCTTGCTGGAGAGAGTATGCAGTGTATCTTGCGGTAGGATAGAAGAGAGAACAGTTCTTTTGAGGATGGCTAGAGGAAAAAGAATTATCCCGAGAGAGGAAAGAATTTGGGCTGAACTGAGCAGATGATGCCACAAGTATTATTTATTTTTTTTCTATGCCATGGTCTCTCTCCTTCGGTAGTTTGGTGAGAATTGTAAAGGAAGCCTATTAAATTGAAATTCATTTGTCAAAATACTTTTAGCATTGAGATACAGTTACATCTTTGTTTATTTATTAACATATAAAATAGTATCTAGTGGCATATATGGTGTTGAGCACAGATTTTTAGCTTTAAAGTAAAAATATGTCTGCTTTTCATTCATGATGGATGTACAGGTACTGCTAATACTATTGTAGTTTATTGCCTACGTTTGTAATAGAAAGAAATGTTGCATTTTTACTTAGAAGTTAATGAAAAATAAATATGTAGTCATTTTCCCCAACCAAGTCTGTGGGACCCTTGGGCATGGAACCCAGTTCAGAAGAAAGGCTTATGTATCACTCCAGGGCATTGAGTATCAAGTCAGGATAGCCTAGGTTAGTGGTTCTCAAGGTCTTGTCCTTGAACAGCATCATCAGCATCACTTGGGAACTTGTTAGAAATATAAATTCTGGGGTCCCCCCACCCCTCCAGCAGTCTAACTGAGTCAGACACTCTGGGAAAAGGGTGAAGCAATCTTGTGTTTAACAAGCCCGCCAGGAGATTCTGATGCCTGTGCATGTTTGAGAACCACCAGGTTAAATTATACTCTGCTAACAAATTAGACTTAAATCTCAGCAGTGTAAGACAACATGGTTTATTTTTCATTCAGGCTTCATTTCCATTGTCGTTAGCATGGGCTCATTCTGCTCCATTGTTTCCTTACCCCGGGATCCTGTAGACAGAACAGCCACCATCTCCAACATTATTAGCATTGTACCAGAGGAGAAAAAGAAATGGAGGGCTTCTCACTGGTGATTAAAGGACCAGAAGCTGTACATCATCACTCCCACTAACAACTAATTGGCCAGAACTAGTCATGTGGCTCCACCCAATGGCTGGAGGACAAGAAGAGCTAGTGATGACTAACACATTATCAAGAGATAGCAAGATGTCAGAAAAGATAGCCCACCAGCATCCCTGACGGGACTACCACAGTCACACCAATGACTTCCCATGGTTGCCACAGGCACAGAAACAGCACAATCACAGGCTCTGAGGGTTCTGTACAGCCTGGGACAGTGGGTGGACCAATTGTGGACTAATGTGTTCCCTGCCATCTGTGACAAAGGTAAACCAGGGTAGGTGAATGACCGCAGTGGGCAAAGGGAGCGGGGTACTTCCTTTTGCTTTGGTGATGTTTAAGACCCTGGGATTTTTGACACAGTCCTGGGCAAGGGAAGAAAGTACAAAAGTGACTGGGATTGAATTTCCTGCCACAGAATGCCCAGTGCTAGATTTAAGTTGATGTAAAGAAAAGTGTTACTTCTGACACACCAGCGCTTCTGAAGTAAGTTTTATATCCACTAGATTTGTCACCTGTGTAAAATGCACGAGTGCAGTACTGAACACAGGACATTTTAAAGGGAGATCTCTTAAATGCTCTCATGATGATAAAATAAACTCTTCGAATACTTTCGTACTGACTAAATTGGCAGATTGACTTAGAAAAACCTCAAACCTATAATCTTTCTAAATTTATACTGGGGCTCAGTTAATGGAGCAGTATGAGTCATTGGCACTTAATCATCTCTTTGTGATTGTGACAGGTAATTCTGTTCCATCTATTAGAAAATTTTACACACATTCAGCTAGCGTTTTTCCATAATACTCTCTGCCTGCCTTGCTTTTATCTCAAAATAAAGAGAAAGTATTAGCTATGAAGTAATGAGAAAGTAGTCACAATAAAAGCGCCTTGCAAAAAAAGTCTAGTGAAGATTTTATTACTTGAAACCCTTGGAAATATCTACTGGAGTCTCGACCTGTATGCTATCATAAATGTGTATTTGATGAAGAGTGAAGTCTGCAGCTAAAATGCTACATTTGTATTTAGTGACCATTTTTTTTTTCAGTTGCATTGTGATGCCCCAGTGGGTGCTTAAACCCCCTCCCATGATGGAGAAAAAGCTTCTGTAGGAGAATTTACCTGGTCACTATATACATATATTTGGTGGGGGGATTTGTCTTTATTGAATCAGAGAATGAATGAGGTCAGACGTATGTTGGTTATTTTTTCCTTTCTCACTATGAAATACATACATTTTAATATTTGCACTTTGTGGCTCTGTTTTTTTCCCCAGGAAAAAATGTGTGTGTACTGTCCAGGAAAACTCATTTATGGGATTACTTAGTACTTTTAACTGAGTTCAAATGTCTTGGCTCATCTCTAATTTTGTACATTTGACTCTTCTCGTTGTTATTGCCTGCTAGAAATTTGTTGATAATTGTCCTTAGTCAGTAGCCACCAAAGTTTCTTAGAGAGACTCTCAGAAATTGGCATTTATTGTTTGCTGAGTTCCATTTTGCAAAATTGTAGTTAAATGTATTTTTTAAGAAAATGGTGCAATTGTATGAACATCAGGTTTTACATTTATTAAGAGCAAATATTTGTCTCAAATGTGTTTTTGAGATTTACTGCATAGATAATAAATTCACACATGGAGCATTCCTTTAAACACATCCCAACATACTTATAAACAAATCAATCAAGAGAGTAATTCAGATGTAATAAAAAATATGGTGTGAAATACACTATCAGCAGAGATAGCAAAATTTTTGCTTACTAATGAGCAGATTTCGTGAGACTGCAGCCCACATGTTTTAGCTTCAGTCAAATAAGCTTTTTATAAAAGTTTATTTGTTTTGAGAGAGGTAAAGAGAGTGTGTGCATGCTGTGCAAGCAGGGGGAACGGTAGAGAGAGGCGAGGGGAGAACCCCAAGCAGGCTTTGTGCTGTCAGTGCAGGGCCCCATGTGAGGCTTGATCTCATGACTCAGATCTTGACCAGCTGAAATCAAGAGTTGGATGCTTAACCAAGTGAGCCACCCAGGCGCCCCTACAAACCTTTATATGAAATCCATCAGAATGGACCATCAGAATGCAGCTCACTTAATTTAATTCAAAACTGCTGTTTTAATTCATGATTTCATCTTTATTTTCTATTCCACTCACATCTTCAGGCATATGAGTGTGTGCGTGTGTGTGTGCGTGTGTGTGTGTGTGTGTGTGTGTGTGTGTGTGTGTGTGTGTAAATAACATGATACATCTTGGGACTCATTATATATAGTATGTCACCTAGAAAACTTTCAAAAATGCCTGGAGTTGATTTTTTTTTTTTCACAAGACAATTTCATTGCCATTAGTTCACCTCATCATCTGATATGACAAGGAACCAACTGATGCAGGTTTTACATCTTTGGTGAGAGAATGAACAGATATTTTTAAAGTATGTAATGTCCTGTTTTCTTTAACAACTGTAGTTTTACCTGGGAAGTGGTTATCAGAATAACTACTTCTTAATTACTACTTTTGCTTTGGGCTAATATTTATCCTCATGAAAAAAATGTTACTATTTATTGACAACATGTCCATATGGGGCAACCTAAGTCAGGAAAAGAAAAGTATACAATTAGTGTATTTATTTTAATTTCTCCCCCATTCTGTGATCCCGACCTTTGTATAGTAAGGTCTTGCTTTTTTGTTCTGTGTTGTCAACAGTACATTAACAAAATAGATTCTGCGTATGTTTATAGAGATTTTCCCTTCAAACTTACATGTTACTTTGCTTGTAATAGGTAAGAAAGATAAAAACACACAACAAACCAATCCCTATATTAAAAATCGCTACTGCCCTTAATCAACTGAATGCATGGTAAGAATTATGAACAATCTTCAGAATTTTCCTTCTTTGTCCTTGATTCTTGGATAGCAAGTGGAGTCTTATTCTCCATTTTGTGTTGGGTCAGAAAGTCAATACAGATGTGTAACTAGTCGTGTGTGTAGTGAGATAAAGCGGTATTTGGGTTTGGGCTCCAGAAATATCCTTGAAGTTAAATAGGACAGTATGTGGTAGAAAAAGAATTGTTCTTCCTCTGCAACTCTGACCTTGTTGTCACTGTCTTAGAGTGACTTGCAATTTCAAATCATTTCCTGAATAATAAAGCAGTATTGTCATTGCCTGTGACATTAAGGAATGAATGCTAAGCATGTAGTCATTGAGCTTTTATTTGCTCACGGTGACAAAACCCAATGACCCAAGAATCAGAAGTGGCTACCAATATCTAGCTACTGGCTACAATGCTCTGTAGATTTTTATGATGCACATTGTCATCTTGTATAGACTGCTTGGATGAGCTCCTGAGAAATCGTCAAAGCGATAAAGTAGTACAGCCATCAAGAAGAAACACAGTAGACACTATACTTGAAGTGCTGCGTTGCAGATGTAAGTCTTCTTCCTACATATTTAAAGACTCTATAGAGAGGATGTCAAATTTAAATAGTAGAAAGTGTATGTTTCCTTCTAGTTAAAAATCTCTGCAGGTGAATTGTCATTTTTTAGTGATAGTAAATATGTAGTGTTTCCTTCTCAGTTAATGCAGAATGGAGTGCTTGAGTGGGTAACAAAATTGCTATACCGTCTAAAATTCTGTTCGAGCACTGGTGACCTGTCCGTGAACAAGGCAGGCAAACTTCCAGTCCTCACATCATCAATGGAGAGGTTAGGTACTCCAGATAATTCACAAGAAGGCATATCCATGATAAATGGTCTGAAGAAAATACACATCAAATAAGGTGATGGGGAAGTGCACAAGTTTAGGTTGGGCCGTCAAGGAATGTATTTCTCTAAAGGGACTCTTAACAAGGAACCAGACGGGTGATTTTCTACGGAAGGCGCATTTTAAGAAGTGGGACTTCTAGTATAAAAGCTTTGAGGCTCGTACAGTTCCTAGGAAAGGAAAGTAGAGTGTGGACAGAGCTGAGAGAGTGAGGAGGGGCAGAGATGAGGCCAGTGAAGTAGACAGGGGATGTGGGATCCTGCAGGATATGACAAGTGGTTTAAATCTACTTTCAGTGAAGATGAGAAGACATGGGAAGAGCTGACTTAATCTGAATTATGTTTTTACAGAAGCACTTTGCTCTTGGTGTAAAAAAATGGATTTTGTGAGAGGAAAGAGTGGCAGCAACGGGAGGAGACCACAGTGGCCTCCAAAGGAGGATTGTGATGGGCCAGCCTAGTGTGACAGCTGCAGTACTCTTCTCAGCACTCTCCAAATGACCCTTGCTCTGAAGTGCCTCCTACTTCTGCAAAATCAAAATCTTATATATCTAAACACTTCCTGCTTCAACGCAAAAAGGCAAGGATAGCATACTTCCTCCACAGCAGTTTCCCATCCTAGAGCCTAAAACTCTCAGTACCCTTTTCTCCACATGGAGATTATTTTGAAGCATCCAGTGGTTTTGATCAAATTGTGTGCATGTAGAATATTATTTTCAAGCTCCAACATAATACCACAGACACAAAGATTAACTTCAACTGACTTAGGAACTTTCAACTCCTAGGAGGTTAAGACAATATTTATAAATTCATAATCTACAGTACTTTGGAGTTGAGGTATGCCTTGCAGGTTATTATTTACTGACCAATAACAAAGACATCATCAAGCTGGATTATCATTCTGGAAGTATGTCCTTATACAAAACTCACTGGTGCTGAAGCATCGTTTACAAAAAGCTGTGCTTTAGGAAATCAATTTGGGGGATCATACATAGGCAATACAGGCAGGGCCAGCTTCATGGGTGTGCAGCCTGTGCAGCTGCACAGGGCCTGTGCTTCAAACAGCCCCACACTTGGTTTAGTGCTCTGCTGTCACTGTCTTGAATTCTTAATATTTTTCTAACAAGAGGCCTTGTGTTTTCATTTTGCAAAGGGCACCACAAATTCTGTAGCCAGTCCTGAATACAGGGCTTGGAAATTTCTATGAAAGTCTGTCCCTTTGCTACAAGGCATAGAGAGGAGGCAGGGGTGGAACAGATTTGAATAAAGGGATTCTCAGTGAAGTAAATCCATTGCCGGTAGAATTTGAGATCATCCAGTCTAGTGGTTCTCAGGTGCCTACCTGCGCTCCATGTCCACCTGATTTTTACTTATCCGTAGCAAATAGGAGCACGGATGATGATGTTTTCAGTGTTTGGAAAGCTAACTCTACGCGACTCAAAGGTCTGCTGTTTATTGTGCAATGAGATTGATTTTGCCATTTTTTGGCCTAACATACCTTTTTTTTTTTGTTTGGTAACATTTTGGTAATAGGTTTTCCTTTGTTTTTAAAGTATTTCTGTAAAATGAAACTTGACCACCTCATTTTAGCCCAAAGCTTCTTGACAAATAAAATGAAACTTCCTCATCCCATCCCTGCCTTCTGCTTTACTTTTACCTCTTTTTTCTAATCTTAACCATACTTTTCTCTTATTCTAATTGTTCTCAATAGCAATGATTCACAGTTCACAAATACTGGAACCTAATTTCTTTCTTTTTTTTTTTTTTTTTTTTAACATTCATTCATTTTTGCGAATGAGAGAGACAGAGCATGAGCAGGGAAAGGGCAGAGAGAGAAGGAGACACAGAATCCAAAGCAGGCTCCAGGCTCTGAGCTGTCAGCACAGGGCCTGATGCGGGGCTCAAACTCACGAACCGCGATATCATGACCTGAGCTGAAGTTGGACGTTTAACCGACTGAGCCACCCAGG
The DNA here is from genome assembly GCF_024362965.1 of Panthera pardus. Lineage (NCBI taxonomy): Eukaryota > Metazoa > Chordata > Mammalia > Carnivora > Felidae > Panthera > Panthera pardus. The sequence continues at coordinate 51,155,809 of NW_026527002.1, forward strand.
CACCCCTGGAACCTAATTTCTTACAGTAAAGTAAAAGGTAGTCAGAAATAAATACACATGAATATTAGAACTTATTATAGGCAGGGCGCCTGGGTGGCTCAGTTTCGTTAAGCGTTTGACTTTGGCTCAGGTCATGATCTCACAGTTTGTGAGTTTGAGCCCCTCATTGGGCTCTCTGCTCTTAGTGCAGAGACCACTTTAGATCCATTGTTTCTCTGTCTCCTCTCTCTCTCTCTGCCCCTCCTGTGCGTGCATGTGTTTTTGTGTATGCTCTCTCTCTCTCTCTCTCAAAAATAAATAAATAACATTTTTTTAAAAACTAAAAGTAAAAAAGAACTTCTTATAGGCAAATTCAGAGTTGGATAGGACTTACCTTCTTGTAACCAGGGTGTATATTATTTTCTATAATTCTGTTTTTTAAATCCATTCCTTTTTAGGTCCTGAAGGATAGCAGCCATTTTCTTTTCATTTTTGTATCCCCAGCACTTGGCATAATGCATTGAACTCAATAAGCCTTCAAGGAATATATAGAAAGTAATTGAAAAAAAGTATACAAATAAATGATTTTTTAACTAGAAATGTTGCTGAAATAGAAGGATGTCTCCATTCTGTTGCCATTTTTTTTGGCAGTTCCAGCTTTTCCATAGCCAGAGAGCAATGAATGACCTCAAGAATGGTATAAAGGTACAGAAGATCTGTAACAGGAAGTTAAAATTCGACAATTACTCTGCTGCAGCTGGAACTGATAAGCACCTGTTACTCCATTTCAGAATGAGGTGTGAGACCACCAAATCAAGATTTGAAAAGCTGATGGTCAGGAACTGATTTTGTGACTCTTAGCTGACCACCCCGCTCCAGATTATATAACAGTTTGGAGATTGGGACAGGATTTTCAGAGAGGGCTTCTGGTGTTCTGGGAATCCTGTGGCATCCCAGCCCCCCCAAACGAGTGAGAGATGCCTTTACCTCACCTCAAATCTATGTATGGGACTCTCCTGAGACAACACAGAGAACTTGGGGTCAACAGTGGGTTAGACTTTGGACACTGAGAAATCAAAACGAATAGGGATGATAGCTGTCTGGAGAATCTGACGAGGGGATGCAAAGAGCTGCTATGTTGTGGGTGTGCCAAAACCCACAGGGCAAAACGAGGCTGGCTTCTTGTGGCAATAGGTGGTCCTACAAAAGAGACCTGGCCTGAAAGAGTCTTATTATCTTATCCGAGAGGGCTGCCTGGGGGAGGGAGGTAACCCCAGCAGAAAGAGCTTGACTATACATGGGGGCTGGGGAAGGAGCTATTAATGACCAGTGGGAAGAGTTGCATTTACCCAAAGAGAGGAAGCAGCAGGTGAGACATCTCCGGTGAGGAGTGGAGTGGAGACAACCCATTAAATATGCCACCTGATAAGAGGAAGAGTCAACCTTAAACACCTAACAAAACGCAGTGCTGTATCCAGCAAGCAGATATCTGGAGTCTAGTACAGTGCCCTGAACATAAATGGGAATCACTAGCTATTTGGTGAACACAAAGATGTGTAAACTTGTTAGGCAAACATCACAAGAATGATTATCAGCATTGCATGGATGAGAAGGAGAGGTTCAGGCGAAGTGTCTTATGTCAGCTTTTATTCCTGGAATGGCAGAATCTAGTCCAGAACACTGCTCTGAAAAGGAGCCCAGAACAACACTGTAGAGCCATTGTTCTATTTGTGAGAGAATAAGTGTTCATAAGAGAGCTTCAAAGCAAGCCTTCCTGTGGTGTTTGTATGTCATTTTTCAGTTTTTCCTTAGGTGAAGTCAAGCCTTTAATGGTGGTCACATTAAATGTAGCCTGTGTTATCCTTCCTGGCAGGATACAGGGCACTGGTGGTTCAAACATGAACAAGACAATTGTCGCTGACCTCCAGTAGTTGATGGTATAAAGATTAAAGGCAGTCACTTACCATTCACTTAACATATAACATGAATCAAGAAATATTAGTTCCATTACTGCTGCTGTACAGTTAAGTGGTCGAACCTGGGTTCCCTAAAGATTTGAAAGTCCTTGAGGCACCTGGCTGGCTCAGTCAGTAGAGCATGTGACTGTTGATCTCAGGGTTCTGAGTTCAAGCCCCATGTTGGGCCCATCCTAGGCCTTATACATACGGCCCTTTTTGGGACAGTTGTATGCCTTTATTTTGCATCCAGCAGCAAAGCCTACAATAGAACAGTCTTGACTGAACCTAAAAAATCATGGATGGGGTCAACGATTTTTAAAGTGTTGTGTGGGAAACTTTCCTACTAGGCCATTTGGATTTTATTAAGTGCTAAGGAAAGGGGGGGCTTAAATACTGTTCAGTAAATATTTTATATACCATTTCAGTTAAACACCAACACTGGCATTTTGGTTGAGCTTTTTTGGAACATTAACTTGAATGTCATTTCTGACGTTTTCTGTAGGAATACAAAAGCCATCATATACGTTGTTTTGAAAATGTTTCTGTGAAGAATAAGTTGTGGGACAATCAGATACGTTTGGGCTTCTCCAACCTTATGACCGTGTGTTCCCGGCAGTCTGCACTTTCACTTTTCCTTAAGTTTGCACTTGTAGTTTTGAGTCTGCTTTCCCAGCATCTAAACCGGTTCCTGAAACATTCCATGGTGAAAGATGCCCTTAGCTGCACAGCCAGAGCTGACAGGAAGTGTTGGCTGGCCGAGATTCTGTTAGTAAATGTATTCTATAAGGAACTGATTTGTATGCTAGCATGAAGGGCCAGCAGAGTCAATTTTTTGTATTTCAGAACCATCTAAGTAAAACACTGGCCCAAGATTTGGTAAAGAGTAACGTTTTATTACGTTGTAATAGCTTACAATTAAGAAAGTAGAACAGTTTTGGTCCCTTATCATCCAGCTGTTTCCTTGTTTTGTTTTGTTTTTTTTCAAGGAAGTCCTTGTTTGTGGTGACTGGGGGCCTGTGCCCAAGACAGTCCTGGCATAGCCTGTTCTGTGTCCCTGCCACCGCGGTCGATAGCGGATGAGCAGCCTGGCTGCCGTGTGGGTACCCGTCCTCTGCCTGGATGGGCTCAGCTGCAGCTCGCAGCAGCTGCCCAGGACCCAAGTGTCAGCAACACGCAGCCCTCCTCCCCAGTGCGCTGTGCCCTGCTTCGGGTTCCACCCAGCATCACAATAGCACACCTCGTATCACCAGCCTTTCTTTTGTGCTGTGAAACAGAACGCTGTAAATTTTAGTAGTCCCTGCATGTTATACAAGCACTTGTGGGCAGGTAAGATAAAAGTTACATAATGCTTCTGTTTAAAAAAAAATGATTTGAAAGACCTCCAATCTGTAATTAGAGACTGCTACTTTTTACCATCATCAGATTTTCTTATTCTTTAATGAAATGACTGAATGTACTGTTTTTTAAGTTTATTTATTTTTTAGAGAGAGAGAGAATGAGAGAACAAGTGGGGGAGGGGCAGAGAGAGAGAGAGGGAGACACAGAATCCAAAGCAGGCTCCAAGCTCTGAGCTGTCAGCACAGAGCCTTATGGGGGGCTCAAACTCACTAAGAATGAGATCATGGCCTGAGCTGAATACAGAGGCTTAACTGACTGAGCCACCCAGGTTCCCCTGAATGTGCTGTTGTAAATAAGGAGTTATGTGGCATTTCTGTTGGTCTTTGGTAAGATTAGAAATGAACATCTATATGTGTTTTTTTTCCACTGCCTTTTTTCTTCCTGGCTTTGTTAATGTATACTATTTTGCTTGTCTGCATCCAATCTCCATTTGATTTTTCTCCTAATGTAATTTACCACCTGCAGAAGTATGAGACCTGGAAAATGCAGTAGTGAAAATGCCCATTAGTGCAATGCCAGTCTAGCAACACATGTTTAGAAATGTCTTATAGTCCAAGCCTATTTCTGAGACTGTGTATTCAGTCATAATTTTTAGTTTTCAAAATTGGTTCAGGTCATAGATCAGGAGACAGTGCTCTTTTCACATAACTGTTATGAATCTTGTGGTTTTCTAACCAAAGAGCATGACAGTAATTTCTTGAGAAAGATTTGGGACATTGTGATTGAGCCAAACTAAAAATGAAAGAAAATGGAAAAAAATAAACATAAGCTCATGCCCTGTAGGTCTTTCGAATAAAGACGTGTGGAGTCTATGCGAAGAGATCATGTATTCATGTATTCATTTGTGTAGTAAATATTCTTGGTGTGCACAAAACGTGCAAAACACTGTGCTAGGTGTATAAAGGGATTGTGCTTCCAGCCCCACCAGGTAAATAGTATAGTGGACATGAGCAAACATATTATTGGACCTTGTGAGAAGCAATGAGCAGAGTGCTAAAGAATACTTTGGAACTGAGTGGGGGTGGGGGACAGGACATAAGAACAGCCTACTTAGCATCATAGGTGGTGGTTTCTCTGAGGAGACTGGAAAAAAACGAGAAAGAACCAGCAATTCTTCCAGCTGAAGGGGATACCATGTGCAAGGACCTTGAAGATGGAGAGAGCTTGACATGTTTGGAAAGCTTGAAGGATACCAAAATGACTAGAGCCTGAGCAAGAAATAGACTAGGCTCTGATGATGAATAGCCCGAGGTGAAGTAGGAGATAGATACATGTGGGACCTGATGGGCCATAGAAAGAAGCTAACAAATTTAACCAGCCACAATGGGAAACCATATTTTTTTGGAGGAGAATGATCTGTTTAAAATTTTATGCTTAAGAATGCTTGTTATGGGAGTGCCTGGGTAGTTCAGTCAGTTAAGTGTCCGACTTCGGCTCAGGTCATGATCTCGTGGTTTGTGAGTTTGAGCCCTGCGTCGGGCTCTGTGCTGACAGCTCAGAGTCTGGAGCCTGCTTCGGATTCTGTGGTTCCCTCTCTGTCTGCGCCTCTGCCCTCTAGCTCTGTCTCTCTCTCTCAAAATTAAATAAACATTTTTAAAAAATTTTAAAAATGCTTGATATGGTTGCTTTAAGAAGAAAAAGTAGCAGGAGAGGAAAGTCCTACTGGGAGACCAATATGGAGACTTCAGCAGTAATCCAGAAGAGGGCTGACTAAAGAGATGGTGGAGAAGAGTGGAGAGATTTAATATAGAACTTGAAGGCAGAAAAAATAAAAAGAAGAAGTTAGAGGCAGAATAGAGAGAATTTATTGATGAATTAGAAGTGGAGAGTGTTGCAGAGGTAGGGATCAATTATAACTTCTGAGTTTCTGGCTTAAGGAACTGCATGGTGGTGGTGATGCCATTGACAGACATAGAGAAGATGAGAAGGAAGGAAGGTTGGGGTGAGTTTAGGAATCAAGAATTTTTTCACAGACACACCACAGGTAATGGATAATGCCAAGAAGCTAGTTGTGTATTTAAGTTTGCAATTCTGGGTAAAGTTTGGGTTGGAGGTAAAGATACGGAAGTTTTCATCATATAAATATTTCATCTCAAGGGAATGGATGCAAATACGTAGGGAGATAGTAAAAATATAGTCCCGGGAGGCCCAACTCTATTAGGCCTCAGGGTAGTCCATAATTTAGGGTTGAATAGGAAAAACAGAGACTCTTTAAGGAAAAATGAAAAAAAGGAATATTAGAAGAATTGTCTGTCAAGGAATATAAACTAGAATGTTTCAAGATAGAGGGACTGTAAAAAAGAAAGTTGAGTATGTATATATACCAGTATGCATCATGCTGAATATTTATATGGATAGTGTTATCTTTTTAAAAACCCTTTGAGGTAAATGCTGTTATTGAGTCCGTTTTACAAATGAGGAAGCAAGAGAGAGATTAAATAGTTGGTCCAGGATTCCATAGTAAGGAGCCTAGTGTGAGAGCCAGGCATTCTAACGCCCCAGTCCATGGCCTTAACCTCTGTGCCATCCACCTCCTCAAATACATGCCACAACTAAAATGAAAACCCAAAAAGTCATTTGAATTTGACCACCTGAACGGACTGAATACCTAAATGAGCCATATTCTGAAAGTGGTGGTGCCAGGAAGATGGTGTAGCACAATGGATGGGACATGATGCTGAGTGCTGCAAAGGGGAAGAGAAACCAAGAAGTGGGATGGTAGCTTTAGAGAGAAAAGGACCTGAAGGGATGGGAGATGTTAGCCCCTGGTTGAATAATGGTGGGGATGGTTTAGCAAAGAGGGCGAGATCAATGACTAGAGCACGAAGCAGGTAACCCATGAGTAAAGCCTTGAGAAAGTGACATAGGAGGAACATTTCCTTCCTTTTCTGCATCCCTTTCTTCAGGCAGAAAAAAAGAAAAAGACATTTCCTTGTTTTCTAAAGAATTTAAAAGAGAGCTTTGGCTCTCTATGCCTACGCCTCCCCAAAGAAGAGTGACGTCTCAGATTGTGGAAAGGACGATGGCCCAGCCTCCACTGCCTTCCCTCTTTGGGACCTGATGCCTGTGGTATTCTCTGAACTCCTGCTGCCCATGGGTTAGCCTCACCAGGGCACTGCTTCTCCAAGGTGCCCACCTGTGGAGGGGTCCTTGACACCTGTACCTGTTCCTCAGCTGGTTCAGGACTCACAGAGGGAAGAGAGTGGTTAGTACATTAAAACCTTGAGTATAGAGAGGATGCAGTTGGATTCAGAGAACACATGAAGAGATTGGCTTTAACAAGAAGAGGACAACATTCATTTCTGTAATGGGGGGAAAAGATTTAAAATGGTGGAGAAAGACACTTTCCCAATGGAGGTGCCATTGGGAAGAAGACAGTGATTTCTTTAACGTAATTTTAAATGTTATATAATACATTTATCTGAGGAAAGTCTAAAATCTAACTCCATTGTACTGAGTGCCCTGCATAGCCTTCATGTATTGAATTACTATCATCTGAACAGAAGAAACATACAACAGATACTTCAGTGATTTTCAAATTGGGGAAGAGGACACGGCACGCTGTATCTGGGATGACTAATCAGAATCTAAAAAGAGCAGTTTTCAAAAAAATTGTTTTCAATCAATAATACAGTCAGCAATGCATTCTTACATTTAAAAACCATAAAACATCATTTTCATTTGAAAACATTTAGGATGACATAGATTTTTTTTTTAATCTATCAAAGGATGATCTAATTTAAAGAGGTAAAGAAGCAATGGATTAACCAGAGTGATGTTTTCCATCAAGATCCTGAATTAACATGTAAATACAAGTCCTGCATTTTTTCTGTACATTCATTTCCTGATCCTTGTGTCTTCATTTGAGGAAATTAGGATGGGAGATTATTGTGCTACATTGGCATTTTATCTATAAACCACTGGGCTTTGGCCCAGATTATCATTACCTGCAGAAGCTATCTTGATTAAGTTCAGGGTTGCCTTATGTTGTGCATAAGCAAAACTATATTTTAATCAGCTGGTCCATATAAACTGTTTTGTACAGATATTCTGTAATAGGCCCTGTTGAAAATAGATTCCTTTAATCAGTAATGTTGGATAGAAGCCTATGTCTTAAGATAGTCTTATTTATTCTGGTTTCTTCTTCCTAAAATAAATAAACAGAATGCATTCAATGTGGCAATAGCACGTTACAAATCATTTCATCAAAGGTAATGAAATTAAATTTCATCTCTGTGAGTTATTGTAGAGGGCTGTTTAACATTTACAAGAATTTGACTTCCAAATCCTTCAAGCCCTCATCTTTGGATTTGCATAATGTGTTTGTACTTTCAGGATTTTCCAGTTGAAAGGCTTTCAAGTTCCAGGGCAAAAACTGAAATAAATTGGAAATTCGTGTAATTTCAAGGTGAATGCTTGTAATATAGTGGTATAATTGGAAAGTACATGGAAGGGGAAACTCACAAAAGTGTTACTATGATTAACTTAGTGCTTTGAAATTTTGTAGTAGAAACATGATAGGCAAAACTCTTCATGAGTGCTCCAAAAACATTAAGTGGATATTTCAATAAAAGTAAAATGCTTCATCTTTAGGTTGCTTAAAAACAGTATATCCTGAACTTGAACCCAGTTCCTTGATTCCAGAGCCCTTCCTCCTTCCTCTCCTCCTCGCCACCACTGAAAGTTTTGTAGAAGGATGAAATATCCACTTAATGTTTTTGGAGCACTCATTAAGAAGGATGTCAATTTGTCAAAGTGCAGAGTGTCTTCTTACAAATTACAAGACTGGATTTAGTGAATAAAGAATTGAAATATTGTTCATATTTGTCTTAGTATTGACAATGAAGATGAAATGATTTCCTTTCTCTAAGCTCAAAAACTTTCCCATAATGGGGTGAGGAGAAGGCTGTGTTATATGAATGTATTAAATTGGTCATTGTATCTGCTCCCAAACTTTCCAAAGTCTTACTCTTTTAGTTTATTTTCACAGGCTTGTATATGTGAACTTTCTTGTCTTTTTGTATTATCGTGTTTCCCGTCCCCCCCCCCCCCCCCCCGCCCCGCCCCAGGATGAGACCATTCATTCATTCATTCATTCATTCAGTTATCTGTTTACTTATTGCCTACTGTATGCCAAGAACTGTGCTAAATCCTAGGAATAAACTGATGAACAGACTAGAGCTTCTGTGAATGTAGGAGTTAAATTAATCTGGTGGTAAAGACTCCTAATAGAACATGCTTCTTTGTTACCTCTTTTCTCTCAGCTGGTGAAATGTAGGGATATAAATAAACCAGCTGGCAAACTTGGAGGATTTGGATGTGTTTTTCATTAAAGGTCAGTAAGAAATGTTCACCTTTTATGTTAGGGCTTATGAAACTCTGGAGAGGCAGATTGGTTTGGGATTTAATTTCTAGTATTTTTAGCATAAATTAGGTATAATATCAATGGATTCATGTATGCTTCTACACAACTCATAGTACACTGTCCTTACCCTTCACAGAGTTGAATTCAACTGCATTTAACAAGAGACTTTCTAGCAAACCATTCCTACATACCATTGCACCTGTGGCTTAAATCTTGTACTCTCTGTTCTCTGTATTTCCAAAAAGGAAAGCATAAATTTCTTAGGATGAATACAGATCTAGAAACATGTCTTTTTATAACAAGGTATCTAGTTTTGGTGTCCCATTAACTGTTTAATACCAATTTACACTCCCAAAGAATACTTCATTGAAACATTTTGCACTGGTTTAGAATTGCAAAAGAAGATTGTGTAATTCCTGATTCCACATTAATGAGATTTTCTGCTTCAGTCCTCGTGTGTGGGGGCCACTAAGAATAGTATGAGCACAGCAGTTATAAATCAGGCTGTAATTGGCATATTCTATATCTTAATGGATTGGGGGGGGGTTGTTTGTTTTAATGCAAAGGTTTCTAATCTGCCATTTTTTTTTCTGGTTGGACTTCTGAGTATGCTTGGTTTTTGCTGATTGTGTGGTTTGTTTTTAGCTGCTGATTTGTAGTCAGACTATACAGGAGGGGTAACAAAAGGCCTTAATTTTGAAATGTGAAATTTTTTTAGGCATTTGCTCTCAAAAGCTCTCTTTGAGTGACTTGAGATTTTTGCCGCAGCCACAGTATCCAACTTGGAAAAAATCTGCATTCTCAGCAGCTTTACTACTTTAAAAAATATCCTTACACTAGCTCTTTTAGAAAGCAAAGAGACAGCTTTGCTAACAGTAATGAGTTGTACAAACCACAGATGGTCTTCTTGCTGGAAATTACTGGAAAGGATTACAAATGTTGGGTTTTGGGGGCATAGCCATTTACATTCATGCATGTATTTATGTACATTTTGTTAGTATACAACAAATTGACGTGGCAAAGAGTGAATTTGTATAACTACTACTAGTACTGTAGATTTCTGGAATTTTACAAAGTGCTTTCACTTAAGTTAACACATTTTCTGCCCACAATAACTCTCTTGGGTAAAGTCGGCAGATAGCATGATTTCCACCATTATGGGTAAGAAAATAAGAGGCCTAGAAAGTCCAGGTCCTTGCCAAAAGTCCCATGGCTGATAAATGTCACTGCTGAAATTTATCACTATCTCCTCATTCCAAAGTGTGGCCTTTTGGTCATAATGCCTTGGTTGGATTCCAGCATCCCTACTTTCTAGACCTATCTCTTTCTCTAAACCTCAGCTGCCCCCTCTACAAATAAAGAGTATGATACTACCTCATAGGTTTATTGTGATCAGTAAGTGAAATTATGTATGGCCTGTGTCCTGTCCATTATAAATGCTTAGTGACTGTTTATGTTTGCTTGTGTTTTTGTTTAAAGCAAATAATAATACTATATGTTAAGTACTTTTATAAATATTAATTTAACCCTCATGTCAATTTTATGACACAGGTGTTATTAATACCTCCAATTTACATATGAGAGGGCCAAGGCAAGGAGAGGTTAAGAAAATTTCCCAAGGATGCAAACTCGTAAATACCAGATTAGACATTCAGTTCCAGGGAATCTGCCCCCACCTCTCCCTGTCCATAGTCTTAGCCACTCAGCTATTATTCTCCAGGCACAGAGTCAGATATATGCAAATGTGGCTTTTATATTCTAATGTTATACCACTTTAAATTCCTGTGACCTAGGAAATATTCTCATCATACTATACTAGATTTTCTCAACTGTTGCTACAGTACCCCAGGGCATCCTATGACTTTACTAGGTGTATAATAGAACATTATTTTTTCCGAGATAGCTACAGAACTCAGGAACATATCCAATTAGTTATAATAAAGGTACAATTTGAATTCCACTTGATGGAAGATGTAACTCCAGTTAAGAACCCAAACTAAATGAAACCATTTTTTTTCCTTATGCATTTAAATCATAGCGGGATTTAGTTTAGGCTTATGGTAGAGTTCTATCATGTAGTGTTTAGACAAAATAACAAAACTGTTAAAAAATGCAGAGCATGGCAGATATAGAAAGATGACTAGCATTGCTTGGCTATGACCTGAATGGAATATGATAGAAGGGTAGTGACAGTAGATGAAAACCCTACAATGTGAGAGGAAAAGGAAAGGTATGACCAAAAGCATGTGGCAAGTGACAAATAATAGTAATTAAGGGGTAAAGGTAAAGAAGCTTAGAGAGGGTGTCTCCATGGGTAAAGCCATTCAAATAGAGAACTGACCCAGGTCCTTGGGAGCCGGTCAACATAAAGCCACTTATAATTACTGTTGATGCAAGCCCTGGGCTTTGGGGTGTCCATTACCTCATTTAAGCCAAAAGATGCATGCATGCTACTTAGTGATTTGGAAGATGCATGGAAGATTTCTTATGCTTCTAGTAAAGTAGAAATAAATTATGTAAGAATAAATTTAGTTGATTACTGTGAGGGTAGAGGGATCCCGTTTAAAGTGGTTGGTATTGGGGGCGCCTGGGTGGCTCAGTTGGGTAAGTGTCTGACTTTGGCTTAGGTCATCATTTCATAGTTCATGAGTTTGAGCCTGGTTCGTGGGTTCAAGCCCCACGTCAGGCTCTGTGCTGACAGCTCAGGGCTTGGAGCCTGCTTTGAATTCTGTGTCTCCCTCTTTCTCTGCCCCTACCCTACTCATGCTCGGTCTTTCTTGCTCTCAAAGATAAAATAAACATTAAAAAAATTTAAATTGGTTGGTATTGGAAGTTTTCTGCCACTTATTTTTTTCTCTAGTTCCTGTGACTTGGCATTTCATCATTGGCCTACTGGGCTTTATCTGCTCCTGGGAGAACTAGTTGAAATTGGCCTGAATCCTACTTTTTACGGAATAGGAAGGTCAAAAACCCTCCTCACACTTCCTTTCAAGTTTTTGTCCTTACTTCCATAGTTCTCTGGTCTCTACCTCTGCTTATGAGTTTGTTATTTTATGTCAACCCACACAGATTTAAAACATACATGTGCTCAAGCGAATTATTCAATGGATTCATCTGTTTTCCAAATGATTTAGAGAGAGAACACATTGTACAGCACACAAAGGACTCCTATGTAGCTTAATCTCTTCTTGTCTTCTGCTTCTTCCCCCAAATCCACACTCCAGAATAGGTGAGACCCCCTACAAAAGGTGGTGCAGGCCCTGAAGTTTTGGTGTTTATCTAAAGTAGTACAGCAGCGAAGGATCTTGGGAAGCTGTTGTATAATTTCCACAGCATCCCTTGAAAGTTGGAAGAACAAAATTCCCTCATCCCTACGTCCTCTTACAAAGAGACTGGAACTTGCATTTATTGAGAACATCCCATGTAGGTGATACACTAGGCACTTTCACAGTGTGTTTACTTAGTCCTCTGGGCCTTTTTATCCCCATTTTGCAGATGAGAAAACTGAGTCTCAGAAAAGTGTCCAACATTGTTACCTCGCTGAAAAATGTATTTGAATACATGCGGTGAAAAACAGGAATAGTTCTTTTCTGCTAAAAAACAGGAACAAGAAGGGGCAAAGATTATGAAACACTAGATAGTCTGCCTATGGGAGCCATGCCAAGAAGGATGGCTCCTTTTCCTCATTTCCTTTTCTCCATCCGAGATGTCAGCACTCATTTTCCTTTGGAAGTACAAAGCACATTAAACAAAGATTCTTTGGGTGCCTATTAAGAGATTATTTTCGTTCTCTATTTGTAATGTTTAATATCAATGAGTATTTTATCTCATGTACACCTACATATTCCATTATGCTATTTACATTTGTGTAACACATTTAATTTAGAACATTGTTAAAAATTGAGAAAGGCTTCCCTTCATGAAATTTGGAAACTGAAGGTAGCAGTTTGCAGGTTTCTTTGCCAATCACAGTAGTCATTTTTAGAATCTTGAAAGGGGTAATTCAATTACCCACACAGTTCTGCTTTCTAAAAACGTGTAAATGGAAGTCTTTTCTTAAGCGAGCCAACAAAGCTACTTGCAGTTTTCCAGACTCCAGCAATAACAATGAGATCATGACACCCTTCAAGTGTTGATTGGGAAGAGTGTCTGTTGAGGAAGGGCAGGGAAAGAACAGGGAAAACACCACAGGGCTATTTTGTGCTTGCCTTTGGCCTTTGGAACCCAGAACTGTGTCCTTTTGCTCATTCCAAAGAGGCTGTAAGAAGGGCTTGTGGTACACTAAGACATTTTTAAGTGATGTAAAACTTCATCAATAATAGTATCTAGCACTGTATCAATTATAAGCTGTCATTGCTGATATGCTACAATATGAGACTTTAGTAACTGAACAATTCTGAAACAGGTGAATGTAAACTATAAACGGTTTCTGGTGATAAAAATAGTCTATGAGAATTGGAGATAACGCTTGTCACATTTACGTTTTGAAAATAATCTTTTCTGAGAACTAGAGATAACTGGCTTTCCTTCTGTAAAATTTAGCACCTTTCCCTTAAATTCCTACTCCTCTCCCCCTAAAAACTTGCATTAGAGTGAATTTGAAATTTATTTCTGAAATCAAGTTTATAGGATGATCTGTAGAAAATTGACATTAAAAATTTATTATAGTTTTTCATAGCATGGTTGATATACAGTGTTATTTAGTTTTAGGTGCATAATGTAGTGATTTAACAATTCTGTATCTTACCCAGTGCTCACCATGATAAGTGTAGTCACTGTCTGTCACCATACAACATTATTACAACATTATTGACGATATTCCCCATGTTGTGTCTCTATCAGTGTAATAACTCCAAATGGTTATCCTACCCACACTTTTAATATCAGGGGTGGTTTTGCTTCTGTTTGAACTTTATATGATGGAATCATATAGTATGTATTCTTTGCTACCAGGCTTCTTTTTTTTTTATTAAATATATTTTTTTAAAATCAATGTTTATTTATTTTTGAGAAAGAGAGAGACAGAGCGTGAGCAGGGGATGGCCAGGGAGAGTGGGAGACACAGAATCCGAAGCAGGCTCCAGGCTCTGAGCGGACAGCACAGAGCCTGATGCGGGGCTTAAACCCACAGACTGTGGGATCATGACCTGAGCCGAAGTGGAATGCTTAACCGACTGAGCCACCCAGATGCCCCTCGTACCAGGCTTCTTTTGCCAAGCACTATTTTTGTGAAAACTCTCCAACGTGTTGCAAGTAGTTGTAGTTCATTCATTTCCATTGCTGCATAAAGTTTCATTTTACAGGTATTATCACAGTTCATTTACCCTTTTCTGTTAGTAGACGTTTGGGTTTTGTTGGATATTGGGGCATTATTACAAGTAGTGCCTCCATGAACATTCTTGACTGTGCCCTTGGGTGAACACGTAGTATAGGACATATCCTAGGAGTAGAATTGATGAGTCAGAAGCTGTATACTTCAGCTAAGCAGATATTGCCAGACACTTGTCCAAATTGGTCGTACCGTTTTACACTCTCACCATGTTGGAGAATTCCGGTTGTTCCTCACCATCACAATTAATATCATGTCTTTCACATTGTAACCATTGTGATGGGTGTGCTGTGAGTGCGATTTGGTCTTAATTTATGTTTCTCATGTCTAATGCTGTTGAGCACTTTTTAACATATTTCCTGGCAGTTTGGATAAAGCGTTCAATTTTCTGGAATATTAAGTAGGTGGTATGTGGGAATGGCAGAAATCATACGGATGATGGTGAAACTACCAAAATTTAATAAACACTGCTTTCATTAATGAATCTTTTACTAATTGATACATTTATTCCTTTAACAAATCCTCTGCTCTGGTAAGTTCAATTTAATGGAAGCTTCTTGAGAGTTAATAATGAATAACTCCCTCTGTGGAATGATGTGAGATTACCAAGGTCCATGTCATGGGAAGCTTCCCAGAGGAGGCCATTTTTAAGCTGAGTCTAGAAACATGAGCAGGATCTGACAGTAGGACTGAATATAGAAGAATGTACTGAAAACAAAAAAAAAACTAAATAAAGCCTAGATGTATGAGGATGTAGGAAACCTTTAGGAAATTACAAATTTTCAGGTGTGATTATTTAACTGATAAAGAAAACTGCTGGGGCACCTGGGTGGCTCAGTCGGTTGAGCATCCGACTTGGGCTCAGTTCTCGATCTCGTGGTTCACGAGTTTGAGTCCCACACTGGCTCTGTGCTGACAGCTCAGAGTCTGGAGGCTGCTTCGGATTCTGTGTCTCCCTCTCTCTCTGCCCCTCCCCCACTTGTGTGCACTTGCTCTCTCTCTCTCTCTCTCTCTCTCTCTCTCAAAATAGGTAAACATTTAAAAAATTAAAAAGAAAAGAAAACTGCCAACTTGTTTTCTGTAGGGAATTTAGACTTGAAAAATGACACTTAACAGTAGCCTCTGGAAGTACCAGGAGCCAAGAGTAAGCTAGGCTTAGGGTTCAGTTACAATTACAAATATAAAATTGTGTAGCTTGAAGTATTTGAATTTAACTCCTATCGTTTATCAGGAACTTTTATATCAAGAGAAACATTCTATATGCATGAGTGGGGAAAATGTTTTACGGATAGCTTTTTGCTTTCCATGTTAGTTCTGATGTCAGCTCTCTAAAATGTAGAAGTGAACAATGCATGACAGTGTCTGCAGAAATAATGTGAACTCTGTAATTTTTACAGCTAAGATGCTGTTACAGATTAAACAGAAAAACACTGACAGCGTCTAGTTACCCAAATAGTCATTTCATTATCTTTTTCTGGGTTGCAATTATTTATTTCTAACTAGTGTTTTACTATAGCTTTAAAAATACTCCTTTCAAAACTAAAAGCAATAGCCAAATGCATTATCTTTGTCCAACACCACATTTTAGTTTGCTATTAGGAAAAAAAAAAGTCCTTTCACATCTGCATTCTAATACTTTTTAATGAAACCTTTAAAAATGATTAGGTAGATTTTTTTTTCCCCAACTAGTTTCACAAATATTTGAAGAATTTAAAATACTATAGGGAAAGTCTATAATTTCTGAATAAATCTTCTTCTGTTTCTGGGCTGATATTAACTCAGTTATTGAAAAAAGAATTATGCATTGAGGAGGGCACCTGTTGGGATGAGCACTGGGTGTTATATGGAAGCCATTTCGACCATAAATTTCATATTAGAAAAAAAAAAAAGAATTATGATGGAGATAAAGTTGAAACAAGTGTCTGCTGGGTCAGTAATCACAGCCTGTGGTATTCTTTACCTGTAGGTTGAAGAAAAAGTCCCAGTCGGTGGATATTACCGCTCCAGGGTTCAACCCTTTGGCTGGTGCAGGAAAGCCAATGCCGCAAGCGAGTAAGCCCCCCGCACCCAAGACACCCATCATTGAAGAAGAGCAGAACAATGCGGCCAATACCCAGAAGCATCCTTCTCGGAGGAGTGAACTGAAGAGGTTCTACACCATTGGTGAGCACCAGACATTCTATGCATGTGAATAGGTGACGTGTGTCTGAACAGCACTGTGAACACGTGGGTCTGTGCTTGTTTATATGAGCGTATATCGTTCTGATGGTTTGTGTGGTCATTTCCATTGAATGTGGAAATTGAAAAACACTGAAAACCTTCAACAGATTTAAATACGAGAGGAGGCTTAAGGACCTTCCAGAGGAGTTAATTTTATGTATATATAGTTTTCCAATTTTTAAGCTTATGTGCTACCATTTTCATTTTTGCCATTTTTCAGCTGGAGCCATTTTTTGTTTGATTTTGTTCGTTTCATTTTCCCTCCAGGCTCTCAAGTCCCTGACCCTGTTCTGTCAGGTTGTTAAGGCAGTGGTTGATGTCACCCTGTGACTAACAAAGCCATTAGGAAAACAGAGTCTGAGGGAAGGCAAATTGGCCTTGCACAGTACTTCACTTTGGAGGGACTGAATCCCGTATAGAACCCATCATCTAAGAAAGTCGTCAGCTATGGATAGAGTCTTGCAGGCATTATGGGCCTGTTTTCCTGTATAAAATAATATCCTGTAATTTTGAACTTTATCACTTAATTGGGATTTTAAGTAAATAAGTTGAATTATCAACTTTTATATACCAATATTTGTCCATTATGTCTTTGGCCTTGCTTTCTAATAACAATTTTCAGTGTTTTAGGTCTATTTGAGACAAAAGTTGCTCAGTATATCATATATGGTGGAGGATGATGCATAGGGGAGATAAATCTACCCAGGAAGAGGAGGTGGATGCTTGGCCTTGCTTTATTATTTCATTCTAGAGATATTTGGTCATATCCAAAAGCCTTAGAAGTAGAAACTATGGCTTAATGGGTTTACCAAAGCTACATCAAAGGGGTCACATTTTATTTGGTATCCACCACCCTAACTACCCCAATATGGGATGTTTGAAATGTTTTTCTCAGATACTTCAGGGTTCTTCTCTAGAGATCACAACCAGAAGACCGGATTCTAGTTCTGACTCCCACATCAATTTTCTGGGTGACTTTGTCAAGTCACTTTCCTATGTCTTTGGGTTAGGTTGTATCCTTCAAGCTTGAAGACATGCTTCCGTGTTGGTCTAGTACTATTTCAGGATATGGCAACTAAAACCATGCTTTCCCCTTCCACCACTCTATGTCCTCTTCCTGTATCTACTCTCAAGTGCCCTATTCTCAGATGAAGATGTTCGAGTCTTATTTTTCAAGAGATAGCAGGCATGGTGTCTTTGAGGATATCAGTAGTCAAGTAACAAGAATTGATATAAGACAGTGGCAACAAGTGCAGGTTTACATTTTTAAAACTTACAGTAGCATGTTTCTAAAAATCAGTCAACTAGAAAAGCCCGTAAAGTTTACTGCGTCTCTATTTTCCAATGTCCTCTCCTCCCGTCCTTCAACATGTCCACCACCTTCTATTGCTTCTCTGACTTATTAACTGGATAAGAAGAAACAGTATTTTGCCTTCAGAAAATAAAGTTTATTGTATAAACCAAATATGCCTTAAAGATGAGAAAATGAGGGAGAAACAATGACCAGTTTGGCCACATGAATAAAGAGACGAACCTAGAAAATAGAAGTCTAAATGGTGAGTTTGGATTGCAGAAAGATGAACTGTGAATGATCTTTAAATAGCCCTACCACTAGTGAATATTTAATTATTGGATTTTCAACAATTTGATTCATAATCCATGCCAATGGCATGTCTATTATGTTAAAACAGATAGCTGAATTATAAACTTAATGTGTTCATATAACCCTTCTACTAATGTGGACCCACAGCTATTATTTTCAAGGCCGAAATATTAGCAACTATGTGATCATCTGTATTGAAAGATTATTTCACAAAACAAGTATATTTCAGTATTCCTTAATACATGTGTTAGTAATAACAACAACTAAAACTACCACTAATTGGTAATGCCATATACCAGGTACAAGTGAAGATTGTTAGGTAGGTGTTACAGTCTTTATTTTCATAGATGAGGGATAGAGCCTGAGAGAAGTTAAGGAGCCATGAGTAAGAGATAGCAGACTCTGCAAATGAAATTAACCTTGTGACACTTCAGAATCGGCTTCTGTGTTATTCAGAAGGATACCTGCAGAGGTGAGCCAAAGGAGTTTCTATGGGTAATACAGTGGGGTAATATTTTTACTTCAATTCTCAGATAATCTCATTTAAGGAAACCATGCCAACTAACGCGTCCTCCAGCCAATGTGCCCTTTCATTGAAAGCTATCTTTCGATGTCTCAATTTATGGTTCACTGAACTGAAAAAAAAACCCCAAAACAAAACCTAGGAGCCCTCATGTGGCCAAGTTGAGTACTACATTTAAATTTTGCAGTGAAAGCAGTACTGTATTTAAGTGAAATACTATATTTAATTGCAAGTGATGATTCTGGGGATTAAAGGATTTTAAAATTAAAAAAATAGAACATTTTGAAGTTATTTAAATGTCTTTTAGTGGGTGGGTGGTACAGTGGGTTTCTCTAGAAATTAGTTTTGACCTCACAGCTGTTATTCTTCATGAACTGATGTATAGGATCTATTTTCTGTTGTGAGAACTCTAAGAAAGATATTCTAGTCTTCTTGTATAGACAATAGTTTCAGGTCCTCAATTATTCCTAACAATAGAAACATATTAAACCTAATATAGCAGCAAAAAAAATGACACAGCATAAACTCATTTTTTATAAGAGAATTAACCCTTCTTATAAGAAGTATAATAACAATTCTTTGTTTTGTAATAAGTAGGGGAAAAGCTATTCTCTATTGATGTAAAATATATGAATCTTCACATAAATGAAAAGGAAAGTAATCACAATATCAGGACCATGTAAGGAAAGAGCTTTTTCTGCCCTGCTTCTGTCACTAACTGTATAATCTTGCAGTTATTTGCCATCTCTGGACCTTAATTTTTTCAAATCTGTAGAATGAAAGATTTAGATCAGATCAGTGTCTAAGTATCTTTTGTCTCGTACTCTCTTTTTATTATCATAACTGGCTACATGAAGTACTATGTAAGTTTTTCTTGCTGTGAAACGAATTGCCACAAACACAGCTCTTTAAAACAATGCCCATTTAGCAGCCCACAGTTATGTAGGTCAGAATTCTACATAGCATGGCTTGGTTCTCTTCCCAGTACATTACAAGGCTAAAATCAAGGTGCTAGGTGGACTGAGTTCTCATCTGGAGGCTCAACTAGGGAAAGAAATGCTCCCACATTCATTCTCCTTATCGCAGAATGTCGTTCCTTGCAGTTGTAGGACTGAAGTCCCCATTTCTTTCCTGGCTGTCAGGTGAGGGCCACACTCAGCTTTGGAGGCCACTCTCTTTCTTTGCCATGTGGTCTCCTCCATCCTCAAGCCAGTAACTGTGCTTCAGATCCTTTTCATCTGAATCTTTGACTACGTCTCCTGGGGCTAGCCAAGAAAGCTCTCTGATTTTAAAGGGCTCAGGTAATTAGATCAGGCCCACCCAGATGATCTCCCTGTCTGAAAATCAGCAGAACCTAATTATGAGAGTCATGTCCATCATATTCACAGTCCCAGGGATTATGCATGCATATAGATCAGAGGGTTGAAAAAAAAAAAAAAAAAAGATCAGAAGGATGAAGAATTTGTGGACCCTCTTAGTATTCTGCCTAACATATTTTATACCACTTACCCAGTATATAGCACTATATACTCAACTACCAGCACAGCTTAAGCAAAACTTCCTTAAAACATTTCTGTCATGGGGCGCCTGGGTGGCTCAGTCAGTTAAGCGTCCGACTTCGGCTCAGGTCACGATCTCACGGTCTGTGAGTTCGAGCCCCGCGTTGGGCTCTGTGCTGACAGCTGAGAGGCTGGAGCCTGCTTCGGATTCTGTGTCTCCGTCTCTCTCTGCCCCTCCTCTGCTCATGCTCTGTCTCTCTCTGTCTCAAAAATAAATAAAAACATTATAAAAAAAAATTCTGTCACTATCTGTTCTGATTTTTATCCTATCCTAATGCTCTGTCAACTCACTGAAGCAATTAAATAATTAATCAATTGTGATCTACAGTTTGAAAAATCACTGGACTGGATATTTGAAGTCCTTCAAATACTTAAAATTATGTTATTATTTTTAAATGATAGGATTAATTAGAACTAGAATGATCCAGCATTAAATTGGTGGGTTAATAAATGAAAATAGAATAAAATTTGTCACTACTCCATTGTTTCTGCTAGATAAAACTCCTGGAGTTTGGCATTCTTTGACATTGGCACTCTATGACATTCTTGTCATCGTCCCAGGTAGACAGAAGACAAAACCAAATAGTAGACTCAGATATTTGTAATGTGCTTTTTATTTGATACCTTTAATTCAGAGAACCATATGTAAGGACTTGTGAAAGAATTGTAGATTAGGCATAGAGGTAGTAAAGAAGACACTACACGCAGGATCCAAAAATGCCCCATTGTTCCCAAGGTGAATCTGTATAATTCTATGTAGTATTTGTTCCTTGCTTTAGAATCTAGAGCTAGAATCTGTACCTCTTTTTCCACCTTCTGTGATTGTTAGTAAAAGGTGCTGATGTCTTCCCATTCTGACAACTTCCTTGACATTTATAAAATAAAACAACTCTTGACTGGCTGTCCTCACAGTCAGTCATTCATGAAACACCAAATGCTGATGAGCCCCTGATCAGTCCCTCCTCTGTGAAAACCTTACAGGCAGTGCTGATGAGAATAGAAAGAAAAGTAAAACAGAGAGCCCTGCTTTCAAGACAGTCATCAAATGGGTGGGAGAGGAGAGTGCCTGGTAAAAATGGGTATACCAGTGAGTAGAATTCAAGACAGATGCCCTAATGACATTGTGTGTGTGGTGCGGGGATGAGTGGGGAGCAGCAGAGGCTAGGGGAGGCTCACTCAAAGTGCTGTGGAATCCAAAAGATGGAGAAATTGCACCAGATTGTAAGGACTCTCATGGACTCTTCACTAGCTCCATAGATACAGTCGCCTTTTATCACCTCTTGCCCTCCTTGTGTTTAAGCTCCCTTAGCATCTGGCACGCACTTGTCCCCTTTATCAATTCCTATGGGGAGGGAATGATGCCATTAATTTCAGTAGTCTGAGTACTGAGTACAGTGTGAGGTGCAGAGTAAGTGCTAAATAAACTTTGGGGGCGGTAAAGAGGAGGGAAAACGTGGTCCTAGTGGAGGTTGTGAGGAGTAACTTTGCCCTTGCTAGTGGAGGAGGAGGGAAGGAAATTGGCTAAGAGTTCAGTTTAAGGAAGAGCTTCGGAGGCTTCAGGAACATCTTCTTGGAAGAATGGTGAATCAGATAATATAGCCTTTCCACTTTATCTATCTATCTATCTATCTATCTATCTATCTATCTATCTATCTACCTACCTATCTACCTTAGAGTTATCAGAGCCCTCTTTTATTACTTATGCTAATGCTCTGTGCAACTTCACAGAGAAGGCAGACCAGGGTGGAACTTAGCCTTCTCAGGTTTCTGGCTCAACAGAGCTTCCAAGCAGATCCAATAAGGAGGCTCCTTGGCTCTCAGGTGTCCTGATGAATAATACCTCTGGAGCTTTCCCTCCCTTGAGACCTCTCACTATCAGGTCCTTACCTTGTCATGTGAACTGACAGCCTGCTCACCTTCTTTAATCTCCTGTTTACTCTCATGACTCAGTCTCTGCCTTTTATTCTGTCTGTATTAATGTCACCGGAACACCTCCTCTTTGCAAGATACCCCCTATGATGAGTTAGTCAATGTTTTTTACACAGTACTTTTCACTTATATTCAGATGAGTGAGTTCTGGATTTATGTGAGGGATGTGTATAATTCAGACTCTTCCACGTATGAAAATATGTTCATTTATGAATCTATTCATTTATTAAGTCAATAAATATTTAGTGAATGCTCACTACATGCCAGGTCTTATCCGAAATTCTGTTAATACAACAGTAAACAAGACCAAGTTCATGAACTTAGGTGCTTATATTCTAGTGGGGAAGATAGGCTATAAACAGTCAGGTATCTAGCACATTGCCAAGGAATGAAGAGTATTTAAAGTTTTTTTTTAATGTTTTATTTATTTTTGAGAGAGAGAGAGAGAGACAGAGCACGAGTGGGGGAGGAGCAGAGGGAGAGGGAGACACAGAATCTGAAACAGGCTCCAGGCTCTGAGCTGTCAGCACAGAGCCCAACGCTGGGCTCGAACACACAAACTGTGAGAACATGACCTGAACCGAAGCCAGATGCCCAACCAACTGAGCCACCCAGGCGCCCCAGGAATGAGGAGTATTTAAAGGAAAAAAAACAAACAAAACAAGGGAGAAAGGTGATAGAAAAGTTACTCTATAAAATGTTTAAATCTCATATAATTTTTATTTGATGAATTTTGTCAGATGACTTATACGGTCCTAAGAAATCACTTAGGATGGTGTCAATTACAGGACATTAGATGTGTTCATAACAGATTTTTCAAAGCATTTTTGCTTTCCTTGCACAGAATTAGGTTTTGAAAAGACTAATGGAATTGACATTTGCAGCATGAAGAAGAACATGATTGAGGGGAAATGTAATGCTCCTCAAGCTGCCTGGCATTGTTTAAAGAAGTGGTGTCCAGATGGATTTTCATTTCTATCAAGAAAAGAACAAAACATGTGGATTAAGCTGTAGTATAGAATATTGAAATTACATAAAGAATGTAACACGTTTTCTTATATGTTACCGGAATGTTTGCTTTTTGTTTATTTCTTAACGTATAGCTGTAACCTCTTTAGAATGGTTCAGAAGTCAGTTTGCCTAGAGGGAAAAGACCAACGCTCAAAGATCCTAAATGATTGTTATCAATGTCAGGAAGGCTGAGGTGTAATCATTCCCTGTGTTTATTAAGAGCGCCTTCTTTTGCTCAAATGAGTAACAATCAATGGTGATAAACTTGGCCTCTGGAATTGATGTCTAAGTTGGAATCCCATTCCCCGTGCTATATGTATGACCATAAACAAGGTACTTGGAATCTCAGAGCCCAGCATCTTCACTTACAAGAGGAAATAAAACTGGCGTTTACTGAAAGGGCTGTGGTGAGGAATAAGTGAAATGATCTACGTAAAGTGCTCATCCTAGTGCCTAGAATTGGGAAGTTCTCAATCAGTGTTAACTTGTTACTGTTGCTGTGCATCAAGGATACAGCCCGCACAAGTAATCCCTGGGCCAAGATGTGAAGCTTAACCTGGAATTTATGTGACGCAAGCCTATCGTCTTTTGATCCTTGTAGATCTGGTCACCTTATATGTCCTGCTTAAAAAAAAAAAACCTGCAGTGGTTCCTTCCCTCCCCCCCCCCCGCCCCGCCCCAGAACATAGGATTGTTGCTCTACAGACCTTTCCTTTCTGCTCCTATGTGCTCTCCAGCTTTATCTCAGACCCCAGCCCTATACCCTAGCTAAGCCAAATTCCTTATGATTTACCAAAGGTGTTCTTATGTATGCTATACCCGGGGCTTTATGTTAGCTCCTCTTTCTCCCTAGAATAGTGTTGGGATTCAACCGAAACTTCCCTCATAACTGGTCACACTTTCCCCAAATCTGATCAACATGAATAGATTTCAAAGCATTTTAACATACACATTATCAGTGTTTTAGGTCTCTAACAAATACTCATTGAATTCAGTGTTTGCTTGTAACATTCTTAAAGGGTACGTGGAATATATATATATATATATATATATATATATATATATATATACACACACACACACACACACACATATATATATACACGTATATATATATACGTGTATATATATATATATATGTGTATATATATATATATATATAAATATTCTGACCACCGTGCAGCATTCTGTGCAATTAAGTCTCTGAAAGTTGAATGATTTATTCATGATCACATTTTGTATAGTGCGAAACCAAGGAAAGAATCTACATAGATGGATGACTAATAGTAAAGACCTTGGCCTCTGTACATTTTCAGATCACATTCTTTTCTCAGAAGCGAAACAAAAATGAAATAACATCATTGACCGAGATCTCAGTGAGTGGTTTCCCAATGCAAGTCCATACCATTGATGGTGAAACAGACCATTAAGAAAGAGTATTAGTTTTTTCATGAAATTAAATTTATTCAACTAAACTGACTGTTCTTTCCTTCTTTTCTCTTACTCCTCTTTTCCTTCCTCCTTTCTTCCTTTTCCCCCTTCTTTCCTTTCTTTTTTTCCTTTTCCTTTTCTTTCTTTCCTGCCTCCTTCCCTGTATTAAAATGAACTGCCTTTTTGTGAAATGATGGCATAGTATATGTTTTGGTTTGGTAGGCTTTTTAAATAAGATTTGTTCTTTTTAAATCTCATTGCTTATCAAAAATAAATTGGGAAATGTCCACCAGAATAGTCCTTTGAAATTTTACTGGTCTGTGAAATTGTAAACTCTGAAACTCTGAAAAGACAAGTGTTCTTGTCTTTTGCCCTGCCTTAAAGATAGAATGCCTTCAATATTGCAAACTTAATGAAGCACAGTTAAATATAAATTTGTATCTTACTAACCCTGGGCTGCTTACATATTAAGAAAGAGAGCCTGCAGAATTAGGGGTTCCCTGGGAATTCTTTTGAGTAGTTGGCAAAATTAAAACAGTAATAACTAGTTTGGAAACTCTAAAAAGAGAAAAGCAAGATGCATATTTTAACTGCTTTTTAATTGCAGTACACTAAGCATTTTAAAATATCATATAACTTGTATGCCTCTCATTTTGAAGCCAGACTTTTTAATTATAAGAATAAAAAAGAGCAACTCTAAAGTGAAAACACTGTAACAGGAGAGAAAAAAAATGGGAAAGAGTAATCTTCCTAGAGGCAACACATTCTGCAGCATGAAAGTAGGTCACCCCTAAACCAGAACCTTCTCTCCAAGCTAGAAGAATCTTCATGCAAAAGCAGAAAGTCTCTGTGATTTAATCAGCAGAGCCATCTTGACATACGGGTCACTGTCTATAGGCACAGAAACTAAAATGGATAACTGTTCTCAGGGTTCAAATTAAATCATGTTCTTGAGAAAAATGACTTTGTTTTGAAGTCTGTTCTGACAGTTTGATGACTTCTTGTATTTTCTGAGTCACAAGAGTCTTTAGGGAAAATTATTCCATTGCTGAGGTTCCTTGTGATACATGAAACTGAAATTTCCCAAATTGACCTGGGCTTTTCACAAATTTTGAGGACCACCACATGTGTAGAAGTGTTGTTTCTTTTATTTTTTATAAATATTGCATACGAATGTGCAATTTTATTAAGATAGTGAATTTAAGGATATTGAGAATCCAAGTTCAATTTTTTGTTCTTTCGTGGGATAAATAGACCTAAGGACTCAATATATGCATCTGTGTCTGTGTGTATGTGTTGAAGAGGTATTTAATTGGGTTTTTATTTTATGTCATTTTTATAATCCATTCCATTTAAAACCCACTTTCAAACATGAAGGCTAGGAGAACCCACCAGCAGAAACTTCTTTTCAACTCTAGAATAAATATGAAAGCTTTATGTCTTCCTAGAGAAATTAGATATTTTTTTTACTACATATTTATACAATTTTAAACCTTACTAAGAAGCAGTATGTACTCAGAAGGAAGAAAAATGTTTGTTTGATATCCCTTTAGATTGGTAGTACCCATAATGTGGCAGATAAGCTTGCCAACTCTAATTTTCCTGGGTTAGCACCATATTTTGTACATTTGCCTTATTCTTTTTTTTTGCTCTAATTCTGTGATTGTTCTGTGTCAGAAGTAATCAAGTCAGGACCAAGAAACACAGCTTAATCACGGTTGTGATAAATGGATTACAAAATGTCAATAAAGCTGAGGTTTCCCTGAGCAGCTTGTATTGGTATTGTTAACCTTAAACAACTTTATAACTTTTTGTTATTTATAACAACTTAAATAACTTTCAGTTATTTTAAAAATATGTTGATTCGGGAATAGCAGAGAACTGCAATTCAGGACAAGCAAGCTAAGGCAAAAACGTAGAAGACCAGAGGTAAAGGAGAGGGATGCTCTTTTACAGAGGAAATCCGGAGGGTTGGGAGCACTGTGATAAAAAGTCCACTGGTGTAAACTGGGAGTTAGAAGTATAGTGGTTTTTTATTGGTTGAGTTGTGACAGCCTCTCACTGGCTGGGCTGGTGGCAGGAAGAAGGGAGGGGGTAGAGTAGTGTGGTTTGGCAAGGTGTGTCGCTTCCTGTTGGGTCTGTAATTAAAGACTAGTGATAAGGCGTGAGCGCTCCCCCTGCTGGCCTTCTGATTCCATTTTAAATGAGGTTTCCTTTAATTAATTTTCACAGAAAGGTGTTTGAGTTGCAGCTAATAGTCTTATAACTTACTAAAAACAAATTATACCTGTCAATTTACTTAATGATTTCGAAACAGCCTAATTAAAACTAGTTAGAATTGTGGAATAATTAAAATGGACATTGTGTCATGGTTGAGAAATATTCATGATCCTGTTTGAAATTTGCTAAATCCCTATTAAAATAAGCCCTTTAGCACTGTAGGCAATCAAAACTTGCCCTTTCCACTTACCAACACTTGTAGGAATGTTCCGTCTCACTGAACCATGACTAGGGGAAGAAAATAACAGATGATTAAGAAAGACCACTTTATTGTAAACATTTAATGGTAGAATTAATGTCAATTTGAACAGTAAAATATGTGTCCTAATTTCCCCAGTATTTCCATTTTTTTTAAACAGTATGAATTTAAAGAGCTTCCAAGGATTTTTCACACATTCAGAAAGAAAGTTGTTGGTATCTCCTGATTATTTTTAAGTTGGCTTTTCTTCCCAATTCATACTAAAGACATTTCTTCACACATTTAAAAAAAAAAAATCAGGATTTATGTTCCTCAGTGAAATGGTGACCATGTTCACAACTCTGACCAAAAAAATATTACTTAGAAGAATAAAAATAGTTAAAAGCCAGGCACAATTGAGGGGAAGGCTTCCATTGCTATTTCTGCCAGATATTTTGAAACTACTTTGACTACAGTTAATTACTTTGAACAACTCAATTATAAATGTTTCGGTGACCATTTGTAATAGATTTACAGCAAAGCACATACACTTCTCCATGCAAGCCAGGCCTTTACTGAGCATTTTTTAAACTTCACTAATGCAAACTTTGAGATCAGTTGGAGAAACTATGAGATTAAAAGCCTTTGTGTTAGTACAATCTATGAATAAAAAGATACATGGATTTGAACTGGAAACATGAGTTCAGGGTACAGAAAATACTATGTTGAAGACATTAGCTTAAGAAACAGCTTTTTACTGGGTAAAAATACCTACTAAGAGGAATCAAATGAGGTGGTTTTAAAGTAATATTATCTCTTAATTAACCTATTTCATGTTACTATGTATGTTAAAGTTAAATAACTTCAAAATATTATATGAATAAGTTTTTAGTAATTTAGATGGATGCTTCCTGGGGGAGAAAGCCCATGTTGTCCCTGTAATCATGGCCAGTGAACCTCAGCATCCCATTTCCTCTATTCTATTTGGTCATTTATTTGGTAAACGTCTTTCATAAATTTGAGTCTTAAGTCTTCTGGTACATTTTGTCTTGTGGAAAGAACTGATATATGTTTAATTTAAAAGAACTGTGTTATAAATATTAAAAACATTACACATTCAGTATATGGAAAATAGCCCATCATCAGAGAAATCGGTGAGACTTTAAATAGTGCCTGCCCATCTACTGCATTACAATATTTTGTTTGCTAGCATTTGTACTCAAGGATCCTTGGACTTTATGTGTTGCTTAAATTTTAATAAGCTGATAGAAAGGACATTGATTTCATCTCGTAGTTCCTGAAGCCATAGGAGACAAAAAGTATTGTCAATAGTATATTGGAGCTAAAACATCATAGGTGCTCATGGAGAGTTGAATGTTAGGACTGTTTATTGAGTGTTTTATAGACCAATTCAAAATAATTCCCTTTCCAATTAGGTAGTTTAAGTGTCTTTGAAGTCTTTTTCAAGTACTATTTCAAGTGAGTCAAGATGTAGCAAAAGCAGTAGAATAATATTTACTCTGAGAAACAGGATATCTAGAATGCTGTTTGGAGCTATAGAGTTTCACTTCCTGCTTTAAATAACTGTCAAATTACAGATCTTTTGTGACGTGCAAAACATTCTTGTAAATACACATAAGGTGAATGGGATGGGGAGGGTATAGCCAAAAACATGCATTTAAATAAAAAAGAGAGAAATATAAATAATAATTCCCTCTTGTCATGCTCTCATTTATTTTTTACCTCCACTCCTGTATAAGCCTATCTGAACTTCAATATGCAGTTTTAAGAATGCTTGTTCATTCATTTACTTAATAAGTGATTGAGCACCACTGACAAGTGCCAATAGTTGGAAATGAGGCTTCAGAAAGATGAGAGGCTGAATAAATGGGGGTCTTGTGTGCTGTACTATGGAATTTGGACTTAATCTTAAGCATTGGGAATTGTTGAAGGGTTTTGACTAGGGAAATGCCTTGATAAAGTCTCTTTATAGAGAGACGTTTCAAGCACCATATGGAGAATAGGTTGGGGATATATATGCCTAGAGGCAGAAAAGTCTTTCAAACAAATGGTGTAAGGGCTGAATACATAATATGGTGTACTGTTTAGGAGCTTTGGCTCTGGGATTACATAGGGTTTAGATCCTAGCTTGGCCGTTCTGGGTAGCTCTGTGACTTTGGACAAATCACTTCTCTGAACTTCTGGTTTTCATTTGGGAAGTGAAAATATTACCATGTACCACTTAGGTTTGTAATAAGGTTTGCATGAGATAATGTGTACAGATTGCTTAATAGATACTGGCTCAGAGTAGGCACACAGTGAATATTAGATACAAAGCAAAGTATCAAAATAATAAAAAGTGGTGAGAGCCTAAAGTAAGGCAGAAGCAATGGGACAAGAAAGAATTACAGAGAGATGATCTAGAAATCTAAAGGAATTGATGATCAACTAGAAATGAAGAAGGAAGATTTTCCAGTTCATACTATAGTTTCAGATTTAAAAAAATTTTTTTTAAGGTTTATTTATTTTTGAGACAGAGACAGAGCGTGAGTGGGGAGAGGCAGAGAGAGAGGGAGACACAGAATCCGAAGCAGGCCCCAGACTCTAAGCTGTCAGCACAAAGCCCGATGTGGGGCTCGAACCCACAAACTGTGAGATCATGACCTGAGCCAACACTTAAATGACTGAGCCACCCAGGTGCCCCTGTAGTTTCAGGTTGTAAATACCTGAAACAACAGCTAACATTTTTCAATGAAGAAGATATATCTTCTTTTGTAAACAGAATGGATATCTATATGGGCCAGAAAAGGGGGTAAAAACACATAACAATATATGAACATTGAAGCCCTGGGCCTTTTGAGCTCTGGTTCAGAAATAGTCAGGGACAGCCAAGAAGTGCTCAATTTCAGTAGGGGGACTAGGACTAGTAGGACCCTATGAACTGTGACAGGCAAGTAGAACTCAAGAGAACATGACCAGTAAATGCAATGCAGGATCCTGGGTGGGATCCTGGAACAGAAAAAGGACAGTAGGTAAAAGGTAAGGAAATTTAGATGAGGTATGGACTTTGGCTAGCAGAAGTATATCATTACTGATTCAGTAATTATAACAAACGTGATATCTGATATATGATGTTAATCATTGGGAAAATTGGATGGTGGGGTATATGAGAATTCTAGACTATCTTAGCACAGTTTGGTAAATATAAAAACTATTCTCAAATAGAAATGTTTGTTTAAATGGCAGGGGAATAGAACCCCCTTCACTTCTTTGAACTTGACCTAAGCAGGGGTTCCCAACTATGAAAGGAGGCTGGAAAAAGCTGTGATGCTGCCCACCCCAGGTGGTGGCACTAGCAAGCTTCAGAAGCCAGAGGAAAAAGAGGAAGGCTTGCAGCCTGGGCCTAGGAGAAGCCACCCCTTTATTTGTTATTTTGATCTATTTTTGTACCCACTGACAGCATGGGCTAGGAGCCACCCATATAAGACTTTTGTCTGGGGGCGCCTGGGTGGCTCAGTCGGTTAAGTGTCTGACTCTTGATATCGGCTCAGGTCATGATCCCAGGGTCATGGGATCGAGCCCTGGGTCAGGCACTGCACTGAGCCTGGAGCCTGCTTGGGATTCTCTCTGTCCTTCTCTCTGCCTCTCCCCTGTTAGCGCATGTGCTCTCTCTCTCTCAAAGTAAATAAATAAACTTTAAAAAGACTTTTTTCCAGATTGGGAGTCTCAGAGGGCTTGTAGAGATAAGCACAAAATAACTGGATGGAAAGAGAAGACACACTACAGAGATGGAAAGAGTAAGAAAAATGTGAAAAACCTAAAAGTTCCCTCTCAAGAGGAGCCTAAAACTAAAATTTAAGTACATGAGGGAAGCTAGACCTGAGAAAGTCAACAAAATCAACAATTCGGTGAGGAATTGACTCTTGATACAAAGAAAAAAATTAGTTCTTAAAACTGACATTATGTTTTGTTGGAGGCTTCTAGGATAACTTGAATTTCAAATTTGAATATCAGGGTGAATGGGGTTGTTATTTACAAAGATAGAAAAGGCTGCAGGGATAGCTTTATTTATTTATTTTTTGAGAGAGACCGTGCAAGACAGAGCATGAGCAGGGGAGGGGCAAGGAGGGAGGGTTCACACAGAACCCAATGCAGGCTCCAGGCTCTGAGCTGTCAGCACAGAGCCTGATGCAGGGCTCAAACCCATGGACTGTGAGATCATGACCTGAGCCGAAGTCAGATGCTTAACCAACTGAGCCACCCAGGCGCCCCATGAGGATGGCTTTTAAAATAGGATATAGGGTTCAACTGGGGATCAGTTGAGCTTGAAGCACCTGTGGAAATGGGCAGTTTGGAGCTGCAGTTCTGGCCCTCAAGGGATCAGCTTAGAATA
The DNA here is from genome assembly GCF_024362965.1 of Panthera pardus. Classification (NCBI taxonomy): domain Eukaryota; kingdom Metazoa; phylum Chordata; class Mammalia; order Carnivora; family Felidae; genus Panthera; species Panthera pardus. Next base: position 51,186,965 of record NW_026527002.1, read on the forward strand.
AAGTCATCCAATCAAATTGGCATGTAGGGATACAGGAGTTTCTGAAGACAGGTGAGTAAAGTAAGAAGAATATTTTGACCTAGATGTAAGGGGTGGGATGAGACCGGAGGCCGAAGAAGGATGGTCAGGGATACAGGAGGCGATCCTTGCTGTTTCCTCCAGCTCTATAATCCAGGAAGTTTGTCCTTCCTAGCCTCTGCTAGTTACTCGGGAGAGAAATCAAACCATGTCATTCATATGACCAAAAGTGCCAAAGAAGATTATGGTGATGGGACCCCGACATGCTATGATTAGAGAATTTATTCTCTAATAAATCTGTACATGAAAGCTATGTTGGAGGTGGGCTGGAACTATTCTTTATAGAAAGAGAGATCTCTTTGGTTCCCTTCTTTGGTCATCACTTCCCATTTCAGTTCACTAGAGTAATAATATCTGTCAAGAAAAATGGGATGAACTGGGGTTGATGTCTAAATATCACATCAGAAACCTTTTGGTGTTAGGTATGCCTGGGTGGCTCAGTCAGTTAAGCATCCGACTTTGGCTCAAGTCATGATCTCCTGGTTTGTGAGTTCCGGTCCCGCGTCAGGCTCTGTGCCGACAGCTCAGAGCCTGGAGCCTGCTTCGGATTCTGTGTCTCCCTCTCTCTCTCTCTCTGCCCCTCCCCTGCTTGCTCTCTCTCTCTCTCTCTCTCAAAAATAAGTAGACATTAAAAAAAAAATCTTTTGATGTTAAAGGCAGATGGTTTTTATCTGATTTAAAGACAAGTCAATGTATCTCAAAACCTCTTTTTTCCAGTATCAAATCAGTATTCACGAGTCTCTCCTTTTTGTGTAAATCACACTTATGATTCATTCTGCTTAAACACCCTATTTGTTGCAGAGTCATAACACATCACACGGTCTGAGAACTTTCTCCGACACTATTTTGGGACTTGTAGAAAACCTAAGGATGAGCACCAGAAAGCAAATGACTCAGAGTCGGAAGGCAGTTTCATGATCCACCACCTGAACGGGGGAAAGGTTAGGTTTTACTTTTCATCAGCAGGACTCAGAGGGGAAAGCTTTAATGCCCTAAAGCGATTCTAAAGGATTGCTCTCTCCACTTAATGTGCATTGGAGAGTCTTATTAAGACACAGGTGCTGACCCGGTAGACCCGTGGCAGGGCCCGCAGTTTTGCATTTGTAGAAAGACTTCAGGTGATGCTGAGACTACTGGTCCATGAATAGTAAGGCTAGTCTGACAAGCCTGAAGGCTTTCTTCATTTGGCAACACATATAAGATATATTTCAATATTTGGACCCAGATTATCATCCTGGAATTTATCATTAAGACTTGTGTTGCTTCCTCAAAACAAACTGCTTAGCTGCCACCCCTTAACGCGTGTGGTATAAGAAACTTTCAGAATAAGAATGTGCATTTAACATTTTTTAATGTTGATTCATTTATTTTTGAGAGAGAGTATGAGTGTGAGCATGGGGAGGGACAGAGAGAGAGAAAGACAGAATCCAAAGCAGACTCCAGGCTCTGAGCTGTCAGAGCCCGAGCTGGGGCTTGAACCTACAAACTGTGAGATCGTGACCTGAGACGAAGTCGGACACTTAACGGACTGAGCCACCCAGGCATCCCAAGAATGTGGATTAAAAAAAAATAAGAACGTGGATATTATCTCACATACATATATGGTTTTCATATTATAAAACACACAAATTACCCTATAGTATCAATAGATAAAATTGGGCATTTCAGACATGTTAGCAGTTCCTGAGTTTGATTAGTCCAGGGTATGAGCTGTGACAATATTGTATAGTTTCCTGAAGAGCAAGCAACAGAAGTAACATAGATTCTGACACGAAAGAGACATGTTAGAAATTAGAAATTTACTGGTTCTTTTGCTCTACTGTTCACCTATTGTGTTGGTCAGAGTTGTTGATCAGCTTCTTCAGCTCTTGATTGGGAATAAAAGTACTTTCTTAGACTTTTTGTGAGTTTTAAAAAAGGTGATGCGTAAAGCTCTTCATACTGAGTCTGGCTGGTAAATATGTAACAAATAGTTGCTATTTCGCCAAAGAAGGAAAAAGAAAATGGAGGGGGGAGTCAATAGGGGAAGTAATAGCTAGTTAGTAACAGTTTTAGCTTACGGAAAATACAGTATTGATAAATTTTTAATATCCATATTTATTTATTTTGTACTGAAAGCAAAAATAAGGTTTCTCGATCAGACGTTTTGTTACCTACAACAGAAGCAATCATGGGTTCCCTTTCCTGAGTCTCCTTGCAGCAACATAATTAAAGATGTCTGCTCTATCTATAGGGGCTTGTACTGCAGAAACCCTGACGTGATGAATCTGGACATTTATAGAGGAGCTGGACAGCTGCCCTGATCCCCTCTGGAAAGAGGGAAACAAAACAAAACAAAACACCTTTGTCCTTGATGTAAATGAATCCTCTCTGGGAAAGGTCCCTAAGATTTCACAGTCCTTTGCCAAATAAACAGAATCACTGAGGGTTTTAGTCTCCTTGAAAATGTAAATATATAACTCCAGAGAAATAAATCTGTATTTCTCCAGACCCTTCTCCATATATTCAGCCATCTTTTAACCCAATGTTCTTTGTTAATGCTGGGCCCCATATCCTCTTCCCACCTCCCCTACCTCTGATTCCTGAGCTGTCAGCAAAGTTTGTGCAAATCATGAAGTTCTGGCTGTGATTGGACTTCCTGTGGAAACAGATGGAAGAACTGAGTTCCTTGTCCTGCCTGACTTGGGCAGAGATAGGGAGAATATACACAGACACGTAGGATAGAGAGACCCTCAGCTGGCCTTAGGGTTAGGTACGTAATCATTAATAGTGGAAAAAGGGGACTGGAAAAATCAGATGAACTTGAAACTCTTCCCACATTTGTTCCTAACTAACTGCGGGGCCCTGGACCTGGGTCACTTGTCTCAGGATTCTAACTCCCACATCCCACAAACTAGGGAATGTCATATCCTCATGCTCCTAAAGATTCCTTTGTGCCTCTGACTCTTAGATTTTAATAATTTTAACTGAAGTGCATTTTATTAAGTGCTGTATTCAAATGAAGTTATTTTGAGCATTGATTTTTGGCACAACACCTTTCTAAATTCAGCTCAAATAACATTTAGTTTTAAAAACATGTTCAATTACTTGCCTTATCTGCTTTGTGTCATTTTTAGTATTCTTTCATTAAATGTTGTTGTTCTAAAACTAGGCTGGGTTAGTTTTTCCCAAGATTTACAAATTTCAGGTCGGACCTGCTTATTTCCTGTTTATGATTCCAACCATTCATCATGATTTGTCTTTTCTTGCAGCCCTCCCATATTGTATTATCCCACTGAAACAAGCAACCTTTGTAACAATTAAATCCCTTAATGGGAACGAATCTTTTCTTGGTGGCTCTGTCCTTTTTTTTGGGTTTCATGACCCCCAAAACGTCTGACATACTCCACAGCTGTGAATAGCATACAAGTAGGTGTTTTGAGTGCAGTAAAGCCAAAAAGCTGAGTTCAGTGGAGCATGGAAAATGCACGTGAAGCTAGATTCTTCAAAGTGGGGAAGAGGAAGGAGAAAGGAACCAGTAGTTATGAGCACATGTGCAAGCAGGACCCCAGTGCATTATCACTTCATCTTCTCATCATAAAAACTTTGTACTAGTGGATATTTTTCGTCTTCGCAGTACGCATGAGGTCCAGAGATACCCCATGAATTGTCCAAGGTCACCCAGCTGGTAACGAGGAGGAAGAGGATTTAAATCTACATTTGACTCTAAAACATATCTTCTTTCCATGACATTTCACTTTCTTCAAGCTGTGTGGCCTATTCTTTGAGGCAACTTTGTTATTTATTAGATAACATAATGGCTGTATAAGCACTACTATATCAACTGTAAAGTGACCAGGTGTGACTTACTATTGCTTTAATTGATAAAACTGGGTAAGGCATTTAACCTTCCTAGGGAACAATAATAAATAATTGGTATGCAGAATTATGCACTTAGTTTTGCTTATGTAATTTTACTTCTCGTGTGCATATTTGAAATAGCATTTTATAATTAATGCATTTTTCCCACCAAAATACTAAACGTGGCCTTTTCCTATTTTCTCCATGAAAGGAGAATACTGGCAATATTTGAAAACTCACTGTAGGATCTGGCTTGAGGCTTGTTATTGTGTGGTGTGTGTGTGTGTGTGTGTGTGTGTGTGTGTGTGTGTGTGTATTTTTTAGTAAAAATTAAATGGGTTTCTATAATTTGCTTCTTTCATGCCCTAGTACATTATGACCTGATGAAATATCACAATAATTTGTTGATAGGAACCAAAATTCAGTTCACTAAACATGTTGTTAGAAAATGGTAAATTAATTTAAAATGTCATGCAGTGGGATTGGGTAGGACTCCTTTAAGAAGGACTCACGTCAAACAAACCTTTCTTTGTTAACAAAAGACTTAAGGACGAGGAAAATGTCATAGAGAAAATATCTTGATTTTGGTAGAACCATCCTTCAGATGTCTTAAGGTGGTCAGCTAAGAAGAGAGCAAAATAATCACAAGATGATTCTCCTAGCTTTAAGGATGACAAATGGCAGGGAGTCAGCTCAGAGAATGGTTCCTGGCACTGGGCCTCAAGGCGTGAATATGAAACTGTTGTCTCATTCAGATTTCCCCAGTACCGTTGACGCAGACAGGTAAGACATAAACTGACACGATGCTGAGGGAGATCAAAATATGACAAGATACGTTGTAAAGGATTGGCTCAAATTGAAAAATTAACATTTATATAATTGATTCCAATTTTGTATAATTGATTCAGACTGAAAAGTTAATATTTGGTGAGTTTGAGTGTTAATTTTTCTCTTTGTTTCAAAAAGACAGCTGTATGTATACATATTTCAGAAAACCTGATTTAATAGTGTAGTGGTGGAAGAAAATTCCCTTCTTCCCTTCTAGGATCTTTGACTGGTCTAATAATTGAATTGAAATAAGACAGATAAACAGGAGAAAAACAAATTTAACTTTGTATGTATCAGAGGCCCATAAAAATACGGGCCAAAAGGCAGCTAAGCACTCGAAGCTTATATAAAATCCTGAGCTAAGGACAGGGATACGGGCCATGGGGCAGGGGGCAAAAGAGGTGGAAAGCCACTCAGAGGAAGGTGGGAGATGTTTGGAACACAAAGGTTGCCCTGTTATGCAGGTCAGGTTCTCAGGTAAACCCTCTCTTCTGTAAGAACTCTCTTCCTGGTACAGACCCTCTTTCCCATGTAAATTAAGGCAGTTGAGGGGGAGGAAAAGAGCTTTTCCTGAATCTGGAGTTTGTTTGCTTTTAGCTCAAAATAATCCTTATGCCAAACTGACATATTTTGGGGTGGTGAATTCTGCTTTCCTTCAACAACAATTTGAGTTAAAAAAAGAATCATAGATTTTAGGAGTTGTGGGGGAGGAAAAATAATTTTCTCTCTATCTTATTAGGCTTTTGGCTGAGACACCCCCTGTGATAAAAGACAGATTAAGGGGAGAAAAATAGAAGTTTAATAACATGCATACCTCCTGTATACTTAGGAAATTCTCAGGAAAACTGAGCAATTCCCTGAAATGGCCCAAGCCACCACTGTATTGTGTTGTGTCGTGTTGTGTTGTGTTGTGTTGTTGCATTGCATTGCATTGCATTGCATTGCAAGAGAGATAGTGTGTATGTGAGCAGTGGAGAGGGGCAGAGGGAGAGAGACAGAGAGAAAATCTTCAGTAGGCTCCACATGTAGCACAGAGCCCAATGTGGGGCTCAATCCCATGACCTTGAGATTGTGACTTGAGCCGAAATCAAGACTCAGATGTTCAGCTGATTGAGCCACCCTGGCATCCCCCAAGCCATCCCTTTAAATAACATCTTCAACCTAAGATAAAAGATGTTTGGGGAAAAAAAAAAGATATTTGGGGTGGGGAGGTGGCCAGTTATGAGAAGGTACCAGGCAAAGCACAATAAACAAGAGTAAGGCTGTTAGGCAGATTTAAGTTGTTCCTACTCCACTGATAGGAGTTTCTAGATATTTAGTCATCCTTCCCTTCCTGGTACAGAGAGGGAGACACCCTTACAAGTGGTGATTTCCCTTATAAATGTGAAAGTCTCTTATAAAAGCATAACTTAGTTTTCAAAGCTTTTCCCGTGTCTGCTCTTTCTTAAAAATAATCAGCCTAAAATAGTCCTTATGCCAAAGACATTTTGGTGTGGCAAATTCTGCTCCTCATCGGAAAGAACGGTCAGCAGTGTGACACAGCAAACCAAAAAGGGGATGTAATCTTTTTTTAAAAATGTTTATTTATTTTGAGAGAGGAAGTGGGGGACAGAGAGAGGGAGAGAGAGAGAATCCCAAGCAGGCTCACCCCTGTCAGCACAGAGCCCACCCAACTTAGGGCTCGATCCCAGGAACCCTGAGATCATGACCTGAGCTGACTCCAGAGCCAGATGTCTAACTGACTGAGCCACCCAGGTGCCCCAAAAGGGATATAATCTTAAATGATCAAGATCTCAGGGATGCACTATAGCAGTTGTGTACCCCCAAGGACGAATGATCAGCTATCACCTACCTGGCTCCCAAAGTGTAACTCTAGAACCAATGGGCAGAAGTTCCAGATCACTTTTTAGCTAAATATAAAGAAGGGCTATATGAAAATAATAGCGTCAAAAAATAGGGGATACTAAGACAACTCTGCCCTATATTTTATTTACTTGGCCTTGTAAAATGATACATTTGTATTTTATTTTTGCATAAAATGATGGTAATGTTTGTACTATTCCATTTTATATAATATGCCAGGCCACAGTCACCTTTTATTTTCATTTTGGTAGACTTCTGAAATGATTCCCTTTTTTTTTTTTTCTCTAGTATTTCTGCATTACTGCCCCAAATGGGAGTGTCCCTCTGTAAGTGGCATTGTGGAAGAAGTTAAAAGCCTTGGCCATAAAGCCAAAGACAGCCAGATTTAAATCCAGTCTTTACCAGTTACTATGTGATGTCGGAAAGCAGCCTTTCCTTTGCTAACCAGTTGCTTAATTTCTCTGAACCTTGGTTTCTGAATCTGTGAAGAGAAGATATTGTCTCAATCACTATGCTGTTCCAAGGATTAAATGTGCATAATATATTTTTTAAATTAAGATACCCTTTGAAACAATAAATGTTTAACAAACACCTATTAATAGTTTACAAGATTATGATAATTCACATTTTTAAAACACTTAGAAACACTTTACTACATAGTATGTAGTAACTAAATAAAAATGAATAACTATCATGTTAACATGAAACAAATTGCTGCTCCTGAGATGTGACACAAATCGTTTATCCCCAATCATGTGCCTTTGCTAACAAGCATAAACTCGTGCTATAGGTTCTCTTTAGTTTTCCTTGGGAAATACAAGTTCATTTCAGTATTATTCTGTACCTTATCCTTTCCAGGAAATACAGTGGTGAAGAAGAAGGCAAGATTCACTCATTGTTGCCAAAGCATACCATATGATTCAAGAGGTATCATAAAGCCATATCTACCTCAAATCTTTTCTCTTTGGGTTTGATCCCAAAACCAAAACCTTCCTTTGAAGGCTTATATAAATTATAAAACTTGCAAGACAGGAATTTTTTTTATCAGAGAATCACAGATCCACCTGTGAGAAGAAAGGCACTACTGTTGATTCTTGCTTTACAGCACTTAGGAAACATTGAGTTTAGCGGATTGTGGGTTTATACCTTAGAAGCACCGAAGCAGTTCCCTGAGGTGTGATGAGCTATGAAAACAGTTGATTTCAGTGAAGGATCAGGAAACAGTTGATTTCAGTGAGAGATCAAGAAGCAAGGCAAGGATTAACATCCGTGGTTGAAATACAGGGCAGCCCAAGAGGGATCCCAGGGAGGAAACCAATATCTCAAAGGTAGTAAAGAAGAAACGCATCCATTGGGGATAAGATAAAAACATTCTTTCTAGGCCCAATGTTTATTACTTGGTTTTATTCTTGACTCTTACATGTTTCATTCTATTTTATCTTGAGTATATCCCATGAGTTGTGTATTTTTTTATCTCCATTTAGCAAATGAACAAATTAAGGCCCAGACAGGTTAAGTAGCTTGCCTGAGATCCCACAGTTAGTAACTGAAAGACCAAGGATTTGTCTTCTGTACAAAAGCAGAGGCCTATTTGCTGTATGTCCCCACTTTCAATGGATAAAGTCATCCTCTATTTTACAAACAGCAAAATTACTTTATCATTAATACATATCCAGGTGATCTTCCCAAGCCCTTCAAAGATAACTGTTTAGATTTAAGGAGACTACTTAGCCGCTAAGGTTACACTTGGAGATTATTATAAATATTATCCAACATGAAATCCTAAAATGAGATAATTTACAAGGAAACAAACAGTAGGTATTCTACAATAAGTGTTTATTAACCTGGCAGTAAACCTGATTGTGGAAAATAGATCCTTTTTCTCTGAACCCCATAGGTTTTTGTTACTCTTCATAAAGCAACTCCAAGAAATTTTGGAGGAAAGCTTCTGAAACATGAAATTCTTATTCAGAACTTGAAAAACTCGTAAGAAAGATTTATTTTTCTCCCCAATCTATATTTCTGCCAAAGTTTATTGAGAAAATTCACATATACGCAATCAAGCTTATTTTAACATCATGCGTTTCCAATGTGGGTTAGACTTTTTTTCTTTTTTTAATTTCCATTTTCTCCAATAAAACTGTGGTGCATTACTGAATACAAGTAAATTCAGTTTAAATAATTGTTTCAAATAGATCATGCTGTTAGCAATAACCAGAAAGTAATATCATTGCAAGAGACTAAATTTCACATTAGCTTGAGTTCTAAGATCATGAGAAAAAAAATAATGAAACTGTATGTAATATAGTTCCAGTATTTCAAAAGTTACTTTTCTTATTTATTTTTTTATTTTTTTAGCAAACCTTTCACCCTATCTCTGGTTTCTTACTTTCTTTTTTTTTTTTTTTTTTTATGAATGGGGGTACAGTTTGTGTCAATAGTTTCCCCCCCAAAACTGTGGAGGGTATGGTAAACTCTATTTTGCATTTAATTGATTTCAGGTGTGGCTGGTCAATTTGTTAGCTTTGACTTAAAACCTGCAACTTTTAAGAAGAAATGTGTGCCTTCTTTCTGTACTATAAGCATAAAGAAGAGGTTTCCTACATGTCCGCACTTCTTGGTGACATCTTCTGTGGCTAGGTCTAAATACAGACATTTGGAGGATTCTATAGAACATCAGTAAGGAAAAGTATAAGGAGGCTACCAAATGAACATTATACTCTTCGTTCACAGAATTTCATGAAAGGCTTATTGACCACATATCCTACTTTGAAATTAATGCAGTTTGATTAGTTTAAGCTGCATGTGGTTATTCCTTTGTTTTTATACACACTTTTATTTTAAAATTCCCCACGTGAGACATGGTCAGTTTATCTTTGTTTTCTCCTTGTTTTATGTTGTTGGATTCTTTCAGTTTTGAGTACTTATGGGTGGGGGTGAGAGGTTAGTTAGTGATTCCATGAGAGAAGATACTGAATAGTGTATACACATCAAACAAAAGAGAAGACCAAAAACAAAAACAGAGAAACTTTGAATTGTGTAATTCTTACTGATTTCTTTAAAAAATTATGAAAAGCTTCTGGCATCTTTAAACATGCAAGTTGGTTTCTTCAAGCACAACTAGGTGATTTCTCCTTGTGGATACTCATTGGTGAGCGATACTGTGTATTAGCCAAAATTTTCTTAGGAAAACAGAAAGCAAGGTTGACCAAGAAAGGACTTAATACAAGGAATTATATGCCTACAAAGCTATGGAAAATTCTGTATAAAAGTCAGAGAGAACTATTGCTGGTTTAAAAACAACAACAACAGAAGTGAAAATATGGCAGGAAGCTCATGCTAATGCTGTCAGTTGTCTCTAACACTGAAAAAAATGATTTGAGGAGAGAGTCAAGAAGTCTCTGAAAACCTCACATTGCCATCCACCCCTAAGTCTACCCTTGCCCAAAGTCAAGTCTTATCTTCTCCTTTCCAAATCTTTATGTCCATAAATGAGTCCATCTCATTGATGGAATCTAAATGGAAATCTTACTAGCAGGATAATGTAGATAAATCTAGTTTTCAGCCTCTAGCCCTTTGGGTCTTTGTACGTAAAAGGTCAGGAATGGGAGTGCAATGATATCCATACAATAAAGAGCACACTGACCAACTCTGTAAGTCTTCGATGGAATTGTAGATTTCCCCAAAGCACTGGCTTGAGTAATATTGAATGACTTAGCATTCTAAATGTGGACATACCTATTCTTATCCTGCCTCTTAACTTCAGAGAGGACAAGGTGTTTCTTTAATTTACAAGATGGTGTTCATGTCAAATCATATAATCCAAAGGGACCCATGATCTGTCCAACACCCAGGTAGTAAGAAAGTTACGCAGCAACCGACACTATGTCAAACTTTCAGCTTTCCTTTGCTTTTGATGAGCATTTGTGTTACCAAATCTGATCACATTAAAAGGCCAAGTAAGCAGGAATGTATTTCAGTATTTTGTTTATTTTGTTTTGGAAGGTAAAAGTTTAACCTTACGTTGTGGAAATATTCTTTAAGGTATATCCAATTTGTTTTCAATTGGTAAGGGCAGTTAAGCTTGTACATATTAGCAGTGTAAGGAACCTCAGAGAAAAGCTCATTGCTCTTTTTGACTGACATAAAACTATGTAAAAGTATTCTGTGTTCCCCTGTAAGTAAAAATAATGTATAAAAAAAATCGTAATGCTGCAACTTATCATCATAGGACATAGTAGATTCTCCCTGAGAATTTTGTATGAAAGATTGTGTAATTGTGCTGGGATGATTGGTAAGGTTTGAAGCAAGGTTTCTCCAGATTTATTTCTCCTATTATTTAATTAACTTTTTGTAACTATCCTATTATGAGATAAAAGCCTTCAAGATAGCTAGTAATACACTGTATAAATTTACCATCTAGATTTTCATTAGTTTGCTAGAGTTTATCACTGAGAAAGTGATTATAGCAAAAGTCAATACTACCCATCTTATGTCACTGTTATTTAACAGTTTCTGGAAGTTTTAGATCAGGCTTTCTCAGCCTCAGTGCTAATGCCATTTTGGGCCAAATAATTCTTTGTTGTAGGAGATTACATTGTAGAATGTTTAGAGGCACCCCTGGCCTGTCTCCACAAAATGCCAATAGCACAAACCCCAGCAGTGACAACCCAAACTATCCCCAAACGTTGCCAAATGTCCCCTGGGGGTAAAATTACATCTGGTTAAGAATCATTCTTCTAAATAATGCAATACAATAAAAATAGAAATTAGAAAAAAAGCAACTGAAGGAGAGAGAAAATTACCATTTTAGATAATGCAGTTGTCTACCTGGTTGGTAAAACCAAGACATTCAGTTGAAAAGTAATTTGGATGAAAGACTTCACTGAATAGTCAAAACTGTATATGTGTGTGTGTGTATATATATATATATATATATATATATATATATACATATATATATACATATATATGTATTATATAATCCTATATATATAATACATATAATATACATATAATACGTATACATATATACATATAATATACATATATACATATAATATACATATATACATATAATCAGATATATATGTATATATAATCATAAATATACAAAATCTATAACCATCAATAACAAATTAGAAAATGAGATTTAGGAGTCCCTTTTATAATGAGCAGCAAAAACAAAATAAAAACTAGGGGGAAAAAAAAGCAGGGAATGTATGGACATTATAAAAAGAAAGGAATGGAAATCATTTTGCTCTTCCAGATACTAAAGCATATCATAAACCTATGATAATCGAAGCCAGTGCTACACCAGTGCAGTAATTAGCCGATAGACCAATATAACAGAATAAGTGGCTTCAAAACTAATTTTAATTCATGTAAAAAATAAGTTTTGAAAAGTAACATCAAAAATCAGAAGGTAAAGGAAAGAAAGTTAATTTAATGGTACTGGTACATTGATTAACCATTTGGAAGAGAAATGTTACATATTTCACACTTTACATTTCAGCAAAATAAATGTTGACTCCCTTGTGCCATTTTGTGGGTCTCGCTCTACCCAAGGGCCTGTGTTTTCTCCTCTACCAAGCTACTTGGCTTTCACTCTTGGGCTTACCTGAGCCACTTTCTCCTCTAACACGTGCAGTCTCCATTAGATTGCCCTCTTAGCACACCAAAATGTGCTTAGCGTGTATCATGGATGTCTGTTCACTTAGCTCCCTTCTGTGCTGAACAGTGCGCTCTTTGAGGACACTTCTGTCACTGCACTCCCAGGCTCTAGCTTTGTAGACTTGTATCGCAGAGCATACTTCTGAAGGAATCATTCATTATTTGAAATTTTGTTAAAATGTGAACAACATAAACTTCACCTTTCTAACCATTTTTTCTTAATGTTTATTTATTTATTTTGAGAGAGAGTAAGCAGGGGAGGGGCAGAGAGCAAGGGAGAGAGCGAGAGAATCCCAAGCAGGCTCCACACTGTCAGAGCAGAGCCCTACAGCGGGGCTCAATCTCACAAAACCATGAGATCATAACCTGAGCTGAAATCAAGAGTCCAATGTTTAACTGACCAAGCCACCCAAGCACCCCTCATTTTAATCATTTTTTAAGTGTACGTCTTGTTGGCATTAAATGCATTCATCATTCATAGAGTTGTGCAACCATCACCCCCATCTATCTCCAAAACATTTTTCGTCTTGCAAAACTGAAACTCTGCACCAGTTAAACAGTGACTCCCCGTTCTCCCCAACTCCCCCCTCCCCTCCCTGGAAACCGCTATTCTGCTTTCTGTCTCTGAATTTGACTATTCTATGTACCTCATGTAAGTAGAATCATACAGTAAGTGTCCTTTTGCGACTGGTTTCTTTCACTTGGCATAATGTCTAAAAGGTTCATCCATGTTGTAGCATGTATCAGAGTTTCCTTCCTTTTTTGGCTGAGTCATCTATTTCATGTGTATATACCCCATTTTCTTTATCCATTCCTCCATCAGGGGAGACCTGGACTGCTCCTACCTTTTGGTGATTGTGAATAATGCTGCTATAAACTTACGCGTACAAATACTTGTTTGTATCCCTGCTTTCATTTTTTTTGAGTATATACCCCAAAGTGGAATTGGTGGATAAAATGATAATTCTCTCTCTAATCACTTGAGGACACACCATACTTTTCTCATAGGGGCTGCGCAATTTTATATTCCCACTAGCAATTCACGAGAGTTTTTCTTCACATTCTCTGCCAACACTTAGCTTTATCTGTTTACTTTGTTTAAAATTTCAATTCTAATATAGTTAATGTACACTATTATATTAGTTACAGGTATACAATATAGTGATTCAACAATTCATTACATTACTCAGTGCTCATCATGGTAAATGTGTCTTTAATCCCCATCACCTATTTCACACATCTCACCACCCTCCTGCCTTCTGGTAACCATAAGAGTCTGTTTTTTTGGTTTGTCTCTTTTTTTTTCTTTGTTCATTTGTTCCTGAAGTTCCACATATAAGTGAGATCATATGGTATTTATCTTTCTCTGACTTATTTGACTTAGCATTATACTCTCTAGCTCCATCCATATTGTTGCAAATGTCTGTTTATTTTTAAAATAATAGTCATCCTAATGGGTATGAAGTGGTAGGAATCACTCATTTTTGTATCTTAGTGATTGACTAATTTGACTCCCTCGTTTTGCCATAAGCAGACCCAGTGTCAGGGAACTCACGGGACCTACTCTGGGGTAAGTGGCTGTGGAACATGTTTCCTGAGTCCTGGTCCAGTGCTCCTTTCACCAAGGTACACTCCTCTGGTCGCACAAGTAGACACAGAGAGGGACGGAGGAGAAACTTTCCATTTTGATTTCACCTTTGCCTGCCTTTTGTTTTGTGGCTGAACATGTTCTTTCAGTATAAAAAAAGAGAGAGAACAGGAAAATTCAAGACTACAGAGGAAGCAGCCATAAAAATGTGCCTAAAGGGAATATTGCTGTATCATGCACTTAAAATTTTGCTAAGAGGGTAGATGTCATGTGAAGTGCTCTTAACGCAATAAGAAATGTTATATAGAATGCTGAATAAGAAACATAGACAAATATTTTGTCTACAAAGCAGTAGAGAAGGATGAATTAAAAGTAATTTATGCTCTGTCTCAACAGTGAATGGGTAACAGCTGAAGTAGTTTTCACGTATTAGTATACTGTATGTTTGGGACTTGAATGAAGCAGTTGATAGGAAATTGCCATGTGTAAGAGAGTTGAATATTTTAGTGGGATGTGTATTGCCTGTTGCTTTGTCATTTTCTATTAATATGAAGAGATTTGGATTTGACTTTCAGAGTTCTCAAAATATTTGGGGATTCAAAGGTAATGTAGTCTGTGAATATTATAAAATGTGCCATTTTCTGGCAGTCTAAAACTAGCTGCAGAAAAAGAACTGCTTGTCTAAACATCCAATCACATAATTCTTTCCCCTCACTGCAATTGATCACAACACAAAAATAACCCCCGCACTTTCCTGAATATATTAAAGCAGCATAAAGTGGCAGTCCTAATGCCAGCAAAGACTACACCTGCCTCAAAGCCATGATCACTGGAAAAAAACAGCAGCAGTGATATAAATCTAAGCTATGGGCTCCCATCCTCCAGGGAGTTGGAAGAGCCCACACAGACACACTGCTCCTTGAAGCAAAGGAAGTGATGAGTCACAAATCTGACTGCACAAGTCCCAGAGCATCTTAGATTTTCCCATCATAAAACCAATTATACATTTTTGAAGTAACTTTCATCCCTCTCCAGACCCTAATCTCCAGGAAGGCAGGAGTCATGGCTGCTTGGTTCATCAGTAGCTCGCAGCACTCTGCTCAGGGCTAGGCACATAGCAAACATTCAGTGAACACCTGCTGACTTGGTGAGTGAACATTGAATGTTAGCAAATATGTATTAGCGTGCTTGGGAAAGCTCAATGGTTTTTTTTGTTTGTTTGTTTGTTTGTTTTTTTAATTTTGGAGTTTTATTTCTGCTTATGACACCAAAGGTTCTTTCTTACTAATGTCCCATCATATCTGTTTTTTTTTTTTTTTAATTTGGGGATTGGCAAAAAATTTTTTTCCATATGTTTTTAAAACCGTGTGATCACTTAGATGAAAAACTAAAGGCCTAAGTGATAACGGTCAACTATCATTATCCACTTGGGAGATCTTCCTGTTCTGTGTCCTGTTACAGAAGTCAGTTCTGACTCCTGCATCTCCTGCCTTTGGAAAGATCACAGTTTAGCAGAGGTCAGCCTGAGTAAAAATAACAGGTACTTCTCAATTCTTCCTATTTGCCTAGCATCATGCTAATGAGTTTTTTCTAGGCATCTAATTTAATCTTTACAACACTGCTGTGAGGTAGATGTCCTCGTCATTCCTATATTACATGAAAAAACTGTGGCTTAAGTTGCTTACATGTCTGCCCAGTCACAGTGCTATTCAGGAGCGCAACGTGGAAAGCTGGGCTCTGCTGCTAATGCGATGGTCTCCGACTGCTCTCTCCTCTAAGCAGAGGGTGACAGTGCAGACACGTAGGCACAGCTCTTGAGACACCACTCTATGTACACTAGACACAGAGCAAAAACCAAAATCACGGTATATGTCCTCACAACAGCGTTCTGTGTGACTCATCGGTGAGACTTCCAGAAGCCTCAGCCATCTGGATCTCACTCATGGTGGAACAGATCTACCTGTCTAGGATGCTAGATGAGCCCACATGAAGCAAAAATGAGCGAGCAGTGGAGGGTACAGCTATCACAACGCTAAACCGCTCAATTGTTTCTTTATCCTAGAACGGTTCTCTTTTCTAAGCCTCAGCTAATTAATGCCTATTAATGCCCTCAGACTTAAGTCACATGCTATCTCTCCTGTGAAACCTTCTCCCAGTCCCACAATGAACCTTCCATTCTCTGTGCTCCCATTCTGTTACACCGTGGTTTATTTGGGCATTTAAGTGGAGAAATAGAATTCAAATAGTTTACCATCAAGAGCAGTTAATAAGTATTTAAATTATCTGGAAAATTCACTCATCCTGGCGCACTGTATTTATTTTAAGAAAATAGCCGATTAAACATAGTGTCCAAACAACAGCCAGCTATGTAGGTAGGGTTCAATAATTGTTGTGATTAGAGAATATTTCTTGTTGAAATGAGCAAAATTTAGTTGAAACGTAACAATTAAGAAATGAGCCACAGGAAAAACACTCTAAAGTCTTCTATTCAAACATTTGGGTAAAGGACAAAAATATAAAAAAGTTTATTTGTTTTGGCATTTGGTTCGCTTTTTTTTTTTTTTTTTGCTTGTGTAGACTATAATGAAATATCTTTCTGCTACTGGAATTCTGATCTTCATTTGTGATAACAGTTCCATTAGAATGCTGAGACCAGCCACATCTAAGTTCAGTATCTTCGAGAGTGGGAAGGACTTGGTGGTGTTCCTTTATTTTTCTTGTAGCTATTTTTTTTAATACACTCTAGCTCTATCCATGTCAGTGCAAATGGCAAGTTTTCATTGTCTTCTTTTTTTTTTTTTTTTTTTTTTTTAAGAGTTAATTGTCAATCTGGCTAACATACAGTGTGTAAAGTGTGCTCTTGGTTTTTGGGGTAGAATCCCGTGGTTCATCGCTTACATACAACACCCAGTGCTCATCCCAGCAAGTGCCCTCCTCAATGCCCATCACCCATTTTCCCCTCTCCCCCACTCCACCCCCCATCCACCCTCAGTTTGTTCTCTGTATTTGAGAGTCTCTTCTGGTTTGCCTCTCTCCCTCTCTGTTTGTAACTATTTTTTTCCCCGTCCCTTTCCCTATATGTGGATCTTGAGGAACTTAACAAAAGAAGACCATGGGGTAGCTAATTTTTTTAAAGGTAGATTTGATATCAAAGGAAGGGCTCCATAAGTACTCCTGGGTACTAGGGGAATCAGTGATGCTAAGAGATTAGGTGCAGTAAGAGAACAGGCAGGATTTACATGTCCTTTGAGATGCTAAGGATTCAGCCATAGAGAAAGTAGGTCCACCACTCTTGTGCTGCTCACAGGCGAAGTGCTTGGCTGAACTTTCAGCTGTTGGAAGAGCTGCAGCTGAGAAGATAAACTGGCCAGTGCTTTCTTTTATGGGTCTATTCTAAATAGTCTCATTTCTGTTTATCAAGTAAATCATTTGTTCATGTCCCCCCAACCGCTGTATGACTATTCTGTGTGGACAGCCAGCTCCGTTTCTATTCTTAGGCAGTGTCAGTATGTGGACTTCAGGCCTAAACTGTGGCTACGTTTAAAAATCAAAGTTGAGTTCACTGCATTCAGGCCTCCTAGAAATCCACAGAGACTTCACAGACATGAAATGTTAAGCCTTCCTGATAGATAGCACTTTGTAAATGTAGCCGGTAACTGGCCAGATATATTGGTGGAAAACCACAAAGTAATTGTGATTCCATGCATTCTCTGTGTCTTCCTGAGAGAGGATTTCGTGACTCTTGCATCTTCAAAAGATTAAAAATACAGCTTTTCTGGTGAACGGAGGTGACCAGAGACTGTTTATCCGTAGATTTTCATATGTGACATTCATTTGAATTGCATTAAGTTTATTAGTATGAATATGTCATTTCTCTTAACACTGGTGACATTGTTGGGTTCTCAGTTTACTTAGTTCCACATGATTTCTGGAAGCTTGAGTGTGGCCAAGGGGGTGGATCATTTTAACTTGCTTCTCCAAATAAATAATAGCATCCTGGATATCAAAGACCGTTTTATTCTCCTATTAAATGCCCCTTGGCTCTGATCAGAGTGGCAGGCATGCATTAGTGTTTAATAAACATTTGCTGGCATCTTAGGAAAGAAATTTTTGTAAACGAAAAGGAGAAAAAATTGGTAGGCATAACTAGAAATATATTCTTATTTAGAGAAACAATCACCCTAAAGTCTTACACATTAAAAAGTAAAATGCAAACAAAACCTGTAATGTAATTCTTAAATAATTTCTATCCTTGTATTATATTAAAAAAAAAAACATAATACTATGTTAAAAGCAAAAGCATACATCCCGTTCCCCTAAGCCATAAATCTTGCTATTCTTGCCTATAGCTCTGTATTTGTGAAGTTCCTCTTTTACCTGAGGGCCATTTTCACTTTCCATTCGTGGACTTTTCTTTTTTCTCTAAGGTTCAACTCCTGTAGCATCACTTTTAGAAAGCCACCAGAATACCTCTGTATTAATATTTGGTATTTCATGCTAAAATATCTCTTCTGCATTACCTTAAGATCCCTGAGGGCCAAGTTTATGACCCATGTATCTTTCTTTCCCAATGCCTGCAATGTAGTAAACATTCAATAAAAAGTTTTAAGCCTAAATACCATTTTATTTATATTTATATTTGTATCTATATTTATATTTGTATCTATATTTATATTTCTATCATCAATTTTCAGAATCCCAGAAGGTTTTTTCTTGTTATATTCTCTGTAATATCCAAATCCCAGGATCCATCAAATTACCATAGATTTCTGGCAATACCATAATCTCCTCTGTGTCCATGGTTATCAAACTTGACTGCACACTGAAATCATGTGGGAAGTTTTAAAACCTACTCATGCGCATAATAAGACATATCAACATCATGTATACCCGATATGATGAACTGAGGGGGGCTACAATATCACCCTGTGGTATTCTTCCCAAAAGAGCATAATCCAGTTTAATTATTAAAAAAATCAGACAGATCCAGTTGAGGAGCGGTCTACAAAATGACTGGCCAGCATTCTTCAACATGGTTAATTTTTGTGATGTGAATTTCTCCTCCAATCTCATGATCTAATGCAGGATCCTGAATGAAACCCTGAATGATAAAATGGCCATTAGTTTACCAGGAAAACTGGTAATATTTTATTTTCTTTTTATTTTTTTAAGTGTTTATTCTGAGAGAGAGAGAGAGAGAGAGAGAGAACGAGCAGGGGAGGGGCAGAGAGAGAGGGAGACATAGAATCCAAAGCAGTCTCCAGGCACGAGTTGTCAGCACAGAGCCCAATGTGGGGCTCGAACTCACAAACCGTGAGATCATGACTTGAGCCAAAGTTGGATGCTTAACCCACTGAGCCACCCAGGTGCTCCAAAACTGGTAATATTTTAATAAGACTTGTAGATTAGTTAAAATATCCTCTCAATGTTAATTTCCTGATTTTGATAATTGACTATGGTTATATAAGATATAGTGTTAGAAGAAGCTGGGTAAAAGTTACATAGTGATTATCATTATTTCAACTTTACTATAAGTCTACAATTATTTAAAAATAAAAAGTTGGGGAGCCTGGATGGCTCAGTTGGTTGAGTGTACGACTCTTGATTTTGGCTCAGGTCATGATCCCAGGGTTTTGGGATGAAGCCCCACATCAGGCTCCACATGGGGAGCCCCTCTCCCCTACTCATGCACTCTCACTCTCTCTCAAATAAAAATTTAAAACTACATAAATAAAAACAAAAAATTAAAAGACTGTAAAAAATTATTTATGTTACGTCTAGATGTTCTGATTTAACTTGTCTGGGTTCAGACTTGGGCATGGGGACTTTAAAAATCTTCCCAAGTGATTCTGATGGACAGACAAGCTGAGAGCCAGCACTCTAAGCCTATGAACTTGGCTGTCCATTGGAGTCACCTGGGAAGATTTTTTTTAAAAATCCCAATTCTCACTCCTTATCCCAGATTAAATCAGAATATCTAAATGTTGAGCCAACATGCTGATATTTTAAAGAATTTCTTTAGGCAACTCTATGCAAGTCATGGTAGAAAACTGTTGCTTTCAGCTAATATTCCCAAATATGCATGATCATAGCATATCTTGGAATGTTCCATGATTGTGAAAAGGGTCATGAGAATTTTAATGTAGAGGTACCCACTCTGTATCAATACTCAGAGGAGAGTATTTCAACATTTATCCAAAGTGAATTTTATGGCCAGAAAAGTTTGGGAAATATTATCTAGAAATACTGAAGTTGTTCTAGATTCTGGCAGTGAAGGCTAAGGCCCTATCAAGAGACGTTTCCATATGGTAGCAGTGAGGAAGGTTAAAGCAATGGACTTCAGAGGAAGTCCATGGGTAGTAAATCCCCCAAATCTGATGGAGTGTAAGTTTGGCCATTATTTACTCAATAGTGATTTACTAGAGGTAGAGTAATGGAGAGTCATGTCCCTGATCTCATAAAACTTGCATTCCAGTCGTAGAGGGACACAAATGATAAATAAGTAAAATTGCAAATGAACATGATAATTTCAGATAAATTACACCTGAAAAATAATCTTAAAACTGTCCAAATTGTATCCATCAACAGATGAATGGATAAACAAATTATAGTATACACCTACAATGGAATATTATTTAGCCATTAAAAGGAATACTAAATACTAAATACTAAAATATGCTACGATGTGGATGAACCTAGAACACCTTACGTTAAGTGAAATAAGCCCAGAACCCAAGAGCTCATATTGTGTGGCTCCATTTATATGAAATATGCAGAAAAGGTAAATCCATAGAGACAGAACACAGATTGATAGTTGCTAGGAGCTCAGGAGGATGAGATAGAGAGCAACTGCTTAATAAGTACAGCATTGCCTTTTAGGGTAATAAAAATATTTGGGGAATAGATGGAGGTTGGCTGTACAACATTGCAAATGCACGAAATGCCACTGGATTGTTCACTTTAATATTGTTCATTTTAGGGGGAGCTGCCTGGCTTAGTTGGTAGAGCATGGGACTCTTGATCTTGGAGCAGTAAGCTCAAGCCCCACATTGGGGGCAGAGTTTATTTTAAAAAATTACTCTGGGGCACCTGGGTGGCAATCGGTTAAGCGACTGACTCTTGGTTTCTGCTCAGGTCATGATCTCCGGGTTTGCGATATCAAGCCCTGAATCAGGCTCTGCTGACAGTGCAAAGCCTGCTTAGGATTCTCTCTCTCTCTCTCTCTCTCTCTCTCTCTCTCTCTCTGTCCCCCCCCAAAAATAAATAAATTATTTATTTATTTTTAAATAAATTTTTAAAAAATTAGTCTGAAATTGTTAATATTGTTATGTGAGTTACATCTCAAGAAAAATAATTTTAAAAATGTAAGATGGCAACATCATAGAGAAGGGCAGATGATGGGTGGATACTTCAGATTGAGCCATCAGGGAAACATCTCCAAAGAAGTTATTTTTAATTAAATCATAAATGTTAAAAGGGGTGCCTGGTTGGCTCAGTTGGTTGTGTCTGACTTTGGCTCAGGTCATGATCTCACGGTTCTTGGGGTCGAGCCCCGCATTGGGCTCTGGGCTGACAGCTCAGAGCCTGGAGCCTGCTTCGGATTCTGTGTCTCCCTCTCTCTCTGCCCCCCTCTGCTGGAGTTCTGTCTCTCTTTCTCTCAAAAATAAATAACAACATTTAAAAATTTTAATGAAAAAAAACATAAATGTTGAGAGGCAAGTCAAGTCAACATCAAGGGGTAGAAAATCCCAAACTCCTGGAGTAGCAAGTCTTGCAAAGGCCCTAAGGTGTGAATGACCTGCACATATTGTAGGGAAGGAGATAAGGCCAACATAGGGAGGAGGGGGGAAAGTAGATGAAGTTATAAGAGAAGATTGGGATGGGTCATATTGGAGTTAATAGACCACAATAAGGAGCTTAAACAACCATCATCTGAACCCACTTATACTTCTTCAATACTTTGTGTGAAGAATGGATTGTTGGAGGTAAAGCGGGAAGCAGAAAGGCCAGCTGGGATGCTATTTCAGTATAGTAGGGAAGATTGTAACTTGGGTCAGAGTGACAGAGAGAGAGAGAGCATTAGCAGTGAATTTACTCAGAATCTCTTTGAGAAGATTGTTGATGGAGTAGATGTGGAGATATGAGGGCAGGGAAGGGGAATAGGTGGGGAGTTGGAGGTATCTAAACACAAGTGTCCCCCTTCCAGACAGGGCTGAATTTTCAGATAGAAGGGGAAGTTGTAGGGAGAATGTCTGTGTTTAGCACCTCTCAAGCTCCAAGGTGCCTTGGTGCCCTAAGAATTCTGTGTTTTATCTTGATGATCAATGTCAAGGGTATTTTTGGAGCTCCTTTATTAATTGCTGAAGATGAGCATCTATTTCATTTATTAATCATGCCTGGCTTTGTTCTAGGCAGGATAAGATAGGTGTCTTATTTAATTACCATATAGGTTTTTTTTTTTTTTCCTTTTTGGAGCCATGTGGGAATTAGTAATTAAGATGAATATTTAACACAAAGACTCTTATGTGCTTTGAATTCTCATGCCCAAACACATGGAGTTAGAGTAGAAATAAATATCAGTGACTTTCTGTAGATATCGCTCAGTCCAGGTCTCCTGGGGGCTATTTCTCTGCCTCTTGCAGACCCTGAGAGTGTCTGGTTTGTGAGCATCTGTGCCTTCATTAGGAGTTCATTAGCTGACGCCTTTTCGGAGGCAGCTGACCCCTTCCTCGAACTGCAGCCCTATCCTCTCCCTCCCGTCTCTGCTCTGCAGTGATTGATGGTCTGCAGATGTTTGGAGAGGAAAAGCACAGCAGCTCCACACATTTGGTCTGCACTGGAAGACGGCAGGCCACGCGGTCCTTACCTTGTTTTCTCATGTGTTCTCTTCTGACAGCAAGACTTTTATTGAGGAAGAGGTATCATACAGTTTCCCTTCTGGGGATGTCTCCTGCGTGTTAACCTTATTACTAAAAGCATTGAGTATGAAGCACAGCTATCACTACACTTCTCTGAGTTGTCATCTTGTCCCAACTGCAGATCCGATCAGGGATTTTTCCAAAGGACGAGCATGACTATCCCATCCTTATTAAAATATGTGTGCTCTTACCACTGGCGTTTAAAGTGAAAAATAAATTTGGTATCTTATTTGAAGACGTTCAAGTTTTCCGTACCCAACAGAAATAATTCTCCAATCTCGTTCCTTTGAAAAACAACAGCCTCATGCTGGTAAATATGGAATAAGAAGTATCCTTATCAGAAAGTGGTCTAAACTGACTTTGTTTTCATCCCTTGTGTAGAAAACATTCCAACTGTGTATCAAACTAATAGAGTGTGTCTCGATTCATTCCTGTATCTGCCAAACCGAAACAATTTGCCAGTGTGTATTGTTTAACTTCCCCATCACCTGGGGCGCCTGGGTGGCGCAGTCGGTTAAGCGTCTGACTTCAGCCAGGTCATGATCTCGCGGTCCGTGAGTTCGACCCCCGTGTCAGGCTCTGGGCTGATGGCTCGGAGCCTGGAGCCTGTTTCCGATTCTGTGTCTCCCTCTCTCTCTGCCCCTCCCCCGTTCATGCTCTGTCTCTCTCTGTCCCAAAAATAAATTAAAAACGTTGAAAAAAAAAATTTAACTTCCCCATCACCTGAGAAAATTATATAGATATAGATATAGATATAGATATAGATATAGATATAGATATAGATATAGATATAGATATATCTCAATCATATCTGTCTATCTACATCCATTCATGGCTTATGTAATAATGATATGATGTGAGTGAAATAACTCTGAAAAGTAAACGTTCTGAGTAACTTTCCTTTTCCAGTAGAGTGGCTCTAGAACTGGAATTTTGCCCCAGAGTAGCTTAGTTGATGCACCGAAAAAAAAAAAAAATTAATTGCTTTCATAAAAGTGAGTATTTTACTTCAGGTATTTTACTTAAGCAGCTTTTTGATGGGATCACATCTAATGTGAATATACTTATTTACATTGAGTATAAAATGAATATGCTGGTGATAATTAATGGGTCTTAGGCTCAGTTGTCTCAAAATGATGGTAAGGAGGCTTATTTCCAAGGTTTCAATTAAATGTGACCTGAACATGTTTGAGCCTCTGCTTATGATCAGTTCAACAAAATATCTTAGGACAAATTCTGACCTGAACTACATGCTCTGGTTTGAAACAAAGCTTTGCCATGGAATAGGGGTTGCCTATGGAAATATTGGTAAAGCTGGGATTAGTAGGACTCATGGCAGCTACAGAAGATGACATTTGATCACCTAACAGGTTATTGATTAGAGGGTGACACAGGGTAATTTTCTCCTCTACCTAAGGTAGTTCTAAATTACTTCTTTTGGCCCAAGTTCTACAAATTCCTCAGTGTACAGGTCCAATTCATGTATGAATAAACCTTCCCCACCCTCGACTTTTTTCCCATTTGGAAGGTAAGGTCTATTTAGCTGTAGTGTTAACAAAGAACAAAAACGTATTGTAGTGAGGAAAACACGTTTTGGGAAATGTTAACAGATGCAGCAGGGGGAAATTCCCCATAGACACCAACTCCTCAAGCCTTGCAGCAAAATGCATATTCTCAGCACCAGCAATGTCTGAGAACTCTACACAACAAGGCACTGGGCATGCCCCTTGCCCAAGCCAACCACAGCTATCCTGGTAGCAGAGTTTGTGAAGCAGAGAGTAGAGTAAAAGTAGCCTGGGCGAGCAGCAAGAAGGGGATCTCCCTAGGGGCTGCATTCCTAGTCCTTGTCTCTTGACCCTAAGCACAGTATTTCCTGCTTGGAGCCTACTGAATAAGGAGGAGGCATCCCAAACCTGTGCTGGATGGTGCTCTCTTTTAAGACGCTGGGTTTAGGCAAACCAGGGTCTTGTGGTATTGAAGAATACAAGTTTTTACGTTAAAGATGATGTAGAGGGGTAGTGAGCATAGGCTTCGGTATCCTGTGCGAGAAGCTGTTCCAATCCTGGTTCTGTCCTTATTATGTAGAACCGGGTATGGAAGAAGTACCTAATTCATAGATTCTCATAAGTAAATGAGATCATGCACAAACAGCTGAGCATAGTAGGATGTCAAATGTCCTTGAAACGCAAAGACACAAAAGCATGTGAAAACGGACTTCAGCAAAAGCTGCGCAGAAGCCCCTTGCTATATCTAATGCAACGCTTGTGTCTTACATAATCTTTCCTCACAGATTACGTAATGTCTGTGCTGGTGTTTCTCAGTCTACTTTTCTGTGTGTGTGCTGCCCTGCTAACTATTCTCTCTAACTCCCTGTGTTTCCTCACAGCTAGGCTGAGCTTCCTTCCGTAGCTTTAGGCCATGGCTTCCTGTTCTCTCATCTGAAACTGAGCAATTCCCTTCTCTCGTTAATTTCCTAACCCCCAAGCTATTTATGCAGTCTGAGCAAATACTCGCCTGCAGTTTTTCTTTTTTTCCTGAACCCCTGTGAATCAAATTCTTTTCTTTTCACATGTACCCATAAACTCCGATTCCTTTTTCTCTTATTGTTTGCTCTGTGTAGTTAATGAAACATTTTCTGCATTGAGCTCTTCCAATTAATTGATTAAGATTTTTTTTTAATCTAATGAAAGACATATAACCCATTACCTAAAAAGCTGAACAGTAGGATTTAAAGAAGGCTTCCCTTTAATGCTACTTAAAACTATTTTGACTTCTTGCTGTCCTTAATAAGGTAGCTGAAGCATGGGAAATAATTCCATACATAGCTGTTAAGTTAGTGCTTAATTTAAAATGAGACTTTAATTATATAAAGCATAAAGTTAAGGATTATGTTACCCACAGAGGCTACTGTTCTGGCCTAGGTTACTTCTAACACCGATTGGCAGCTAACTCAGGAGATTAACATTTCCCTGACCTGTTTGTTATCTGAGCCACAGAATCAGCAAAAAGCCATTCTCAGTAAAACTACTATTTGTGGAATTCTACTTATTTATTGGAAACCACCTTATTGTGAGGCAGCCCCTAAGAAAAGAAAGAAGGAGATGTTTCCCCTAGATTCTACTTGTTGAATTCATCACACAGGATCCTTTGGAACTCCTCATTTATTCTTCATCTCTGTACTCAACTAAGGATGAACTCAGCTAAAATGCAACAAGAACAAACCTTTACAGTCATAAAGGAGAGATGCTGTCCTTTGCAGTGTAAATGCCACTCATGTTAGTGACAAAACCCTCCTATCTGACCTGGGATCTTATATATATATAATGTTTATCTCTGAGAGAGAGGGAGAGACAGTGCAAGCCAGGGAGGGGCAGAAAGAGAGGGAGACACAGAATCCGAAGCAGGCTCCAGGCTCTGAGCTGTCAGCACATGAGCCTGACCCAGGGCTTGAACTCACCAGCCATGAGATCATAAGCTGACCTGAAGTCGGACGCTTAACCACTGACCCACCCAGGTGCCCCAAAAGCTTCCTTCTTGAACTGGCTACTGTGGGAAGTGAAAGGACATAGCCCTTTTTATATCAATTGCTACTAACGTATAACAAACCAACTCAAACGTAGTAGCTTAAAACAACTACCATTTATTGAACATATGCTTCTTTGAGTTGGTAATTTAGGTAACACTTAGCTGGGTAATTCTTCAGGTCTCATCTGAGCCCCTTCATTCTTCTCATGTTTCTACAGATGGCTCAATCAAAATAATGGATTATTATGAATGTTTTTATATTTCACCCCTATCCAAAGTGATATTCAACATATTTAGCAACCACTTTGGTTGCTAAATTGAATGCAATCAATTAAATGCAATCACAGGTCAGGATCACCAGCCTGGATGCCCCCTGCCACGTAATTGTCAATGCTTTAGTACCTGAATCATCAGTTGGTCTGAGGGGGCAAATGGAGGAGCCTAGACATCAAGGGAGAAGGCCATCTGGGGATTAGTGCAGTAGCTACACATCAGCCAGTATAAAAGTATCTCTGATACAAACTTGTTGAACGTTAGCCCTGTCCCATCCATATAATAATCTTCCTGTCAAAGATGTCCCAAGGTTCTTGATATTTTATTATTAATATACTTTACCCTGAGACTAGCAATGGCTCTCCCTACATCCTGGCACCAAGGATACTACTTACACCCATGTGTCTCTCCATTCTGTTTCTCCCAAATTCCAACAACCCACATCAACCACAAACATAAGTTATACAAATACTCCTTAGGAATAGGACAGTTCTTTCTTTCTTTTTTTTTTTTTTTTTTAAGTTCACTTATTTATTTTGAGAGAGAGAATGCAAAGGGCAGAGAGAGAGGGAGAGAGAGAATCCCCAGCAGGCTCCACACTGCCAGCATAGAGCCCACGGCAGGGCTCAACCTCACAAACTGTGAGATCATGATCTGAGCTGAAACCAAGAGTTGGATGCTTAACTGATTAAGCCACTGAGGCACCACAGGACAGTTCTTAACTGGGGAAAAATGATGGAAAAATGACAGTTCTCAACTGGGATGTAGTTTGAAAAAAACACATTAAATATTTTAATATAATAGTAATTATATTTGTCAACCAGGACAAAATAAGCCCATTTTTTTCAAAATAGAAAATAAAAGTACAGTTGGTAAAGATTTGTCCCAACACACAATTCTCAGAGTGGAAAGAGACACACACCCTATTTCAAAAGGCATCATGGATGAAAACCATTGAGAAACGTAAAACTAGAGGTAATGTGGAGAAAGCCAGAATGTCTGGGATGGAACTTGGGAGTCTGCACTTGAAACATATAATTCTTACTGGCACTAAAATTGGAAAACCAAGGGCTACAGATTGTCCACTGTACTGAAGAAATGCAGTTATAAATAGACACTAACCTGAGTAATAAAGAGAGGGATGTCAGCTTGCTAAGGAAAGTTTGAGAGATCCACTGGTTACAGAATTCTTCTCTATAAACTAGTTAAGGTGTTTTTTCTCTGAGCTCTTTTTGCATAGCCTCACCCTTAAGGCTGTCCTGATAAGAAGGATGCTCCCTAGTGACTCATTTTATTTCTATGGAAGTTGTGTAAAGCTGACCAGGATTGTTCATAGCAGGCATCCAGAGGTGGTCCCTGTCCTGAACCTTGACGGATAACCTATAGGGGCTCTCCTGAAGTCCGTGCATGCCCTGGGAGTACCATCTGCTGAGCAGGGGCGTAACTCTGAATGGCTTAGGCTCCTGATGGCGTTACAGTCATGACCACTTGCTAAAGGTCATGACAAGTAGATCCCATCCTCTGATCAAACTGCTCTTCTTAAGCCCATTTCATTTTTATTTTTCCAATATGCTACAAAAAGCTTGCCTTAGGAACTTGTATATCTTACCTTTCATAAGACTTTTTTTCACGCTCTATCACACTGGGTGCAGGAAGAGGAAGCAAGAGGGAACGCTGTCTTTTATAAATGCTTGCTATGAGTATAGACGTATATGGGATGTTGACTTTATTTAGATTCACAACGGGTGGACCAGACACTTCAGATAGGTTCCTTGGGTTTTAAAAAGATGACTCATGGCTTCACCAGATGCTCTGCAGTTTCATCAGCACCATGTGGTTTAGGCAGAGGCTGCCTCAAAAAGGAGGGATGCTTCGTTTGATGCATAGCTTTCACTTTGTGCTTGCCTCAGCAAGGAATGAATTCAGATAGTTTTTAGCCTCATCTGTTTACATGGTTTTGTGTGAGCAGACTGCCAGGTAATTACCCAAATAAGGAGTTACTGCTCCAGAGATGGACTGCCAAATCTCATTGTAATACCAAATATAAATGCTATTAAAACTACTAAAATAGGGAACATTTGGAAGCCCATGATGGTCTGTCAAAATAGTAAATATATTGCATCATTTGAAAACCTTGTCTACTCATCTTTTCAAAACACACAGTAGGAAGAGTTGATAAAGGTAATGGAAACAAAAACTAAATAATTAAAAAAGTAAGTTCTCTGGCTCTCCATTTCAGTTAGAGATTAAATGCAGAATATCTTCAATTAAAATGTAAATGGAATTAATTGCATGAAGCTATCTATCTGGATGATATGTGATCACTGAATAATTTGCTAACTGGCACCGAACAATGGCCAAAGGAAAATAAAATAATTGCTTAATGATTCAAATTATGATATTTTATGATCATTACTCTCTACTGCTAATGGAATGTGACCCTGGATAAGTTTCTTAGCCTCCCGGAGTCATTGTATTCCCGTCTATAATATGAGGAAATGGAAACACATGATCTATAAGGTCCTTTGCTGACCTAAAACTCTGACTTTTAAGGTCTCTGACTCTATTATATCTTGTTTTCTCTACCAACCAAGTTCATGAAAGAAGGACTAATTGTGGACCCAGATATGCATTCAGATCTTGTTTCCTTACTTCCTAAGTGCATGAATATGAACGTGATAACCTTCTCACATTCTTCATGTGAGACAAATGGAGAACACCTACTTCATGGATTTATGATACATAAATGAGGGAGTATTTAAAATTCCAAGTACAGAATCCTTCACTTACACTTCTGATCCTGCATAAATTGTATTCTTTTTCTTATCTGGCATCATTTCTGGTATCTCAAACCTACCTTTTCAGTGAAATCTTTTGGCTTCTGACCTCTCGTCCCTACAGAAAAGTTATAATCCCCAAACTATACTAGAAGGATGATAAAATATATCTATCTATCTATATATATATATATTTGAGATATATATATCTTTTCCTCCTGAATTGTCTCGGTAAAAAGAATGAAAACATCTATTGAAATAATTGTCCTGCTGGCTGTCTCTTTTTCTGTTTGTCTTGGCCTTAATTTTTGTGAATGAAATACATCTGAAGTAGAAGAAGTCGGTTGCTTCCTGTGTTTAGAAAACCTTTTCTCATCGCTCCTTTTCACTACTTTTTCACTATTACTGGCTGTTGCATATGAAAATCTTTAAATTAAAAATAACATGATTATTCATTATACAAAATACTGGATAATATAAAAAATAGGAGAAAGGGGGGTGCCTGGGTAGCTCAGTTGGTTGAGCGTCTGACTTCAGCTCAGGTCATGATCTCACACTCTGTGAGTTCAGGCCCCACATTGGGGTCTGTGCTGACAACTCAGAGCCTGGAGCCTGCTTCAGATTCTGTGTCTCCCCCTCTCTTTGCCCCTCCCCTGCTCATGCTCTGTCTCAAAAATAAATAGAAACATTAAACAAAAATTTTAAAATAGGAGAAAGGAAGCATAAACACACTCTCCAGAGAGAACAACCTAAAATATAATTTGCCAGCTTTCTAAACTATGTGTGCACAATGTGTACACGTTGACAAAACAGGCTGATACTATATGGTGCTAAGGTCAACACCAGAGTATGGGGTGCAACGGCCCGGAATGTGCTTTGATTTGTTCAGTATTGTTCTTCCAGCATCTAAAACATGCCAGCCAAGAGTGCGCACTCAATACTCTTTTTAACCTAATTTATCCTCTGTATCTTTTGGGGCCAATAAATGGATTCTGCAGCATCATTTTCAGTGGCTATATAGTATTCTACAGTGTAGATATATCCCAGCTTACTCAGTAGATCCTCTGTTGTCTGCCTTGTAAGGTTTTCTGTTTGTTCTTTTTTGTCTATAATAGTATTTTAATCAACAGTCAGACAAATAAATATATGCCTTTCTCCTTTACTACTGTTTGGATAAATTCATTAGAGTAGAATTGCCAAGTGCAAGTAATTTACTCACAATTTTAGAGAATTATTACATATATTGCCAAATTGTTCTCCAAAAGATAATGTCAATTTATAATCTCATCAACTGAGATTGAGCGTTTCCCTGCACTCTCACAGATAGTAGGTATTATGCTGAAAAAAATTTAGAAACCAGTTTAGAGGCACCTGGGTGGCTCAATCAGCTAAGCGTCCGACTCTTGATTTCAGCTCAGGTTATGATCTCACAGTTCATGGGTTTGAGTTCAGCATCAGGCTCTGTGCCAACACTGAGGAGCCTGCTTGGGATTCTTTCTCTCCCTCTCTCTCTGCCCCTCCCCTGCTTGCATGCACACAGTCTCTCTCTCAAAATAAATAAATTAACTTTAAAAAAAAGTTTTAAAAAGGTCATTGCATACTAAATTTTGTCAATAACCATTTCTACATTTCCTGGGATCCAAGATCCTATGACCCAGCAAGGATAAAATCTTGCTAAAATAGTGTAAAAAGTTTGACAGTGTCCATTTAAGTTAATCACAAACTGTTATGAAACCCGGAAACACAGTAAAACCTTGTGAAATATTTGTAGCCTGTTCAGTGTTCTTCTTTCATGGAATCAGATGTGAAATGTCTGTGTGGGAGTTGTTTTTCCAAGGTAAATAGATTATTATTTATATCTCTAGGTGCAAATGCTTTGAAATAACCAGAACATGTTGCAGCTGAAGGTGGCCTTACATAAGTTTTCACAGCTACTGCTTTCTTGTCAGTGCACTGTCATGGTGTGGCTTTCATGGTTTGATCAGTTTCACGCCCGGCCATGATTCTTACGTTTTTATCATCCACTCTTACGTGAAATGATGCATCAGACAATATTCCATTATTCTTCCTCATGTGCTCCAACTTTGATATTCATAAACACCATCATTAATGCTGCTCCCACTATGTCAGCATCTCCAGATTGGAGATTTTTTTTTTTTTTTTTTTGTCCCTTGAAGATATTTCTATGTAGACCTGGAAGTCCAGAGCCTGTATTTTCTGTATATTTTTTATATTTTCTGTATTGCATAGGATCAGTTTGAAGTGGTCAGTTAGTGATTGCCACGAGATTTAGACATGATTTTGCTATCTATGGAGTAGCTTACAGAGGGATAGTTGCCAATATTAACAATTAGGGAAGAGGCTGGCTGAAAGAGTGGTGATTTAGAGAGAGGAGGGGAGCAAGAATTTAAAATGAAGAATTAAACAGATGTCGAAAGAAAAAGTATGAAACTTGAACTTCAATGCATGCTAGAAAAACATGATATAAAAGTAGACAAAGAGGCTGGCCTCCCATCTGCAGGGGAAGGAGGTTATTATGGACTAGAAAGTTGCCAAAAAAAATCAAAGGAGAAATTAAAGTATGAAAACAGAAGAATGGCCAAGAATCATGTTTTAAATATAGAGGTAGATTTGAACTGTGAGACCTGGCTTAGAGAGATGGGGAAGATATCTAAAAATAGCTCTTTAATAAAGAATCATTTCAAACATATGGTGCTTCCTGAAGACAAAGATTGAGGGAAAATAGGTACTAGTTGTCAGACTGTTCAAATTAGCACATTCATGTTTTTTTAGGACTCAGTGATAACCTGTCTTATTTTGCAGACATTGAAATTATCCCTGTGTGACCTGAAAAATACTCATTTTTTTTCCAAAACAAAAATTTTAATTCTTAAAACATGACACAAATTTAGAGAGGCAGGCAGTAGCCAATGTTTCAAACACTCATATATTAAATGGTATTTCCCTGGGCCTGTTATTATTTGGTTGGAATTTGTTACTCATCAAAAGCAGTCTAGTGTAATAGAGATTGAGCTTTGGGGATTCAGATCCTAGCAGCTGAATTAACGGCTGTGTGACCTTGGGAATCTTGTCTTCTCTGAATCTTATTTTCCTTATAGATTAGTGGAAATCCTAAAGTCTTAGTATTAGGGTGCCTGGGTGGGCTCAGTCGGTTGAGTGTCCGACTTTGGCTCAGGTCATGATCTCATGGTTTGTGAGTTTGAGCCCCTCGTCGGGCTCTGTGCTAACAGCTCAGAGCCTGGAGCCTGCTTCGGATTCTGTGTCTCCCTCTCTATCTGCCCCTCCCCCACTAACACTCTGTCTCCCTCTCCTTCAAAAATAAATAAACATTAAAAAAAATCTAAAGTCTCAGTTTTGACAATTAAATAAAATAGTACACATTAAATGTCTAACAAAGTAAGCAGAGAATTAACATATGTTTCTTTCTCATCACCTTCCCATGCAATGCAAGAAAAGTCTACAGAGGTTTATGAAATTAAACATACTGTAAAATGGTGTAATTAAATTAAAAACAAAACAAAACAAGGACCACCTGGAAGAGAGGAAATTGTCATTATCAGGAATGTGAGATGAAATTAGTGTTGGAGATAAGCCCTGAATTTGTCTCAATTTCTTGCTGTCTCTATCAGGATGCTTTTGGTTACAAGCAACAGAAAATCAATCTCAAATTGATTTTAATAAAATAAATTCATAGGCAAAGTTGACTGAAATCCAGAGGTAAGCTTGACAAGGTCAGGCTTGATCTGTCTACTTAAAAGATGAGAAATGGACCCACACTCATGCTGTCTCCATTTCTCACCTCTACTTTAGTGCTACCTATATTCTGTGGAGGCTTCCTACTTCATGGTCCCAACATGGTTACCTTGTTCACATTCAGGTTTCTTTGTGATTAAAATGTCTAGTCTGAAGTAGCCAACAATCTATTATGAATGGTCGAGAACTTGTATCTTATACATGCTATCTCACTGATACTCAGCAAAGAAGAAAAGTTTTTTCTACTCTCAAACAAAAATCCTGAGCTTTGGCCTAAATGAATCAACTTAGAGCACTTGCCCATTCTTTTCTCAATAAATGTGACCTAGGTATGGGGTCATGCCAATTCCTGAGGACTGAGCCACAGATTCTACTTTTAATTTGGAGGCCAAGTCAGTTACCCTTGAAGCACATGGGTTGCCTTGGAGTAGGGTGATGTCAGGAAGAGTAGTGCGAATATATGCTAGGTAGCTAAAAGGGCAGATATCCACCAGAGTAGTTTTGATTAAATGGGAAACACTGGGTTTTATATGTATATGTGAGATATATAATTGAAAAAAAGGAAGCTTGAAGTTCACCTTATACTTCTGGAAATTAAATTCAAGGAAGAGCTTATTGAATTAAGTATTGTCAGAAAAAGGAGTGGGGGAGGAGGAGGAGAAGAGGAAGAGGAAGAAAAAAAGAAAAAGAAAGAAGAAAGTGTTTTCACAGAGACATTACATCCAATAATGATTCTCCTAGATTAGGTCAGAAACACCAGTCAAATACTAACTTTTTGTATACGTTTTTGTTTTCTGATGTTTTGATTTAATAGGAGACATGATTTGGAGAATCTAGAATA
This sequence comes from Panthera pardus, assembly GCF_024362965.1. Lineage (NCBI taxonomy): Eukaryota > Metazoa > Chordata > Mammalia > Carnivora > Felidae > Panthera > Panthera pardus. The sequence continues at coordinate 51,220,943 of NW_026527002.1, forward strand.
GATTGCAAATACAGCTATTAGTCTTTCAAATAAAGCCATTTTAAATACTTGAACAGTATTCTGTTGTGGTTAATTCAAGATTTAGTTCTCTAAGAAGGGACCATAGCATATAGTATTCTAAGATGTAAAGTAAATCAAAGTTACTTTATACTTAAGACATCAGATCTGAAGTTTCTAACATTCTATTGTGAACGGCTGAGAACCTGATTCTTAATTCAGTACTGGTGTAGAAAGCCATGTGGCCTGAAAGTGCTCCCAACATCATCCCAACAAATACTTTGAATCTTCTCCAGCAACTGAGTCTGAGCCATATGGCAAATTATAAGTGATTTTTAATTAAAAAAAAAAAAAAAAAAGGCATTCATTCTTAGAAGAACCCTAGATGGCTTCGGGGACATCTGGTTTCAAGTAGCATGGCACTCTGCACTCTCAAATAGCTATATTAATTACCCTATAGAATGCGTTAAGATTAGCTATTTAAATGTTGGGGAATGGCTAATAAATATAGTAATTTTAGTTTGGGTGTAATTAATGGTGAACTAATCTTCTAAAAGTAGCCAACCAAATCCAGCTGCTTCTGTCAGATAGAACAGCAATAGTTAGGATACTAATTTGGCTGTTATAATAAAGGCCAAAAGATTTTCTTTTTGCCCCACACAGCAGTCTGAGGTAGGCAGTCCTGGGCAAATTTTTTGCTGTCAGTGGTAGAAACTTACTCTAGTTCCTCTGGCATCCTTAATATTCATTTCCCATCCCAAAGTCCAAAAAAAAAAAAAAAAAAAAAAGGCTTCTCTAGTGTCCACTCTAACATCTGCATCCTAACCAGTGAAAAGAAGGGAAAAGAAAAGATGGGCACAGAACTTTCTTTGTAGGAACGTGCTTCAAAAGTTGTCGTGTTGCTTCTGTTCATTTCTCATTGGCTAGAAACTACTTGCTGGACAACTTAGTGCCCAATTAAACCCTCTATCCTTGAAAAAGATGAATACATATAAGAGGGAGAGAACTAGCAGGCTCTGGGACACAGCCTCTGAAGAGGCTGCATAACTTCCTATCCACCAAAGCTAAGTTGCATCCGCCCAGTTTTCTCAACAAGTGGACCAGGTTGTCCAAATAGAAACTGTCATGAACAGAATATGAGATTTGTGTGCATGAAAATAATGTTTCTACTTCAGATACCATGGGTTATAGAATCCAGCATTTAAAAATCATTATAATATGCACTGTTTATTTCTGATTTCTAAAAATGCACACTTCTGAAAGTTTGGAAAATACAAAAAAAAAATAGAAGCTAACAATCAACCATTGACTAGCCACAGATAACCATTGTTAAGAGTTTGGTGCGTTTCCTTTATGACTTTTCTCCACGAGAATTTTCTTTTTAGTCACATAATTAGACACAGTTTTACATTTTTTTAACCTAATACTGTACAATTTTCTCACATCATTAAAATGAGACACTAAATATCATTTTTATGTTTGCATTAGTTTAACCTGGAGAAGTATCAGAATTTATTCTGTTGCTATCACTAGATGCTTAGAGTTTCCAGTCTTTGTTGTATTAATAATGCTACTATGAACATCTTTCTGCATAAATTTTTGTCTGCATTTTGAATTATTAGAATAGAATCTTAAAAATGAAATGGAATCAGAAGGTGAGAAATTTTAAATGCTCTAGGTCTAGATTGCTAAGCCACTTTCCACAAAGGATATTGAAAATTTCTACAACTTGTTCTTCTAGTCTCGTTCATATCACCCTCACTAGCATTTTTATAATTAAATAAATGCAATTTGCCTTATTTGATAAAGCACATTCACAGACCCTCTATGAACTGGTGAACCTGAGTATGGTTTCATGTGTACCCAGCAATATTTTCATGTCTACATTAAAGTCTATTATTTTGGTCATTTATTCATCCCTTGTTTTAATGCAAATTTAAACTCTCATGTGACTGAGTCACTAAAGCTGCTTCAAAATGAAATACAGTATCTCATTTAATGACACCTGCTTTGAATGGCATACATTTAATTTAATGATACCAACCAACTTGATTCAGCCCAAGAATCTTGAACAATATATATTTTTGAAAAAGAGCAGGTATTGAATTACTAAAGTAAATGACACCTCATTTATTTATGTGCCCAAGCTCATGCAGTTTTGTCAGAGGAGAGATTTCAAACTCTCATTTCAAAGCACATTAACTCTGAATTTAGAGAAAATCCTAACACGTTTGATCGTATGATTTCCAAGTCCTTGGCAGATTAAAAACAGCTAATTTGAAAAGAGCAGCAAACATTAAGAACAAATAATGGTAGCTGAGAGATCGACAAAGAGGAGATACAGATTTTGTATCTTTTATAACACCCCCCCACACACACCACCACTGACGACAACAACAACTTGAAATTCTGTTTTTTAACATTGTGACATTTTTATAACATTCCATTTAATGAAATTATGGCTCGTCTATTCAAAGAAGAGTAAAAAGTTCATAAATATTATTTTTGCAAGGAGCTTTAATATCACAGGAAAACATTTATAATAAAAAAACTGAATATAATTTTGCACATAGAATTAGATCACAAATAGGATTTTAAAAATTAAAAAGAGATATCTTGAAAGTAAAAGCATTAAAACATTAACTATGATTTTCTTGGTCTGGTAAGATTATTTTTTCTTCTACTTTTTCTGTGTCTTTTAAAATTTCTAAAATGTAAATATTGCTCTAGTAAAGATAATTAAATTTTTTTAATTTTTAAATAATATTCAGTGGTCTAGTTACAAGGATAATTGGGGGTCTATTAGATATGTCTCTTGGATGCGGTTTAAATTGTTTGTTCTGTAAAGTAATGGTCATAATAGTCCATCACACATTATGACATTAGCAAGGAAATTCTTAAATTAGGCAAGTATATATTTAGACAGACTGTTCATGCTATTTAAATAATATTGGAGATATTTTATAAATTAAAGTCGTATTTTAGGTCAGTAGAACTGTAATAATTTAAAACAAAAAAGTATTTAAAAATTTTTTATATGTGCTCATCTTACATACAGGAATGAAATGTTTATGTAAATTTTCTGTGGCATTTCTTCCGTGTAAATTTGTTTCTTTGTATTTTGGGGAAATAATGTTATACTTAGAAGAATTCATAGTATTTTCCAGATAATTAATTAATAAATGTATGAAATATTTTTGTAATTTTAGCTTGAAATAAGTATCTGCGGATTTTCTAAACTGATCACACAGACAAATTACATGATTTCATTTATTAAATGATTAAGTACACTGAATATATTTCTACATTTGCCTGTTTTTAAGTTATTGACTCTCAGGTCCAAACCCACTGTTCAGGATTCAGCTTCGCGAGGCTGGGCTGGGTCTCAGAACAGTTTCTGCTTTGCCAGCTGCTACCTTTTAGGCCCTGCCCATAGGGGGCGCCAGAGGGAGACTGCAGGGAGGGAAGGCAGAAGGAACACCTGTGTGCTTGCCATTCCTGTAAATACTTATCAGCTACCCTTCTTTACTTGGGCAACCAGTGTTCATTCCAGTAGCAACCCTTCTCTAAGTTCCTATGTTTAATAATTCCAGCCACTTCCTTTTGTTCCCCA